>NW_027185230.1:8877491-9477491 GCF_022577435.1 Embiotoca jacksoni
AAACATGAATCCTGAAGCGCTTGATCTAAAAACACTTTGTCTCCTTTTAACCCCCTCCTCCTCCTCATTCAGGATTCTGCTGTAAATAAACATGACTCTTAACTGTAACTGCAGTCTATATCTGTTTCTTTGGCTCGCCTGTTTATTGACGTCATGAGGTTCCTTCATCATATGTCATGATGTCATGTGGCATCGTGTTTTTCTTGTTCAAAAGAGAACATTTTAGAGGTGCTGCTGGATCGGTATTTGCAGCAGCATCATTAAAGCCAGAACTTGCAGAACTTTTAAACAAACTTTTTTTTTCACTTCGTCATTATGGGGTATTGTGTGTAGAATTTGGAGGGAAAAAAATATGAATTTAATCCATTTGGGAATAAGGCTGTAACATAAAATGTGGAAAAAGTGAAGCGCTGTGAATACTTTTTGGATGCACTGTATATATATATATATATATATATACATGATCACAGTGGGAGCAAATGTGATTTCGACCCTTGTCATTAAACATTTCAAAACACTTTGTCTCCTTTTAACCCCACCTATATATATATATTTCTTACTATGGTATGTTATCTAAAATATCATAAAAATGTCATACTTTAGCATGTGGTCCAAAATTGCATAAATATGTCATACTAAAGCATGTCGTCCAAAATAAAAAAAAATAAAAAGTCAGATTTTTTGTCAAAAATGCCGTAAAAATGTCATACTTTAGTATGTCGTTCAAAATATTATAAAAAATATCATACTTTAGCATGTGGTCAAAAATGCCGTAAAAATGTCATACTATATTACATCATTCAAAATATAAAAATGTCATACTTTGGCATGTCGTTCAAAATATCATAAAAATGTCATACTTTGGCATGTTCAAAACTAAATTAAAATGTGAGGGTATAGCATGTCATCCAAAATCTTGTTTTTATTATTTCATAATTATTTCATTATTGCATGTCGTTCAAAATGAAATAAAAAAATGTAAAAAAAACAGCAGAGATGCAATCCGGAGACCCTCAAACCTGACTTTCTCCTCCCCCCCGGCTGCACCTAGATATCCTGTCCTTGAAGGTCACAAACAGGACAAAGGTGACAAAGGACAGCCCTGGCGGAGGCCAACACCCACCAGAAACGAGTCTGACTTATTGCAGAGAATACGGACACAGCTCCTACTGCGGTTGTACAGAGACCGGATGGCCCGTTGCAACGGGTCCGGCACCCCGTACTCCCGCAGCACCCCCCACAAAAAAGAAACCCGGGGGACCCGGTCGAAAGCCTTCTCTAAGTCCACAAAACACATGTAGACTGGATGGCCAAACTCCCAGGACCCCTCCAGCAGTAAAGAGCTCGTCCACTGTTCCCCAACTGGGACAGAATCCGCACTGCTCCTCTTGAAGCTGAGGTTCGACAAACGGTCGGAGCCTCCTTTCCAGCATAGCATGCTGTAGTATGTCTTTTTGTTCATAATTCAGACGACATGCTCGTGTATGACTTATTTATCATATTTCGGACGACATGCTAGTGTATGACTTATTTATCATATTTCGGACCACCATGACTTTTTGATCATATTTCAGAAGACATGCTATAGTATGCCTTTTTTTCACAAATTTGGATTACATGCTATAGGATGACTTTTTGATCATATTTCAGACCACGTACTATAGTATGACTTTTTTTCACAAATTTGGACATGCTATAGTATGACTTTTTTTTCATGAATTTGGATTACATGCTATAATAGTATGACTTTTTGATCATATTTCAGAAGACATGCTATAGTATGACTATTTGATCATATTTCGGAACACATGCTAGTGTATGACTTATTTATCATATTTCGGACCACCATGACTTTTTGATCATATTTCAGAAGACATGCTATAGTATAATTTTTTCACAAATTTGGTCGACATACTAGTATGACTTTTTTTCACAAATTTGGATTACATGACTTTTTGATCATATTTCAGACCATGTACTATATAGTATGCCTTTTTTTCACAAATTTGGACGACATGTTATAGTATGACTTTTTGGTCCTATTTTGGACAACATGCATGCAAAAACCATGACTTGTTTTCATATTACGGATGACATGCTATAGTATGACTTTTTTTCATATTTTGGACGACATGCTATAGGATGACTTTTTTTCATAAATTTGGATTACATGCTATAGGATGACTTTTTTTCATAAATTTGGATTACATGCTATAGGATGACTTTTTTTCATAAATTTGGATTACATGCTATAGTATGACTTTTTTTTCACAAATTTGGATTATATGCTATAGTATGATTTTTTTTTTTTCATGAATTTGGATTACATGCTATAGGATGACTTTTTGATCATATTTCAGACCATGTACTATAGTATGCCTTTTTTTCACAAATTTGGACGACATGTTATAGTATGACTTTTTGGTCCTATTTTGGACAACATGCATGCAAAAACCATGACTTGTTTTCATATTACGGATGACATGCTATAGCTATCGCTCTTCCATAACATGTTGAAAAGTCATAAGTCAGACAGCCATGCAATAAAGGCAGCAAAATGGTGCAGTTCCAAACCAGCGTTGTCATATCACAATCAGGAGGTTCTGGGTTCAAAAGGGGGCCAGGAACTTTGTGTGGAGGATTGCATGTTCTTGCTTGAATGTAATGTTTTACATTATGGACTACATGCAAAGTTAGCCATCCATGTTATGGATGACAAACTTTATTTTAGGTAACTTTTACTTTGGGATCCATGTATGCATGGATGTAATGGAATTGAACCCATGACCTTTTCATTGTAAGGCAGCAGCACTAGCCACTGTACCACTGTGACTGTGCTAGTTTAGCACAGTTTTTTTTCATACTATAGTATGAATTTTTCTTCATATTTGAGATTATATACTATAGCCTTAAGTTTTTTTGATTTTTGGGACTAAAATAATACTGTAGCGTTTTTTTGTATGAAAAAACAGTCATACTATAGCCTTGTGGTTTTTTTTGGCTTAATATACATGTCTCAAGCTGGAATTGAACCCATGACCTTCTCACAGTGAGGCAGCAGCACTAACCACTGAACCATTGTGCCTGTGCTAGTTTAGAATAGTTTTTTTTCATACTATAGTATGAATTTTTCTTCATATTTTAGATTTCATACTATAGTAGGACTTTTTTTTTCATATTTTACACGACGAAAAAAAACTCGTGATTTTTTCTTCATATTTTAGATGACATACTAAAGCCTTATGTTATTTTGGATGAAAAGAAAGTTGCACAATCGTATGTTTTTTTTTTCATATTTTGGACAACATACTAAAGCCATATGTTTATTAGGATTAATTGAACCCATGAACTTCTCACTGTGAAGCAGCAGCACTAATCACTGTTCCACTGTGCCTGTGCTAGTTTAGAATAGGTTTTTTTTCAGGCTATAGTATTTCGTTTTCTTCATATTTTGGACAAAAATGTCTTTTACTTCATATTTTAGATTACATACATACATAACGAAAATAAAGTCACATATAGGCTATAGCCTTAGGTTTTTTTTGGGGGGGGGGGTTTATGAAAAAAAAGTCATACTATGTACTATATATACAGTGGGTACGGAAAGTATTCAGACCCCTTTAAATTTTTCACTCTTTGTTTCATTGCAGCCATTTGCTGAAATCAAAAAAGTTCATTTTATTTCTCATTAATGTACACTCAGCACCCCATCTTGACAGAAAAAAACAGAAATGTAGAAATTTGTGCAAATTTATTAAAAAAGAAAAACTGAACTATCACATGGTCATAAGTATTCAGACCCTTTGCTCCGTATTGAGTAGAAGCACCCTTTTGAGCTAGTACAGCCATGAGTCTTCTTGGGAATGATGCAACAAGCTTTTCACACCTGGATTTGGGGATCCTCTGCCATTCTTCCTTGCAGATCCTCTCCAGTTCCGTCAGGTTGGATGGTGAACGTTGGTGGACAGCCATTTTCAGGTCTCTCCAGAGATGCTCAATTGGGTTTAGGTCAGGGCTCTGGCTGGGCCAGTCAAGAATGGTCACAGAGTTGTTCCGAAGCCACTCCTTTGTTATTTTAGCTGTGTGCTTAGGGTCATTGTCTTGTTGGAAGGTGAACCTTCGGCCCAGTCTGAGGTCCAGAGCACTCTGGAAGAGGTTTTCTTCCAGGATATCGCTGTACTTGGCCGCATTCATCTTTCCTTCAATTGCAACCAGTCGTCCTGTCCCTGCAGCTGAAAAACACCCCCATAGCATGATGCTGCCACCACCATGTTTCACTGTTGGGATTGTATTGGGCAGGTGATGAGCAGTGCCTGGTTTTCTCCACACATACCGCTTAGAATTAATGCCAAAAAGTTCAATCTTGGTCTCATCAGACCAGAGAATGTTATTTCTCATAGTCTGGGAGTCTTTCACGTGTTTTTTGGCAAACTCTATGCGGGCTTTGATATGTCTTGCACTGAGGAGAGGCTTCCGTCGGGCCACTCTGCCATAAAGCCCCGACTGGTGGAGGGCTGCAGTGATAGTTGACTTTGTGGAACTTTCTCCCATCTCCCTACTGCATCTCTGGAGCTCAGCCACAGTGATCTTTGGGTTCTTCTTTACCTCTCTCACCAAGGCTCTTCTCCCACGATTGCTCAGTTTGGCTGGACAGCCAGGTCTAGGAAGAGTTCTGGTCGTCCCAAACTTCTTCCATTTAAGGATTATGGAGGCCACTGTGCTCTTAGGAACCTTGAGTGCTGCAGAAATTATTTTGTAACTTTGGCCAGATCTGTGCCTTGCCACAATTCTGTCTCTGAGCTCCTTGGACAGTTCCTTCGACCTCATGATTCTCATTTGCTCTGACATGCACTGTGAGCTGTAAGGTCTTATATAGACAGGTGTGTGCCTTTCCTAATCAAGTCCAATCAGTTTAATTAAACACAGCTGGACTCCAATGAAGGAGTAGAACCATCTCAAGGAGGATCAGAAGAAATGGACAGCATGCGAGTTAAATATGAGTGTCGCAGCAAAGGGTCTGAATACTTATGACCATGTGATATTTCAGTTTTTCTTTTTTAATAAATTTGCACAAATTTCTACATTTCTGTTTTTTTCTGTCAAGATGGGGTGCTGAGTGTACATTAATGAGAAATAAAATGAACTTTTTTGATTTTAGCAAATGGCTGCAATGAAACAAAGAGTGAAAAATGTAAAGGGGTCTGAATACTTTCCGTACCCACTGTAGTATATTATGATGTTTTTTCATATTTTGGACGACATACTATAGTATGACTTTTTCTTCATATTTTAGATGACATTTGCCTTACGTTTTTTTGAATTTTTTTGGACAAAACAAAGATGAAAAAAGACATGCTATAGTATGACTTTTTTGTCATATTTCGGACGACAAGCATTACATTACATATATGCATTACAGTATGACATTTTTTTTTCATATTTCGTAAGACATGCTATCGTCTGACTTTTTTGTCATATTTTGGACATTACTTTTTTTCATAAATTTGAACAACATGCTTATAGTATGACTTTTTTTCATAATTTGGAAGACATGTTAGTATGACTTTCTTGTCTTATTTCGAAGACATGCTGTAGTATGACCTTTTTTTTCATATCTCGGACGACATGGTATAGTATTACTTTTTTGTCATATTTTGGACGACATGCTATAGTATGACTTTTTTTCATATTTTGGACAAAATGCTATAGTATGACTTTTTTTCATATTACTCTTTTTGTCATATTTCAGACAACTTGCTATAGTATGACTTTTTTTTCATATTTTGGAACACGTTATATTTTGTTATATTTTATCAATTCATCAATTCAATTCACCATTTGCCGTTTACTTTTTCAGTCATAAAAATGTTAGAAAATGTGAGAAAATGTGTATCCCAGTCCTTTAGAATCAAAGATGTCTTCAAAGGTCCTAAACCAAAAGATTTGAACAGAAAATAAAACAGAGAAAAGCAGCAAATATTTGTTTCAGAGTCTGAAACAGAACTTTTTTAACCATATTTTGCAGAAAATTACTCTCAATTATTTCTATTGTGTTATTGTTGCAGCTCAGGGCTAGAAGTTCTTTATTTTCTGGGAGGAGACCGTTTAATTTGCAGCTTTTCTTTTTTTGAAGACCAAGCCAAACAACATCAGCACCTTCCTATAGTAGAAATTATCCCATCAACTGTTAATTTGCATAAATCTGTGCAAGTTCACCTTCCACCAGCAGATGGCAACAGAGTACAAATAGCTGAAAACACTGTCAGATAATTGTGAGGGACTGTAGAGACGGTAGAGTCTGTGCCTAAAAAACTGATGCACAGGATGTTTTCAAATGTCAGTCAAGCTCATTTTCCAGTATAACCATCTTTGAGCAGCACTGCAGGGTCTTCACAGCTAAA
The DNA here is from genome assembly GCF_022577435.1 of Embiotoca jacksoni. Lineage (NCBI taxonomy): Eukaryota > Metazoa > Chordata > Actinopteri > Embiotocidae > Embiotoca > Embiotoca jacksoni. The sequence goes on from NW_027185230.1 coordinate 8,883,893, forward strand.
TGTACCAACGTGCAGTCGAACCACGATGGTGTAACGTTTATATTTTCTTTGAGAGCTGACTATGAGATGTGGAAAGTTGCAGAATTAAAACAATAAAAGAAAGAAATCATCCCTTTATCAGGCAGTTAACTAAAAGGAAAGGCGTGCTCTCATGAAAGTAAGGTAACTGGTTCCTACAGGGCACTGGGGAGAGATCTCATGAGCCTTAATGGGAAAATGGCTGCCTCAATGACAGGCCAAAGACGCTGAGTCAAGAGTTTAGAGAGAGGCTTCTGCAGATTGGGAATAATATCCACGATCGCCGAGTTCTCCTCTCCATGCCATCTGAAATAGTCTGTGTGTCTGATCCAATAGCAGCTCAGTGATAACAGCTGCATGTAGCAGTGCTTTGTAAATGAGCAGGGTTTGTGAATAAGAGCATAGGGAGGGACACTTTTATGGAAAATGATTGCACTTATTGAGCAAACCAATTTAGTCTCACACGAAGAGCCTGTTTGACGAAAAGAAGTGATGAAGATCGAATTAACGAATTCAGTTCAGCTGAGGTACAATCTGTGGTTTCGACTCTATGAATTTAAAATCAAGTGCTGTTCACGGCTTGAAGACTTTCACGGTGGCAGACAGACAAACGGCCTGACCTACTGACTCCCACTGGATGGATGGATGAATTAGACGGTGGGGGGAATGAGAAGCAGGACTGGACTGGGTGGGTGGTTGTGTGGGGGAGGTGGTGGAAGGTCGGTGAGGTCAAGGCAGGGAAGGTCCACCCCTCTGCACCTATTGGCCAGACCGACCGACGGTTCCTGTGCAGCTTTGAAGCCCTGACAGAATTCCACCACGGCCATGGGGATTGTAGCATGTCATTTGAAAGAAATTTTGGCGAGATGGTCCTAAAACGGAGAGTTTGGACCTCGAGCGGAATGCAGGGTTTTTGTATTTAGAGGCGCTTGTACAGACGGGCAGGTGATAGGGCAGCCCCAATTAGCCACAGTGACTGTTGCAGGGATCCTTTTTGGTTTTAATTTCAAGAGACAGAATCTCAAAAGTTTGATGTCACAAACATAGAGAGTATTTTTCTATTATTAAGTGGACATGAAATTGAGACAAAAATAGCACATAACCTATGTGAAGTTTTGTCCTTTAGCCCTGTAAACCTCACTGATGCGTCAGTCATTCAACATTTCTGCTGTGCAGCCAATCAAACTCGTGAAATGTATCTTAAATTCTAGAGAAGATACCCGAGTGTCCCAACAACACCAACCATATCAGGATGAACTCTGCAGAAAGGTGTCGAAAAATCCTGCAAAGGACATCAAGAATATTTCAATGTGCTCATTCAAAACATGGGGTCCTGTAGGTCCCTCATATAACTTCAATTCAGAATTCACTACAGAATTATACTGTTATTATCGTGTACATCCTGTATCCAAATTTAGAGTTTATTGTCAGGGTAAAAACAAACAAAGTTAGTTTAAGAGGTTGACTGCACTTCCACGTTCTTGTACCTGCAATACATACAATGATTTTTTTTTTTTTTTTTTTTTTTTTTTTTTTTACCTCTTATTACAGCAGCACACATCTATAACCACTCTAACTAGTAAATATATAACAGGGGAAAAGCTCCTAATAAATTTCAGAGTCAGTAGCACATGAAGTCAGCCAGTGCAGGTAATTTAAAAAGTGCTGGTATTTATTGGCAGTGGCCCCTGCTCATTTTAATGGCAGAGGTTCCTCCTGCCTTCTTCTTCTCCTCCTCCTCTCCTCCAACCAGGCATTCCTGGCTTGTTTAAATAAGGCCTGCCTGCCTGGGCGCGGGTGGATTCCCCTCTGGCCCTTTGCCCTTTGACCTAATGTGCATTCCGTATGTAAAGTGAGGAATTCCTCTGAAGTTCAGTTAATGGGGTTGAGGTTTTTTTTTTTTCATCCTTTGGACTCTGCTCATGCACTCGCCCGGTGGAGGGGAAAAACAAGCCTCACGTACCTTTAGCTGTGAGTTATGGATGTTGTTTATTGTTGGTGGTTGAAAATCAATGTCTCCCACCACCAGCAGAATTTTGAGCTTCAATATACTTGTGCAGTGATCCTCGAGGATCATGACTAATTGATTTAATGGAGGGTGTTGTGGAGTGCAAGTGTGTAGGTTTGAGGAAGTGGAGTTCGCTTGGCTCGTCTATTGGTTGCTGCATCTCTGCTGGTGGGAGGAATATGGTGGTAATAATGATGATTAATTAAATTATTACTGGTACAGATGAATTCAAAGGGTGTGTTTTCAGAGGGAGTTTCTTCTTAACCGGACGGAGGCTCCGAGGATGGAGGGTGTCATTTGTTGTATAGCTTGAGCCACTTAAGATCATTTTCTGATTTGTGATATTGGGCAGTAGAAATAATATTGATTTGACATGAACTGGATGCATTGCGAGTTATGTTATTATTAGTTACTCTCTACACCTCGGCAATTTTCATAATTTGTTTTTTTTAAAAGACAAATTTTAGAGCTTGTGTTTTTTTTTTAACATGCCTTTACTTCCTCTCTTCTATATGTGTAAATATGATACTTCATTTTTGTAACCATTTATAAGCACCATATAAACTTTTAATAAATAGTTTTTCACTTATCATAATGTCGTAATAGCCAGATCTGAGATTATTTTAGGTGTTTATCACTGCACAGTATTTACCAGCAGTTAAAATGTATGTTATAAAGACTCAATTTATATTATTATAACTACGTTTTTGCACTAGCCTCTATTTATGAATGCATACAGGAGGAGTTGTTGACAGATTTTGTTACATTTTCAGACACATTTTCATGAGTTATAAACAATTTGTGACATGTTTATGTGTCCTATTAATGCAAAATAGAGGGTTAAAGTTAAGCGTTTACTGTAAAAGCAATAACTTATTTCTTTAAATAATTTATTATAATTCATTATGTAGTAAAATATTGCAGTGGTAATCTTTACCTTTCCTACGCATTTTAATAGAGAAAACATTTGACCTTAAAATACCTTCATTACACCAAATACATTATGAGTTCCCATGTTTAGTTGTTATATTTGACGAGAATGTGTCCTTTTATTTGACAAAAAGTAATTCACAGAAAAATGTACAGGTTGTTATCCTTCCCTGTGATTTTACTTATGAGAGGTATAATCAGATAGGTAAAACTGTAGACACCACATCAACTAACAGTTATGAAACTCCGATAACAAAAATGAAAACAGATTTTTGAAGGAGTGCCGCTTCATGTTATCAACACCAGTCACAGACACACAGCTTGGGAAAATCTGATGTGTTAAATTGAGTTTCTGAGTTTCATGTGTCATTTTCTGTCGATGACTTCTGAAACATTTGACTTATTAAACAATCATGTTTATAAAAAAAAAAAATCTTCATGTATTTTGGAAAAGTCTTACCAAAGACTCACCAGTCAAGGTGATAAAACAATCGTGAGCTGTTTGAGCTGTTTGTAAAAGGTACCTAGGTTAAAGATGAAGAAAAAAAAAAAAAAGTAATGTGCTGTTTGATGACTTCTTGTTTATCACATCCTGCCCTGTGAACTTTTGGGCCATCAGACAACAAACCAGCAACATTTCTGATGACGTTTCTCAGGTAACGTGGTCAACGGAGAGGAAAGACGAGTTCCTAGGTGAAGATGTGTGACGTTGGCTCTTGGGTTTCTTTGCTGTTGTGCTTTAGGAGCCATGTGTACCATTGGAGAAGCTGTAAAAGGTTGTGCCACCCACACAGCTGGAATGTCATGCATGCAGTCCATAGAGTCTGTTTTGAGAGGCAGGCAGAGGGGGGGGAGGGGGGGGACCCTCTTTTGGAAGAGTACGGGTGCACAGGGGCTTGGTGCTGGAGGTGGGGTCTACTACTTACTCCTAATACTACTACTACTTTATGAAAAAAAGATGAAGCGAGAAAGCCCTCTTTCCACCCACCAGAAACTTCTCCATTAACCCTTTTATTATTATTTTTTTCTTTGGTGGGAAATAATCAATGACAATCCATCACCGGTTGTTTGGTCTTCACGAGAGGAGAGAGGAAATGTGGAGAGAGAGAGAGAGAGAGACGTGAGATGGAGGGATGGGGGGTTGGGAGAGGTTAAAGGGCAGAGGAAGAAAGGAGGTACATTTTCGGAGGATGGGAGGTTGGGGAGGGGAAAAAAGAGGGAACAATAACTCCCATGTTTAAAAGGCTTTTCTCAGCCCCCATGACACCTCACACAGGCAGCAGTTTAAAATCAGGCCTTTCAGGAGGGAGTGGTGGTTTGTGGCACTTTTCCCACTTACTCAACAGAGAAACATTCTCCAAAAACATGAAACTCATTTTTTTTTTGTCTCTCTTTTCTCTGTTTGCCTCATGTACCTCCTACAAGGTTCCTTGAACACTTCTAAATCCCTGCAGATTAATTTTTAATGTGCCTTTGAAATGACTTTGTTTGATAAAAAAAACGAAATTTCTAAAAACTTTTAAAACAAATACAACCAAACTGGAAAACAGAAAGAATCCAATAAAAACAGATCTGTCTTCACATTTGGTTTTATCTTTTTAAATACATCTAATAAAAGGAGCTGATTTGGGCAGCATTAGTTCTTCATGTTACAATGTGTTTTGATAGAAATGTCCTAAAAAGCATTTAATTAGCTGTCAGATAGCTCAGGATTTCTAAGACTATTTACATCAATTAATACTCAGGTGATTGGCCTGTTTTCAGTCCAAGCGGCATTTTCAACAACAGGAAAATACATTTACTTTAGATGGTTTTTACAGTGTATTTTAAAGCGTAAAAGCTGTGAATCGGGTTTGAATTTGGGGAATTTCATAAAATATGAGCCAAAAAGGGGGCTTTAAATCAAGAAACGAATACTTGAATTAAATGGATGAAATTGTTTTTGTGTCTTTGTGGAGAGGATTCTCTGAGGAGAAGCACATTTTATAAATAATTATTCACATTCAGTAGAGTTTTCCTGTCTATTAATTTTGTAGTTATTCAATAGAAGTTTGGTTTTCGTTATTTGAAGAATGAAAATCATTACATTTTAATTAAACACAACTGAAATTCACTGTTTACCACGTTGTAAAAACTACTGAGTGATAGCAGTAATGAAAGCTGATTTAAGGATATCTCTAAATTTGACAAAGAAATATTGTCTAATGAATACATTTATTTTTAAACTATTTTTATTGGATGTTGTTTTATTTAAAAACATATAATTGACTGGACAATTTATTTGCATAAATCGGAGAGGAGAATATCTCTCAGTACATGCTACAGTTTGTTTCTTTTGCTTATAAACTAACGTCTGCAAATGAACTTTTATGGAGGTGATTCTGTTTTAAAACCACAAAAACGTATCAATAAACAACCATTTAATTTAATAAATTACTCATATTATGCATTAGTTATGTGTCCTGCTGTGTTTTCTTTCCACAGTGGAAGGTTTTCAACAAACACGTGTTGGTGAGGGGAAAAGCAACTAAAGTAGGCTAATCAAACTTCTGTAATCCTGTTAAATACTTCACAGCTTTAACATATTTAAGGTTCCTCTGGAAATTAGTAAAATGCTCTGCTAAATATTTACTTATTTTCATCCTTTATAAAAATCAGTGTTCTCATTTTTAAGCTTATCCTGAATGAACATGGAATCATTTTATTTGTTCAAATTCTTTCTGAACTTGTAAAAATTTGAATCAGTCTCATAAAATGAGCAAAATAGCTACAGATTTAAATTTCAGCTTTTTATGGATTCACTTATTTCCACATTATGAACATGTCACCCTGTTTTTGCCACTTTGTCAAGAAAAATAATGAACACCAATGTCTTTCAGAGATCAGATGTGGATTTTAAACAACTTAATCTCTGTCTTTTCTGTCTGCTTTCTGAATTAAGGAAGGGAAATGTGTATAAATAGAGCTTTAGCAGCAGCTGTGAAATCAGAAGATGAAATTAGATCAGTGGCAAAATGCCTTAATGTCCAGGTTCAGAGGTAAATTTCACTTCAGTGACATAAACCCTGACAGGACTCTAGTTTGATGGGAGTCACCGGAAAGCAGAGGGGACATCACTGCTCCAAACCTTCACCGGATCCATCATGCCCCGCCTTACATCAAACATTTTTTTTGCCGACTGGCTGCACAATCAGATCCCTTCTGAGTGGGCTGGATTCGGGTGGGTGTGTGGAGAGTAAAAAGTGGGCCCTCTCCCACTGGATAATGCCATTATTTCAGCTCCTCTGGCCAGGAATGCCAAATTTCACAGCCCGCTACTCCTCTCTGTGCGTCAATCAAAGCTTCGCAAGGGGCCGAGGCGCCCACTGGGTCCGCCTCCAGCACCGTGTGATCTGATCCAAGCATTGATCCCTCACAAACTATACCGTACATGCTCGTTCTGCATCCTCAAACTGCGATCTTTGAGGCACTTTAATTATGTTTGTCTCGGTAGAATTCATTTATTATTTTCAAAAAGTTTGCACCAGTACGCACAAATCGGAAATGAGAACCAGATCACGTTCTTCCAGTCCATAATGATATCCAATCGATTACTTAAAATTGCAGTTCATTACTGTAGGGCTGATTCTCGCCGCCCATGTCTGAGGATAAGCCTGTCTTAGTCCATGTTTGAACTAATGAATAGCTTACTGTCCCTCCAGAGACCAATTACAGAGTAAATATAATCCCTCTTTATAAATGCACAAAGGATCTTTGCGCCACAACGCAAATCAAGTAATTAGTGATCAAGGATCCAGATACAGTGCGGGGAGATGAGGAGAAATTTGTGAATGGGACACATTTAATCAGGTATTCGTTGTACGGTGTGACGCTTCCCCGCGCGCAGCCAATCCCGTGGCCGCTGGAAAGGTTGAACACGCCGAAACCAAACCAATGGCGCATCATATAGCAAAGACTAGCGCAAGAAGAGGCCAATCAGTGGGAGGCATGCAAACGAGGAATTTGCTCCGGCAGGCTCTGAATGTCAAGTAGTCAAAGATGGAGTCCGGATCTGCGAGGCCGTGTGCTTGTGCATGGAAGACTTGCGATTTTTTTTTTTTCCGACTCTTCGAGCCCCGCAAATTTGATCGTTCTTCGCTCCCAGCGGGCTCGGATGACGGCTGGAATCCTCCGAGGAGCGGACCGTGAAGTGTGGTTTGTGGAGAGGGTCGCTTTTCTTTGTTTTATGGACAACTTTCCCCCCCCCCCCCCTTCTCTCTTTGCCTATAACGGATTGTCCCTCCCTTGGCCAGATACTATTCATGATTTTGGAGGAGGAGGAGGAGGAGGAGGTGGTGGTGGTGGAGAGGGGTGGGGGGTGTGTGTGGAGGGGGAGGTTGTCCGCAGAGAGTTGTAGCCGATTTTTTTTTTTTTTTTTTTGCGTAAATTGTTAGGAGCTCGGCGCAAACTTGGAAGTTGCAAAGGTCGCGATGCGAAGATCGAGTGTGTATTTACGCGACCTGAGGGAGCAAAACAGCCATAAGAGTTGAGTCAGTCCCCGTGCGCTGCGCATCTGGAAGCTCGCTTCAAAACTTGACCAGGACACGATTTAACGCCTTATGGACAGATAGACGCGTTCTGCACCTTATAGGGGGCTGCTGTAATGGGTCTCCGAGGAGGGGACATTTTCACGGTGGTGGTGGTGGTGGCGGCGCCGTGTGTGTGTGTGTGTGTGTGTCTGTGTTTTTGTGTGTGCAGCCTATATGCTGTTGTGCAATCTAACAAGTCGCCAGTATTGTACTGTGGGGTTTGTGAGCTGGCCGGAATGGCTTGCAGAGCAGATCCAGAGGCGTACAGGCCGCTCACAGAGATGTATGGCGGATAAAGCCTCCCAAGAACAGGTAAAAAAAATAAATAATAAAAAAAAAAAAAAGCGGTATTTTACAGTAATTATCAGATGGATCGGGCGTGGGAAAGCTTCGTGGTTTTCTGGAGATTTCCTGAGTCTTTTTTTTTTTTTTTTCCTTTTTTTTCCTTTTTTTTTTTTTCTGTCATGGTATATATTCTACATGTTGTGTAGCAACGAATTAATTGCGCAAAGTTGCAGGACCTGTTCGCTTTGATTTCAGGGGTTGTTGCTGTTTATTAATTCGTAATTTCTCTGTCGTGGAACCGAGCAACTTTTGTTGGTGAAGTTTTTCCTCCTGTTGAAGAAGTCAGTGGATTTATATCGTAGGTTTCTGCTCGTGTTTATTTGTAGCTACAAATCAAACGCGGAGCGAAGAATTATAATTATAAAAACGATATTAATAAATGTATTTGACAGTTCGGAATTGGAGGGTGTCAGCCTGAAGCTCTGAAAGCTTTGAGAGAGGGTGGGGGCTCCTCTCTCTCTCTCTCTCTCTGTCTCCAACCTCCCATTTCTCCACCAAAATTAGAATGCATGTCATTCACTGGAGAGAATAGTATGGGCCCACATGCTGGGAAATTCCCATTCTCCCAGGATGAGAGTAACCAATGCTGTTTAATTCGGGAAGTTAATTTAATTCCCAACACTGAGAAGTTATATTGTTAATCTGTAACATCCTAACTTTTGTTTCCCACAGATGCTTAATTACAGGGCTTGAAATGCATATTAATAGCACGGTTTTGCGGAAAAGAAGAAGTGCCATCAGCCTGCAAACTTTAATGGGCAGTTTCATGTATTTCTGCCTTCTTAACTGAAGTTTTTATGGTGTCCAATGTTTAAGAAACTAACGTACAGGAGTTCATACTGAACTTGTGAGTGATATCACTGTATTTGAAGGGATATTTTTTTTTTTTTTTTTTTTGAGGGGGGGGAGGGGACAGTGGAGAGAAAAAGGTGGATAGTTGAGTCAGTATGTGCAGTGGAGGCTGATGGTGTCCATGTTGTTGTCCACTGCCCTTTTTCTGTTGCACTACTGGACATTGAGATGAGCAGTGCAATATTAAAAGGGCATTGGCTGATGAAACAGACCCACACCTCCCTTTTACTGCCTTAACTCTTGACCTACACATGGAGCTGCGAAAGGTGCCATGAAATGTCATCACACGTGTGTGTTTCTGAGCAATGATGTCTCTTGGTGTAAGAAATCGCCCCTCTATTATTGTGCTTTATTTTTATTTTGTGTAAAAGATGCTGAAGTTTTCATAAAATGCAGTATTTTAAGGCCACGATCAACAGCCATTATCAATTAAACAGCAAAATAATTGAAACGACAGCACAGTTGGAGCATTTCAACATCTGCTTTCTCTCTTTTAATAAAAAAAAAATAAAAAAATAAAAAAAAAACACAAAAAAAAAAACCCAGATAAACAGCATTGTCACTTATTTAAATGTAATTGGAGTTTGGCAGTGAACAATGGCTGTCCCCATGGCCACGTGCTGACACATGCTGAGGTCAGCTGCTTTGACAATATTGCACTACTGTACCATCCATTCTAGCAGTGCAATAGTATTGTCATAGCATTTGGCCCCAGCTCACGCTAAAGCGGTTGCTAAAGGTCTCATTTGAAAATGAGTTTGTGTAGAAGTGGAGCTGATGACTGATGGCAGAGCAAAAAGCCTCCTAAACTGTTTATCCAGCGGTGTATTTAGAGAGGAGAGTTTACACACATTTGTAAGCCGACAGACGTCCTCATGACCGAAGCTTGAAGTAAAAAAGGGATACGTAGCTTTGTAGAAATTTTAAAGCGAGGGAATCACAACTGTAAACAATTCATTTCTGCTCAACTTGTGTGATGCGTCGTTGAAATTACATTACAGCTCAAGAAGCACGAGGCCAATTGTATAAGCTTTAAAAACAGCGGAGATAAATATATTACTGTTAGTTCCTAGTTGTTGTTTCCCCCCCCCCCCTTCGTTTTCTGCTTTGTCATCACACCAAACACCGAGACTTGTGTGTCAATGATGGTAAAAAAAAATAAAAAAAATAAGCAGATGAAAAAGAAAAGGAGGAGGAGGAGGGGTTGAGGAAGAGGTCCATGTGTGGTTTTTGAGCATCCTAGGTGGTAGCAGGTCGACGGGGGGAGGGAGGGAGGGGGACGTTTGGGAGGAATGTAGGGAGCAAGGCCCTCTCACCCCCTTCGCCTTGTCTTTCTTTTCTTTCCTTTCTTTCCCTGTTGAGATTAGGTGTCACTGCTCCTGTGTGTGTGTGTGTGTGTGTGTGTGTGTGTGTGTGTGTGTGTGTGTGTGTGTGTGCCTCATGTTTGAACTCTAAAGTAAGAGAGTAAAGAAGTTTTGTTTGTTTTGATGGCTGCCGGCAGACCTTTCGGGGGTGGAAATGTTTAACAACAGTCCAGTTGCTGTTACAAGCTGCCGCAGAAGGACACGAGCAGTTATTAAAAACAGATAGGAAACACTTTTTTTTTTTTGGGGGGGGGGGGGGGGGGGGCGGCAGCACACAGATATGCCCGGCCGGAGTCAAAATGTTTCAGGTGAAAGAGAGCCGATTTGCTGCGACTGCGTATTAAATGCCAGTTTGCAAAGTCCGTCCGTCGCCTTTTTTAAAAAAAAAAAACGGGTTGAAATGTTCGAAGAAGTGACTCCGACGTAAAAGTGCATTTGTGCGAACGCACGCCTGAAGGGAAAGCAAAAGGAGAACTCAAGTCACTTTGGACTGTGTGAATTTCTCTCCCGAGTAAAGAACGTGACTTGTTTAGGCTTGCTTGCAATGCTTGCTGGGAAATCCTGGAATGTGTGGAATGGGGGACTGTGGTGCTTCTGCAGTTATCTGACTTGCATAGAGCAGCAAAGTATCCTGCAATGAAACCCAACATGTCAGCGGTGCTTTCTGAACAGCTTTGAATGTGACGCAGATTAAACTACAGAGAACACCAGCTAATGAGAAAACGCCATCTGCATTCCATGAATTATATAAACGCAACATACTCATAAAACCCATTGAACGAATGTGTTTGTTCTTTTGTCATTTATTTATGGGGCTGCTGTTCATAAGTAAATGTGTTTGACTCCTGCTAATGATTTTTTTCTTTTTTCTTTTTTTAAACAAATGTAATCACTCAGAGAATTGTTTTGGGAAAGAATCTTTTGAAACAAAAGAAAAGCTCTTCTTAATGTAATAAAAAAAAAAAAAAAACTTGTCTAAATGTGTATTTGTGTTTTTAATGATATATTTTTTTTTTGCGGTTTATAAAACATCTCTGATTAAAGAAACTGATGTTATTTCTCTCATCTTCTTTCTAAATAAAGGTCGTTAAATGCATTTCCTAATTTGTTCTGCTATATTTTCTTGAAGAAACACTTTTCAAAGAGCAAAGTCATGTGTTTAAATGAAATCAATTGATTTGCTATCAGATGCAAACAAGTAGAATTAGCCTCTGACACATTTATACCCAACTGACACAGTTTATTTAAGAGTTAGACAGCAGTGAAAAAACATTAGTATGTCCTACCATTGCATTTAAATATGAAATATCAGGCCTAAAACAAAAGTAAAGTTCATGTCAACGTGGTGTGAATATGTTTTGACTCGGTAACAAACTGAGTTTGCTCCATAAAAGTCTTTTATAAAGGTCTTCTCATAACCAGCTTAACATGCATTTATTAATAACTCTTGTAAACTTTGTTCAAACCCACTAAACTTTAGTTACAGCTCATGAAGGAATCACAAAGTTTCCAAAAACACCAAATGCTCACATTAAATTTGGGCAAATTTGGTAAGATATTGTTCTTGGTGCATGTAGAATATATCAGTTTTATGTGTTTTATGGCAAAGATAAACAAAAACACGAGGTTAATTTTGAATGTTTCACTCAATGTTGACAATGAAGTAGATGGGGGAAAAAACATTTATAGAGAAGACGACGGACATGCAAGTGTCATTTAAAAGTGTAATTTTATTTTTAAATAACCTTAACAGACAAATTTGCAAGGGAGATTGTAAGAAGAAAAAGAAAAAAAAAAACTGAAAACCTGAAATCAGTGGACTTTAAATTCAAATGGTATACATCTTTTACATTTAAATTAAATATTTAACGCTAATGGTGAAGACCAAATGTTGATGAAGACGGCCTCTGGCCAAAACTCATGATATTTTAATCAAATATGAGGCTGTGCAGGTGAAGGATTTTTCTATATTTCTGAGATTCAACACCAGGTTTTTCTGGAACACAGAAATGTTTTAGTTTTTTTTGTTTGTTTGAGGAGGGGGGGGGGGTTATATTTATACTTTGGAACACTATTACTTCCTTTGCAAAAAATAATTTCTTAAACTCTTGTTATATAATGAAGTTAAAATGTCCTGGCAGATCTTAAACACTGCAGCGACCTGCTCTTCTTCCTTCATCTCACTGTAATGATTAAAGGTGTGATCAGGTTAACAGATACTTCTGCAAAGTAACATGTGGTTATAATTGGAAACTAAAGTACAGATAAACTGATACTTTACACACCTTTGCTGCACAGCTCTTACATCACAGAGCGGTGTGTTGTCTCATGGAGAGGAAAGTATGTGAGTGCAAGGATAACGGCGTGTGTGAGTGTTACAAAATGTGCATTTCAGCTCTCTGCTTGGTCCCATCAGACAGAAAGAACAACATGTATGAAAAAGAAAAACTATGGGTTTGGCAGGGCACACATTTTCTTCATTATATCACGACTTCGCTTTGTCCTTTCAGCCAGTCTCAGAATTTTTTAAGCACGATTTACTCACTCTGAACAGAAAGCAATACATGTTTGCAGACAAAATACTACCAGCAGGGCTGTGACATCTAAAATGAAAAAGTCACTGCCTGTAATTACTCTCAGTAGTTTGTTAGGAGATAAAAGAAGATAAAGAGTCTCTCAATGTCCTGACTGAACAGATAGACAGCAGTTTGTGGTGTCAGGCTCATCGTTCAGCTTTGTTTTAAGTTCATCTCTGCACAGTGGCACTTTAATGCCATCCAAAGGGCTGGAGCTGTAGTGCAGCAGCAACTGGTGATCTTGACATGATCATTATTAGCCCATTATTCAGACAACCATGAATAAATAATGATAAAAGCAAAGTTTAAATAAAGAACACTGCATCAGATAAAGTAGGGGAACTTTTTGTTTCATAGCTGAAGTTGGTTTTCGAGCATCTTGATGAAACTTATTGGAGACACGATTAAAAAAAGAAGATTAAAGGTGACATGAAAGCTGAGGATTGGTGCAAGTGAGAAAATAAAACACAACAAAGTGAACAAGATGAAACAAGAACAAGAAATGCAGGTGACCAACAGACAATGGCGAGGGAAATAAACCAAAATAGCCCTGATACAGGACATGAAATCATAGGAAACGTGTGTGTGTGTGTGTGTTGACAAGGAGAAGTTTTGATAAATGAGGAAAGGGTATCCCTTGGATTTGCCTCTCATGTTTTCTTTGCGTGTCCAAAACAATGCTGGCAGCTGAGAGTTAGTGTCTTCTGAAGAGCTTCACTGACAGAATAATAAAGTCAAACTGCAAATAGATTCTTTGTGAATTACGTCTCTCAGTGAGCTGGCCCATTCTTGAAAAGTTTTTTTTTTTTTTTTAAATACAGCTGCATGTGTAGCGTGAAACTTAATTATTTAAAGTCAAATTCAGCTCCAGATTTTACTGGTAACATTGTATGAGTTTAAATAGTTGGTTTTTCAGATGACTAAAGTTTAAACAGTTTCCTGATATCACTGGAGACTTTATCATCTTGACTCTGATGCAAAGATGAGACTAATATGAGCAGTGCAATTACCATGAAGTTGAAGTTTATCTGCAGAGTGACACGTAGCTGATAAAAATCCATTAACACACTGTCCCGCCATGCAGGAGCACAACGGGAAAACTGTGATTCTTTTACATGTCAGCCCTGCAAGAACACTGGATCATTTACTTTGAGAAAAAAACAGTTGTACTGAGCACTGATATTACACAGCCAGAGAGGTAGGTAGGTGTGTGTGTGTGTGTGTGTGTGTGTGTGTGTGTGTGTGTGTGTGTGTGTGTGTGTGTGTGTGTGTGTGTGTGTGTGTGTGTGTGTTTCTCTTGCCTCCTGATAAAAGGTTGAGCTCTCAGGAGCAGGACTGAACCACAGTGTGTCCTACTGGACTACACAGGTGTGAGTGTATGTTTCACTGAATGTATGAGTGTGTTTTCATATGTCGATATCATATCTGATTATATTAATGCGTTTGTTGATAAAGAAGATCCTGGAGGCTCCTGTTATTAATGTCTATCGCCACTCTGACAAAAGATGGCGTATTTGCTTTTAAATGTATTTTACTGTTAAAAAGGTGATGAATTGTTTTTGAATTTATTTTAGTCAGATTAAAATATTTTAATATGCTTGTAATGATAATAATCTTTAGCTCCTTTGAACACACACCTGATCATCTTCATGTCTGTTACCGAGGTGATTAAGTGCCATCCAGTGGTCAGTGGATTTAATGCAGAAAAGAGAACCTTAAAGGGTCAGCTCATACAAATGAAATAACATTTTCGGATGTGGTTCTGGCGGCACTGAAAAATGTGATTTGTCCAGTCAGCAGCGTGTCTTACAGAAAAAAAACACGAGTTTCCCATGTTTTCCACATGCTGCACCATATGATAACATGGGGAAAACGTGAACAAAAATTCTAGTGAGAGTATAAATGCAGATTGAAAGTGCACATGCACAGCTAGATGTAAAGACAGTGCAAGATCACTCATATGTACAGTAACCCTGAGTCTGATTTGTCTTCAAATCTCAAACTGTCAACATGCTTTAATTATATATGTATAAGGTAAACAAATTCACATCCAGCAGGTGGAGCAATAAGTTTGTGTTTTTATAAAAGATGCACTGTCAGGCTGCAACAAACTCTTTGTACATGGGCCGGTGGGTCACCTTCATCAGGAGAACTGTCCATGACCAGAAGAAACACATTACCGGTTTCCTCTGCAGTGTCTTCATGGTCATATTCTTTATCTCAGCGGGCCGTCTGCAGCACTGCAAGACCAAAAATTGTTTTTATAACTCATTAACTTCAAGTCACGACATAAACGTTTCATATCTAATCATGTAAAATTGTAACCTCAGTTCCTGTTCACTGTGACAGCGTGATGGTTTGGGCAGCGAGCTCCGATGAAGCGATGTCCGCAGAGTTTTGAGAAGCTGCTTCGTGGGGCATCTGAAAGAGAACGCCCCCCCCCCATCCCCCGCGTGATGAACTTTGAAAGGGCAAACATGCAGTTTCTTTTCTAGTGTGGTTGTTTGCAACAAAGCAGAGGACTCACCAGGACTGGAGGAGCCATGAAGAGGTAATTGGAGGGGTAGTGCAGCAGGTTGATGCAGGTGGAGGAGTACAGATCTGCGTAACGTAGCAGCTGACTGGCAAACAGCGTCTGTCTGGAGCCGCTGCGCATGAGGCTGCCCATCTGGCCGTAAGACACGTCCATCCTGTAGGTCAGCACCTGCAACCACAGCACAGTGCTTTCACACAATGTTTTTGCTGCAACGAAGAATTATCAAAAGGGTTTATCATTGTACTGATGCAATGATGAAATTAGCAGCACACAAAAAAGATCCCTAACAGGCAACTCACGTCCCAATATTTCATGGTTTTTTTTTCTATTTCATTTTAACTTTCAACATGATTTTTTTTTACCCGGAATCATCCCGTTGAGATTTAAGATTCTGTTTTTCCAAAGGAGTCCTGGCCAAAACAGGCAGCAGCACAAAACAACAACAAGTAAAGTTAAACAGATAAAAACAAGACAAAAAGAATCACAGTATGAAACATCCCAAGGAATAACAGTGCAACACAAACCATGCATCATCATCAGTCAAAGCATCAACACCCAACAACTCCATCTCCTGTCCGTTTAAAGAAACTTCTCTAATAAATTCCAGTCTGAGGGTGCAGAGTAGGCATAACCGCTTTTCTGTACGCACGTTTGGTACAACATATAAGACAACATATAAAAGTCAGTCGACCGCAAAGAGTACAGTCCATCACACATCCATCAAGTACATTTATAAGGTGGAAGCAGGCCAAGAATGGCCTTGTGTGTGAAAGTATACCAGTGTGAGCGCCTGCAGGTTGCCAGAGCAGGCCATCCTAATCTGGAGTAAAGCTCACAATGGTGATCCTGAATGCCTGAGCAGGGGCATAAAAAGAGCCCCATAATTAAGCACAGGTAAAAAATAAAAAAAAAAAAACGAGGCAGTGACTCTTTTTCACATTAAAAGAAAAAGAGAAAAAAAAAAACACAAACAGTTTCCAGAACATAAACTTGTTGATAGTCCAGCTCTTATTGCCAGGATTTGAGCTGTCAGCATAAAGGGAAGGAAGCAGAATTTGATTGTAAGGGAATGTTTTTGTGCTGAACTATTTCTGAAACGGTGTATTAAAGTCATGTGGAGTCGACATTTTCCCAGCGACAAGAAAATATCATCTTAAGAAGCTCCAGTGGAGTTAAAACAGCAATGTTTCAGCTACATCCATTTTCCTGGTGTCTGTAACAAAATATTGAAAAGGTGTTTTGTTGTGAGAAGCTCACCTTCATTCTCATCTGAATGATATTGATGTCAGGACACCCTTGACTGCCGCTGTCCAGGTCCCTTCAAACAACAAAGAAAAATGAACAGTTACTTCATCCCCTTCATCAAACTTGTTGTAGTGAACAATGAAATGTTCATGTACTGGCACAAATATAATTATATGTGTAAGGAATCATTATGTTTGGGGAGTTTAGGAGCTTCTAAACACGTAAATATCTTTTTTGTACGTTCCAAAAAAACCACTCAAATAAATGAGTTCATTACTCGCTAATTATTTAGATATCAGTAATGATGGTTATTAGTTGTTCAATAAATCCTGACACACACGATAGAGTTGTTATTTTATCCTCTGATGGATTATTTAGATTCACTATGACAAATATTGATGTAAAAATTACAAATAAATAAAAGTAATCATATTTAGCTAATGTTATCACTGATGATGTATAAATAATTCATTAGATATAAGTTGGGCGGCACAGTGGTGCAGTGGTTAGCATTGTCGCCTCACAGCGAAAAGGTTCCAAGTTTGAATCTGGGCCTTTCTGTGTGGAGTTTCCATGTTCTCCCTGTGCCTCCGTGGGTTCTCTCCGGGTACTCCGGCTTCCTCCCACCATCCAAAAACATGCACCTCAGGTTAATTGGTGGTTCTACAAATTGCCTTTAGGTGTGAATGAGCGCAAGAATGGTCTATGTGTTGGCCCTGTGATGGACTGGCGACCTGTCCAGGGTGAACCCTGCCTTCGCCCTAAGTGAGCTGGGAAAGGCTCCCCTCCCCCGTGACCCTGTTCAGGATAAAGTGGGTATAAATAATGGATGGCTGGATGGCTGGATAGATATAAGTTTAGCATGGGAAGTGGGGTGCTGTGGCAGATGCAGCTCCCTCTGCTGGTCAGAGTGAAACACAGTAGAAATATCACTTTACCTCTTAAAATAATTTTAAAAAATTAAAAAATTAAAAATTATTACCAGTATTTGTCCAAGTGTATGGATGCATTATTCTGTTGTGTTTCATGTATAGACAGTGAGGTACATGCAAAAAATAAACATATACAGTTGTTTTTTGTGGTTTTCTTTATACAACTGCTTGTATTTCCCGCTGCTGAGAGTTTACAGGAGCTGCTAAACATAACTATTCTTATTAATGGAGCAGAAAATAACACAAAGAAGCTTTTCCAGTTTTGTAGTTTTTAGCGAGTCAACAGCTGAAATTGTTGCAGGTTTAAATATCTTCAACCAAGATTTGTCATAATTTCCAAGAATGTTTGTTCTGAACATTTATACATGTCTGAGATGTTGTTCGCACGTCTTCATGGCAGCTCCACCTTACTGACAAATATATTCCCAGACACAAGTGGGGTATAATTGATATGAGTGGTGATTTAATAAGACAAATATACAGATGGACACGGACTTACTTGTAAAGTTCAGCTAAGAAGACATTGAGACGTTTAAGCTCCTCAAAGAGACCTGAAAAATAAAGAGTCATCAAAACTTTGGAAACCAGCTAATAATGTTAAAATGGTAAATGGTGACAGGACCGAGTCTCCTTCTTACTTCTCTTTTCCTCCCACATTTGCAGCTCCTTGGTGAGCTCTGGTACGACCAGAAAAGTCTTCCAGCCCTGACGTTTCTTAGATTTGAGGATGTCGCCGAAGATGTGATCTCCAACATACAGGATGTCTTTACCTTTGACATCCAGGAGATCGCAGACAATGTCTGAAGATCCTGCAACCGGAAAAACACAAAATAAGCTATACATGGAAGGGCATTTAAATTACAAGAATGTACAAACATGCACAAATACAGTATATGAATATAAACTGTATGTATTGAGGCAAATAAAGGCCATTAAAATTTGAATTGAATAAGCAACTATATCTCACTGTGAAGTGGTAGCACTACCAAATACTTAA
This sequence comes from Embiotoca jacksoni, assembly GCF_022577435.1. NCBI lineage: Eukaryota > Metazoa > Chordata > Actinopteri > Embiotocidae > Embiotoca > Embiotoca jacksoni. The sequence goes on from NW_027185230.1 coordinate 8,902,264, forward strand.
TGTTGTAATCTGGATAGCCATACTGTATTAAAGCATTCTTACGTAAAACCCCCCCCCAAAAAAACCATCTTCACCTTTATGTTCATGGTTCCTTGTTCATCATATTTTCAGAAGGTCAATTTCAACTTTTGCACTTCAAACTTTATTCTAAGTATTTAAACTGTCTTCTTAGGGGTCACAGGTTAAGAAATATAATTAAAGTGTCCAGTTTAAAAAAAAAAAAAAAAAAAAAAAAAAAAAAATCATATAATGAATATGTGAACTCCAACCCAAAAAAGTATTCAAAATTTCACCACCTGAAATCTGATCTCCTTGAAATGTCCAAAGAGAATCAAATGAAAACCACACAGATGTAGATGGCTTCAGAATAAAACATTTCAATGCTATGTTCTTTTACATTTTAGAGGTGATTCCACAGCAACCATTCAGTTGCTTATAAAGAAAAAAAGAGAGGAAAAAAAAAAAAGGAAATTGTAACGGCCTCTTTTTGCTTCCATACATAGACACTTATTCATCAATTCTTGTGGCAAATAAAAATTTGTTTGGGGCTTTAATTGTATTTATTTACGTACAATCTGAATTTACAACCCTAAAACATTACAAAATTATAAACAAACCTGTGGGAGTAGTATTTGATGTATTGTAAAGAGTCAAGTTGCTGATGTCCAAAATAGGGCAAATTTGACGTGTCAGTAATCACTTAATCATTAACTATTTGAAGGTAAACATTCTTCTTTCCACTCAGTGATAGAATTAGCATTACCAATTGAAGTTAAAGTCTCCAAACTGTACACAAATACTAAACATATTTCACTTAATCAAATCAAAAGTAATGAGAGATGTTGCTGCCTCTAAACCTGTATCACGGGGGGAAACGCAGCAATCAATAAATTAAGATATCAAACTAGGTAAATCTCACCTCCAGAGTAAACGGTTCCATGCTGGAGGTCGCCGGTGTGCGTCCCGATCCGAAGTTTTCCCGTGTTCTGTGTCCAGAATACAATGTGTTACCGAAACCTGCTGAGGCTAAACATCGTGTTGTACATCTTCAGCTGGACACACTTTTCCATACCGTGTCCACTTGTCTCAGCACCGTCCCCCCTGCAAAGAACATCGGCTTCCTGGTGTCCACAACGATGAGGTCAAAGAAGGAGCACCAGGGCTTTTTTGGGCTTCCAGGCTGGAATGAAGAAAGATGTTAAACTCGTGCGATTCTCCTCAGTGGATGTTTTTTTTAAGGCTCGAGCCGCAATTAAATCTGCCTTACCTTAGTATTACTTTCAAGCAGGTATTTCATAATGACCTTGGTAAGAAAAATAAATACAAAATAAATAAAAACATATTAGAAAAAGTTGGCTTTTTGATTTCCTCCACTTTACTTTGATTTATCATTTAAAGGTTTTTCTCATGGCATAATATAAGCTCATGCGCTCACCTCGGTGTAGTTGTAGTTACTGTTGGTAGCGAGGAAGACCTTGGCCACCTCTTTAATCCGGGTCAAGAGCACAGGGATATTTGGCTGTAAAAAAAACATGAATATTTTCAGCCCTTGAGACATTCAGCCGGCTAAAATACATTTAGGCGCATAATCTTGCCAGTTTACTCACTTCTTTGATGACATATTTCTCCAAATTCTTGATGGTTCGGTCCTTCAGGATTCCCTACACAACACACGTCTAGCAGTTTAACATTTACAGGGTAAGAAAAGTAAGACAAAATGCACAATATTACATTGTTGACTCACTGTATCGTGAATGAAGTCCATCGCATCTCGAACATCCTGGAACATGCTTCGGTAGGACATGAGCAAGTCGCCGTGTTTGTAGCCTTCAGGGATTCTGGAAGCAGCAGAGATGAAAAGGGTGAGAAGTTTGTTTAGAAAGAGGTTCATTTATAATTGTTCAGGGGTTGAAGATAAAAACTAATAACAGAGGTACAGTGAAACTTCTGGGGATCATGTGTCCACTCACTTTGTATATCTGGTGCATCTGGTGAAGAAGTCCACCAGGCAGGCATAGAGGTAAGTCTCTGCAGGGTGTAGGTAAATTGTTAATCAAAAATGTGACTGTAAAATAAAGTGAATACCAATTAGAAAGGTTTGTCATTTTATACCTGACAGATTGAAGAGGGTGTTAAGAATGTAAAAGCGATCAGTGTCATCTCTTTGGATGAACTTATTGGGGTAGTAGTTGTTAATCTCTTCTCTGTTGAACAAAAATAGAAGTCAATATTACCAATCCAGACACACAAACTGGATAAAATGTCACAAAGCTGTAAAAGAAAAAAAAAAATCCATGAATTTACATTTCAGGGCGAAGACAGTTTGTGTCAAATCCTGTGATAATCAACAAATACACACGGACAAACTGCTGTGTGTGTGTCTGCTGCCGTGGCTTAAGAAAACAAGTAAAAGCACATTAAGCCAGCTCATTTCAGCTGACCGTCATGCTGCAGTCATATTTTGTTTCCCTTTTTATGTAAAATATAAATGACCTTCAAAAACAAATGAGCCAGAGGGACAAATTTTAATTTACTGGTATCTTCGCCAAAGCATGTAATACCCCCGTCAGTCCACCAGAGAATACTGTCAGACTTGTGTTTTGCTGCGGCTCGGGTCGAAGAAGGTTGTGTAACAAAGTATAAAGAGTGAATAAGTCCCAGTAGGAAGGAGGTTGAGGGTGTTTGGATGGAACAAACACATGACTTTCAGCCAGACCACTGGTGATTGAGTCTTGGAGAAAGCAAAAATCAATGTGGGTTTCTTTTAAGTCAGTTAAGTCCATAAAGTAACGTATTTAACTTATGTAACAACATAACTATATGTAAATGAGGCTTAAATGCAAATTCAATGAAGAGGATCTGTTCCTTCCTTATTGAAGTAATGTAATGTGACGTATATAACGTTACTTACAAAAAATTACTTATTTGAACCTAAACCATGATCTTATCTAGACGCCTTAACTTTTCACGACTAGTCGAGGAAAAACGTGACACTGACACGGCGTCCTCTAGTGGACTGACGGGTGTATTACATACTTTGGCATCACATTTTCCATTTCAGAAAAAGCACATGCTATATGTTTGGCTTTGTACTAGATAGTATCTTACTTGGGTGTATGAGCAACGTGGATAGTCGTATTGATGTAATGTTAGCCTCCTATGAGACGTTCGATTGGTGAACATAGGTAGTAACATTGATTCAGTCCACCTTGAGATGTTGTTCTGCAATAGTGTGGCAATAATGTGTTTACCTTAAAACGGTATTGGATGAGGTTGTATTGGACATGTTGGGTTTTGATGCATTCGTGTGTGAACATGTTGCAGCTGGAATAGGCAGGGCTAATTTGAACCATTTTAAACAGTATAATACCTGGTAGATTATCTACAATACTACAACATAAATTGTTTGAATACATTTTGACTTTCTAATTAACCCACCCTGCCTATCTCAGGACTGGCTATTTCAATGTACCTCTAATATTTTATTTGAAATATTTCTTTATGATGGGGGTTGTCTATTAAACATGCTGAATTTTTATTTCTATGTCTCTGATCGGTTTATTTCTTCCTCCCTATCTCCATTTCACCTTACCTCAGCTCCAGATTAAGATATCTGATGTGTTTTTATGTTTAATTGGATTTTGACTTTACCCTTTTATGAAGCGGAAGCCGTGACTGCAGACTAAAATAGTCCCATTTGAATCCACCTTCAGGAGGTTCCCATACGTGGTGTCGACCACTAAACCGCTGAGGGTTGAGGAGGAAAGGAAACAAAAGTTGAACACGGTTGTCGCCTGACATTTCTGACATGAATTGAATTCAAAATAGGACATTAGATAAATTGATTACTTCATTGTGGCATGAATCATCAGATACAGAAATAGACTCGAAACTAACCGAGTGGGGAAACTGGGGTCGTATGTGTAGCGCAGGAGCTCGTGAGGGTATCCAACAGATACCATTCTGTCTCTTATCAGCTCAAAGCCCATGCTCTCGTAGTCAGGAGACTTATACACTGCAAACAAAACCACAAACAACGGTTACACAACCAGCAAAACATGTGCAGCACAAGAACATTATAAAGTTATATAACTAATAGCCTCTTCATGGTGACACAATATTTCACACACGAGGGTCGTTTTGTTGTGACGGCTTTACTCACTTGCCAGTGTGTAGTCCATGTCGAAGCCGTAGCATTTCATGTTTTCAAGTGTCAGGCTGCCGTTGACAAACACCCTGTGATCAAACACAACAGCACAGCTGAGGACAGGAGACACATGACCAGAAGAGGACGTTTTGTTTGTGTGTGTGTGTGTGTGTGTGTGTGTGTGTGTGTGTGTGTGTGTGTGTGTGTGTGTGTGATTTAACAATCCATGTCTGCGGTGGATCTGTCTGGTCTGGAGGTTTAATATGATGCAGCACACACTCTGGTCTGTGTTCATCGGCTTGTAAGCATCAGTTCGACGATGGTTATCCGAGTTGATGACATCTTTCTTTTGTTGTTCTTTCAAAAGCCACAATTTGCTTCTATTCTGTGATGTTCTTTGTCATCCTTTAAGTTGCTTTATCGTCTCTGTCCCATTACAGAAACCTTTGAAGAAATTCAGGTACTTTGCCTCCGTTTTGGCCTCAGTTTCTTCACTAGTTTCAGCTGCAGAGCTAAATTTCCTCCTCTCCACGTCCCCACAGTGAGGGGTGGCGCAGGGTGGAGGCTGGAGATGTTATCATCACTGCTGTGCTGTCATCCCCACTGTTTCAAAAGACTGCCAATTTACCCAGCATGACATATTTCTAACAGACTGTTGTGCTCACTGGTGTAACTGTGCATGGTTTCCTGTGTCGCCTGCTCCCAGTTGCTCATCTTTATCTCACGGCCCTATCTGCAGCACCTCCGAGCTGGACGGCCAAGTCTCAAGCCTCCCTGACAGTTCACACATATAGGGTTGCTGTAAATAATTTACCTGAAAGATCCCGTTTAGTGTGTGTGCTGAGCCCAGAAGATGTTGCTCCTGAGATCAATCAAGCAAATAAAAACTTGAAGCGAGCGAGTGTTTCTGGTTCGGTTGCACCTGCTGTGGGGGCAACTAGAGTATCTACTGATTCAATATAATTAGGGTTCACATTTTCACATCAGTGGAGTGGATGTTATAGGTTATTTATCATCTAAATTGTGATAATTATATGCACATAATATATTAATAAGGTAAAAAAATAAGAAGTTTTTCTGCCTTTGTGTTTTGACCAATGAAGCAAATGAATTACAAAAGAAGGACAATGAGCATGTAAAATAAATTAAAGGGTGTTCAAATTAGTGTGTCTGCAATATTACTCAATTGAAATGGACTCACTTTCGGTCATAGGCTCTGTTGACCTTGGGCTCATCAGAGGAGATGCTGAGATATGTGTCCATTGGGTCCGTGGTCGAAGCCAGCTGATAACCAGGTCTGTTAATTTCTGCAGTCAACAGTTATAGCCTCAGTGACCTTTAAATAGTCAAACATATCCAAATTGTAGGCGTGGCCCGGAGTGTTTTCCTTGTGCTTTCGTACGCAGGCTGAAACTCCTCCTCATAGACTTTTTGGTTGTTAGTTACTGCAACCTGTCGCATTTTGCTCTCGACACACGTTCGCTTTGAGCTGGAGATTGCGTTATCACAGGCGCACACATGTGCTGCTGCTGCTGCTGCGTAATTGGGGGGAGTTTCCCGATCATTGTCAGTTCCTCTGTGACCCGGACGGTTCAGCTACATCCAGCAAAGCAAAACATACAGGTGTTTGATTTATGAATCGTTTGGCTTAAGTTTCACCAGAAGTACAATATGCGCAGGTTGCCATCAGCAACAATTAGGCAACTTAAAGTTTCAAAAGTAAACAAGTTGAGTTACAGACATGTTGTCCCATGAAAAATATCTGCAGAATTCAACGTTTAAAAACAAACCAAAATAGAGTTTACTGTATGAGGTTCCATTCGTGCCACAAAAAAAAAACATGTTGACATGCATACTGGCTAGTGACCGCTGAAGTAAATATTCACTTTGGGACATTTTTTTTTTTTTTTTTTTTTTTTTTACGGCGAAAGTGGTCACAAAAAGATTAAAAAAAAAAAAAAAAAAAAAAAAAAAAAAAATTGCTTTGAGGTAAAATTTTTGTATCTAATGATACGGCACTTCACTGACAGATGGTCCTAAAGGATCAGTTTGATCTTTTTTAAAAAATTTTATTTAAACTATTCATATCCTCTCTGTCTGACATGCAGTGGCTCCTTCAAGTTACAAGTTTGTCATTGTTTTTGAATTTGGTGAATACATCAGAATTTGGTGTAGTATGTTTCGAGTCCATTGACTCTATGTTCAGGGGATGTGTTCCCCCGTGTTGCTCCGGGTTTGCTGTGCATCCTCTCAAACTCGACGGCGATCTCCAGCGCCGTCCGATTCTTGGTCTCGGGGATGTTGAACTTCGCATAGAGCCAAGTAACGACGCAGAAAACCAGAAATATAAGAAAACAAAAGTACTCCAGATTCTCCTGTAAATGAGACATTTGGAGGCCATTTGTGAGTGACACATTTAATCTTGATTTGATCTACATAACTTCATTCATTTACTGCCTAAATCATCTAGCCTCTAGTCAGAAATATGCCAAATTTGACCAAAATAATAATGAGCTCACCACTAAAATAGGGAAGAGCATCCCCACAACAAACAAGCCTGTCCAGTTGAGGGTGCAGGCGACTGTGTATCCGGCTGATTTGAATGACTGAGTAAAGATCGTCCCTGGAAGAGGAGCTGTTACTCCAGCTTAAGGGGACGAGCACAAGAGGTACGTATATGTTGCAGTAAGATGTTATCATAGTTGATGCAAGAAAATAATCATTCTTGAAATATTATTAGTTTACAATAGCAAGAGATAAATGTACCTGGTCCACTGGCGAAAAAGAAGATAAAGATGAAAACAAGGACCATGCTGCAGTACGGCATCCAGGACACGTATGTCTGAGGGAAATTAAGGAATTTATGTTACCTAGTGATTGGTTGTCATGTATCACAATATGCAAAAATATGCATTAAACAGTTTGTGTTGACTCACTTGCAGGTTCAGACTGACGGTGAGGAGGACCAGTGTCGCAGACATTCCCATGTACCCTCTGAACAGCAGGACTTTTTTCCCCGTACTCTCAATAGTCATACACTGCAACATTAAAACACATTTTTACTGCTACGTAAACGTTCAGCAGTAGAGGCACAGAATTAAACAGCCACATGGGGGCGCTAACATTACACATAAGGATAGGTGTCACAAACGATTCATAACGATTGTGACTGTAAGAGCAAAAGGAAGGTGTTTTTTGGTTGTTGTTGTTGTTGTTGTTTTTTTTTAACCATAATTAATTAAATAAATCACAAAACGAAAAACAAGAAAAAGCAAACATTATTTCAAGATGTGTAAAGGAAAACAAAGATCACTGACTAACAGACTTTAAAACAGATGTAACATATGATTAGATAAGAGTGAAACGGGACTCACACAGGCTACAGAGGTGAACAGCTCACACAGCCCTGTTCCCAATGCGGCGTAGGGTAACTTGTGTTCTGGGATTCCTGCCGCACGAAACACTTCAAAAGAATAAAAGTACACCTGGAGGGAAGTATTTGAATATATAAAGTAATGTAAATTTCTATTCAAGAAATATCAGTTTGAAGTATTTAGAAATTTGCAAATTTTTTGTTTTGTTTTGTTGGACACATAACAACCCTGATCATCAATTGTGCACAGTGTGTAATTAAAAAAACCACAAAAAAAACCACGGTGAAACGTCCATGACTGCAAAAAATATATTGTATCCCAAAGTGTAGTTAAAATATTATGATGTTGTGCACTCTGTATATGACATATAACTCACAGCATTGATGCCACAGAGCTGCAGTGTTGTGAAGGTAATAATGATGGTGAGGAGCTGCCAGCGGACTGTTTGGTTCTGAATCAGCTCCAACACTGAGTGGCTTCGAACGCTCTGCAGGGCAGCGCTCTCCTCTAGCATCTCTTCAACCTCCCCGCTGAAGTCCTTGTCGCCCCTCAGTCTCTTCAAAGCTGAGAGAGCAGGACATTGAGACGGTGATGACACCACAGAACCTCACGAAGAATTTATTTGTGGAAAGGATCCCCAAAAAGCTACTAAAGCTTTCTCACACCTTTCTCACAGGCCTGGCGGTCTCCTCTGTCCAACAGCAGGAAGCTGGGAGACTCTGGCAGGAAGGGGAGGGTGAGGAACTGGAATAACGCAGTGAAACCGCTGAAACCAAGCAGCCAGGGCCAGTTCTTTTCTGTGCCAAGGAACTCACTGTAATGCAACATCTTCATTAATGTAATGCAAATAACCAAGCTGTCACAATGTAAAATAAAAACCCATCCAAACACACCTGGTTACTGGTTTGCCTCGTTATAACGGGCCCAAGTTGGAAAGTTGTTATTTAGGTCATCAATGCCATCAATAATAATAAACTTGCACTCATTAAGCTGATTGCTGAGACCTGAGAACATGTTCACATCAGATCTTGTATGTCATCTGTGGTGATTGAAACTTTATCAGGACTGATTGAAAAGGGGCTCAAAACCCTGACAATAATACAAGCAAAAGTAACCCCAATTTCAAATCTATGGGCTGGATAAGCAGAGGTAGGGCCTGAAAGAAATCTAACTACTTTAATTCATAATGTTGTCCCCAATGTTTTTCAAGAAATGAGATGAAGATTTTTTTTTTGTTTTGAAACACTCTACAGACAGAAACATAAAATGCCTGATTCATCTGTGAGCTGCACAGCATGCAGGCTTTTTGATTTGTGGACGTGGACGGATTAAGAGAGCTCGTAAAAGATATAAAATACTTCTTGTTTTTGCGAGGTGAGCCATTTTGTCTCAAGTGAGGGAGTTTAAATCAGGTTTCCAGGTCTTAACATACATCCATGGTATAATGTTTGCCTTCTTCACTACCTTAGTTTAGCATGTTATTTGCTAATCAGCACAAAACGCACAGCTCATGGCAGATGGGGATGTCATTACTTTTTCAAATAGGTTATAATCAGGAATTGAAATAAAACATTTGCATCGACAATGATACAAGATGAAAAGTCAGAGGATCTTCAAAAGTTATAACAATTCCTCCTGAGAATCTGTGTCTAAAATGTAATAGCAACCCTTAAAATAGTTATTGAGGTATTTACTTAAAAGTCCCAGTGTGAACCTCTTGGTGGCGCTAAAGGAGAAGTCAGGGGATCACCAAGGTAGTAGGTTTCATTCATTCATCCAATAAGTGTTGAGATGTTTCTCTTTGGACTATAGTGGTGGGTCGACTGATCGTGGGTTTATCAAAAATGTTCTTAAACATATTTTGTGTGTCTTCTTCAGTGTAACTGATGTTGATATCCCTTTTGAATGTTTGTACGGATTATCATATAAACCTGGTTTGTTTGTACAGTTTGTGGTTTGGACGATTTTAAACTTCTTTTCAACTCAAATTTGTCAATCATTAAATATTTTGTCCAACTGTTTACGACTGTAAGAGGCCATTGCAAGCAGTGTTGCACGTCAGTTAGCAGGGAAGCTTTCGGCCTATATTAGATTAATAATATCATCCAGGATGCTTTGATATTTCTGTTTTTTTAATTTACAAGTAGGTTTTATCTATGAATGGTTTCATATCATCATATACATCGATATTTACAGTTATAACATAAAAATATAACCAAAAAAACGACATACTCCTTCATCACAGATTTTATCCCCCCCAGCAGGAGGGACCCCATAGGAGAGCTCTGTCCACGTGTGAGCTGTTATTTGAACCAACCACACCATCTGACTCCCACTCGCCACCACACGGTGTACATGATGACGGCCACCTCACCTGATCCCCAGCAGCTGACCACAGAACTTCCCCAGGGAGATGAAGGTGGAGATGGTCACACCCACCATCCCTCTCAGCCTCTTGGGAGCGCATTCGACAAGGTACATCGTGTGAGCTGAGAGGCTGACTCCTGGAGGCGTAGACAAGGGAATCTTATGTTCAATAATGATCAGTCACTTTGAGACAAGTGACAGCATGAAATACAACAGTCATAAATATGAAGAGAAATCGATTGCTCGTAGAGTTAAATGCGGAGCAGCCAGCAAAAAAGGGTTTGATCCTGTGAGGTTTACCTGAATTGATACCATAGAGAAATCGTCCCACCATGATCATCTCAAAAGACATGGCTGTCTGGCTCAAGATCATCAACACAGCTCCAAATATAGCCACAAAGTTGTTTAACAAAAGGCATCGCTTTCTGTGGGACAGAGAAACGTCTGCGTCAGGGCCCGAGGCCTTTATTTAAAATATGTAAAACCAAAGCAAAGTATTTCATTCTGCGTGTCTTTGATGGTGCCTCATTAAAAGATTAACAGAAGCTGTGACTTTTATGCTCGTGTACTTTAACCTGCCAAATTTGGAGACGAGTGAACCAACCAGCAGTGACCCCAGTAACCCGCCGATGCAGAAAACAGACACAGTGAAGGACCAGATGAGAGAGACGTGCCACGGCTCCAAGGAGAAGTTATATCTTTGCACACAGGTTTTGTTCATCAGCTCCTTTATAAACTGCAATAATAATGGGCACAGTTATACAGTGGTGTTGAAAGCATTAACATTTGTATTTATTAAAATGTATTGGCTTCTTATGATTCATTGAAGTACTTACAGTGGAGGGGGAGGTCATCACAGAGACACCATATCCGTATTGAAATGTCCCTCCGATACCAGAGACAAAAATGGCAGCAATTACAACAGGACAGTCGAGCTGCAGAGATGTAAAGACAAACATGTGGACATGTTTGATCATCACATTATACTTCTCCATTAACACATCTCCCAAAACTTACTTTGGTCAGCGTTTATGTTAAATTACTTATGTTGGTTTTGTTGACTTTGCACATTACAACAATCACTCAAGTGTATTCTTAACCTCGGCATTCACACATGTAAGGTTAAAAAAAAGCGCAGTAATGAAATAAATACTACTCACCAGGAGTGATAAGTGCTGTGACATAGCTGGAGTCTGTCGTTGTAATCAAGGAGTCTTTTCAGATCATTCACACGGCTGCAGCACACGTTAAACTGAGAGCTGAAATGATTAACTGTACTCAGGACAAAGATAAGACATAACGGAGGGCAGTAAAGCAAGCAGGCGCCATATTTGTTATGTGTGTGTGTGTGTGTGTGTGTGTGTGTGTGTGTGTGTGTGTGTGTGTGTGTGTGTGTGTGTGTGTGTGTGTTTGTAGGGATTGTGTATGAGTAACTCATATTTTGTTCAGGTGCATTTGGTTTATGTTTGTTCAAGGATTTTGCCCAATGATGACGGCTCTAAAAAGGTTGTTTATTGTCGTGCAATCGATTTAAAGCCTGTGAAACTTGCCCTCAGTGACATAAATACTTAATAATGGTTGGCTTAAACCCTTTAACTCCTCTATAATGAATATTTCAAATCAACTTTCTAAATGAAGCCTCCATATAGGAACATTTTAAGTCTTTAAGTTCCTAAAGATTTTTAGAAATGGACATCTGCAATTGTGAATCTGTGATCTTGATCTCATTCGTCACAGTAGGCGTGCACAAAAAGTCCAGGCAAACATATTTATCATATGAAAACATCTTCCTCTGCCCCTCTTTCATAATCTAACAGCCTTTCACTTATTAACCGATTTCTTTGGTTACATCCCACAACATCAGAAAGAAAGCACAGTCGTCTCATGGAGGCGTTCAAGATCACACATGGCCCCAAAAATTACAACAAAGAGCAGTTGAGAGATCCATAATCTTAAACATCAACATGAAGCTACCACAGCATCAGATTAGCTTTAACCTATCTAGCATTAAATAACACACACCTCACGATTTAATATAAGCTACTAAAAGTGACATATAAGATGTACATGCTGTGGAGTGCTGGGTGCTGAACTGTTTCTTGTTTGGCCACAGAGATCCTGGAGTTCATGTCACCAACTTCACAAAGTTACTGCATCTGACCAAGAAATAGGTCAACCTAAAGGTTGGTTTTACATGTAATATAAACGAGATACACTATATGCACAGCCAGGTTAGCCGTTTCCCTTCTTTGCAGTCTGATCTTTGTTAACCAGCTGTTGGCAGCAGAGAGATACTGAATTAATTGGGAACAACTTCCAAAAACATCCAACTACTCCTCTGTTAACCCTCGGTTATGTGTTATCAGTTGCTGGGAACCTTTGGCAGATTTGTGATTGTTTAATACATGATCCTGATGAGCCTCACACAAACGAAAAATAGAAACCTACTGCGGTATCACTGTGTGTCAGGCAGACTATCCAGGAGGATGTCACACTGCCGTCCTACAGGAAGGAACCGGTGACGGCTTTAGATGACAACACGCTCCAGACAGACCACTGAGAGACTGAAACTTCTAAAATGTTGTCAGGACGGCTTCCTGCAGGAGATGAAAGCCCCGGCAGCTGCCGCAGAGGCTCTATTTACAGCTTGACAAAAGGAGGAATGGCTGACACTGAACAAAACAGAGGCACACTATAAGCCATTTTTACATATCTGTTTCAATTTAGACACAAAAGAAACCCACTCAAATAAAAGTGGCTGATGCTGCAATGCATTCAACAAACTCATTCAAATAATGACTGATCATTGATCCAAAAATTTGTTGACCTCTACTCACAAAAAGTTTAAAAAAAAATACAAACGTATTATAAAGTGTCTCTCAGTTAGATTTCAGTTTTGTCCTCGGTCACAAGGCTTCATCCTCTGACAATGTGGGAAACGTACCACTGCTGAAAGTTAGACTAAAAGTGTTTTTAGCTACTGTTACCTTTTCTGTCTGGACATTATCTTTAGGTTTCAGTGGGAACATCTTTGTTGTAGCTGCATGACCAGATTTTTTTTTAAAAGCGTCCATCTTGCAGTGTTGACTTTTGAAAACTAGAGTGAGTCAAAGTGTGGGACAGCGTCTCAATATGTGGGACATGGGACGGGACTTTGTGTGTAGTTCACCTTAAAAAGTGAGGGATTCCCCAAAGTCAGTAGGTTTTTATCCTCTGGGGACCAATAATTTCTGTATATACAGATTTCATAGTAATCCATTCAAGAGTTGTTTAGATATTTTAGTCTGGGCTAAAGTGGTGAACAGATTGAACCACCAGCCAACACCGTCTTCACTAAAGCCACTCGGAGGCATAAAAATATGCAAAACAAAACAAGTTGTTTATATCTATGACAATGAGAGAAAAAACAGTTCTTACACAATTTCACGACTACAACAAGCTGTAAAACGGTTTACTTTGTTAATTTTTCATAGGGTGTAATTTGTTTTACTTGGGAGACCCCCAGATGTATTCTGAGTTTAAATTATATCATTAACAATTAAAACTTTAGATTGGGCTCCAGGTTGACGTATTCTCATTGTGTAAAAAAGGACCAGTTTGTTTGAATTCACAAGCTGATGAACAAGGTTGAAAAAAGGGTTCGAGTCAGAGAAACAACTGAGAAGGAAAAAAAGGAAATTAAGGCCAGCAAAAGAAAAACAGAGATGTACTACAATATGTTCGAGGAGGAAAGTGAGACTAGATATCGATTATACGTAAATGGGAACTGGGGAATATGCTGCACCTGGATGACTGGTTTTAGTGCCACTTGGAAGAGAAAGAGGAAAAAAAGCTGAAATGGGAACACAGAGAGCCGAACTAAATCCTCAGCTGTAAAACTGTAGCAACATATAAAAACCTCACAAATTACACACATTACTGAAAGACAAAACAGTCCCCAAATGAGGTGAATTAGATTGTTTTTAGCCACCTACTAACGCAGGACAAAATGACACCACTGGTTTGAAACTCCTTAAACACTACACATTTTTTTTTTTAAAAAGGCCTGATGTTCATTAACAACGGTGTGCACAAAGACCAGCTGTTCATCAGCACACCAGCTGAACATCACCAGCTTTATTGTGGGATAAAAGTTATTCTGAGTCTGTTTGTCAGACTGCCCACTGCGAGAAACACAGAATTGTGTTGGCTCTTCTCTTTAAAGCCCCCCATAAACCAATGACTGCAGCTCCAACCAGCTGCCCATCACAACACTCCTGTGCGTGGACGACACACTGGGACACACTAAGAAGTGTGAAGATCTTTGGACTTAAAGCAGAAATATATGACCTCAGAAAGAAGAAATACCACAGGTGTTTGACTTGCTGTAGCTGAGCTGTTAGCAACTATTGTGCTAATTGAGATCAACATGTTGTCAGCACTTGGACTGGAGTCTGGTGGTCGTCATTTGGTCCACAATAAAATATCTTAACAACTATTACACAGGTTGCTACGGAGTTTTGCACGGCCATGGTGCCCAAAGGATGAGCCCAGATGACTCTGATAATCCTCTGGCTTCATCTTAAGCACCACCAGCAGGTCAAAATGTTCACTTAATGATAATAATATACATTTTATTTATGGAGAGATGAGTAGAGCCTCGCAGAGATGCTTTTAATCTGTCTCTCGTGAGCCTCCCGGCTTAATGGACGCGCCAGATGAATCACTGGAGTGCACCTTTAATAAAGTCAGCCTGCTAAACTGTTTCTGAGCTTCCTTTGTGGAGACATTCAAAACTAAATCTAAATATCGCTTTACGTTTTCTATGGTGCCATTTTTCATTTTCCTTTCACAGTTATCAAAATGACATTTGCTGTTATTTAAGCCTTTATGGTTCTTGCCTTAAGCACAGGGTCTGCAAACTTTTTATCCGTGACTGTGATTACATTCAGATCCAACAATAAAATGTAGTAAGAAGTGTGCCAGTCTTTGTTTTGTCATTTTTACCTTTAAATAGCATGCAATAACTGATGTTTTCATCAGCAACATTTCATTACAACATTTAATGAAATTACTTTCTGTATCATGTTTTTGTCTGCCAGTAAAAGGCCTCTTATTTCTCAGTCAAGTATAACAATAACCTATCAGTAAAAGACAATCAATTAATTAAACTTGCCAACAAAAAAAAACATAATCCCTCTATGGCTTTTTCAGTCCTTTGCAGTGACTTTATATTTGCCATGAAGTAGCACAGCTGATATTCCCAGCGTGTCTCTTAACAAACACTGTGTGTGTCTCTGAGTGTCTGGACTCTTTGTTTCAGGCCGTCAGGGAAACACTTGGCAGTAGAAACAAACACTCAAGGAGTCATGCCGAACTTGTGAGGTCCTCCCAAGTAGCAGGAGTGTCATGGCAACGCTTGATCAAGATGAATAATGAATGGCTCACAGGTTCACTTTACAAGGAGCTTTTCAGGTTCACACACACGTGCGCTATATTCTCATTATCTGAGTGTGAACAGCAGTCCGGTCAGGGTGACTTCCACCATCTAATGCTTCTTCTTTCTCTTGAATATTTCTAGAAACACAGCTGGGCAGGAATCAAATATTTCAAATGTAATTTCAGCTAAAAATGAAAGACACATGGAGGCAATAAATTGTGATTTTTCTCTCATTTCTTCCATTGTGTTCATGCCAGGAAAGGCATTTAATTCCTTTAGAAATGTTCTCTACAACTCAGAGATACAGTGGAACCATTTTTCAGGGAGAGCTTAACATGGCTGACTACATGTGTGAAGTAAAGCATACACAAACTCACGACACAACTTATCGTCAATGAGAATTACAAACTGAAAACTGATTTTAAAAAAAAAAAAAAATTAATCCGGTTTTTTGATCACTCTGGAGCTTCAGAAATGTTTCTGGTTTTGAGAAAATACATGATTTGCTTCATTTTTTTTCCATTCTGGTTTGTGTATAGATAAAAAAAAAAATATATATATATATTTATATATATATAAAATATTCATTTGTAAGTTTTAAAGGCAGTTGTTTCCCCCTGCTTCCAGTCTTTTTGCTCGAGTTTTACAGCTTGCTGGCTGTAGATTCACGTTTAGTTTAGAGACATAAGTGAGGATTTTTTTTTTTTCCTGTCCAAGATACAAATAAGCTTATCCCAAAACATTGATCTACTCTTTTAATTTTCAGCGTTTCAGTTTCAGTTTAAAAACAAACCATGATCCGGGTTATATCAGAAAGTAACTAGTTCAAACAATATTGACCGATAATGTCAGAAATAAAATTGTAGAGTGAAGTGAGTAAAGCAGGTGTAAAAATCCAACACAGGCTTCTGAAGTCGCCAGCAGGTCCTTCAATTCCTCCTTTACATTTCTTTTGTGGTCAGCTGTTGAAGTGACACCAATCGATTTACTGTGGAATACATTCATCTGTTGATGGTACACCCTGATCATAAACGTTGGAAATAATACATCCATGAATGTAGCATAAATTACTGTCACTTATAATAGTAATGTTTACGTCATAATCTAAACATTTATAGTGATTAGTGGAGTTGTTTCAAAGATGTCATCTGATTGAATTGCTCATTAAGGTTTCATGGTCTCCAGAGGATCGCGGGTGCTGATTTTTTTTACTCAATTCTACTGTGTGCAATGGGATAATATTTGGTCCAGATGTTCAACATTATTTCCACCTGACATCACCATGTTAGCATTGTCAGTTGTGAAAATGTTAGCATGTCGACATTAGCATTTAGCTCTTAGCAGTGCTGTCTGAATACAGCCTCAAAGATCCATAAATATTGTTCAAAACTCTGCATAACCACTTCTGTAATCTGCAGGTGAATGATGGGACTGGGTAATGGGCTACAGACCGGAGGAGATCAAAGAGCAAAGGTGAAAGAGGTAGTTGATGTCAGACTTTGGGATAAAAGTAGTATGCTAATAATCCTTAAGCAATGCTCTGTTTCTGTAACCATAATTTGAATTTATACAAAGTGACAAAGACTCATGTTGTCAGGTTTACTTTCTCAGGCACACAGACCCAAATACACACACACAAAGTTCAAAGATAAAACCTGCCGAGCTTGTCAAAGTTGTCCTCAAAGTGGCAGTCATGACGGACCGATTTTCTAATCCACAGTGGCAGGAAACAGACCGGCGTACCTGAAAACAAAGCAGGTTTAATAAAAGAATTTTGCGATGATTGATGTTAATAATAACTTTCAGATTAGTCAAATATGGTTTTGTGAAGTAACCAGTACATCTGTTGCTATCACATTTGTGCTGCAGTCAGAAAGAAAACTTTGTGTTTTACATTCATTCTCACAGCCATAAAACACAGCATGTATGGAGTAAAAAGACAGACAGGCCAATTAGACTGTGAATTTCTGCCAATACATGCAGGGCCGCTGTCCACTCTCCATATTAGAAATGACAAATTTACCAGCCAATCAGCACAACGGCAGTTTATCATTCTGCTCATGGAAATAAACCTGAAACCTGAGAGTCAAAATCCCACATTGTATAGCGTGTCATCATGCCCTTGAGCGTGGCACTTAAACCAGATTGCCAGTAAATCTCCAGCTCAACACAAATGGCTCTTCTGTCAGGTGTGACGCGTCAGAAAGCTCTCTGGATTCAGGTATCAGGGACATTAGAGGAGGAATTGAAGTGAAAACAGGTGCAGAATACTGCTGAAGGGAAAGCTGCTCACTCGAGTCAGGATCCAGTGTCCATATGACTCGCAGCTAAATAAATCATGTTCAATTAATTTCTAGCACCATGGCGACGATGGGTGACATTGGATTTTTGGGAAAAGATGGATATTTCCTACATATTTTATTATTTTCCATATGTTGTCTTTTAATCACTGTCCTTGCTGCCTTATCAGTTATGTTTCTGTTTTAGTACTTGCTCCACTATGAGGACAGATAATTGTTCATCAGCATTTGGTAGTAGTATTCACTGTTTGTAGGAGGGCAGAAGTTCACAACACTTTTTCCAATATCATTTGTCGCACCAAATATAAATCAAGAAAGAACGGGGGAGACAGAAGACAGATGTGAAGAAGTGATATTGAGGTTGTTTTGTCTGCAATCAAGATGGTATTGTAATTTGACTCTTTGGCCACAAAGCCGATCTCGCGAGAGAGGCCAGCAAGGTCGAATGAATGAATAAACTACATAAAGACCTCACCTGTTTGAAGTGTGATGTGGTCCGAGAAGATACTGTAGATCTGGTGATCATCGAGTGTGCAGAGATGAACCGGTCGCCGTACGGAAGATGTATCTGTTTCAAAGAAGAGAAACAAACTTTTAACATAATGACATATCTGCTGCTTTGTTCTTTATTAAGAAGACAAGGAATGTTGACAACTGACAAAGTGACCAGTGAGAAATATTGATCTCATTAGTTTCACAGGTGCATATAGTGAAAACATAATATAAATGAAAAACCTTTTTTTATGTATCTTTTGCAATGCTGCTTGAATGGAGACTCGGTTGACAAAAACATCAAGCCAAACGTTGTTGTCAGCTCATCTATTGTTGCACACAATTGCATCATTTAGATTCCTTATCTGGATCTTCACTTTCAGAGTCTCATGTGTGTCATCTGAGGGCTTGAGGTTATAAAAAAGAGGTCCTGAAGCTAAATAAAACCTTCCTGCATGACAATAACAAAACAAAAGCAATTTCTCACCTTCTCAATATGGGAAATTTAAAAATGATCAATGACCTTTTAACAACCAAAGTACAATGAATATAGATGCACAGGAACTTGTGGTGACGCTGAGGCAAAGACACATTGATAATTTTCAGTACGTCGGTGGTGCAGGTGTGAGGCTGCCTCAGATGCTCTAAAAAGGAAAGCAAATATTAAACCTTATAGATCTTATATAATCCTGTTAGATCCACTATGATGTACAGTTTAACTTTGCAAGAGGTGAGCGATTGCACTGGAAGAGATGCTATGAAATAATTTGTTGGTTTAGATTGACATTATCTGGACAGCCAACGTTATGTCTATGCCGGGTCCAAGTAAATATGAATGTGTCGGAAAATACACAAGACAAAAAAATACATAATATACGGATGTGTCTGAAATGACAAACTGTCAGAGGAGTGCTTTTTTTATGGAGGACGCTGTCAAAGAAGCGCCACAACTCTCAGCATGAAGCTATTGAGGTCATGGGTGTTCATAATATTCAAGGTCTTAATGGCCCAGTACCTTCACCCAAAGGATAACAAGGAAATGACTGCTGAGCGTCTGCGTGACTGTTTCTGTCGACTAAGCAGGCTGCTCACTTCTCTGCTTGCCTCGCTCCACTTTTTTCTTTTACTTGTCAGTATGATCCAAGCACAGTCCAGTAGGTAAACACATGGAGCTGTGGAGTAAAGTGGTGCTGACTCTGTAACTGTATGAGGCAGCATTGTGTTTCCCTTTCAAGGTACATCAGGAGTTGAATGGAGGGAGCTGCACAAAGCAGGAGAGACGTTCACAACTCTGACGCCAACATTTTATTCATGAACCTAATAAACCTTGATGTTTCAGTACACATTGGTTTGGATAAAGTATGGGATAAAAGTTACACTTAATCTGAGTTCTATTTATAGTCTCAACGAACAGACATTTATAATCAAGAAAGGCTGCTAACAACCACACGACTTATCCAACAAAATTTAGACGATAGAATACAAATTAAAGCATAGCCTATAATAGTATGTTTCAAACTGTTTTCCTATTTTAGTTATTGCAGTTATTTATATTATACATGTATAGCTATACTTTTACACAGTTTGCAAACTTGATCCACTATAAATTCCATAATAGTTATATGCATGCATCCAAATGTTTTTCTACTTTGAAATAATTAAACTGCAATTCTGTATCGTTGACTTGTGTGGATGTTAGATTGCGTGTTTTGGCCTATGAAAGGCATCTAAATACTTAATTGTATTTGATTTGATACACATGTCCTCAGCTCATTTTAAAAAGGACTAAATCTACATATCTGTACACAGGTTTATAAATGCATGAACCGGCTTCCCTAATGTAGCCTCTCAAGAATATCTGTGCATTTCTCTTCACTTCTTCCCCTTCAGGTACACCGGAATGTCAGTGTGCAGTCACTTCCACCAGTAGGGGGAGCAATACCCAGTTCCACAGAACATCTGAGAATAATGCACCTCTACTATTTATAGTGACTTGATCATAAATCTCAAACAGAGAAATGTTCCTGGGTGGGATTGTCAGGCTGTACAAGTCTCATGGGCCTCGACATGAAAAACTGTGTTAATTATAGAGATGATCAGATATAGGTTTTTGTTCTGTTTTTAATTTTTTTTTTTTTTAATCTATTCTACACCTCGCTGCATTTCCAACATCCATGTGTGCATTATTGTTGTTTGGCAACCTGTATTATTATTTTTTTTACGTGATCAGCTATCCCTTCAAAATTAAATCTGAATTTTAATGGGACTTATCTAATTGATAATGAAGATCAAAGGGGGCGGTGATCATATTTTACACAACAGACCTAACACATTTTTAAATTGAGCTTTGAAAACATGTTACAGTGGAATTTTACAATAGTTTCTGTTTATGATGAAGGAAAATCTAATGTTGTCAGTATGAGTTTGTTTAGTAGAGATAGACAAATACACAGACAGACAGACAGACAGACAGACAGACAGACAGACAGACAGACAGACAGACAGATAGATAGATAGATAGATAGATAGATAGATAGATAGATAGATAGATAGATAGATAGATAGATAGATAGATAGATAGATAGATAGATAGATAGATAGATAGACAGACAGACAGACAGACAGACAGACAAACAGACAGACAGATAGATAGATAGATAGATAGATAGATAGATAGATAGATAGATAGATAGATAGATAGATAGATAGATCGATAGATAGATAGAGACAGACAGAGTGAACTACTTTGGGTTAATAATTCACTAACATAACTGAAAAACAACATGAATGGGATGTGTGCCTCCAGGCAATGCTGTCTGATCACCATTCAGCCTGTTTGAACACTGTTGCGCTGTTTCCTCCAATTGTATCTCATTAAATAACAAAGCGGCTCAAATATTACTCAGATAGGATACCTGTGTCCATCCTGTAAGCGATATGTGGCTTGAATTAATGAAAACCGTGTTCATTCACTGGACTCCACACACAGGGAAAAGAGGAGGCTTCCGCCTCGAGAAGGTGGGAGGTGTCACGTGGCGTGTGGATGCAGCCAATCAGTAGTAAGTGCGCATTGCGATCCTGTGCAGAGGGGCTGTTTTATTGAAGGGCTGGTAGTGATCAATGAGTGAGTGGAGCTGTCCACGGTGCTGAAACTTAGTTCATGGCGGGCTGACTTTCAGGACCACGAACATCTCCTCTTTCATAATCCAAAAACAATATACACGGACATACGGTAAATACATGATACTAAACTACATTCATATATTTTGAATTCGTTCCTTCCAGTTTAGCAGGGGTTTAGAGTTTGTTTTGTTTGTTTCTGATTCCACGGATAATGTTCACATCAGATATGCAGTGCTGTATAGAGAGAAGGAACTTTACGACTCCATTGAAACTGAAAAAAAAAAAAAAAAAAAAAAAAAAAAAAGCCTCGTGAGCAAACTGAGCAGCTCTGGCTAAAATCCCAGCACCAATACAAAAACATAACTCCAATATAGCCTAACAGCCCTAAGACAAAATTTGTTGCTGCTGCAATGCCAGGACCTGTGGATGATTGGGTTTCAGTCTTTGGTTTATGCCTCCACAGATGCTCAATCTCGGGCAGTTGGCTGTATTTCCTGAGGGTGATATAACTCTTCTACTCCATTAATAACGCGGCCACCGGCGGTCACATCAATCTGTGGCTGCAGACACAGGCCCTGGTCATATAGGTGCTACAGGCCCGCACGGTCACGTGGTCATCGGCCAATGGGCTGAATGAAATCAGTACCTTGTAAATCAGAGGTGACAGCGAGCTACGTGTATTTCCTATGAAGTCAATAAATGGGAAATCAGTCAGGGATTTATGAATAGGCCTGGCTGATGGGGGTTGTGTGCAAAAGCTAAATTACATCTGGGAGAATGGCAGTATCTCACAGAGAAGAGGTGTATTGATGAAGTGACATTCAAGAGCAGTAAAAAAGGAGAAAATACACCCAGTGTGTGTTTGGATTTACTCCCTTTTGTGGCTGTACTTTCACAAAGAAGTCCAGCTCTTTTTAAAGGTGGGAAAATACAGGTAGATCCCCAAGACGTTTTTAAGAAGCAATAAGTGTGTAGTTAATGTTGATCACGATGAAATGAGGCTGGCTTTTACATCTCACGGTTGCAACCTTTTCATGACGTCGAGCCAGTTGTTTTGGTCCCCTCTGCCCAATCGGAGGCTCCTCTCACATTCTACCGGAGCCGAAATGGATCTCTTCATGCAGCGGCTCTGTCCTCTTGTAAGGACCATAACGCCCTTTGTCGGGGGCTCTGTGGTACCTGACTGCTGCTTTAAACAGCAGCACTGACATGGAAACCCCATTACAGCTGCAGAACGATTTCTTTCCAGAACAGCAGTTCCAGCACTGTAAGTACCAGCACTACTGCGGGCGGGAGGATCGGCTCGGCAAGCAGCACGACCAATGCTGCACCTGCAATAACTGCACCTGTGATGCGAGAAAAAGCCTCGTCTTTCGCGGGACGTCGCCGACCACTGTGGGAACTTTAAGGACACCTTCGGAAACGTCTTCGAGACAAGGTTGTCAGTACAGCGTCTGCGAGTTCACACCCTCTAGTCATGGTAGTTCATCCAGACATCATCATCCTCACCATCAGCAGCAGCAGTGCCGCGATCGGCAGCGGGGCAGCCTGGGCAGCAGCCACAAAGACAGTAACTCCTACAATGAAATAGCCATGAGCAGCTGCAGATACAACGGCGGCGTAATGCGGCCGCTGAGCAACTTGAGCTCGTCCCGCAGAAACATACACGAGTTTGATTCCGAGTCCCAGCCATTGCAGCCCATCTCCGCCGCAGATGCGTCGGACACTCTAGTATCCAAGCCGGAGAACAATTCCACCACCCTGATGCCTTACGCATCGGGAGACGGAGGGGGAGGCTGCAGCCACAGCGGCGGCAAATCGGGGAAAAAGAAGAACCAGAACATTGGGGAAAAACTGGGGCACAGGAGGGCCTTGTTTGAGAAAAGGAAGCGCCTCAGCGACTATGCTTTAATCTTTGGGATGTTTGGGATCGTTGTTATGGTTATAGAGACTGAACTTTCATGGGGAGCCTATGGAAAGGTGCGTATTTACTCCTAGTCCATGTCTTGCAGTCCCACCTAGACTAGAGGTAAATTAATGGCACGTGACTGACGAAACAAGTCATTTACATTAAACAACTTCTGCCGAAAGTGTGAAAGAGAATGAGGCTGTTTAAGCAACGGGAGTCTGGGCTCACTGTACAGTGTCCCATGTAGTCACATCCTCCTAACACATGCAGGCCAAAAGGCCCACTGCTGTCCAACCATGAAGGGGAATCCCAATAATACAGGAAGAAACTGCAATGTCAGAATTTGTTGCAGTGCACCTCAGGCTCAATTATTAGTGCATCATTTTCCTGGATTTTTGGATGCTGGTTCACCATGTAAGAATATGTTGTCATGCCATGAGGCTGTCTTGTTTGGCTTCAGTGTTCTTGCTCTTTTGCAGGAATCCCTGTACTCATTAGCTCTAAAATGCCTGATAAGCCTTTCTACAATCATTCTCCTGGGGCTGATTATCATATACCATGCAAGAGAGATACAGGTAAGGCTGAAACACTTTTTTCTTATTTTTTTAAACTGTTGATTTTGCTAAAGGACACAGTCTGCTTTTCCAGCAAATGTTTCATCCCATTCAATAAATGTTTAATTTGTCGTTATATTTCTACACAGCTGTAATAGTGAACTTTTTTTTATCATGTCACAAGTTGGTTTTTGCAGGTTAGAAAATATTCTGCAGGTTATTTATTGATGAAATTTAAGAAAGTAAATGCCCCCTTGTGAGAGCAAGTGTTGATTTCAAGCTCGCTGCATATTCAATGGAGTGACTTCCTCGACATTAAAATTTTAAACACATGAGGCTCTAACAACTTTACAGGACCCAGAAATAAGTTGGTTTCTGAACTATGAGTTTATATCAAAAAGTCTGTACAGCTCTGAAACGGCATAAATGATGGTAGAGGTTTTCCCACTGTAGGTTGTAGTAGACTGGTCGTCATCTATTTTAGCCACATTAAGAGTTCAATATACACTTTTATAATATTCAGGGACTCCTCACAGGGCTCAGTGGATGAAAGATTGTCAACCTCTCCTGAGATGTTTCAACATGGCAGTTTTATGACCTTGCCTCGGAGCATTGTTGCATTACTTACAGTTCTTCCTTCGCTTCAGCACTTGTCTCTTTGTTGAGCAGCAACTAAATTAATGGTGCCACTTTCTGCGGGGTGGACATATGTTCCCAGAAAGGTTTCATGTATCTCAGGCATTCTTTTCTGTTTGTTAATGAAATCCACTCAAGGAAAACTTCACTTGAAAAGAAACACAACTCAAGCATTTTCTCGAATGACGCCATGTTTAATCATGTTAATGGATTTTCCTACATTTACACAAGTGGTGACTTTTAAAATGCCTTCAGCTAAATTGTAACCAGCATCTGGTCTTTTCCCTTCACTCGATTAATTCTCGAATTCAATACCTGTTGTTATTATTTTGTTTTTGAGAAACAAAAAAAAAATATTACAGTTGGATAAAACAATAGGTTCTTAGCTTTTGCATTAAAAGTTGCATGAACTGCAGGATGTTCCTTCGCCTTGTTGGTATATTTAGTAGTTACATGTCCCAGAGGAGTATCAGTCATTGAAATAGCCCAACAGTATAATGTGTCACCTCCTTCAGATCTCTCATTGTAAACCTTTCTTCATAAATGACGACAGAAAAAAAGCACAGGCATCATTATTTCCACGCACAACAGAAGCGTTTTCATTTTGCCTGCATACACTACTGTTTATAAATTAAAAGACATACTGCAAGTTTGCACAAACAAATCAAATTCATTTTGTCCTCCTTTGGCTTCTGCACCTTTACCCAAATACTGCATAAATTACCGAATACATCAGCAGAGTCTTTTCACGGTTTACTTGTACGGATACGAAATAATGAAAGAACTTCGCTGTGACTTAAAGGTGCCTTCTTTACACTGAATTGATACGGCTTGTTTGGTCGCTGTTGACACATTTACTTACTGTCATGATACAGCAATGCAGCGCTGGATTCAAAGAGTTTTAAAAAGATTTAATCCTCACACATTAAAAGTGTCTCTAAAGCGTCATTACAGGTCAGCTCCAGTGCTCGTTTGAGCTCTAAAACAAGCTCTTCTTTCCAGTCCTATAATTGTCAGCAGCTGTATATTTACCCAACAGGAGGGCTGTTCAAACCTCTTTGATCCACACTCCTCTGACAGTCACGTCAATATACAAAACATGTTTCACCCTGGATAGCTCTCTTCTCTTCACAATACAGACATTTCATCCTTTGCTGACCTGGAAGACTTTATTAAGGCAATTGTTTGCCTCAGAGTTGATTACTGCAATTCACTTTTCACCACATGTCCACAATGACTGAAGTGGAGCACATGGATGAATCAGAAAACACGATCAAGTCAGTGCAGTCTTACTCATCACTGCTTCTCTGTAAGTGTACAAGTTGATTGTAAGGTCTGTCCTCTGATTCACCAAGCCCCCTTTGACAGTAACCATCAACCAGGTCCTGGAACTGGCTTTGTCTTACTATTCAAATCCAGTTCAGAGAGTTTATACTTCAACTTCCACCACACCAGCTGCTCCTTTCCTTTCCCTGCCGGAGGCGCTTTTGTTTCTGTTGTTACTAGTCTGTCATTACTCGGTTCCTGGAGAATGACATATGTGCTGGCGCACACTCACTCACACACACACACACACACACACACACACACACACACACACACACACACACACACACACACACACACACACACACACACACACACACACACACATGAATTAATTCAAAATCTATCTTTCTAATGACACACACACACATGCTCACACAGAGCTGAAATGTGTGTTTCCTTCTGGTTTCCTCTGAGTCTGTGCCTCTTGTTACTGAATACAACGCTCATGACAAACTGTTTGACCGAAAACATTTGCTAAAAATATTGTTTAACTTCATATGTGTCAAATTTTATGGTAGTTCAAGTCAAATGGGCTCCAGTCCAGAATTCAAATATCACAGAGTAAAGTTAATCCATGACTGAGCTCTACTTAAAACTCAGAAATTATAAGTTTGACTTTGTTTGTACAAGCTTTTTAGCCTTGTCAAATGTTTATCAATCTAAATTTTAACAGAAAATTGATTTTGTGAGTATCATTTTACATTATCAGTTTTCTATGTACCCGAAATTGTGTTTCAGATTAAGCATCGTACTTCCATAAAGTCAGGGGACTAAAGGTTTAGCTAAAATACTGGATCCTTCATCTCCTATTATGCCTTTTTGTACAGTAACATTGTTTACTGGGCCTGTAGGTAAGAGTTATTTTCATAATAAAATAATCAGGGTCTTTTTTAAGAATTGTTAATTGTTTTGTTAAATAAAATGTTGGAAATGCTCAGCACAAACTTTCACAGCGCCATGTGCCAACTTTTCATCAGATAAACAGTCAGAAAACTAAAGATAATCTGTTTACGATGATATAAGCAATGCGCTATCATGCCAAATTGTGTAATACACTCAACCGTCCACTAGAGAACAGCGTGGCAGTGTCACAGTTTTGCCTTGCCTCGGCGTAACAAAAATCACGTGGTTAGGTTCATGTACAAAAATTTGATAAGGGTTGGGAAAAGATTTTATTGACTGAATCCACATTGTTTTGTCATGGACTCCATGACCAAGTACAATCCGAAAAATGTACCTAAAATTTTTAGAAGAACACACTGCAGAGAAATGGCCCGGAGAGTTATACTACTACATATAGTGTACGTGTAAACCATATTTAACCCAACAGTTTAAACCTCAAAATGAATCTGTTGCCAATTAATTTTGCCATTCCATGTTGGAAATGTTGCTCCTGCAGTTAAATAGATTATGCATGCACATCCATGTGGACTCACAGATGCCTGTCAGATGTAGAGGCATAAGTCAGGAGGATGAAATATTGCTCTGCCATTTTCTAGCC
The DNA here is from genome assembly GCF_022577435.1 of Embiotoca jacksoni. Classification (NCBI taxonomy): domain Eukaryota; kingdom Metazoa; phylum Chordata; class Actinopteri; family Embiotocidae; genus Embiotoca; species Embiotoca jacksoni. The sequence goes on from NW_027185230.1 coordinate 8,929,415, forward strand.
CTTTAAAATCTGATTTACTTGTCAGGCTCGAAAAGACGGTGCCCTCTGATTTTTATAGGGTAACACAACACAAAGTTTTCTCCTCAGAGTGACTGAAAACTGTAAAGGTCAGGTCAGACAGGATAGAAGTTGGACACCAGCTGTCATTTGAATTGTTTGGAGATACATCTGCTGTGCTACATTGGCAGTGATGGGTGACCTACTGAGCCAAGTGCATTAACAGAGAGAGACAGTGTTTCCATGTTGTGCTAAATGGCCTTAGATTTGTCCCAATGTCTACAAGGAGGAAAAAAAATAATATGAATGTTTGGTTCCTCTTTTTGCTTGTTCAGGAATCTTGTTTTGGGCCCGATTCAGCTCCAGTGATGTCGTTTGTTGACAGTTGCCGATCCACCCAGGCGATTTTTAGACTTTTAAGTTCATGTGAGTTTTCTGGGTTGGCAGGCTTGCTGTGCAGCACGAGTAGGAATAGAGAGGTTACAGTCTGCAGCTCTTTCCTAACTTTGATTTGTCATTTCCTGATATCAGCTACAAGCTTGGATCCTCTTCCTGCTCTCACTGCTGAGGTAGTTGATGAGTTCAGTCTTTTCCCAAGCAGACAGAAACTGACAATTTGAAAGTTTTCTCTTCTTCTCACATCAAAGACTCTTTGCCGAGGGGCATTTGTGTTAAGGCCATTGCTGTGTCACTGTACCTTGTGATGACAGTTCTGCTGAGTTTTCTTAAACTAATGCAAAATGCTTTGGGGCCCCGTTCTGTCTTTGATGTGTACTTTTGTGATAAAAGTCAGTGCTGATGTTTCACAGCCGCACAATATTACATTTTACAATCTACAGAAAAGATAAAATAGCAACACATCGTCCAAACTCCGCCAGCAAATCATGCCGAAGCCTAAACTTGGCTGCGCTTGTCAGATCACCCCTAGGTGCTGTGTATGTGTCAGAGATATGGTGTAACAGCAGGAGACGCTCTGCATTTCTCAAAGTGAAATCTGTCCTCTACCTGAGACTCCAGACTGGAGTCAGATAACCACCACTGGCTGGTGACCTCAATGTTTTCACTGAACATACAGGCTTTCAAGGACAGAGCCTCCCAAAGAGCTGAGAATCCTAAAGATGATTTATTGATGGTATTTACTAAATTGTGCTCCGCATGTGTCTTTAACCATGGAGATGATTTTAGATTATTAATGTGTGCGACTTGGCTGCGGCCGCAGCATTTTATAGAAAAGAGATTTATTTGGGCTTTTACTTTGGCTGAACTGTTTTACTTTGCTTGAATTGAAGAATGCGTACGCAAATGCTGGACTTAATCTCAGAAACAAAAGCAAACCAAATCTGCAACAGCTCCAGATTTACTCAGCAAAGTGGTCTCTTAGTGGCTCACTTTGATATCATAAATAAAGCATTACATTAATGTCTAATTGGACTGAACCCCTCAACCTAATTCACTAATGAGATTGAGCGATTTCTATTCTCAGTGACAAGATATATGTTCCCATCTCCACATTACACAGATTAAATATTGAGCTGCACTCCATTAGTTATATTGAGAGTAGTGAAACCAGTAACCAACCCAGCAAGCATCGCAGGTGAGCTCCTCTGAGACGGTACAGTGTAGACGCAGCACAGCGGCAGGCAGGGAACGATCTTAGGACATATTCGACTTTATAGTCTCTCAACCTAACATGAATAGACCTTTCAAATGATGAGAAAGGAACATGCACTCTCAGGAGATTAGATTGTATTTTGAGTCCATCAGAAAACAAGCTGAGCGAAGCCAGTGATGCCTGGATTTGTACTCAATTAGAAAGTCACCGTATTGGCTTGTCTGTTCTCTGAGCTCGGCTGTACTATGCAGGGGATTAAGGTGTGTGCACTAGTACTTTACTGCCACTGTGCGGATATGTTTTTTTTGCAGAGCAGAGGCATTTTGGCCAGGTTTTACTTCTCTAAAGGCCTGTTCGAGACTTAGAGTTAAGGTTCGGACACACCGTCACGTATAGATGAGATACAAACATGTGCAAGTGTGATTAAAAAGGGTGACAAGGACTAGTTCACCCAAATTACAAAATTTGTGGTTTCTCACTTTTAGAGGTATCTTGCAATGGTGATAGTTTTTAGTTTGGTTTTTGATTTAATCATTTATCTATTGGACGTGTTTTGGTTCTGCGAGGTTTCCAGATTAGCAAGAACATTGTTTCAACAACAACAACAACTTTTCACAGACATTCATAGTCTGCAGAAAATAAATCCCAATGACTTTGGTGATCCCCTAACTTAAAATAAAAGACTTGACACGTGTGTTTTGGTGAACTGTCTGGACAACTATTGGCTAGATTGTCGTTGAATTTGGGAGACCTTCACGTTCTCCTCAGGATTAATCATAACTTGGACCATCCTTTCATTTTTCATGTAAAGTCGCCAATTTAATCAATCCAGTACTTTGTTTTATGACCTTTTGCAAAACCAAAACCTCAGCTGTACTTCGTGTCTGCTGCTAATTAGAAAAAGTTAAGCATGTTAAACAGCTAAACTAAGACAATGAACATGATAAACATAGTACATGTTGAACATCGGCATTTTTAACACGGAAGCATGCTAAAGTTAGTATTTAGCTCACTAAATACAGCTTCATGGAGATGCTAGCATGGTAAGTCTTGACTAGACGCAACATTTCAATATCTCTGCATGATGGGACCACCTGTGTGTTGCAGTTTGGGTGAACTGATCCTTTAAGGCAACAAAGTCAACATTCAGATTTACAGCATTCGTCAACTTCCTTTACACTTTATTCAGCATGTCCATCACATTTGTGCAAGTTTCATCCTGAAACCCATGTTGACGCAGTTTGTGTGACGTATGTCGAGAACTTTTTACTCCTTTATTTGAAAAAATAAGTGGTGTGGTGTTTTTAATCAGATGACTATGATTAATTGTAGGTTATGTTGGAATCATTATTAATAATTGTGCTTCTGGACTCGTGATTTATGTGTAATAATTTGATAAGTTGATTTGATCTGGTGCCGATAATTCGACCTTTTTGAACCTCGATTAGTTGCGTGTTTTAAAAACTCACTTTTGCCAAACCTCAGACATCCACGTAGCTTTCAGCCTTTTCTAAACATGAGATGAAGCTGGTTCTAATTTTAAGTCATTTGATTTGCAGTATTTGAATTGTTTGCCAACCTGCGGTAACTAATTTAAACGTCTGTGGCTCATCAACTGTCTGCTTTAATTGCCGACTCTCCGCGTCCTCCTCCGTATCTTAACTCAATTGAAAACACACTGAGTTTAATGTTTTTCCGATGCAGCTGTCGTTTCCTCCACGTCTCTGTCATAACTGCTGGTTCTGCTGCTAGCATGGAATATTTCATGCTCTGGGGTAAAGGGCCCTTGAGTATTGTGTTTCAGGTCATCCATTACCATAATTGCTTTTACTCACCAAGTAGGCTTTCCTTATGCAACCTGCTTTTAAATGTTTAATTACATTGTTTTGAGGTAACAAACTTTGAAACTGCTTTTGACAGGACCGGTTTGTTGCTTGAAATGTAAAATAAAACGTGGTTCACGCTGTGCGCAAACAATAGATTTAGCTGCTTTCAGAGCTGTAATTCTGTAAGTAAGAAACCGTAGCGGAGTGCAGTCACAGCTTGTGTTTCCGTGTCTACATTACACTCACTTGGAAAGCCAAACAGGACAAGCTGTGGTTAGAGTTACACACTTCTCTGACAGATGTCAGTTTGTTAAAGGAGCTCAGTGTCACTCATTTGATATGAACAACTGCCTCTGAAAATTTAATTTGTGTGTTTTCTGTGTTTGGGGGAAGCTTTGATTGTAGCTTTTAAATAAATATAAATGAGCTGCAGAGGCATTGTGGGGCAGGTGTACCATTTGTTCGGGGACATGTGTTAGTTGTAGCCTGTTTTTTGTGTGCGCGTGTGAGGTGCCAGGCTTGTTGACAGTTGATATTTCTTGTGCAGTCGCTCTTTGACATGTAATTGGATCAGAAGCTATAATGAGCGTGCAGTGCTCAGTGAAGTTTGTGTGTTAAAGTGAAGCGTTTGAAGCTGTAGTGTCGGAGGGTCTTTGAAGCTGTCAGACTGTAATATGTGGAGCATTCATGTATGTCTGTTAGAAAAGTGGCAGAGCACAGTATTATTGATTTCTCTCTGCTTTCTTTGTCCTTGAGTCGAATACGTTGAATGGGAGATTTCTCTTGGATGTGAGAAATATTACTTTTTCAGCAATTCCATTTTATGTAACCTGTCAGAGCTAAATTTACAATCTAGGTCAGTGATCCCATTAGCCCTTCAGGAGTGGGACAGTTTTTTTACTTAAATATTGAGAAATTCCAAATTAAACTAAATGGAGAGTAGTTGGCAAAATGCTGGGTCGTGATGTTTGCTGCATTTTGTGCACATTCTATTTATCATTGTAGTAAAAGGGCTGTTTTGTCTGCTAGATTAACGCCTCCACTCGATTTCAGGGACTGTACGAAAGGGTGAGGAAGGGGGCTCAGTGTCGATCTTTGTTCGGACCCTCCCTTTGACATGGAAAAATGGCAACACACACACAAACACACAATTTTTTTTGGCACCACCCTAATTTTGATCTTCATGACAGCAAAATGTTTAAATATAGTCCATCAGGAGTGGATTTATCAACTGACAACATTACAATAAAGACAAAAAAATGGTTCATTTTGTTTAACAGCCTTCTAGCTGCTCTATTTTTTTTAAACCATAAATGATAACTTCTGAAACGTCCGAAGCTTTGTGGCTTCAGCGTCATAATAAATTCCATGCACCAAATAGAACATTGGGTGCTGCTAAAATGTGTTATATTACAGGTTACCTGCATATATGATATATCTGACTTTACCGGAGGTCTGTTAAGGTGTAAAAAAAAAAGAGTGAAAGTGACCAGTGGTGGCAGCAAGATTAGATTTGTAGGCTACTGTTAACTTCTGCATTCCCACAGATGGACATATGTTGACTAAGAGAGATTCATATTTTTTGCACCAAAGTTACAGACACAACACTATAGACTGTAAATAAAAATGGACGAGGTCTCTGGGTCTGATTAGGGAAGGCAATGTGAAAGTGACATAAAGTGCAATATCATTGAGGACCAGTAGCGGCTGGCGGCAATAAAAACTGACACCAACAGACCCCCATTCAAGGAATCACCTTCCCTTATGAAATACCAAGTCCATCATTTTTCCACAAATCATTATGTCATTTTCCAAAATTCACTCCTTCTGATCCATGTTATGGTGGCCCTTCTGAATATAATTCCATCATTGATCGATTGATTAATTAGATCATGTCATGTCCCACCGCTTGCTCCTCCCCAGCTTGTCCAAAAAATAAGATTACAACAGCCAAAATGCCAGACTCAAACCTTCTAAACGACAGTTCGCAAACCAGTGTTCAACGTCATGGTAGGTTGCCTCTGGCACAACACCACCATACTACTCCGATTAGCCTATTTGCATCAAAATGTTAGGGAGAGCATGCAGCTAAAAAAAACAAAAAACAACGCAGACTCTGCCGATGTCACAATGTCAAGGGAGCATGTTAAAAAAATACGAAGCAAATCATTTAGAAAAGAATTAGTGCGTACAGGATTACAGCGGCTAGCGCCAAGTGAAAATTTGCATTTGTCTTTGGAGAGGTTAAGTTATATCCCTAAAAAGTCTACTATAAACTAGAATCTAACAAAATAATGATTTTCTTCATGTGGAAAAATACTTTTATCATCCATCGCTCATCCTAATGATACTTCAGATTTCACAAAACAATTTCTGACATCTATTCAATCTTTTCTTTAAAGTAAATCCTGCAAGAAATTCACGCTCTCTCTTAAATTTCAAACAGCCCTGGTTTTGAGAAAATACAAAGCCTTCCCCCTTTACTGACCCCACCTCCCCCCTCTAATTATTTTTTTGTGCAGTCCCTAAAGGTAGAGAAGGAGCTGAGCAGGCAGATGAGCTGACCTGTGCACAGTGATATGTTAAGCTGTAAGCAAAAACATTTCTGCATATTTTAATTTTAAATGATTCATAATTCATTACCAAGCACATTAAGGAGGTTGCCGATCAAATGTAAACGTGCAGTTTTTCTTTTCACTTTAAAAAAAAAAAAAAGTGTCTGCCATCATGACAACAACAGCCACCGGGAAACCTCGCTGGTATCTGCTGACAGCAACATTTTGTGAAATATCTACTGCCACTTGTGACGGCTTGAACAGGCAGAGGACCTTGACATGATTAAATGGATAGAGCAGGAGCAGCTGTGGAGGAGTATCAGCGCGGTGTGTCAGAGAGAGGAATTATTTAACTAATGCAGGGGAAGTTAATGTGGTTTGATATTATTTAATCTGCAGCCCACACCAGCAAATCTAAAACTGCGTAAGAGGAGTGAGATTGAGATCTACAGTCACGAGCGTGGTCTGACATCACCGTGAACGAGCCAGTGACGGTGGTCATGGGCTCGTCCATTAGTTCAGGGTGAAAACGGTGTGCAGTGAATCTTCTGACCGAAGATAGCCGCAGATTGGATTGAAAGTGATGAAGCGGAGGGAGTGGGTGAACGAGAGGAGGGAGCAGCAGCAGCAGCAGAGGTGACCATGTGAGGAAGCTGCTGTATGTGACAGAGGGCAGGGTGGGGAAGAGTGATGAGGGGTGTTGAAATCCACTCACGGGTCCCCAGTGAAACGGCCCACCTTCTGGTCGGGGTGGCCAGGCGATCAGAACCTAATGCTAATGTGGAGGCGGCAGATGTTCTCATCAGAATAACACTTTGAAGTCGAAAAAGCTTACTGCATGCTGCTAATGTAACGCTTAATTTAACACTTTTTATTTTTATAAAGGAATTTTGAGAGAAATAAAGGGAGAATTTGTGGCAGAATTTTGCTTTAAGTAGTAAAGAAAAAGAAAGTTTGGTCTCATGCTTTACGCTTTGTAATGTCTTCAAATGTCTTGTTTTGTTCAACCAAAAGTTAAAGACTGAAAACAATATTCAGATTACAACAAAATAAGACAAAGAAAAGCAGCAGGAACAAAAGCGTTGGTCCTTTTCTTTTCTATTTCCGTTGATTAGTTTTATGTTAATCATCTAATCAAACAATTGTTTCTACCTTCCAGATAGCCATTGTGCTCCATCCATTTCACTTTAATATGAACATTTTTAAACTTGCTGTTGTGTTAAACTTGCAAGGAGCCTGAGATACAAATATTTCCAACAAAGCAGTAAAAACCCATTTAAACTTAAAATCCACTGCTATTGTTTGGAGAATGTAATCAGAAAAACAAAGGCACGATATTTTAGCCTTCATCAGATATCCTTGGATATGTTGATGGTCACTTCTGTCCTTGGAAGAGCGTAGCATCCTCCCCTGGTCATACGAGTTATTTTTCATTTTACCGCACTTCACCTCCTCCAAATGTTGCTCTCAGCTCAGGTCTTTAGCAAATTTGGCGCAGGAATGTGATTTAATGACTTGCGGCCATTTGTGACTTATTCTTTAATGGGTTTAATGATTTCCTGTAGCTCGCTGTGTCAACATGATGGAAATGTTCGCTGTCTTTTACCCTTCATCGCCCTCACCATGCCCTGTCCTTGCAGCTATTTATGGTGGACAACGCAGCTGACGACTGGAGGATAGCCATGACATATGAGCGCATCTTCTTCATCTGCCTGGAGATCCTGGTGTGCGCCATACACCCCATCCCAGGGAACTACACCTTCACCTGGACAGCACGCCTGGCCTACTCCTATGTGCCATCCAAGACGGATGCAGACGTGGACATCATCTTGTCCATCCCCATGTTCCTGCGGCTGTACCTCATTGCTCGTGTCATGCTGCTGCACAGCAAGCTCTTCACTGATGCCTCGTCCCGCAGTATCGGTGCACTCAACAAAATTAACTTTAACACGCGCTTCGTGATGAAGACCCTCATGACCATCTGTCCCGGCACTGTGCTGCTGGTCTTCACCATCTCGCTATGGATCATCGCTGCATGGACAGTGAGAGCTTGCGAGAGGTGCCTGGATCAGTTTCTCACGCTATGCTGTGCTACTCAGCATGAAAGATAGATAAGGCATAAAAATAGTTTGTGTACACATTTCTTAGCTCACTCTGTGTCTGAGCATCAAGACGGATTTAAACATGCTGTAAGAAATCGCTGCAGAATCCTGTCAAAACGTCTGACGTTATGTACTGCAATGGATTAAATCTTTTTCTTTTTCTTTTATGAAATAAGAATTAGTCAGAAGGTAAAGCTGGGGGGCATCAATTTCTGCAGGTGCATGAAGGTTGGTCAATCTGTTACATTTATTATTTATTACAGGTACCACGACAACCAGGACATAACCAGCAACTTTCTTGGAGCCATGTGGTTGATCTCAATCACGTTTCTTACCATTGGATACGGGGATATGGTCCCCCACACATATTGTGGAAAAGGGGTCTGCCTCCTGACTGGTATTATGGTGAGTACAGACTGGGAGCTTCACTTGTTTAACTATTTTGTATCTCCTTTTAGGTAGTTTGAGAAAGTGCTGAAAGACCTTACTATTAACAGGAAGTAACTGATATGCTGCTAATATTTCCTGACGGAGAGAAATGCTGCCAATTAAATGAAATAAATTAAAATCAGTTGTATATTTTTGTCTGTCCATTCTTGTTATTTCTTAGGGTGCTGGCTGCACTGCCTTGGTGGTGGCTGTGGTGGCGAAGAAACTGGAATTAACCAAAGCTGAAAAACATGTCCACAATTTTATGATGGACACCCAGCTAACAAAAAGAGTAAGTAAAACCTCTACTCTGTAAAGCTGACTTCACTCGTGTTTCACCTCTCTGCAAACTTAACCAAATATCTTCTTTTTTTTTGGTTATATTTTTGGCACTTTAGGTGAAAAACACAGCTGCGAATGTTCTCAGGGAGACGTGGCTCATCTACAAGAACACCAAACTGGTGAGGAAAATGGACCACGCCAGAGTCAGGAAGCACCAGAGAAAATTTCTCCAAGCCATTCACCAGTAGGTGCCGCGCTCTTAACCCTGACCTCGCCGCTCATGTTGGTCTAAAACCTTTTGTCCGTCAGTATGTTCATTTGATCCACCAGTGCAACGCAAACCTGAAATCTGAATTGTTTGACACCTGTAGCAAAATTATGTGCTGCTCAAGGATCTTGTATTTCATTACCATGTTTCACCTGACTCGACTAACTTTACAGATGTGATAATGAGCTGGTCTGCTGATTCTGCATGTAAAATATGCAGGGGAACTAAGTTTATGCAAATATTATTCACTGCTACACTAGAGATTCTTGTAAACCACTTATATTAAAACACGGGATGAATTGTCATTATGCAAGAGACATATTTTATCTGTGAAAAACTAATTTTTCCTTGAAATATTGTGGAACTGCAGAATTAACAGCAGTACGATATTGATTTCACTCTCGCTCGCCTTTTGCTGTCAGATTTACTCTTGTGTGTCTCGTTCGCTGTGACTCAGATGTCAGGATGACCTCAGGGCTGACACATTTGGGTTTCTACTTCTCTAGCGGCTGGTCAGACATTTACCTGTCAGCTAGTCTTTTAGTGGGTCCCCACGGACCCCCAAAGTGCCATCTTACTCCAAAACAGTATTGATTTTAGCCTCACCTCTCTGTTGTTTTTCTTCAACCTACAGTGCTCCCCAGTACATCTACTCTGTGGCTTCTTTCAGTGACTGGCAGTCAGCTCAGTGGTTTATTTAAATAAATAACAAGATATACATTGATTTTGTTAGTATGTAGCTTAATACTTGAGTAAAATGTCATCCGTTTGTATGTTTGTTTGCTTTCTGTGGTTGTATTCATGTATAAGGGTCTTAGTGGTCTCCTGTGTGCAACTTTGATTTGTTCATGAATCTTTTGGACATACATTTGTGTTTCAAAGACATTAAGGTGTTTAATTACAAGGTAGGGGAACACCAATACACACATACTGTCTGCTGCTGCTGCAACCCGCATCCAGATTTGTGCAGTTTAATGGTGTTTTCTCATCGTTTGAGTCATTATGCCCTTGCTGTTGTATCCAGGCGATTTGCAGCAGTGATGACAATGTCTCATGTCCACCTCCCATTCTCTAGGACAGCCTAATAATGGAAATTGCTCAGAGCTAAGGCTAAATCTATAAAGAACCAGATACGGTGGGAAAAAGGCACGTCCAGCTCTGTGTGCAAGGACAAATACTCAGCATGGTGTCAACATCCTCCCTTCACATCTTTGTCTCGTGAAGCTTTTGTTTTGTTTGTGAGTTTTTATGCGCCTTATCTGGGAGAGTTGTAAGTGCGACCTGTAGCCTACATGCAGGGTGCGATACATAAAACTCTGAATTGAGATTAATATAGACGAGAGAGGGGCCCTGACAAGTGGAGGGTTGTAAAAGGCCTCGAGGCGTCCTTGACCTGTCACGAGGAGATGGTAAACATCAAGTCAGATCCCATCATGCCGGTCTCTTCTGGTCAAAGCTGCAGGGCAGCGTGAAAAATGTGCTCGTATGTGCTCATCGGTCACAGTAAAGAACGTGAGGTGTAAACTGCTGTTAAATGGAGCCGTAGACGCTGTGAGGCACTGTCTCTGTCGGTGAATGTTTTACTGATGCTGAGAGGAAGGCTTGTTTTTATTTACTGTACTTCTGATAACCAGGATGAGGATTAAACACCGAGGAATGACACAATGGGACAAAATAAATCAGAAAAAAAAAAAAAAAAAGTGCTGCCGCTCAGAGGTGCGGTGACAGAGTAGCGATGAGGGTTACAGCAGCCAGACTTGAGCAAACAGATTTTGCCATCTGAATATGTTTAACTGATGTTGTAATAATTCATTTGTCTACTTCATGTTTCCTTTTTTTTTCCTGTTTGTGTCGACACAATGCAATAGAGCTCGAAAGTAAGTCTTCGCCTCACATGTAGATACAGACCTGTCGTGTGCATGCTAACGAGAGCTTGAACCCAATAATGTTACTAAAAAATTACACTCCCTCATTTGATAAGTGAAATTCATGCCTCAAAATGTTGTAGTTTGCAATCAGGCCGATTGTTTCACAAGACATATCATGATGTTGCCAGAATATTACATTATTTAAGATGCTACAAAGGTTTTTTATTAGCTGACATTAGTCTTACGTTTTTCAGACAATCATCAAACAGATCTATGTAACCAACAAGCACCTTTTTACGCCTCACTGCTGAACGGACACGTGCTCCACATTGTATACACACCCACAGATGCATACTAAGTGAATTTCAATTATCAGTGATGGAGGGTGTTTTTCTTTCCATTTTTGCATGGATGTGATGAGACTTTGATCTTTAATCAGAAAGCCACTGATTAAACTCCAATCAACTGTGTTTTCACATACCGAAGGATGACGACTAGAGCTCTACCAGGAGACAGACCTGCACTAGCACAAGTATTTAATTTATACTCTGCCTAAAAGTCATGCTACGCAACTGAGCAGTCATGCTCGTACAGATCAGGGCTCAGGGTCATCTTTCGGCGAGTGGAACCATTGTTACGCCTGTTGCAACATTTGCAGCCACATTTTCTACGTTTCACTGTTGGATGACACAGTAGCCGAGATGCTGATCCAGTGTAATTATGGCTGGTAAACAAGCATTACAACAAAGAGCTGTCATGCACAAATTGGCAAAAGACGCAGCGTAAACACTGCCGAGGTCACTTTGTTGGTACACTTTACCACACCATGGACATGATGTCGCACACATGCAGCCAAATGCCTTACAGAATGTCTTTGGCCATAACAGCTGTGAAATCAAGAGTCTCAGTACAGTCAGACAATCCCCTTTGGGAACGCTGTCCCTTTCCATCCACAAGGTTGAAGTGGGAATCATAGCAAGGAGCAGCACACTGAGTGCTTGTTAGCTCAGAGATCAGTAAATTGGGGAAACAAGAAAGTGACCTGTGAGGAAGGTCAGGGCAAAGCCTCCGAGCAATCCCGTTTGTGCCGTAGGGGCTGCAACTGTGACCGACAGCGTGAAGCTGTCAGCAGAGACAGAAAAAAAAAAACAAGAAAAAAACCATAGAGGCTGCAGAACATTCACCCTGTTCATTACGCTGAAGGAAAATTTGCATTTCTTTCCACAATGAGATAAACAGAGGTCATGACAAACAAAGCAAGTCGGGAGGGTAAAAAACACGGAGCCGCACTAACCGAGATTGGCTCCACAGATTTAGTGGGGTATTGAAAAGCTTAGCCTAGCCGTTTTCCCCTGATGAATAGCAAGCAGATTTAGAGTGCCCGTTCAAAAGGAGAACTGCCCACGAGGAGTGATTGACCGAGGAATAGAGATATAGAATATAAAAGACAGGGTAAGTAGACTGCCTCATCCTGACCTCGATCTGCCCTGCGCTTCGACCCCATCTGACAGCTATTGGTCATCCAACTGCGAAATGTATAATTCTAACAGGTCGTACATGAACTGCAAAACCATTTAACACTGAATATCTATTACCTTTCATAATTTTAGACAGACTACCTCCCTCTGTTTTGTTTCATTTATTTACTTGAATAATAAACGTGCTCTTCTGCGACAGTATTCTGTACGTGTCTTTAGAGTCTGCTCTGTACAATGCATTCCGGGCCTCAGTTGTCAGGACATTTTCCCTCGCCTGTAGTTTCCTTTAGTGACTCCTGTGGCACCCTCTGTTGGTCTAACCTGTCATCTTCCCTCCACATTAGCCTTTGTTCAGGAAACAGGAAAACGATCTTGCATTGCATGGGTGTTTCACAGCTAATTAGCAGACTCCCCAAAGGCCCCTTTAATCCTTCTCTCAATCTTCCCCAATGTTTACATTTGATCCGCACACATCCTAATGATCCCCTCACACTCAAACTGCATTCATGTCTCAGTTAGTTATGGGGTTTATCAATATTATTATTATCAAAATATGAAATGTGGGCAAACTTGCCGTCGTGACTCCGTTAGTGTTCTCACTGTAATTTAGCAGGCGTGGGTGATTCAGAGGGGAAAAAGACTCTTTAATATCCTGAAAGCACGTGTGGTTATCACTCCATAAAACTGCACAGTTGCTGTTTTTGAACCCCTGAGAGGATGAATAAAAACAGGCTTTGGAGGCCCAATTAAACAGGAGATGTGAATTATTTAAGCATGTTGTATGAAGTTTTTTTTTTTTTTTTTTTTTACAGACTAGCTCGTAGGATTTTTGGTTGGGAAAAAAAATGGGCCGTTTTGCAGGCTAGTTTATCTCAAGTTAACCGTCACTGGTAAAAGTAATGTATAATTTTTAATGATGCAAGATTATACGAATTCCTTTAAGCGTCAAACTGTGTTGATCTTAAAATTTGTCTCACTTCTAACGTCACATTTCTTTACGTTTATATTAGAAAAAGCTGCCATCTAAAGGTTAAACAACCAAGTGCCATAAAAACACCGGTTGATATCTTTGGCTTGTGAGTGACTAAATAATTCAAAAGCTTAAACAGAGCGAAAGTTGGTTTAACCAGAAGAGGAACTTTAGAGAAACAACGCTGGCCTTTTTTGGTGTTTTACATTTCAAGTAGATATAGGACTTGATAAACGCTGTTTACACAGCATAGGTACTCCGACACGGATCCCCCGCATTCCTTTAGTACGGTTGTATGTATTGGTTGAGTAGAACGCAGAGCTGATCTCATTCTCCTCCGTGGCAGCTCAGCTCTCCTCCTCTGTGGTCTCCTTTCCACTTGCATGCTGCTCAACCAAACAGACTGACCCCTGCAATCCCTGCATTCTCTACACACATCCTGTGCATGTCCTATAGGAGTGTTCTCCATGTGTATGCCTTGTGTGCGCACATGTTTTGGTTTTTTTTTTTTTTCAAAAATGATCGATTCTGATTAGCGTTAATTTTATTGGGTTCTGAATGGTCTTGTGTTCAGATTGAGAAGTGTTAAAATGGAGCAACGCAAGCTGAATGACCAAGCAAACTCACTAGTGGACCTTGCTAAGGTAAGCTAGACTAACAGTCTACTGCTGCATTGTACAATTGGGTTTTTCGTTTCTGTCCTCTGTGTGACTGAACTCAATGCATGCTAGTTCACTCGCTGAATTAGATGTGTTTTCTAATATAATCAAAGTCTACAGGTGTCAAATAAACAGACAGGCTTTTACATTTGTGTGATGATTCTGGTTGACTGCACCCACACTCAGAGTGCTCGGGTATGAAATAATAACGTCTCTTTATTTTACAGGGGTAAATTACTATCCCCAGGACATGTTCTCCTGAAAATTACTGAATGAGAGTGTAAAGGAAGTTATTTGGGTATGCAAAAAAAAAAAAAAAAAAAAAAAACCTGCACAGTTTTTCACTGTGTGTATTCTCTGATGTTTGTCTCCAGATGCACTAAACTGAAGTCGACAAACCTTAGGGAAAGACCAGGCAGTGTGCCAGCCTGACACAGCAGAAACAGTAACCTGGGAAGGGAGACACACTGTGTGATCTGATGATTCAGGCAGAAACAGAGGCAGAGAAAAAGAGGCGAGAAAGGCAGAGCGCTTTGACATTCAAAAGTACGCTACAATCCCACTGGATTCAGGCCAGCAAGTCGTGAAAGGTATTAGTTAATATTGCCTAATCACTTCGTGCTGTAAAACAGCAGCGAGAGTTGGGATATGACTTTGGATAAAGGTGGCGTATGGCCAGTGCCACTCAGCTGGCTCGTGAATTGTTGTTATAGGAGTCTGCAGCCACGGGAGGGCAGTGTAGCTCCAGTCTTTTACTGCTCTCAGTGGAACGAAGGAGCTGAAGATATCTTTGGAAAATGCATCGCCACTGCAGTGCACTGTGAAATTCCTCAAATCACAATGTATCCACTTAATTCATTATCTCCTCTACGGGTTCTTGTAGTCTCTGTTCACTGTGGCGTAAGTGATGCAGCATTGGTTGAGTGTCGCTTCTTTCCCACAGAATTTGTGTCAACTCTCCATTTACGCTGAAATACATGTCTTCAAATTGCAAAAATTGCTCACTCAGACTGCGGGTTAAAACTATCTCTGCCACTCTCTTCTCTTTTCGTCTCTCATTATCTTGTCCCGAAATGGCTTGATAGCGTTTTATTTTACGGTTGAAGTGGATTTATAATAACCCCCCCCTGTATTCTTGCTCCATCAGTTCTCTCCTCCATTTATGATGTTTGTTCCCTCGTGGTTTACTGGGCCTCTCTTCTTGCTCTCTAACAATTTATACCATCACTCTTTAATGTGTTCTTGCTTCATTTCATGATTTACAGATGAGGCTGACTTGGGTTATTTTAGTTCCACATGTAGGCCAGTGCTTGGTTGCAATTAATTTCTTCATGAAAGGAAAAAGAAGAACATCTGTAAAAGATAATAATTCCTCACGCTTAGGTATTCGGCAATCCACTGAAAAATCTCCACATCACAGGGAATTAAGGATTAATTTAAAGTAAGTAACCCAACACCGTGAAACTCTATACTATAACTGTCAGGTTGAGTGGCGTCAATGCTTCTTTAGTCCTCACTGATTCAGATAAACAACCTATCCCATCATTCCTGCCTCAGACTGCCTCAGATCAGAAGAGGACAAGGTAAGTGATGGATGACATCGCCTCTAGGCTGCCAGGGATTATTAGTCTCACGCTGAATAATACCTCAGAAGGCGCCCTCGAGCAGATTCACTCTCTCTCCTCATGAGGAATGTGACATGGATTTCTCCGTCTGCTGTTGACTATTTTGGAAGACTGAAACGTCGGGGATTTAAAGAAAACAGCGGCTACAGTGTGTCTTTAAAGACTGTTAACAGATGGCTGAGGCATCAACAGCAGAAAGCATCATGCGAAGTCAGCAGGCACCTTTCTTGTCCCCTCAAGGTCATACACTTCTGTACTCTGGTCTGTGTGGAAACACAAACTCCGGTAAAACGTCTGTATAAAATCTGTCCTTCTTGGTCAGTTTCTGACAGAAAATGTGCTGCGTCTCCAGGATGAAACTTTTTTTTTTTTTTTTTTTTTAGCATGAACAGAACTTAAACTGACCTTTCTTGGTGGGTGGTGGAAATTAATTTTCTGCTTTCAAAAGGGACAGTTGCTGGAAAATATCTGCTAACAAAATGGATAACACGACAGCACCACAATAAAAGCATTTGCGCCGGATTGAATACGGCTGGATTTTCAGTTTCAGCTTTTATTTGTTTTTGTTTGTGAGCTGTGAGATTTGGCATTTTATGTCAGGTGCTCAAATTAAAGGACAGCTTCACATGTTTTCAACTCTGGCTTTAAACAATACGCACATGCCTATATGTACACCGAAAATGTTTTTCTTTGTGTAATGGTTCCTCTTATTCATACAGGTCATAAACAAATCTCTTCTTAAAGCAACAGTGACACTAACTGTTTTTGTTTTGTGTACGTTACTGTCCCTCTGCTTTGTACCTTAACAAGTAAATACTCTCCACAAAGAGGGATGTTGGTACTAAAAACATAGCAATTTAAAAAGCCTGTACTTGATTTGTCTAACTTGGACTATGGAAGTTTCGTATTAGCTTCATCTGAACTTTGATTGCTTTTAATATAAGAGCCAGCACATTGTGGGGACTTTTTTTTTTTCCCAGACAGTGTTTCCAAATAGAAAGCACAGTTAAAAATGCTTTCAATGTACATATGGGAATGTGAGTTTTATTTCAATATTCATTTTGTATGCTGTGAATATTTATTTAAGTATTTCTTTATTTGTCAATTTTTGTCGGTTAGAATCTGTCTGAAGTCTGAAGGCTGAATGTTGAATGTTTCCTCTCCTTTTACAGAGTGAGCTCAGAGCACTTTCAACGGAACAATTATTGAAGCGTTAGAAAAAAGATTGTTTTTATCTATAATCTTTTTATTGGTATTTTTTGATGTTGTCCATCAAAAGTAACACTAATTTGGAAAGTGATCGCATTAAGTGTGCTTCCTCTCTCCTGTTCCAGACTCAGAACATCATGTATGACATGGTATCGGACTTGAATGAAAGAGGAGAGGACATGGAGAAGAGGATTGCCCTGCTGGAGACAAAGCTGGAGACTCTACTGAGTAACTTGCAAGCTCTGCCCGGACTCATCAGCCAGGTCATCAGCCAGCAGCACAGGGACTTCCTGGAGGTGCAGCTCCAGCCTTATGACAAACACAGCCCTGAGCGCTCACAGTCAGTGTCCCGACGGAGGTCGTCCTCCACAGCACCGCCCACCTCCTCCGAGAGCAGCTAGAGTCCAAGAGGAATGCCTCCACTGAAGACTTTTGCCATCATATGGCCAAGTTGCATTTATCGTAAAGCCTTATGGTTTCAATAAGTATTATCCAAATTCTGATGACAGAATCCAAGATACTGGGGACAATGCATTTTAATGAATAACTTCACGCTGTTATTTGTTTTTTATTACCTCAAAAGATGTTGTTATCCTTGCTCTGGTGACATGACCACAAATAATGGCGCTTCCCTCAGTAAAAACTAAAAGGCCTATCGATGGGGCAATGATGAGAACTCTACTCCATCTCTATGCAGAGGTAGCCAGTTTTAGGTGGCAGGGTTACCAAGTGTGAAACTATTGCACTAAAATAGTGCTTCTCACAGACTTTGTGCTTCTGCTGGCTTGATTCAGTTGCTGTGTTCCTCAAAGCAAACTGAGAAACCACTGAGAAATCAGTCAGGGAGCATGTCAGTGACGTTGAGGAAAAGTGCTGTGTTTGATGGACTGAAGTTAACCGACAGCAGAAGGCAGATGAAAATCTCTCCTACACACTGTCACTCAGAGATAACTTAAAAAGCTTGAAATGAGGAGAAAAAAAAGCATATATCTTTTAGGTTAGAAACAGCATCAACTATAGCGGTTTTCTTTTGCAGAAGGCCCCTGTAGAATGACTATTTTTGGGGCGACATTGGAAATAATTTAATCCTCTAGTCAAAATGAATGCATCGAAATCTGTACTTGCACTTACTTTTTAATCAATGCACTTCAATGCTGACTGACATATGATATAAAGATGTGTTGCTCATTAAAAGAAGAACATTTGAGATGTTTGGGCATGGGTTTATTACTGTCAATTCTCAATTTGTGGCTAGTGTTGATCAAGTCAAAGCCCCTTTTCTGTTTCTCAAAAAGAAGCACTAACATGGACCTGCAGAGGTCAAAATGTACTGAGTGGTCATTAATTCAGTAATTACCCCCTGTCTTGCTGTGTCTCACCTCTTGTCCTTCTTCCCTGTGCTATTTATGCTTGCTGTCATCCGAGCTGGGCAACAACAAATGCTGAACAGCAACCGTAAACCGTATCTACCTTTTAAAAAGAAAATGCCTATTTTTATATATTTTGATGAGGACAAGCACACCTCTTACAACTAAACAAACAACAACGAGGATTTGTGAAGTGGCAGACTAAGCATATCTAGCATATGGTTTAAGAAATCCCGGACTGGAGTTAAGATACATAAAGTTGTCTGAGGTTCTTTCCTGAACATAATTACAGAGTGATTTAAACAACTGCATTAATCTTCTGACTGCATTTATTTTTTACAGCGAATGCATTAGATGACACTGTTGGCTGAGCTGGAAGAGCAGAGCTGGTGAATCTATCTGGCATTTATTAGAGTTTGAAGTTTTAATGTCCAAAATGTAATTAAAATATTTTGATTTGATTCAAATATCCTCCTTGGCCATTTATATGTCCGTCTCCTGTGAAACACCATAATGAGGCTGATGTTAGACTGTAATATTCTTCATACGACCGTAGTTGATAAATCAACCTGTTCACGGTTCACAGAGCATAGCGTGGGTCAGAAGAGATCCTGTGGTCACTTATCAAAGCAGCACTGATTTTGTTCTACCAGCTCACCCACTAACTAATAAATCAATCAGAAGGTCGACAAAATGACAGGTGATAAATCCACAAACTTTAGCAGCATAGAAACCAATGAGAGATTATACTGTATGCGATTTAAACGATAAACAATTAAACAATGAAAATACACAATTTGACAGTCCTGCATTCTTTTTGTTGTGTGAGAATTTGTATTGAATAGGACAAGTTAAACTCCGGGTTTCTATGGTGTACCACCATAAACAAATAACACAATCGACATACAACTGGATAATTCAAGGTCCAAATCGCCGTTCAATTAAGGATGCCTTAAATTGTTGCGGCAACTTGACTTGTTTTCTCACTGATCAAACAATATAATGGACAAACTAGCAAGGAACTTGGAGAGCGAAGACCTCCTCTAAAGCCAATAGTTCACACTTCTATGATACGCAGATCTGCAACTGCAACCACTGTTTATGTCTGGATAGATTTTTATACAATGATGTCAAGACACCCTCTGTGCCTCACCGAAGTCTCACATCTCTGTTGTCATACCGGTTCCTGTTGTCCTCTATGAAAGCGCTGTCCCCGAGTGCCCCACAGCGACTGTCTGCTGTATGAAGTTTGAGTGAGTGCATGTGTCTCAGAAGATTACTGCTACCCGTGAATGTGGATTGTGATATGGAGTCATCCTATTTCTAGATTAGACTGTGTTGTCATCACTATTCAACTTCACTACAATATACTGGACTTCACAATGAAATTAAATTATACAGCACAAAATCACAACACAAGTCTCCTCAGGGCACTTTACATGATGGTCTAAGGTCAAGACCTTTAAAGATTAGAGACAGACACTCAACAATCCTCCCCCCCCCCCTTATTCCCAAATTATATCGCTAAAGAAGGCAAAGAAAATTGCAAACTGTTTGACACTGAGCAGGAGAGAAAAAGAGCAGCAGAGGGAAAGAGGCAAAGCTACATTAACTGCTCCGCTGGCAGACCTGAACAGCACGATAAGTACAAAATTAGCAAGAAAGCTCGCAACACGTGCGCTTGAATAGAGCGAGCATTTGTACAGAATGATTTAGTGTTGGTGAGCCAAAATTGAATAGGTTCTCCCTTGAAATGTGCTGCACCCTTTCAGCAAGTTTCACAAAAATCTGACCAATAATTTCTCTGTGATACTGCTGAGAAAGAGAGACAAACAAACAGCCACCAAGAACATAACCTCCTTAGAGGAGGCAATGAAGGTGTTGGTCAGGGTAAGATGTGCCCTACACAGCACCTTGTAGGCATTCTACTGTTGACCATAAGAGGCTTACCGTGTTTTACTATAGTCTACATTAAACAATTTGACAGACGGATGACACGTTGACAGTTTATTGGCACACTTGAATTAAAGTAACAAAACATTACTCTGAAAAAATACTTTTTTTTTTTTAATCAAGGTTATTATAAGGTCAGTTTGCGCAATAATTAGTTGGACCTCTTGGGGCACAAACCGTTTTTGAAATAAAACCACTTAAACCTTCGAGCAACTCCTCAAAAGACATCTAAAACCAGCAATGAGTTGTTCCAGGTAGTCAGGACTCATTTGTAAAGGGGACACATGGCAAAAAAGTTTGGGAGTCACCAGCTTTACATTTAACAAAAGAATCTTATTGTATTTGTTTTGTGTAAAAAAAAAATTACTTGAAAAGCACTCGTCACTGTAGCTATCAAATAGATGTAGTAAAACGACTTTTGCCGCCCACATTTAGACAGTATAAAGCGGCTGCCACATGTAAAGGCCTAAATATTAAAGTAAAATACAAGCAAGCTACATCAAAGTCGGAGTATAATTTTCGTACTTACGTATTTGTAGACGACTTTTTGTCATTTGCACTTAGTGAACTAAACATCCTTCCTTCATAAATGAAGCCCAGACTGAAAACTTCAGATGATGTAAATTTGAATCGAAGTTTAATGCTCCATTTCTCCTGTCTTGTCTTGACAAACAGTCCTGCGAGTCCAAACATCGGGCAAAGTTTCCCGCTTCCACTTTAACATCTCGCGAGACTTCCAGCGAAGACGCGCGCAGCCGCATTGGTGTGGTGTGCGTGCTAAAAAAAAAAAAAAAAAAGACTCTAACTTCGCCAACTTCCATGTAAAATCTTTTCGGTTTCTCTCGGTAACGTGTGTCGCACACAGGAGTCGCTGTCACCATGAGTATACTCGCCAAAATAGCCGAGATTGAAAATGAGGTAAGGTAAACAACAACAACAACAACAACAACAGATGACTGGCTAAAACACGTTGAATCGGACACGTTTTTAGCTCGCCGCGAAAGCTAGCTGTTAACATTAGCAACAGTCTCCAACTGCTGGGCCTCGTTTTATTTATTTCACGTCTCCGGGCCGCAGCTTTCCTCACAGGTCGCAGCGTGCATCGAAACGCGGCTTTACTGAAGCGATAATACAGGAAAAACGGAGCACTTTAGAGTTACGGGTGCGTCTTTACAAGTTTTAGACCGTATTGCCGTTCGTGAAATGAAATGGCGACACGAGAGAGGCCGGGTGAAGGGAAACTTGTTTTTACCTGCCATTTAAAAAACGTTCAAACACGGATCGGCTTGTTCGCATCACATTCATGGTTAATGGTCATTACGATATATCCCATCAGCTATTTATCAGCTCCGATATTTGATCACTGGAATCAAATGCCTGCAAAGAAAGTGTGCGAAGCTTGTTAAATTTGGTTGTGATCTGATCTTCATGTAAGTCAAACACAACTTTTGTGCTGAGCTGCGATCTCATAAACAATTAAAAGTCCTTTGTGTCTTTATTAAACAAATATTAAGACTTCCTCGATGGTGACTTTTTCTTGTCGCTGTATTTCAATGGAAAGAGCCATAATCATGAGCAGGTTTTTATTGTTATTAGATCTGCTAAGAACAGGTCATAAGAGTTCAAATATGTTTTTGTTTTATGTATTTTTTTTTTTTAACATAAACAATTAAGTTGATATTAAATGTAAGCTGGGTAACTGGGGGCCCATAGTAGTCAAGCAGGCCTGTAGTGTTAAGTGTTTACTGTTTTGGGAGTTGGGGAAGTTTAATTTATAGGAAATATCAGCTGTATTGTGATGAAATAAAACTCACAATGACAAAATTGAACTTGACCCATGTATAATCTACAATTAATACACTACACTGTGTTTTTTGTTTCTTAGGCCCACGTATTCTGACTTAACGCTGTTGTAAGGGCTGCTTTAGATCTATCCCACAATGTAAAAGGCAAACCCCTGCAGGGGAAGCTCAATCAAACTTTTTAAGTGATTTCTTGTTATTGTCTGGTTTTCCAATCTTAGGTGCCACCAGTAAAAACGACCTACTTGATGCTGGTTACTGTTTATTAGGAAATTGTCACGCAAACCGTTCTATTTCTTGCAGATGGCCAGGACGCAGCGGAACAAGGCCACAGCTCACCACTTGGGTCTGCTCAAAGCACGTCTTGCCAAACTGAGGAGGGAGCTCATCACACCAAAAGGAGGCAGTGGTGGTGGAACAGGAGAAGGTAAGACTGCATGAGCCACTCTCTGCTCTTACCCAGGCTTTATTTCCAACACGCTAGTAAGTTTCATGTCCCGTAAAGGGTCGTAATTTATGTTTGCTTTTGATTTGACATTCCGTTATCGTTTTTTTTTTCTTCTCACTTTTAGGTTTCGATGTGGCCAAAACCGGAGATGCTCGCGTTGGCTTTGTTGGTTTTCCTTCAGTTGGAAAGTCCACACTGCTGAGTAACCTTGCAGGTGTGTACTCTGAGGTCGCGGCCTACGAGTTCACCACTCTGACGACAGTACCTGGGGTCATTCGGTATAAAGGTGCCAAAATTCAGGTACAAGAATTTCTTCTTTTTTTTCAGTGTCTTAGAAAATTTTTAACAGCGTGGTGAAGTTTCAGTGGGCTGATTATTTTCTTTTCTTGCCTTCTTAGCTCCTGGATCTGCCAGGAATCATTGAAGGGGCCAAGGATGGCAAGGGCAGAGGCAGACAGGTCATCGCAGGTAAAGATGTGACCAAGGTTTCCATTAAGACTGAAACTGAACAGACTGAAAGAGCAATACAAATATATTTTTGTTTTCCCCTAGTTGATGTAAATGCAGCAGTTTGACTCAGCATTTTTTTTTTTGCCACACTGAGAAACTACTTCTAAATACTAGAATACTAATTATCATCTTGCAGAGACAAAATGTTGCATTGATGACCTAAAGCATTCTGTTATAAATTGCATATCGCAGCTTTTCCTCTTCTTTACTGTGTGCTGTTACATCCTCCAGATGGCAGCAAAGACAATAAATGCCCAGAGAGGTTTTGTTTTACCACTACAGGGAAAGAAACCACGCCAGAGAAAGACAATGTTCATAGGTGTGCTTCCAGTTAAGGTTTCTGGGCAAATGGGCGACACTCTGTCAAACTCTTTGGTTGCTTAATTGGTACAAAAATATCCCAAGCGCGGTTCGTCCTGCACACGTACTCCATCCGCTATAGAAGTGATGGGATTCTTTCATCCACTGCTCCAGCCACTGATGTTATCTCGCTCCTCCCTCTCTATCTTTCTTAGTGGCTCGAACCTGCAATCTAATCCTGATAGTGCTCGATGTGCTGAAGCCTCTTCTTCATAAGAAGCTAATAGAGCACGAGCTCGAGGGCTTTGGCATCCGACTAAACAAGCAGCCACCTAACATCGGTTTCAAGAGGAAGGACAAAGGAGGCATCAACTTTACAGCTACAGTATGTTTTACACCGCACGGCAGGATTTTAAATGCACAGATTCAAACTCACCGCTGCAAAAATATAATATTAGATATGTTTAATTTCATTCGGTCTGTGACTTTTGCTGCTCAACATCATACCTGTCATCCTCGCTCTTTGTCTTTAGTGTGTACAAACTGAGCTCGATGCTGAAACAGTTAAGAGCATCCTGGCGGAGTACAAGATCCACAACGCCGACATCACTCTGCGCAGTGACTCCACGGCTGATGACCTCATTGATGTGGTGGAGGGAAATCGGTAAGCTGCTGAAGTGCCAGATTGGGCCTCCCTTAGTCATTTCCAGTGGGTGTGGCCTGTTGGAATCAGAAGTCTCATATTAATTCCCACCACAGCGATGTAGATGCATTCAAAAATGCTGCTTGTGTCAGCCAGCGTCAAGCCACACTTGTATTTTCACCTGACTAACAATAACTTAATATATCAAAATATAACAACTCAACAAATACATAATCAAAGATATGGATAATGTGAAACGCACCCCAAGAGTGGGCGTTTTATTACAAAGCAGTGCACGAGGCAATGGCGTAAACTCCACGCAGAGAAACAAAGCATTCGCACAGTCTCTGTGGCATAAATGCTCCACCTCTTTGCAGACAAAATATCAGGAGGAAAAGAAAGGAACATTATGTACACTTCATAAAAGAAACAACTAAAATGTAAAATAGTTATGTACATGTTGCAAAAGTAAAGCAACCACAGTGTTTCTCTGTGCCTGCATACATATCCATCTGGTGACACACATCTTAACAAATGTAAGAATGTCAAGACATGAAATTCTCAGAGAATTATTTGACATACTGTATGTACCATATATATAAATAAATACTGCTAAAATTCCTGTTAAGACATTAAAAAAAAAAAAAGTAAAAACAGGACTAAGAGCACCTTTCAAAATAAAAGGCTCCACTTTACAGGTTCTCCAAGAACCTGTACTGGCTTTCATCAGAAATGATCATTATCCTGCTAAAATAAATACTTTGTGAAAATAAATATTCTGTGGGGAGACACCAGTTTAATGGACACCTGCCACTTACAGTCTCTGTCCTTGTCTCAACAGGGTCTACCTCCCATGCATTTATGTGCTCAACAAAATTGACCAGATCTCCATTGAGGAGCTCGACATCATCTACAAGGTGCCCCACTGTGTGCCCATCTCAGCCCACCACCGCTGGAACTTTGACGACCTGCTGGAGAGGATGTGGGACTACCTGCAGCTTGTGCGCATGTAAGGCATTTTTAGGGGGCGTTAAATGAAGTGTTTGTGTGTTCAGATTGGAAAATTTGACTGAGATGACGTTTTCATTTGCAGCTACACCAAACCCAAAGGCCAGCTCCCTGATTATACATCTCCTGTTGTACTCCCTGATGAACGAACTTCGGTCGAGGACTTCTGCTTGAAGATTCACAAAAACCTCATCAAGGAATTAAAGTAGTGAGTACTGTAGCTGCAAAGCTAAAAAAAAAAAAAAAAAAAAGTGCATCTTTTCTCATCACTTTTGTCTTAATCACATCTACACAGTTTATTTTAGGTTATTCGGTACGCCCATATTTTAGAAAAGAAATGTTCGTTAGCCATTCACATTGTTAATGAAGGCAAATTATTGATAAAGATGTGAGAGGGAAGAGAGGTTGGTTACTTATGATAATTTATCCACCTAATAATGCTCGAGGCTCTAAAAGAAAGCGATTGTTTTTTGTTTTATTTTATTGATCAATTTACTTCAAATATTACTTCAAAGCTTATACAAATATTATTTATCTGACTTATTCTACATTAGCATTCCACTATTTATTCCAGTTATTGATCACCCAATTTGTTCTTCCTTAGAGGGAAGAAAAGTGATCAGGAAATGGTTTAAAAAAAAAAAAAAAAAAACATCATGCGAATCTGCACCAGACAAAGTATTAATTCGGATAGTTTGGTTTTGGATCCGAGATGATGTGTTGCACCACCATCTCCAAATGGGTGAGCAAGGATCATCAATCAGTTTAGTGTGTTAGTGCTGCTAAAGCTAAGCTTTATCCATCCTCAAGGGACTGGATGGGTTAAACAGTGACACACACACAATTGAACAGCCTTTGTACTTGAAGGATGTCATTTATGCCTGCATGATACTTTATAGTGGAGCCGTTGTTTTTATGACAAAGAATGAATAGCAGGACTACTGCACGAAGAGCTCTGTCGTCTATTATTTTGTGTTCTATAAGATGAATGACTGAACCGCGTCCACGAACGACGATTGTAATGATTTCTCAACTTTCCTCTTCCAGTGCACTTGTGTGGGGCGCGTCTGTGAAGCACAATCCTCAAAAGGTGGGCAAGGACCATGTGATGGAGGACGAAGATGTTATCCAGCTGGTGAAAAAGTAAAAAAGGGTCTTGATTAACTGCATGGCCTCTGTATCACAAAGTGTTCTGTATAGTTGCTCTGTAAATCACCAGACATCTTTCATCACAGCATCTGTTGAGTGGTTCCAAGTCTTTTCTTGCTTAAATTCAAAAACGATGACACAAATGGAAGTGTCACCGTTAAAAGAACTTACAGTACTTAACACCATGAATAGTTCATATTGAATATTGGTTAAGGCTTGCATTGAAATATAATAAAGTGTACAATAAAAACTCTTGCCGTGTTCATTCTTGTGCAACTGTTTCCTTTTTAATCTAATATTGTTGCTGTTTTCTATCCAAAACAAATAAATATATCACAAATGATGGATTTATTTGATTCATCCATTCATTCAGATGTTAATGGTTTGCGTATAAAGTGTGGCCACACACATTTTCTACCTGAATTTAAATCAAGATTAATACACTACATTTGGTTTGCAACTCAAGTGTCACAGAATTGTTGCATCAATGAATCCGTCTCACACACCAGCACCAAGCAACAGCGTTACCAGAAACATTTGAGTCTGGCTCAGAGCAACCAAAGAAAAAAGGAAAAAAAAAAAAAAGGGCTCATTATAACCGCAGTCCAGCTAAGTGATTTATGTGACATTGATGATGAGGGCAGTTATTCAGGCTGGTGGTCCACTCCCCCTCCGGTGGGGACGGCCACTCAGGTTAATCAGTTCACTCGGCTGCAGTCGGGGGTCATCAGATGCCAGCTGTTCACAAGTAACAAGACTCCACAGAGCAAAATAAAGCACATTTTATCAGAGTCTGGTGCGCTCACAGAAGCTAGCATTGTCTAATGTGAGTATGTTGCAACCTGCATGCGGTGAAGGGGCCATTTTGCGCCTGAGCGCCTGATGCTGCTCAGCGATTCCTGTGGATGGAGCGAGGACAGACTGGAAACTCGAGGAATAAAGACTCGACACACCATCAAAGCTGCGTACAATCCAGCTGATATTGAAAATGTGTCAGGAACAGGAAAACATAGGGATTTTAACATACACTTAACGTCAAGCAATCCAAAATATTATGAACTGCAACTTGATCTCCTTTATCTGCGTTTACCAAAAGAATATAAAATCACATGATTATGATCCCCAATGTAAGAAATCCACCGTGGTCATTGAGAAAGTCACTTTACACGAGCACAAAATCTTTTTCCGTGTAAAAAGCCATTTAATCGTCAAATATATATCATTGGCTATGCCGTGAGTCTGAACACTGCTTGGACAACAATTTAGATTTGCAGAAAAATTCTAAATAATGAATATACTGTCTAAAACGGCAACGTGCAATCGAGACAACATGCTCACGAGACTTACAACACTATAATGGTTCGATGAGGATGCAAAAAGAGTGTATTTGATGTTGGAGACTACAGTTTCTTCTAAATGAATAGCTGCTTTTTAGCAAAAGCTGCAGTGGTTGAGGGTAAAGCCTGCCTGTCCAGCAGCAGCAGGATCAACCCTATTCAGACACCGCCTCTTCCCCACCCCCTTTTACCCTGTAAATTATAGCAGCACTTTAGCTAATGAAACAGTTGAAGACTGGGCACTAATAAAAGCCATTAAGTGAATAAAGCACTTCCCCCTCTAACAAAATTAAAGAATCTACCCATTTGGAGAGGGAGGACTCTGTATTAATATTTATGAAATGCGGAACCAACGGCCCCCCCAAACTCCCCAACCTACGTCCAATCCCAGCCTGACCAAGTCCTCCTTGCCAGTGCACCTATCCCAAGAGAACATCACCAACCCCTCCTAGCACGAAGGAGGGGCAGGAGATGGGGACTTGAAGGGCTCCGAGGACGCAGTCAGGACAGTCTGTCTCCAGTCGAGCAAGCTGGAAGACCCCAAGACACAGCTCTGAGCGCTCAGCCGGCTTCGTCGCCCAACAACCGCCTGCAACTTACATCAAGCCAGCGGATGGAAAGGTGAGTTTCCTGGAAAGACCAGAAGAGTAGAAGTGACCTTCCAAAGAAAGATGCTGGAAGTCAGTAAAATACAGAGTAAGTTAAAAGTAACTTTAATATTTGTAGTGTTTTATGGACAGTTTGTTCGGTTGGTCACTGTGACCTTTGGTCTGAGGAACGTTTGATGTCTTTTTTTTTTTTTTTTGCTTTAAATCAGATCATGCTTCAGACAGATTTTGAATTGTACCCAAGATTTATAAATGACTTAACGGCAACTCCCGAATGAAGGTGAGCTAAGCGATCTTTGAAGAAAACACAAGGTAAGAAAACATAATATTGTATCATAATCATCTGTGAACAAAAAAAAAAACATCCCACCATCCCATCAGCAACATTGCATCCCTTTGAAACATCTTCATTGTTCTGGAAAAACAGAAGTCTGTTTCACTGCCACCGCCCACCATTTCCACCCAAAGTACTCCCATTTCCGTACCATTTGGTCACTGCAAACGCAGGGTTTCTCTTTGGCGCATTAATATGCATCACGGTGCCATTTCATCACACAAAGTGGTTTAGTTGCCTGAGCTCAAAGTTGATTATCATCCCGTGCTTTGTCATTTTAGTAAGATGTCCCTGGGGAACTCACAGAGACACAAGAGAAGGTAACAAGATTGTCAAACCTTCTGGAGGAGCAGCTCTCTTGGCTTGATGGTATCATGACTCTTGACATTGCACTCTGTGACCGTTAACGCAGTTAGGACTAAAATGTCAGAAGCGGTTGTGTCTTTGCTCTTAAGAGATAGCGAAGGTCCCCAGATGGACAACAGCGATATTGCTCAAACTCTTAACTCTCGAGGTAATTGGTGTCTCAAGCCACCAAGGCAAGCATTTAGTCAATTACTAGCAAAATTTCAGGGACGGGACTCAATGAGATGCTGCAGCTCTTAACAAGATCACAGATCAATCACCCAAACTATGTTTCCATTGATTACTTTGAGAATGCCCAATGGACTGACTAGGAAACAAATTGAATTAAACCACCGCTTCTCAGGACTGAGATAAATCTGTTTTTGATAATGTTGAATATTTAATGTTCGAAGCTCAAAATAGAGGTGAAATTCTTAATTTTTGGTTCAATTGTGTCTGTTAGAGTCGGGCGTGAAGGGCGAGAGGGTGGGGTTTGACGCAGTTTGTGCGCAGGAAGGGTGTAGCCCTTTTTTCCGCAGTGAGCACGACCTATGACTAATCTTTTTTTATTCTGTGACTGTTTTTAATTGCAATTTGTTACAAATCTTTTCTAATCCCCCCCCCGTATAGCCAGTGGTAATTGTTTTAATACAACCTACTCATAAACCTGGATCCCTTCCCTCACAGATTTTGGACTTTTTTTGATCGTTGCATTGCGGATGCTACTGAACGGTCGGGGACCGTTCTTCAACAAGAACTCAGAAAAAACAACGCTGCTTTTCTTTTGGGAGTTTTGATAGTTAACAACACTCAACTGAGGACGAAACGAAAATGAAAAAATATTTTCTGTTTTACTTGTTTTCTCCGCTCACTTATTAACATTTAAACCAAGCCAATAAGCTTTCGAGTCCTTTGGATGCCTTTGACTGTGTTGGGTTTTTTGTCTTTGCCCAGGACCCCATTGTGCTTGATCTAACCATGCAGTGCGTCTTCTGTCCATGGTTGTGCCAAGCACCTTGGAGGCTTGTGAGCACTATCTGCCTTCTGTTGTCAACTGCCAGCATTTGTTCTTTTAGTAAACTCAGCTTTCTATTTTCAAGTTACAGCATTTTTTTGACATTACAAAGTATCAATAAAACTGACCGTAAAACAGGGCAAGAAAACTTGATCAAGTTGATCAAGTAGAAAACAACTGTCCTGTGTGTTAAAGACACGAAAAATATCAATAAATTCTAATGTTGTTTCATTTCATGATGTAGGACTGTGACCAATAAATATCATTGAAACATCTTGCGTGTTTTACTGGCAATATATATATTTTTTTTTTATTAAG
The DNA here is from genome assembly GCF_022577435.1 of Embiotoca jacksoni. Classification (NCBI taxonomy): domain Eukaryota; kingdom Metazoa; phylum Chordata; class Actinopteri; family Embiotocidae; genus Embiotoca; species Embiotoca jacksoni. Next base: position 8,959,432 of record NW_027185230.1, read on the forward strand.
AGATTGGGGCTCAAAGGGTTCATCCCATTTATAGGGATAAAGCTGTCGTTTTTCACAAGCTGGATGGTCAGAATATGGCAGATTTGTGGAAACGATCCATTACAGTAAGTGCTCAGTGGCTTTGTGTCGCCTGTAAAGACTGCGGACACATCGCAGACCTGTAAATCAAACCTCGAGACGCCGCACAGTGACGGAAACACAGGAGCCGAAGTGCCTCAGTTTATTTTCTTGAAATGATGATCAAATTATAAACCTCTGTTCTATATCGAGAACTGGGCTATCTATCTTAAATGCAGCTCGTGTTCTCCGATGAGTCAAATCACGTCTAGTGCATCGAACCAATAAATTTGGAATGTGAAAACCAGACTCCTCTTTTCTTTATGACTCTTACTTAAATCAATACTGGGTTGGGTTTTTTTTCCAACACTTCATGTGCTGCGGGTCTTACATGATGATACACTATAATATATTCGGTTAAATGTCATAAATTCCATTACAGCAATCAAGAACACCAACAGCCTTGACTTGTAACGCTAAACTGAATAAGTGGGCTCTAACCTGGAGAAGTATTTATCCATGCATTTGTGATATCTAACATATCTCAAGAAAAGTTCTCCCTTCTTTGAATCATTATGTGCCAGACTTCAAAGGATCCACACTGTCATGGTTGTTTCTGCCTTTCCCACCATGGATGAGGTGGCGTGCTATTCATAATGCCTCGGTTGTAGCCTGCGTGTCAAATTCAGATAATGAAATGCATAGCAGGCTTTTTTTTTTTTTTTTTGTCAGGAAAACCACAGGTGCTACTTGAAACATTTACAATGACAGGTTCTATAAAAGTGTCTCAATAGGCAATAACATGAAGCAGCTAATTCAGTCATCGTGGAATTAAAGTAAGACAAGAATTCATTACTTACAGCTTCCGTTGTCCGATAAGTGAAAAAGCCATTAGAAGTTTCTCTGGTCAGACTGGGCATCCTAAACTGAAAGTCAAAAAGACAATAGCAACCAGAGTTGCTGGCACACCTTTCTGTCAGCCATAAACCACAGTAACACCTTTCAAGGTAAGTCACTCAAACAAAACCCACAAGCAAGAGTTGATCAACACTAAAACGATTGTGTTCACACAAGAAGTGACAGTATAGTCAAATCAGACAGGAAGCACACTACTGTACATACAGCTGATTATGGACAGAGCTGTTAATGCCCACTGTTTTCATACACTGCAGTGTATTAAGGATATGAAGGACCGACTATCAGCTGGCAAACATTAATAATGAATCTTGAGAAGTTTGATTAGCAGCTGCTTTCAAAAGTCAAGACTGATTTCCTTTTTTTATAGAAGAAAGCTTCTTTTTTTTCATATTAACTGCTTCAAAAGTACTAAGACAATTAACATGTAGTACACCAGTATGGTTTTGAGACGGCGTAGTTTTTGTCCCAACATGACCAGTTGGTGCTTTCAGTAAACTGTGGAGCCTTTCTGTGCAGTCTGTCACTCACCCTTAGCCCAGACAGGGACTACAGGGTTTACAGATTATCCCATTAGACTGGACCACAGCGGCTATTTTGCACAAACACAATGCTAATCACCTTCCTCTCCAGCAGTAAAGCATCAAAACCAAGAGCTCCGTGCAGTCAACAGCTGAACACAATTAAGATTCACATGAAGATCTTGTTTATTTGATCCGATTAGTCGCTCTTCCATTTCGATCACTTTTTTAAATCATACGCGTTACATGTGCACACGCTCGTATCCACACAGTCCCTTTACCTGCTCCTGATGTATTTCACGTCTGGTAGCTAATCACAACAAACGTTACACTGCCTGCAAAAAAGGGAAAACAAAGTCGTTTAAGTGACGACGCTTTTGGACTACTGCAGATGGCACGCAGGTGGCTACAAATGACAGCATTAAACCGTTACATTCACACACAAGCGAAACATTAGCGAATATCGCATAATGTTTTATTGGGTTACAATGCTCTCGTAAGTTGTTTGACCATTAACATCAAAAACGAGCATATCCTTTCTCTGTCACATTTTCAACAAGTTTATCTCATCTTGCGCGGTCATTTTTTTTTTTTTTTTTAAATGAAATGTCAAGAAATTCTTCACGAAAGGATATAAATAGATATATTTGTGACACACTGGGAATATACTAATATTCACGTCATAAAAGTGGAACCGACTACACTGGTTTTGAGACAGCTGGTTCACTCTGATGTACCATACATGCAAAGTAGGACATTAAAATTTAGTAGATGATTTTTTTTTTTTTTTTTTTTTTTAACACGAAGGATTTCAGGGTATTTGTGCCAGTCTGTCAGGCTGTAAACAGTTTAGTTTATTAGGCGGTTTTATTCCACATCTTGTGGTGCTTTTTGAACATTCATAACACCCCCCCCCCCTGCGTACAGTTAATTACAAATGCAATAAGGGTGAATTGGAAGGATGGCGTCTGTGGAGTTTCAGTAGGACTCACTTGAACGCAAACTGTAGAATCACAATTCAGGAGAAAAACATTTCAGAGGTTGATGGATTCATAAAAACAGAGATTTCCAGTATTCAGGTTGTGTTTCTATGAATGTACAAGATCTACAGTAACACACAGAAAATACAAACACCCATAACGCCCAAGAGTGCAATCCATGTTGATGAACGCCAGAAAAACAAAACAGACGGAGCTGAAATGGGACGACTTCACTTCTTTAAATCATATGAAATGTTAACGGTTTTATGATGTGGCACAAATGCTCTACATTACTGTGAAAAGGGCATTGGTTTATTAAAAACGTGTCTCGGTGTGATTGCCATGCTAGAAGCACATTAGTACCATTGTATCTGAGGATTTATGTGGTTGTTGTAAGACACTATGCCCCTAATGCTGAAGGACTGGTTTATCTTCAGAAGGCTCGCAGCTTCGACACTCGCATGGACATGGAAGGTCTGAAACGTCAACTGCGCTGACAGCAAACCGATGGCATCACCAAAGCATAAAAGAAAAGCCCTACATTTTTTTAAATATATATATATATATATATATATTCCTTTTTTTTTTTAACATGTATATATATATATATATATATATATATATATACATATATATATATTTCTTTATTTTATTATTTTTTTTAATTCTGTGGATATTTTCTCCAGAACTGGTGTGATTATTATTATTATTATTATTATTATTTTTTTTTTTTTTAATAGTGCCCGCTTTCCAGTCATATGAATCGCTCATGCTGCAAGTTAACGGGATGCCACTTGCATTAAATCTATGAACCCACGAACCATGTTACAAAGTGTTCACATCAGAGGCCTCAGTTCTTCCTCTGTCAGTGCATAATATGGCCATTGCTTTACATTTCAGTGATACTGTCCACCGGATGCCAGGGGTTAAAGTTGAGCGGTCAAACAACAGAATACCAGCCATACAACGGTAAAATGAGAGAAATCGTGCTTTGGCAAAAATATCTCTACAGTTAGGAAATTTGGCTTGATCTTACTAACGGTTGCAAGATTTACATCTTTGCCAAAGAGGGCAAAAATGTAGTGTGGCATCGGCTGAGTAGTAATAGTGTCAGGACCAGAAACCTAAATGATAATTTCCATAGCAATGTTTTCACCAAAGGACAATAACGCTGTCAACAACACGGTCCATTGTTCTTCTGACATCTCATCTCTGACCAGTATCACCACATCTATGGATGGACATGTGTCTTTAAATGCAGGTTGCAACCTTCATTTCCAGTTCATATAAATGTACTCGTACAGTCGGGGTTGGAGGGTTTGATTTGGACTCGAGCACAGGTGAAAAACCACACCAAAGTGAGCCCCGGTGTATAAAAATCTCCATCTCAAGCGTAGATCTGCCCAGGACCACCTGTATGCGTGTTTTCTCCAGTGAGGCGCTCCTGGCTCGGCTGCCGGTTGGAGTCGCTGGATTTGATGACACTTGTGTAGTCGTAAATCCCCACTTCCAAATTCTTGGCCCGCAAGGCGGCAGCATGCAGCTTCTCCAGAAAGTCTGGCATACCTGACGAGTATTAAGGGAGAGCTTTGTCATAATCAGGCTAAAATATGCAGTCGAAAGACGTGTAATGTATACAAGGCCGTATAAAAATACACAGAAATGGAAATGTATGCTAAACATTTGCAGGTTCCAGCTTCCAGTGTGAAGACTTGATGCTTATAGCAATTGTAAATTGAATATATCTGAGGTTTAAGACAAAAAAAAAAGAAGCATTATTTAATCCGTAATTAAATATAATTATGAAAATAAACATGACATGCAGCCCCAAACAATTTAAACCAATGGGAAGAGCTCACCACTTGACACCATCCAGCTCACACAGTATCGGGGAAAGACAGTTTGAGGGTCGTCGCTGTAGGTCAGCAGGTAATCAAATCCATTCTGTGAAGAAAAACACAAAACCAAACTCGGCATCTTCAAAACACAGAACCCTGGATGAAAGTTTAATCGTTTGGGTCGCATCACATTCAGCACAAACCTCATCGAAGGACTTGTGAGGGCGAATGACCATCTGTGACTGGTATGAATGGACTCTGACAAAGTCCTGAGTCTCTGGGACTCTGGGATGCTGCACAGCTCTACATAACAGAATTATACGCAATAAAGTCTTTAGTTTTCCTTATACAACTAAATGTATCAAACACTCAAACATAGCTGGCTCCAAAAACACATCAAGTCCCACCTGGATATCAAGATCATCAGGTTGTTGTTGAAGTCAACATCATAACGGCGCACGTACACATAGTCCCTCGAATACATGGGATACTGTGGAGGGAGATCGAACAAGATTACATAACAGTTGACGGTCTAAAACACAAACTGATGAATATGACGGAACTCTTACTTGCCCTTAACCAAAAGGTAAAGGTCAGTGACACTTTTGCTTGCACAATACAAATTAAAAAGTGCCCAGTGATCACACATTAAGTAGCACATAGAGCCTCCTACCTCGATGTTTAATAACAATCAAGAAACTCACAGGAAAGTGTGTGGCCCAGTGCACAACTTCAGAGCCCGTGTTGACATCTCTGTCCACCACTTCAAGCTTGATAACCAGAGAATCCCACTTCTTCCTGTACTCCGTGTCCAACTGGGGAAAAGGAAACGGAAATAAATATGGCACAGAGTGCTGCAGCTGCTGCTACGCAACACGCAGACAGGAAGTGCAGCTTGGTTATGAAAATCCTAAACAATCTAAAAAAAACAGTCTATGAAATCACATGACAAAGTCTGACTGCCACAAAAACAAAGATGCTGCTTGGTTCAGAAGTTCAGACTTCAGGAATAAAGACATTGCTGCACATCTAAATTCCTGATGAGGACTTACAAGTGCAGCTCTCTCCAACCTTCTCATGACTTCGTGTTGTATGCTGGTAGCCAAGTCGCTTTCACTTAATCTCTTCAATAGTTGAAATTAAAAAAAAGATTTAAGGAGTGTGTACCTGTACATTGAAGAACTGTCTTGGTGTGACATCGTTGTAGGAGCCCAGCACTGCAAGTAAAACACAGAAACAGAGGAGGCTGACTGATCAGAAATCACACCAACTGAGTGTTCAATTATCTGCCTTTTGAAGCCCCAGTAATACGCGTGTGATTGTGAGTGTGCCGACCTCTGTATTCATAGAGGTGACTGTTGGGAATGGGTCGCTTCCACACTCTGAAATCCTTCTTCTCCAGGACAACTTCCCAGCCGGGTACCTGTTGTGCAACCTGAGACCCTGAAGATGTGCCCAGATGTTTGACAGTCTCCAGAGCCTGCAGCTCAAGTCCACACCTTCAAAGGAATGCACATATATATATATATAGGTTTAAGCAGACTGCACAGTTCATACTACAAAGCGGTCGTAACAAAATGCAACGCTGTAAGTGCATACATGACAAATTAAAGGAAAAACACGATATTAACTGTTTTAGTAACGTGTACAGCGACCAGAAGTGTGAAAATGATCCTTTACAAAGACGTAAGACCCTATCGCTCAGTCAAATCATTGATGGTATGTATGAAAGCTGTATTTGTTACGCGCGTGTCAAAGCACAAACGCATCCACACGTGCATTTAAAAAGAGATGTTTCCCACCTGCGTATGTCCTCATCTTGGATCTTTTCGTTCTCCCACATGAAGACACCAGCCAGGGCCGCGATGAGTTTCCCAGTGGGGGCGTGCTTGCTCTGAAACCTGCGCCAGATGTTGACAACCAGGGTCCTCCTGGTTCTCTCGGAGTACAGGTCGGAGTACAGCTCGCCGATCTGGCAGGCGCGCCGAACCCTCTGACCGGTCACAAAGCTGCAGTGGTCCGCAAATATGGAAAGCAAACCTTTCCTCTTCCGCCCGGGTCCCGCGGCCTCGCCGGCACCTGCCCTCTGGAGCCAAGACAGCAGCAGGCCCACGCTCTTGCCCAGCCACGGGACCCTCTCCGGCTTTCCGCTGCCCTCCTCGGCCGCGATCCGGAGGGACCTGCAGCTCCGGAGCCTCATTGCGTTTACGCCGATGTCGCAAATCGGACGACGGGACACGGAGTGAAGCATGGCAGCTGTGACCGCGACGCGCGTTTCCAAAAGACGCAACGAAACGCCAACGGCAAGCAGCGAGGTCAGCTGACGAACTGAGTTGTTATTTACCTCGATGCGGATAATAACGCTGACTTTTAAAGGGTGAAAGTCATAACTTTATTTGGGTTATAAATGCTAGCTCTCTGCCAAACACGCGACATTAGCATTAGCTAACGTTGTCCGCTCGCTCGCTCGCGCGCGCGCGCTCACAAAAAAACGACCGCTCTTATCACCGAGTCAAAACTGGAATAACTGCACGATATTATCTATCTTTCTACTTTAACTGTCGACCTGTACAGCCTTCCCAGAGACTCCTTTACGCTTTTCAAACTCCAGCAGTGCATTTGACCTCCTTTTTCATACTGCCTCTCACACACACACGCCCCCCTCCTGAAACCCCGCCTTACAAAATATAACTCGGACGTTCATTGGTTGTTGTTTTTCCCCCCCGAGACATTGTCATTGGTCCGAGCCGGAGTCTGTCTAATCCAGCAGCTCAGGCATCAGCAAGTGCGGTTGCACAGCTTCACGCCGCTACCAAAACTCACCGAGGACAGGAAGTTGGTGTCGCCCTCTAGTGGTGCCACTCGGAGACAACGTGGTGGCGGAGGTGGAAACATTTAAGATAAACATACCTGCCATCTCTCGCGGATTCAGACGAAATCACACCGCAGTCGTTGTCTTTACATTTCGTATACGTTGATCTTGTCAGACGACCTCCCTGGTTATAAAAAACAAAACTCAAGCAGTGCAGAGCAGCACTTTGGAAATGGCTTGGAAGTGACTGCGGGTTAAAATGTCGTCTTAATGGGCCCCGTTTCAGTCACTATTTCAAACTCATCCTGTGGTCTGTCAACAGAAACAGAAAAATATGTGAATGAGCACAGCATTATTGGATGTTCGGCTGTATTAAAATACGTGAGGCTATGCTTTAGGCAAGCTTGATTTCAGAAGACAGCGGTGTAAAAAGAAACGATTTGCTGTAATAAACATGGTTTCTATTGACTAAAGTTATTATTAGGTCATCTTCCTTCATGTGAAAATGAAATGGCTATTTATTAGCTAAACCGTTATTGCCTATTATGACTTATTGTTCAATTTTCCTTTTCTTTGTTTTGTAATCGACCCGATGTCATTGTAAATGAGGGTCGCCCTCAATGATCTCTCGGGTAGCTGAATAAAGCCTTAATCAATTAATGAAAAGGAGTGATGACTTCTATCTTTGATGTAGGAAAGAAAGCCTAAAATGTAAGATGTTATTAGAATAATGTTCGCCAGATGACGCTATTTAACCACGCAGAGCGTGATAGTGTTAGATAAGTCCAGAAGCCTGGATACCTGATTCATCTGACTTCTTTGTTCAAAGTTAGAAATACAGCTGAAAAATAGGCTTATGTAGGCTACACCCGATAATCTGGCTGCTTAAATGAGCAGAGAAATTGTAAGCACTGGACTCAACCAAGAAAAGGCCCTGTGTGCTCCCCAAGGAACCAACAGCACATGTATTGTCCCCTTTGTCTGACGCTGTCACATTCAGCCATTCATTAAAAAAAAAAAAAAATTTGTGCAAAGTCACATCAAAAATATGTATTAAAATAAGTCAGAGGCTATGATATAACCTCAATATAGGCCCAAGTAAGCTATATTTACTAGTGATGAAGTAAGTGTATCAGAATCAGAAATTCTTGATTGGGTCATTTTACAATTGCTCACATAGCAAACCAGCAGAGAAATTATAAGCATATTAGAAAATAATGAGATAAAGAGATATATAAAAAGTAGGCGCATTATATTACGATATACAGCAACAATATAGAAAAATAAGAAAAAAATTATATATATATATATATATATATATATATAGATAGATATATATCTATCTATATATATATATATATATGTGTGTGCTATGTAAAACATAAGCTACAAAAGTGTAAAATAATGAAAATGTGATGTGATTTGTAAATATGTGTAAATACAAAGCACACTTAAAAGCATAAGCATACTTAAAATATACAATAGACAACGTACTAACTGTAACTGGGGAAGATACTTAATTTAGGTAAAAACAGATCCTGTCTTACTTGTGAAAGCTGTGAAGGATTTAAGTAGGCTTATCATAAAACCATGAGACAAGATGTTTTTGGAGAACAGATCCCTACACAAATAGTGGTTATATCCCATCACATGTCTGTCCTGGGAGTCTGACATTTGATCATTGAACAGAAAATCCCACGTAGTATTAATTCGAATATTTTTCTAATTAGATCTGTGTAACAGCCTATCGGATATACGTAGGAGTCGAGGCTGTTAAACAAACAGCTGTAACATGACCTCCTTGTCCTTTCCTGACATCGATGGCTCCACTGGTCACCTTACTGTAACAGATATCGTGTTAAGGGAGTAAACAAGGATGACTGCTGGGTTTGGCTGAGGTGGGAGTTAAAGAAGACGCAGATGACATCTTTAGAGGTTACGGTTGGACATCTGGTTTAAAAGTCCTGGACTGCTAAGTTTTGATGTAACCGCCTTTAAGAAATGCTGCCTTCAGGTGCTATAGAACAATAATTAAAATGACCACGACCGATCCTAAAAATTGTCCAATACACAGGGGACCGCCGAAATTTTCCATGACTTTCAAAGAGGTGACGTCAAACAGGCAGAGACAATAAAGGGAGTGGGCTCCAGTGGTAATAATGTAGCGTCTGTGCGTCTGTGCAGTATTGTCATTAACACCCGGTCAGCTACGCAAGTGACGTGTTTAGAGAAGCCTCGCTGTTTTCTACATCGTGGTTGACATGCAAACACAAAAACACGTTTGTCCCAAACTATTTATCGGACCCCAACATACTTTGCTATGCTTATCGAGCACTTCTTCCATTCAGCATATCACATCTCTCGATTAACATAATAAAAGAATGGTGACCAAAGAAAACGACTTTTGTTCGAGGGTGAATGTTGTTATCCGGTCGGGTGCACTTCAATGTGTGACAAGTCGTCTGTAATGCAGTTAACATCACCACCACCGGCTGTTTTCCTGCAATGTTTTGATGCGACATTGTTTCCCATCGTTAGGAAAGCTGAGTCTATCATTTGTGTCTGTTTCTGTGCAAGGTTTAAATTGGTGATAATTTATGCAATGATTAAAAAAATGTACTTCATGAGATAGATAGATAGATAGATAGATAGATAGATAGATAGATAGATAGATAGATAGATGGATGGATGGATGGATGGATGGCTGGATGGATGGATGGATGGATGGATAGATAGATAGATGGATAGATGGATAGATAGATAGATAGATAGATGGATGGATGGATGGATGGATGGATAGATAGATGGATAGATGGATAGATAGATAGATAGATAGATAGATAGATAGATAGATAGATAGATAGATAGATAGATAGATAGATAGATAGATAGATAGATACTACCTAAATTGGCCTATAAGTGCAGTTTCTGAATAGCCTACTTTGTGACATGTATATGCTGGTATGTTAAAGTACAGACATGTATCTACTGGTAGTAGAACTACATATTATTTACTAAAGTAAACGTACAAATATGGAAATGTAAAAATATTCCATATCAAGTAAAGTCCTGCATGATCTAAGTAAAAGTAAGACAGCAGATCAATCTGAGCTGTCATCAGATGATGAGGTTAATGTAAGAGGAAAGAAAAATTCTGATCCACAAATCTTTTTTCAGTTGTTGGACTTTTTTTTTTTCTCTCTAATCCTTTTTAGTTTTGGTGAAATATGGGATCATTTATGTGGAATCAAGACATGTGAAATGTGACCCCAACTAAACACTGCTTTGTAAACTACTGATTTAATCTTTAACAATGTTTTGTATTTTGAAATTTGGTGGTATTATCAATTGTGTCAAATATGTATCTGAGAAGTAATTAAATGTAGTCGAGGAGAAAGCACACAACGTCTCCTGAGATGTAGTGGACTGGAAGTTTAAAGTAGCATGAAATGGTAAAACTCAACTGCAAGTACCTCAAAACTGAACTCAAGTAGAGTATTTAAGTAAATGTACGGAATTGCTTTCCACCACAGAATGCATGTTCTTAATATGCAGGCATCCAAATCATTTACTGCTTAATCAATAAGGTCTGATTCTTGTTGTGCACTTATTGTAAGTCGCTTTGGATAAAAGCGTCAGCTAAATGTAATGTACAGAAGAAACAGTGAGCATTATTTTAGTGGTGTTGTATTACACTCTGTAGTGTTTGTAGGTTGTCAGCTTTACGTATATAAAGAGAAAAGAAATACTATGAAAGGAAAAAAAAAAAAAAAGACTCCTCAGTGAGTTTTTTCGACGAGCACCACGCACTGATCACATGACGAGCTTTTCTAACAGCTGGGGAGGTGGGGGGGGGGGGGGGGAGGGGCGGGGCTTATCGAAGGGTGTATCCAATAAAAAAAAAGAAACTCCTCCAGTTCCGTTCAGCCGGAACAGAGACTTCTACACACATGCGGCTCCGACGCGTTCATTCAAACTGAGACCTTCACGGACTTACTTTACATCGAATTAGACAGTCGTAAATACCGCCTTTGACGTAGTCACTTTGTTGTTTACTCGAGGCAGCTTCTTTTTTTTTTTTTGGACCGGGATCTATTTCATTATCAGTTTTATTATTATTATTGTTTTTTTTATTATTATTATTATTATTATCCCGCGCGCGCTACCGTACCGTTACGTCGTGTGGGCGCGCAAATTAGCTTCCCGGCTAACAAGATCTATTCTCCACAGGAGTGACAACTGCAAAGGCTGGTAAGTTTAAACCATTTTGATTTTGTATCTAATTAAAGAGCTAAGTTTTTTTTTTTAATTTTTTAATTTATGAACACCGTAATTAAAGGCTTGCATCGTAAATGTTCGTGCAAAGCTAAGGCTAAAGAGTATTGTATTTACGTTTAATTCAAACTACGACTGATGTGTTTTTACTGGGTGAAAATACAAAACACGGGGAGTTTAAACGTGTTTATTAATTCAGGGCCGATTACGGTCGTTGATTACGGGCTTCCGTGAATAGGACTCGGTAGTTCACGTAATGTTTACGGCCCGTGAAAACGATGTCCTTTTACATTTTAGTGGTCCCCTAATTGTTTAGCGGTACCGACCACATGCCTACCCGGTGTCTTTGGGACATCGTTAAAATTGGGAGCACGCGAAAACGACGATTGACACCCGGCGGTGCCGCATCTGTGGCGTGGGTTCCCTAAACTGAGTCACATCCGGTTGCGTCGACGTTTACGAGGAAAAAAAAAAAAAAACCCACACGATCGAAAACAGCGCTTAAAACGTACGACAGCTTTAAAACACGGCCGCTGTTACGTTGACGAGACATTTTAAAAGACTTTCGTCTCGGGTCTTTAACATGTCCTTCTGCTCTACAGGCGCGCGAGAGCCGTAGTGGACAGGAGGAGCTCGTGGTCAGGTCCGAATGGATGACGACACGTGCAGACGTAGGAAAAAGTCACGATGTTTTGTGCCGATGACGGCACTCCTTATCACGCGCAGCGCCCCCTTTTTTTTTTTATTTATTATTATTTTTTTTATGTTCACGAATAATCACCAGGACGGTAAACCGATGAAAGGAGCGAAGCGTGTGGGTCAACATAAAGGACGCCGGTTTAATAATAATCGCGGTCCTTCGTGCGCCATTTACTAAAAAAATGGCCTCGCGTTGACATCTCGGGAAAGACAGCAACAAGAGGTCCTCCCTCCGTTTCAAGCGTTCACTACTGATCTCCATCGCTTCCTTTTCCGCTTTTGTTGTTGACGTGAATGCCGGCCATTCCTCGTGTGAAACCCTCTTCGTCCTTTCCTTTGTGTTGCGTTGACGTGTCCTTATTTTATTTATTTATATATATATATTATTTTTTTTAATGAACCTCCACGTGGAGGTGAAATGAGGAGAAAGTAGTATTAATACGAGCCTTTTCTGTGTTTTCTTTCCAGGATGTACACATCCGCAGTCACGGTTGCACAATGGCTGGCTGTTCACTCCGCTTGAAGGCGAAGCTCCCAAAGAACAACAACAGATCTAGTATAATTACAGGATAGCAATAAATCTGCACTATACCTCTTGTTTACCTTAATTGTTTTCTGGTCATATCCAGATAAACCTTTTTTAAATATTTGCACTGCTGAATTCCTGAAATCCTGTTAAGACAGGTGGGCCTAAGGAATAGCTAATTATTTATTTTTATTTTGTACCTCTATTATTTTATTAGCTGCTGTTTAGAAGTAGTATTATATAATAAGCTATTTAAAAAAAAGAAAAGAAAAGGCATTCATTCCCTTTAAGATTGTGAAGCAATTCCTATATAGTCTACAATCATGGTTTCGACAACTATGACCGCAATAATACTGGCCGCCACGGTGGCAGCCCCCACTGCTCTCACAGAGTACATGTGGCTGCTCATTGTCGGCTTCGTCATTGCCTTCATCTTAGCCTTTTCAGTGGGTGCCAATGATGTCGCGAACTCGTTTGGCACAGCCGTGGGCTCAGGAGTGGTCACCTTGCGACAGGCGTGCGTTCTGGCCACGGTGTTTGAGACGCTAGGCTCCGTGCTCCTGGGTGCCAAAGTGAGCGAAACCATCCGCAAAGGTATCATCGACGTAAACATGTACAACGGCTCCGAGCACGTGTTGATGGCTGGATCCGTCAGTGCCATGTTTGGTGAGTATTTGCGGCTTCTCTCGCATTTAGTTACGCCTGCGGTCACTGAACCCTTGCAGACAGATCTTGGCGTGGGCTTGTCTCGCATGCTTGAAGTAGAAAATTGAGATGTCAAGCCGACACCTTGGAGTTGGGCGTCTGCCTATCGTTTCATGAAGAATTGCCCAACTTACTCTGCTTTTTTTTTTTTTTTTTTTTTTCTTCTTCCCCCTATTGAAACAAGAGCTTTAAACACTTTAAAACGTTTACCAGTTTCTACGCCACTTTTTGACCGCTGATCGCAATTTGTTGATTTATTGTGGCGTTTAAAAAAGCTGCGGTGATTTCAGCGTGTTGACTAATGTCATCAATTCATTTGTTCTAATTAGGTTCTGCTGTGTGGCAGCTGGCCGCCTCATTCCTTAAGCTCCCCATTTCTGGAACACACTGCATTGTTGGTGCTACTATTGGCTTCTCGCTGGTTGCCAAAGGCCAGCAGGGAGTCAGGTGGTTGGAACTCCTCAGAATTGGTAAGGAAGACACAAATCAGCTGACCTAGAAATGCCCTTGCAACAAAGACTGTGTCACTGTAACGACGGGTTGTGATTGGTAAAACAGCGTTATAATAACACTGCAGCCAGTGTTTTGTCTGTGTGAGGACTTTCAATATACGGGTTTAAAAAAAAAATTCATAAACAGCCTTTGCAGGTTCAAAGCTACATTCAGAACATAAAAAAATGTGGCTTGTATAAATTGTGAGGGATTCTTTTAGTCGCTAATGTTGTGGAAGTTTGAGTTGGGCTGCACTGATGAAAAAGACTTTGACAAGCTTGCAACACTACCCAGAAAATGTGAAGCAGTTTTACAATTTGGGAATATACAGAAGCAGACAGAATTTCACCATTTATTGCACTTGATGGTGTTGTTTTTTTTTTTTTTTTTTTTTTTTTAGGTTGACAAGATTTAGGCCAGTTTTTGCCCTTTTTGAAAAAACAACCTAAAAGAAGTCACAAATTATAAAGGGTTGTGCGCGAGACATGGAGATATCAACGAGAAACCATATTGACTGATCAGTTGAGTGTCAAATGATCCATCTTTACTGTCCATGAATGTCCACTTTATCAGGAAAATGATTCTAGCTACTATTTAGTACAAAATAGTGACTGTGACGGAAACTGAGTCAAGATTTCCTGTTTAGACCTGACATTATTATTGTTAATAACATGTGCTATGGGGGGGGGGGGGAGATCAAGGAATAGTACAAGACACTTTCAGTTTTTTTTTAAATGTCATCACAGTTCAGATTAAAAAGGTGAAAAGGAAAATGTTTTTTCTTCGAATGAGGTGTATAATTTCAAGAGTCGCATGCCTCCGTCAAGATGGCTCTCTGTTTAATTTTTGTGACAGAAAAGTCCGATATTACAGTTCCACTAAATAATAATGCTCCTATTTATTCCATTTGCAGTTAGTTCCTGGTTCCTGAGTCCCCTTTTGTCTGGAATGATGTCTGGCGTTGTTTTCTACTTTGTGCGCATATTCATCTTACACAAGGTAAGCCTGCTGTTATCAGATTGAACACAATACAGGAACTCTCTGGAGCAATGGGTTTAGCGTAGTGTCAGTGCTGCCCCGGTCCGCGCCCAAAGTGAAATTGAAGACATTTTTTATACATGGCCATAAACAGCTACTGTCCTCTGAAGCAGCCCCTTGTCCACGCGTGGCTCAGATTACCGCCATGCTCCTGTTGTGCCGCCAACTGTAACCTGACAGCGAAATGGGGCTCTTCCGTTTGTACAGTGGAATTTGTCTTTCTGAATCGGTACTCTGTTTGGTCCCTGTAGAAAGACCCGGTTCCTAATGGACTGAAGGCCCTGCCCGTCTTCTACGCCATTACGATGGGAATCAACCTGTTCTCCATCATGTTCACTGGCGCTCCGAGTGAGTATCATTGTTTCATTCTGGTCTGCATGCCTGCCCACAGCCACAGCTTAAAATAAACTGCTCCCTCAGACAGCCGGATGCCCGCACATATTCCAGACCGAACCAGACTGTTTACCGTTTTTCACAGAAGCCGTGTTTATTTTCACATGTTTTTTTGGGGCTCTCTTGCTTGTGGTTCTATGTGGGTCATAGCTGGAATGAAGTTTTTTTTAGAGTGGAGCACAACAGGGAGATGGAAATAAGAATTCACTTAACTCCTGACGTCACTGTCTGTCGTTCAGACATGGAGGAGGAAAAGAGAAGTAAAGAGGATGTTGTTGAAATAATTGCCTGTTGCTAAGTTGTTGTACTGCTGCTCAGAATTTGCGTAGTATTTGTGAATACGTGTTGGTTTTCCCAGAAACTCCCTATTAAACGAGCCACTTTTGCTCCTTCTGTTTTCTTCTCTCTACAGGGCCTAACTGTTCAAGATGTTAGCTGGCCTGGGCCTTTAAATGGCGGCTACAGGCCAGAGTTTGACCAGATATGGTGCGCTGATGTGTGCATGCACATCAGCACACAGCACAGAGAGGAGATCACTTGCAGTTCCAGCATAGCCCGTAACCCTGCTTAGTCAGGCGCATTCTGTAGAGCGGTGTGACGTCCCTCACGCCTAAACGTACAGGAGGACCTGTAATTGGGTGCCTCGCATAAAAAAAAGGTGCGAGATTATTCTGTAGACACCTTGGTGTTTTTTTTTTTTGTTTTTTTTTGTATTCACACTGACAACATCAATACATTCGAGCCAGTTTAACCTTTTGGATAATCTTCAATGGGTCCTCTGATCATCATTTGATAACGAGTTTAAATGAGGGTTTTGTTTTTAATCCTCAAAGTCATGTGGTGAATTCAGGTTCTGTTTTGGATACTATGCTACTCCGGCAGGCGGGGCCACGGCAGCTCATTACTGCTGATATATGCGCTCTAATGCAGCAGTATCTACTGCAAGCAGAGTACAGTGTGTTTGGATTCCTGTGATAGGACTCGCCGTTCCCCTGATCTACATGCTAGCGTAGTGGTGCGATTGGACACCAGGCGTCCCGCAGCACATTCCCATACTCAATATATATATATATATATATATATATATATATATATATATATATATATATATACACACACACATACACACCAGTGCCAGAGACCTCAAGTCAGCATGTGCAAAAAATTATTGCAATTTGAGTGTCAGCTGGCGAACCTTTGCCGATGAGGCTCGGTGTGACTTGGATGTTCACACCCCGTAAATCACTCGGCTGCTGCCACGCCACTGCAGCCCCTTTCATTTATATAATGAAAGCCTACCCTGAAACACATTTAACATTTGATTTCGCAGTCTTTAAATGTTGGTCGTCTGACTATGAAGGCGGGTGGTTTTCCAAGTCGGTAGACAAATTGCTGTCAACTCTAGCGTGGCATGTCAGAGAGACTAGAAAATGTTTCCTACTTCAGCCGAGTTTACCGTCAAGCCTATCCATGTGGCTGCCATCAGAGAAACGTCCCACCGCCTGCTTTGAATGCAGGTCTAAACTGATTTCTTTTGTTGCTGTTGTTGCATAGTAGAGTGTGTGTGTGTGTGTTTCAAAGTGCTGAGTGTCACAGTGACGGTACATTTTGGCCTCCTCACTCCAGCCTCAATGGACAAACTTCAATGTGTTTAGCTGGATACAGATTTTCTGCCTGGGTTACCCCTCTGAAAAACAAACACCCCGTGGCGTCGGTTACTCCGGCGACGCCAAACAATCGGCAGCATCCCATTCATACACGATTTGTTTTTAACCCGAGCCGTGGACCTGAAACAAAGTCTTCAGCGGCCGCTGTCGTCAACTGTAGTTTCATGAATATTTATTAATTGTCAGGAGTGAATGTTAAGCTCACGGATCTCGTCGGTACTTAATGCAGCTGTCGCTTAATCCTAATACTGTTGGTAGGTGCGCGATTTAGCTCGACACTAAAGTAAGGACAAATAACCGAGGGCTCCTCCCCAATTGAGTCATAAACGGACACTTTTAACTGTCACGGTGATGGAGGTCGGTGGTGAGCTGCACGGACACCACTGGGGGAGGCGGGGGAGGATGGGGGGGGGGAGAGAGAGACAAACTATGTTATTGTGTAATGTAGTCCAGGGGATACACAGGTTTCAGGGAGGAGTTTGGAACGCAGCTGCGGTTGAATTTTATTTCCTGTGCAGACCCACTCATCCCACTGCATGGTTGTGGTAGAAACTCACCCCTTTGTGTGGGAGTGTTGATCAGAGTTCCAGACCAGAGTAGTTTTTTTTTTTTTTTTTTTTCATTCTTACTTGAAAGTCTCTCGCAAACAAGTCGCCACGCATGTGGATGCTCTCATGGAACCTCGGTCAGCTTCGGGGAGGGTTTTTATATATATATATATATATATATTTTTATTTTTTATTTTGATGAATCGTGGCGAGCGTAGCTGCTTGGTGACGTGTAGCCGAACCACACCTGTCTCTGAACGTCTCGCCACACGTGAACCGGTGCACTCCGGGAGCCTCAGCTGTTACGGAGCCGTCTCCGGGGGTTTTTTTTTTTCCTCTTATGCCTCTCCCGTCCTCAAAGGACTGGGCTTCCATTGCGTAACTAAATAAACATCAGTTCGGTGCTCTGCAGTCTCATGCTGCAGCGTGACTCAGTGGAGAGAGTGCACTGTGGACTCTGCTCTCAAATGAAGACGGCAACCTACTACCCATATCGCCTACCCTTGACTTCTCATTTCCCATTTGTTTATCTTGAACTTCCGAAACACTCCCAAGCTAGTGGACATGTTGTTGTTTTTCTTCTTTAAAAAAAACAACAAAAAATGATATATGGTCAAGGTCACTCCGCCAGAGATGGTGTTTTCTGCAGCTGCTGTTTTGTTTTCATCTAACCACACTGTTGACTTGAATTGTGTCAATATACGAAGGTGACCGCTTCCCCAGGGAAATTTGAATAGTTACTTTCAGCCAGCATGCACTGTGCTACAGCCACCTCTGCTGCACTAGCTATGCTGCAGTGTTGGCAAGAGGGTGCCATTATTGCTAGGTCAAACACCCACCCCCCACCCCCACCCTCGCCTTTTCTCCTGCTTTTTCTACCCAAGTTATGTCTCCTTATACGGAGCTCATTGTCCACATTGCGGTTGTTTGCCGGACACCTGGGGGCGGGGGGGGGCCACGGTGACATTCGCGCTCTTTCATCTATCAGGTGTTACATAACCGTTTACAACTAGGGGTACACTCGCTTTCCTTTTTTCTTTTTAACTACGTGGCACAAAGAAAGCGACGCAGTCGAGCTTGTTGTTAACAACCAGAGTCGGAAGATGGCACGTTGAAATGACTGCCCTGTAATTAACTTTCATTTATTGGTGCCGTTTATGTGGTTTCTTTTCAATGAGGAAACCTGTTCCTCCTTATATGACCTCATGTGGACTTGTAAATACTATTTTGGCCGACGTTTTTACGAGTTTATACAACTTTCCACTTGTATTTGGGGTTATTCCAGTCTAAATTCAGTGTGTGTTGTCCGTCAAGAAAGGTAGCACCTGCTGCCTTGTGTTTTAAAACTGCCTCTCTCTATTTGCTTTTGTGTGTTGTGTGTGTGTGGCACCTGGTGATCCTTCAGTGCTGGGACTTGACAAGGTCCCTTGGTGGGTCATCCTGCTCATCTCACTGGGCTTCTCTCTGCTGACCGGCCTCGTGGTCTGGTTCATTGTTTGCCCTTACCTGAAGAAGAAGATTGAACGTAAGTATTATTTATGTTTTTAAACCGTACAATGACTCGGGTTTTCAAATCTCCGTCACCAGTTGTTTTTAAAAAGAAAAAAAAAAGATGGCTTCCCTCCTTAAACCATTGGACAAATGAGGGATGTAGTGTTGCACATGTAACCTCTTTACCGATTCACACAGAGGGATCATATTAATCCAGCAAATGGAGCTCAGTGATATTTTATCATGATGAAAATCATCCAAAAATACCGTTTTTGTTATTTAATCCTGGATTAAAGTTGAAATCCAAGATTTATTTGGATTTACGCACCAATAGCGTTATTGTCTGTTGAAGGGCATCGCCATTCGTTTTAACCTCTGTGAATGTGTTGTAGCACAATGCTATTATACTCACAGATTCTCATGACAGCTCTAGTCTCGCTACTTATTCTGTTACTTCATTAACAATCTGTTAGGGCAGATTACAGAATAGCTGTGTCTGACCCTATGAAGGGAATCAGGCCTACAAATTCCCATTAGTTTTTTTATTAAATTTGACACAACCTTTGGATTCCAAACTTGATTAAAAAAATGTATCGTCAGGGATGGACTTTAAAATTGTTTGAGTGACACTGACCTACTTTTCACTCCGATTCTCTTTTTAAAAGCAGCAGGTTTCTCTGACCAAGCACAATGTTTCTAGTTCAGCGTCTGTCCAGGAGACCGGCTGACTAATTGGGTCACAGGGATCCACTAATTGGTCTTTACCTCCTTGACTAAAATAAGCCAAGGTTGACTTAAGGCATTGACATGGCATTTGGATAGAAGGCCGTCTGCTTCAGCTCTGGCCTTGACCAGTTGTGATGATGCAATGCGGCTAAACGGCCAGAGCACTCCCAGGATTTATTTATCAAATTAACAATATTGGCACCGAGTGTCTGCTTCACTTTAAAACCACAAACAAATGTTACGTGAGCCTCCGGTTGTGTGGAGTCTTAACATCTTCCATAACTTAAGCTGCTAGCGGTAGTGTAAATATGTTCCTTGTAATCCCATTTATCTGATCCTGTGAACGCAGCAGCTCACTTCTGAACACCGGTAACGTTACATTTGTACAACAAAAGGTTTTCCGAGTCTGGTTATGCAATTCGTACGACTCCCTGCAGCTGTAGTTGAGAGGAAAAACGCGTGCCGTGCCAGGATTCCTCTGCTGTACTGTGTAAACGTTTGGACATGACCCGAGGTATATCTCGCTTCCCAACTCCTCCCCTACTAGGAGATATCAAGTCTTCCAGCCCCTCGGAGAGCCCCCTGATGGAAAAGAGAGAGCTCAGAGAGGCCCAGTGTCCAATTCTGAAGCCGACGGCCAAGGAGACGTCTACACCTATCGATGCAGCTGTCAATCAAGACTCCCCTGCTCAGCCTCAGGCTGCCCCTGAGGAGCGCAGGGTCGCGTTTAACATCGGGGATTCTGACGACGCCGACATTAATAAGGAACAGAAGGTGGCATTTGACATTGGAGATTCTGACGACACGGACTACAGCAGTGCAAGTGACGGTAAGTACGCCAAAAGACAACACTGGTAATACTTTTATGTGCAATTAAAATTACGTACTGACAGCTAAATGGTTATGGGGTGTAAAATTCCACAATGAAGAGCATTTTTCAAATGCAACTCTGCTGCCAACTGCTACAACTGACTGCAAGTTGTAATCAGTCTTTTCTTGTCCTTCCTTGCAGCCCCCAAACAGGTTCAGTCAGACAGTCAGGTCAGCAACCAACAAGTGCAGCAGAGCAATGGCTCCACAAACGCCACCAATCAGGTCCAGTTCAACAACCATGCTCAGTTCAACAACAGGCCGGCACAGCTGCCAAGTAACGGTTACAGCCAGTACCACACGGTCCACAAGGACTCGGGCCTCTACAAGGACCTGCTGCACAAGCTCCACCTGGCCAAGGTCGGTGACTGCATGGGCGAGGGCGGCGACCGACCCATCCGGCGCAACAACAGCTACACCTCCTACACCATGGCCATCATCGGCATGCACGGAGACTTCAAGCACAAAGAAGGGGATTTCCGCGCCAGCGAGGACGGCGACAAGGGCCCCGGGTCGGGCGTTCCGGAACGGAAGCGTGTGCGCATGGACAGCTACACCAGCTACTGCAACGCTGTGGCAGAGCACACAACCCCGGAGGCTCTGGGAGAGGGTGACGTGACGCTAGAAATTAGGAAGGAGGATGCCGGCAGCAGCCGTAGCTCTCTGGATGACGACCGGCTCGAGGCCGACAAACCAGAGGTCTCGACCCTGTTTCAGTTCCTCCAGATTCTCACCGCCTGCTTCGGCTCCTTTGCCCACGGAGGCAATGACGTCAGGTACGTGCTCTCCCTAAATGAGGCTCGTGTTTGTTATCGGTATTCAGGCTGTTGGGGACATTTTTTACTTGCCACAACTCTTTTGGCCACTGAAGTAAACCCCGTTCTCACCTCCTGCAGCAACGCCATTGGACCATTGGTGGCTTTGTACTTGGTTTACCAAACGAGCAACGTGATGACGGATGCGCAGACACCCATTTGGCTGCTGCTCTACGGTGGTGTGGGCATCTGCGCTGGACTCTGGGTGTGGGGTCGCCGGGTGATCCAGACTATGGGCAGAGACCTTACCCCCATCACCCCCTCAAGGTACAGACTCCACAGACGGCACACAATCCGTTTGTCCCGGTCATTCAAACCACATCTTTCTCAGACACTACCCAGTCTTTGAATTTATCAGGCTGCTCAGAAACATCAACCTGAGACTGTTGTGTTTTTTTTTTCCCCTGCAGTGGTTTTAGCATTGAACTGGCCTCCGCCTTGACTGTTGTGGTTGCATCAAACATTGGCCTGCCTGTCTCCACCACCCACTGCAAGGTAAGCACTGTGGTCTGGGGGAGGGGGGGGGGGGTCTTTTTAATAGGCTCCAGTAAACAGTCTAGTAGGAAGTCCAAACGTGGAGCAAGTTTGTCCTCAATAAAACTTTCCAGTTCAGATGTGCAGGCAGATAATTTGGAGGAGGACGAAGGGGTTTATCGGTGTACCCCTGTGTTTCCCAGGTGGGCTCCGTGGTGGCAGTGGGATGGCTGCGCTCAAGGAAGGCCGTGGACTGGCGTCTGTTCAGAAATATCTTCATGGCGTGGTTTGTGACGGTGCCCATCTCCGGTCTGATCAGCGCCGCCATCATGGCCATCTTCATCTACGTCATCCTGTGAGCGTTCGGCCGCGCCCCAGGCGGGGGAAGGAGAAAGAAGCCGCTCCAGTGCGCACCAGGAGAAGAGGAGTAAAGTTGGAAGGCCAAAATATATCGCTTACCTCAAGCCAACAACTTCGGAAGAAAAAGGAAGGAGGAAAAAAAAAAAAAAGGTTTGAAAGGACTTGTGACATGGGCCTGTGGTTCTTGACTGCATCACTTTCAACCTAGAATTTGCTGTTTGTTCCATTTGGTTCACATAACTTCCAGTTGGAATCTTGTATTTCTTTGTTCTTGACTTGCTTTTTTTTTCCATATCACATCATTCTGTAAAGATTTAATCTAAAAACATCAGATTTTTTTTCTAATACTCATTTTCCATGTTTTTTTACTTTACAATTATGTATATACAAACATGCTGTTGTTAATTTTGTTTTACACATTAGACAGAAACGAACAATTAAAATGCAGTATTAGCCTTCTTAGAGATGTAACTCTCCCATCATAAAACACGCTGAACGTAACGTAGACGCACAAGCAGTATTTTTAGGTGAAAACAAGGTTATTGGTGTGTATGTGTTTGCCCGTGAAATTCCAAGAGTTTGTTATTGATGATTTTGTATCACCAAAACTGGGATGTCATTTTGTTTTTTTCCCCCCACTCTGCTAAAGAACAAAATGGATTTTCAGCCGAGGTTGGTGACCATGTTTTCTACCATATTCTGCGAAATGATTCCACCATGCTCAAAGCGTTGCGGTTTCATTAACTACGGTCGAACTAACTACGAGAAATACTGTATAATTAGTCCCTAGTCGGTGGATTATCCGTCTACACATCCGGTTCTTCGTGTAAATCTCCTGAGGCTTTACACTCGTCGGTGCAGAAGTAAACTGCCCGAACTTCAGTTTGAGAAATGAAACGGCAGAAAGTCAACCAGAGCAAACAAAAGTGCTCACAAGCAAGA
Organism: Embiotoca jacksoni; assembly: GCF_022577435.1. Taxonomy (NCBI): domain Eukaryota; kingdom Metazoa; phylum Chordata; class Actinopteri; family Embiotocidae; genus Embiotoca; species Embiotoca jacksoni. The sequence continues at coordinate 8,982,576 of NW_027185230.1, forward strand.
CCGTAAGTCTCCTGTTAAAACTTGATTGCATCATCCTTGATGGTTAAATGCTTTTCTAGTTCACCATGTACCAGCTACTTCCAGTATTTTTTTGTTTTTGTTTTTGGGTTTGTTTCCGTAGATTGCACCTGCCGAGGCAGTTGGCTCGTGCTACCTTTCCTCTTTCTCTGAATATCATTAACTAAGGAGGAACAGGGACCTTTTTAAAACTGGAAGTTGTCTAACCGGGTGGTTTGATGTTGAGCTGATCTGTTCTCTCGTTTTGAATGAGCGCAGCTATAAGTTGCATGCCACCATTGTGTGGTCATTTGGCTGCAGTACTAAATGCATTTCAGACCTATAGATGCTGTAGTTGCCTTAATTGTTTTATTTTCCCTTTAGGTACCAAAGAAATGGTTGTTTTTTTTAAAATGCACATCAACATAATCTGCTCCACATTTGTGGATGGAAAAAATGGAAATAAAAAAAATGGGAAAATACTGGTTTTTGAACTGTTTTTTTTGTGGTAAAATAATGTACAACTGTGTTGCAGCAAATGACATGAAACAAAAGGAGATACACAGGTTATACAGACAGGGGGGATCGCTCCCTTTTTTTGTTTTATTGTTGGTAAGCAGCTCAGGCACCGGGTGATGAGTGAGCGCCGGCGTCCGAGTGCTACTGGGCTCTCTCACTCCAGTACATCTGTGATGCAGAGACACGGGGAAGGATTCCTTTACGCTAGCTTTACATTGCAAACACAACACAATGCAGTAGTTTTCCAGGGCTCTCGATGAATCTCCCGAGTCTTTTTTTTTTATGATATGACTCACTCCTCCTGTGCAGGTACTGATGAATGATGGCCGCACCGGTGTGTAATTTTACAGCCATAAAGCACAAAAGCACAACTCCCTCCCCCCCGCCTACTTCATCCCCAAAGGATCAGGATTTACTACCACAGGTTGAATTTCTCTTTTTTTTTTTTTTTACTCAATGAATTCATTGAATTAGACTTTTCTAACCACAGTTAAAAATGAGCTTTTCTGGCGCACCAATACCCACTGGACCAAAATGCCTTGAAAACAATTCTCTCAGCATCTTTTAGGACAGGGACAATGCATCCTTGGTCCTAAAATAACCAGCAGCAGATGATATAGTATAAATCAAGCACAATAAGCACCTGGGGACAGGCGTCTCGGAGTGCCCTGGATTTTTTTTTTTTTTTGTCCTACATTTTACACACATACGTTCAAATAAACAAATCTTTTGTTTTTTTAGGTCAAGCTGAAAACTCCTCTCTGCGGTGAACTCTTCAGAACAACATTGTTTTGACTGAATTAAAGTGATAAAAATATCACTTCGAGGACTTTTTACAGGTCGTAAATTTTATAATTGGACTTGAAGCATTTTACTGCCGACTTGATTGAGCAGACAGTCTATAAAGGGTTTTGACACCGTTTAAGGCGAGCCGAGACCGGCTCTGACTGGCTCTGGTTTTCACAACCCGACTCATTGCATAACCTACAATTTAAATTTCCCTCTTCCTCAAAACAGTTCACCACATCTTGCCTCAGCAGGTACTTTCGAGTCGGCCTCAAGAACTCTGAATCATCTGAACTGGGCTCATCAACTGTAACAGTTGATGATACATTCAGACTTGTGTGTATATTTTTATAGTAAATATTGACATATGGAATAATTTAGAGGTTTTCACCTTGTTGCTTGGTTGAATCCTGACTGACTTCATCTGCAAGGGACAAATGAGAAATTACAGCAGGCAGTCGCACTGTTGAATTCACGCGTAGTGTTTTTTTGGAATACTGAATCTTACCCAAACTGCTCACAGTCTCGGTCACGGCCTGGTCGTGCTCTAGGAAGACATTTACATGTCCTTTATGTCTTGACTTAAATTCACACATTTGTTTACAAACAGCCAACAACAAAACTAAAAGCCTACAGCGCGAATTGAGTTCATGAAAATTTTGGTTGAAAAAAAAAAAAAACAATCAGACTTCCGTTTAGTTCAAAGTTCATAAAGTAGTGTTGGATTTACTACGAGGTGTTGTAGTAACACTTACCCCGCCTCTGTCTCCCTGTCGGAGTGAATAAAACAGAGATTAACATTGATTTCAGGACAAAAGCTGATTTTGCAGCTTTATTGTACTAAAATGAGCCACCTAAAGAAAAAAAAAAGAAAAAAGCACACCTTCAATTTCCTCAGAGGATTCAGACTCAGATTCTGGTGAAAGAAAGGTATGCATTTAGTGATATAATATTGCACATGTGACTGTACTGAGGTCTGGTCCTGCAGAGTTTTTCCTGAACTGTCCTTTGCTGCCATCTACAGGCTCCTTTAGTAAAACCTGCTCACCCTCAGGATCTGCAGCGTTCCCGCCTCCCTCTGCTGGAGGAGGAGGAGGAGTTCACAGTTATGTAAATGTTGAAGTTCAGGGTTGACAGATCACGTGTTGTCTGTAAAGGCCAACAGGATGTTTTACTTTTCTATTTTTTGTTTTGTTTTTTTGTACACACCTGTGTTGTTCTTCTCAGCTTCAGCGTGCTCCTCCTCCACTGTGGAAAACATTAGAACAGGTGATTCCGGTGTTGGTGACAGTCAGCTCAGGCGCTGATCACACGATGAAACCAGAACTTACCAGATCCATCTTGAACAGCCTCTGTAATGTGAAAAGATTAGAGAGATTTCATTACCCAGTGAACCCGGATCAGCCGTTATTAATTTTGGATGAAGTCACTTTTTGCTGCATCTTCTCACCGAGGTAACGGGTATCTTCATTCGGTTCCTCCGTAACTTGATGGGAAAGTCAAATTATTTTAAATTCTGCACTTCACAAAATGAATTTTAAAAAAGTGTTCTTCAAATCATCGTTTTTTTGTGTTTTTTTTAGGCTCGTCGCGCTAAACGTTGATCACTGTTTTACAAACTTACCATTCATCTGAGCTGCCTGGTTCTTCTGAGCAGCCTCAAACTCAACCTGATCTGAAGAGACAAAAGTGATAAAGTTACAGAAAACAAGATACAATAACGTGGACAGTTCCTGGAATACTGGAAAATAAACATTATACAGATATATATATATATATATATTCATAAATAAACCAGCAAAAAAAAAAAAAAAATGAATTAAATGAATGGTGAAATAAATCTTAAAAATTGAAACAGCTGGTTCCTAAACGGTAAAAGACTGGACTGGAGTGCTGTACCGATTTTCTGCAGTTCAGCTAGCCCATCTGCATGAAGAGAAAAGAAAAAAAGTTTGAGGCACGCAACAACCATCAGCTTTAACAGATTCAGCATTACTGATTTAATATTGATATAAAAACTAAAAATCCTCACCGTACAGAACAACCTTTTCCTCTTTCTCCGCAGATCCCAGAGATGCTGACAGCACTAGAAGTCATCACAAATACATCAGTCGGGCTTTAGATAACTACATGACGGAAGTCAGTAAACAATTAGCAGCTGGTTTCTGTGCACTTACAATCATACGTATTATCTAACAGATATGTATAAAGACAAACACATTTTGACCTCTCAGTCTCCATCATTGGAGAGAAGCATATTTTGTATTTAAAAATTATTTTTTTTTAAATCAGGAATTGCTCTTACCCGTGTGAAATGCTGCCACAGCAAGGAATACAAATAGAGGCACAAGAAATCTCATCTTGGCCGCTGGTCTGGTTTGCGGATGATTTTGGGTGTCACTCCAAACAGCGGTGTGGTGTGTTGTTTGTCACTTTGCAGCCTCTTATATCTTCAGTCACATCACATGTTCTGCATGGACAGGCGGCTCTGGTACCATTGTCCCTCCCTACCTGAGAGGACAGCTGGGTGACACATCACCACACAGACGTATCCTTATTCAGCCCCTCAATGTTACCCATTGTTGACTCCTCAGTCACATGGGCCTCTATTGGGGATGTTTGATGGAAAAAAAAAAAAGGGACTCCATGTGTCTGAGCTGAAAACAATGTTCGCTTCCTTTTAGGAATTGGAAGTGGTGATTTCACCGAGCACACTTGGCTGATGAACGACGGGGTCACAACGCAGCTCGGCGAGACAATTGCTCAGTTAATCACACGGATCAAAGAGATCCCGAACAACCTTATAGTATTCATCGTCGACCAACAACCACCGAGCACTATGTTCCAGAACAAGCGTTTGCGCTCTTGAAAATGTTCACACAACGTTCCCTGGAGAACATTCGCAGAGCATTCCCTAAAGAACATTTCTTATTGAATGTTTTCCCAGAGAACATTCAAATCCCCCGAGGAAATCCTGGGTTGTCACATTCACAAGAGTGGCCAACACTGAAGGCATAATAACATTACAAAAGGAGTTCAAGGTTTCATCACTTTATTGTGATTGTAAACACTTTTGAAACAGTACGGTTTGGGAAGTTTCAGTATTGTTTGAAATCAAATATATTCTGACATCAATGTGTACACCGGATTTGTTTTGTTTTTTTTGTCCATTAGAGTGCACAATTAATATTCTTAGTTTTTGTTTGATGTAAAAAAAAAAAAGCACACTTCTAAATGTGCTTAAGGAACCATTAGTAAACTATATATATATATATATATATATATATATATTTTTTGTTTTTTTATCCCAGAGTAGAAAGTGGTATTAGGAGTGCAGTTTCTTTAAGCAACATGACATCTGATACATCACAGGTACACAATATTTAAATTCTCCTCCTTACAAAATCCAGAAATGCATCACACTGGTTGCAGTTTGGTCCCGGTGGTCAGACTGCAGAGGACATTTTGTCTTCAAAAATGACACGGGAAGACCAAAAGACAAAAGAATTTACAAAAATTACTCTTTATCGTTTCACATGAGCCAATTACTCTTGATGTATTTAAGGCACAATCATAGTTTGAAGAAGCTGAATTTATCCATTTGTTACCTCGTGTGTGGCGTGCTTACACCGTTCAATTAGTGAAGTTAAATAGCGAGAAAGGGACTTTTCATAACTGATGCCGGTATCGTTCAGTTTACAAAGAGAATGTCTCCGCAGCAGGACTCTCTCGCTGACAGCTGCATGTCCTCACTTACAACGTACGCAGTAGTCTGCTGAGGAGGTAGAGAGACCAGGAAGTCATCAGAGGACACCAATCAGCAAAGGGATATCATTGAACACTATGCAATAATCTGGTTAAAGGGTAAGACGAGCTGATTTAAAAAAAAGAAAAAAAAAAAAGATGTATACACTGTTGTATCACTGTTGGTCAGTAGAGGAGCAACACACAATAAAAAAATAATCAAAAATTTGCTCAAGACACGTATAGACAGAGGGACAATTGTGTGTCTGCCCTGCAGTGCAGCGTTGGTTCACAGTGACTATAAAGTTCAGCAAAGTACAATGTTGTTCCAACTTGTACGGTCGTTTGTGCTGCTGTTGCTGGTGATGCATTCAGTGTCAACACGGAGAACAAACTGTGGCTTCTGTAGCGCTCGGTCGTTCTTCTTTGCTTACCTGTCGGTAATAATAACAATTGTAGCTGCTGAGATCCGGGAGATCAGCAGCTTCACCAAAAAGTAGCAGTCAAATAGGTTTTTAAACAAACCCCCATAGGTTAGATCAAACCGGAAAAAGTACTGCCCAAACTGTCAGTTAAAAACATCCATCAGAGCACGGAACAAGATTGAGATGCAAGCCTACGACTTATTTAAATTCGTGGGTCTCCATTAAATGTTTTTCTGTGCAATGAGGATCATTATAAACATTTCAGGAGCACTCACTTCTAACTTTTGGTTTGATCTCCAAATAAAGCTGCTTTAGAGAAGCTGGTGAAACCGCTGACTTGTTTGAAAACTCTTCTGACTGTTCGACTGCTCGTGTTTGTTGCCCTGGCAGACTGTGTGTCGCATCGTCACCCGCAAATAAAGATGATCCATTAATCTGCATTTATGGGCAGTATATAAAACAGCCCAACGATATATATATAAAAATTTTTTTTTTAAAAAGTCAAGTTTTGTTGAAACCCGATGATATTCAATTTACTATGACGCAAAAAAAAATAAAAAATAAAATCTAAAATCATTTTAGAAGCTGAAACCATCAAACATTTGGCATCTTTGCTTCACAGTTGCTGTAACGGGGCAGTGTGTAGGATTTAGCGGCATCTAGTGGTGAGGTTATAGAATGCAACAGACTGAGCACCCCTCCCCCAACAGTCCTCTTCCACGTGCGCAAGAGGATCGCATGAAAAATGTGAAAGGCCCTCAGGAGAGCCGGGGTCTGGTATGTCCAACATGGCGTGCTCCGATCCCTATTGGTATTAGTGTTGGGACATGGTTTTCAAATAGTCATTGCATATATAAAAAAAAACAACAACAATAAGTATAAAGCAACTGCCGTCCCTCTCAATTTACCCTGTTTTTACCGATGCCTGGCCGTAATGCGTCACTCCCGTCAGAAGGTGGCGGTAATGCACACAAAAGCTGTCTGCCAGAACACGTTGCTACCAGACTCCGTTACCACTCGACCAAGAGTCGATTAGGTCGTAGTGATTTTCAAATAGTACTTTTGCTTGAAATGTCAATCTCTTACAGGCATGAAGCGCTCATTCCAAGGTAACAAAAACACAACGATTCTTAGTTTCAGGTTATTATAACTAATGAAAACATCATAAATACTCCATTTCTGCCAAAAGATCCTCCTAAATCCCACGTACGGGTCCTTTAAATGATGAATCCATTCATAAAAACAACTGCAGGTGAATTTTCTTTTTGATAGATTACCGGACTAACGTTGCGGCTCTACGGTTGTCATGTTCCCAGAACAGTTACTTTGCCGAGTACAATGTTATTAGTCCGGTGGAAACGATCGGCTCGATTGGTGGGGGTTTTATTGCTTCTGATTCCCGTTTCGGGTGGCTCTCTCTCTCTCGAGTTCTCACTTCTCAGAGTTCCCCTCTCAGCCGGGTGTGCAGGTCTTCCTGGTCGATCTTGCCGACCTGTTGGTGCCAGCGGTGGTGCGCCAGCAGGGCCACGTTCCTGGCAGAGATGGCGCTCATCTCCATGGCGCTGGCTGCCCACTCCACGGCGTTGAGGTAGTACAGCCGGTTGTGCAGGATGAAAGGAGGGGTCTTACGGTGCGGCGGGCGGTAAGCCGGGTAAGCCAGCCACGGCGTCTCGGACACCGAATCGTAGGAGAGGAACATGTTCTCCAGCTGCGCCTGGGACAGAGGCTGCGGGGAGAACACCTTCCAGACTTTGGCCTGGTCGGCCGCGGGTCGCTCGTACCCGGCGGGGATGTGCACGGGGTCGATGGAGCTCAGGCTGTTGATGACGGAGTTTTTGGAGTCCATGGTGAGGACATCGGACACGGAGAAGTCGGAGGCCGGCTCGGCCGTCCCCAGGTAGGACACGTTCAGCAGGCCGTGGACCAGAGTGGAGACCGTCTGGTGGTAGCGACCGGGGTAGTGAGACGGCATCGGAGGGGAGAAGCCCGAGAAGGCGATGTCAGATTTTCCCGGGTGAAGTGGTGTCGCTATTACCACGATGTCGTACAGAGAGTGTGCCGAGCCGGAATCACCAACGTAGTTAAGCTCGTAAAAAGTGACCGCGTCGCCTGAAATTGAACGGAAGCGGGGATGAAATGAAATGTGGTTCATTTAAAAAAAAAAAAAAAAAAAGGTGCGGAAATAAAAACACGAGAAACAAAAGAAAAAGAGAAAATGGGTGGTTCCGTGGATAAAAGAAGAAATGAGAATGTTACCCGTCTTGGATGGTCGAACCTTGACTGAAATGGAGGTAACTCTGGCGGCGATGAGCTCGCTTTTGCTGTGGTACAGCAGGCCCGAGCACACTCTCTTATTGCCTCCGTCCACTGCCCACAGGGTTGAATCTGCCCCCGCTAGCGACACCGCCCCTACGCAACAAGACCCGCGTTAGCTCGGCAGCAACAACAACAACAACAACAACAACAACAAAAATGGCTACGTGATGAACTCTCCTGTTGTAAAACATACCCACGAAGCCATTGATGCGGACGCTCTGGCCGTAGTTGACACGAGTGATGGGTGCCACGATGTTGTTGAGGAAGACCTGTGAGAATCCTTCTCCCATCATGGTTTCCTCCAGAGTCTGATTCATCAGGGTCAGAAAACCATCGCCCCCCATAGCGTGCAAGAGCCTCTCCACGCTGGAGAATGAGTAGCCAAACTGCTGATACTGGTAGATTCTGCGAATGAAATTCACACGGTCACGAAGAGGCATTAACGGGCATGAGGAACGGCGAGTCCGTGTTGACATTCCTTGATCTGGAGACTGCTTCTCCTCCTCACCTCATGAATTTGTCCAAAATACTCTCCACCCACATCTGCATTCGAAGAAAGTTGAACCCGTATCGCCACAGCATGCGCAAGAAATTAACTATGAACCAATTACTCTCTTCAAACACGAGCTCCTTCCCATCGAAGATCGCCATTTTTGACGGGACATCTTTCCTTGGAGGAATACCTGAAAAAAAAACACAAAAAACAAAACAGGGAACATAAGCTGAACTCGAGTTTCAAATATACTAAACTACACGCTAATCACGGTTTTAACCACTGAATGTATTTGAGCATTTCATATCTTTGAATGCAAGAGGTTCGGGATGTGTTGATGTTACCTAATTTTTCAATGAAGTGCTTCATGTGCAGGTTCAGAGAATGGATCACCGAGCCTCCCGTCTCGTACTCAAAATCTCCGATCTTCACCGTCCCCAGCCGCCCGCCGACGGAGCCGGGTTCGAACACGTCGATCTTCACCCCAGCTCCAAACTCCTGCCTCAGGTAATACGCCGCGGCGGTGCCACCGATGCCCGCTCCGACCACAGCTTTAAAAAGTAGCGAGGAAAGCAGAGTAAACCAACGAGAACTCGCACGCATGCCCAACCCACAATGTCTCCTCGCGTCAGGAAAGCTGTTATTCCTCCCTCTTTCCCACCCGCGACGTGGGACGGATGCGTTATTATCAACACCGGAAAATCTGCGGTGGAAAAAGCGGCCCCGTCGTTACAGACGTAGCCCAAATGCACAACGGGGGGCAAAAGTTCACAAAATGTGAGTCAATATTCACGTGGATGAATTTCTTCATCGGTACCCCATAGGACAAAAAAATATGGCCAACACGTCAAGATCCTCTAAGAACTGACAAGTCTGAGACAAATGACAGTATTTTATGATGTTATTTGGATCATTATATCACATCACATTTTCTGGATTTTTTTGTTTTGTTTTGTTCAGATAAACTGTAGTTGAAAGAGAAATAAAAATACCCACGAATAGACGCAAAACAATTTCACGACTAAAATAAGAATAAAAAAAAACAAAAAAACAATTGAAACGGACGTAAAACAACTGGAAACTGATTCTAAAAATGTAGAAACACAATGACGCAAAACAACTTGTTAGGATGTCGAACAACCAAAGACAGCTAGAAACAGATATACAACAACAAAAGATATAAAATAATGAAAAAAGGCCCCAAAAAACATTAAAAAGACATTACAAGGACAACGAAGAGACACAATTATGCAACATTTAGTGTTCAGATGCCAATTCACTGAAGACATTAAAGAACTTTAGAGACGATCACAAATTAAATGACCGTGAATTGTAAAAAAAACACTTTAAATCAGAGCTGCCCAAATGAAGGGCCAAAAGTTCATCTGGACGGTCACAGGCCAAAATAAAAGGGTCATGTTATGTGAAATTACATTCCATTAAAATGCGATATATTTTTACAGAAAGGTAATGTAAACCTAAAATAAAATCTTCAGAATAATTAAAACACTAATCTTTAATCTCAAGTCGTCCTGCTAATTTTTTTCTAAATTTTTTTCAATGACGAAGGACATGGGCGTTAGCAGGAAAGAGGATATAATCATTTCTTCTCTCAATGACACACAGGCCTACGACATTTAAAAGTGAAGCCCGAGAGCACCGTGCTGTAAATTGTTTGTAAAACGCATTAATGTACTTTTTAGCTGCACAAAATCTACGGTGAGGATTTTATAGCAGTTAAAGAATAAGGAGAATAATCAACGAGCTTGTCCAAATGCCAAGGTGAGCAGAGATGAAGAAGGTCGAAGGCCAACCTGGGTCCACGGGCCACAAAAAAAACAAAAAAACAAGCGTAAATAGACAGGATGTGTAGTTTATAGTTGTTCGGCGTCTGTGTGGGTCTGTCAGATATGCAAAAGGCTTGCCGGACCTGCCTTTACCTATCTTCTTGGGCTGCTCCTGCAGCTGTGGAGCCGAGGCTAGACTTCTCCTGCCGGAGTGCCAGATCCCCAGGAACAGCAGCGCTCTCAGGGACAGGCGGTGGAAATTCATCGTGGGCATCTACAGCTCTTCACCAAGAAGCATCTGCACAGGAAGAGCAAACAAAAAAACAAACAAACAAACAAACACGTGACTCACCGAGAACTCAAAAAGTCTCTTATCAAGTCGGGGTCAAAGGTCGCAATCGAGGTTTCAAATAAATACCGAAAAAGGGGCAAAGGAAACGTAAACTTGAAACGTCGTGTCCGTCTCGCGTCATGTTTTAAACTTCAGAGAGAAAGTGTTTGGTTTCAGCGTTGGACTCACTGTTTCAAAAAAAAAAAAAAAAAAAAAAAAAAATCACTGTAGGAGTGCTGCTGTGGTCCCGGAAGTAGCCTTCACACTTTCAGGATCAATTTAAAGCTTCCGAAAACTTCCACCTGAGTGCTGAAACAGAAAATGAACCCTTGACAGACGCCTGATTGAAACCTAGAAGAGGAACTAACTAAACCAACTCAACCAACTCAACTCGTTTAACAGTCGAATCACGTCGGCGCACCGTGAACGTCGCCAAATATTGTGACGCGCTTCCGACCACGCGGATGCTCACATCGACTTCCACAATAAAAGCATAAAAAAAAGTTCATTTCAAATGCAACTGAGAAACGTCTGCAAAAGAAAAAACGCACAGAGCAAAGGCTTCATTAAAACCTTTAAACACACATTCAGTCAAGATCTCAAGAGTTAAGACACGGTGTCAATTTTACTGTGGTTTTCCTGTTTTCAAGAAAGGAATATAATTTGTTTTTGGTTTATGTCTCAGGTTAAAGAGTGCGACTGCTATCTTACCAATTTCCAAGATGTACTTTTTTAAATTATGTTTTATTTCGAAAGGAGAATTAATAGTGCAGCAGGCCCTTCAATTTTTCTATTGATATATTTTTTATTTTTACAAAAACATAAATGTATATCGAGAATAGTTTAGTTAAAAAGCAGTGTTCTACTACAGTATATATTTCATATTGTGGACTCTTTTCAACCCTGTTTATGCCGGAAGTTTATTTAGAATCCGTGAACCGGAAATCTTTTTTTTTTGTAAAGTCGGTTGCGGAAGAAAATCGGAAGTGACGCAATCATCTGTCATCTTGAACCATGCTTAAATGGAGGTGACCTTAATTATTAGAAAATCGTAAAGTAAAGAAACAGCTCGGCCGTGGACTCCGCTGGCACATCCCCCGACAGTCCGGTCCGGTTTACATGATACACTCGTCCTGAACATTTGTGAAGACGCTTTGAGGGAGCAGCGCGAGCAGGGATGGCAGACGCACATCAGGCACGCGTGCAGGTTGTGATCGAAGGCATGGTCCAAAGCCTGGAGAGGGAGAACATCCGCAAGATGCAGGTAGGTTGTCACATCTGCGGTAAAGTGTTTTGCACACGTGCACCAGCAATGACCGCTGCACAATCGGCACGTGTTCCTGTCTGGATGCTTAACGGTCGCTGTGTTGCCGCTTGCAGGGTCACATGTTCAAGTGCAGCGCAGACTGCTGCCATCGCTCCACAGACTCCATGTCTCAGGTGCATCACTGCATCGAGAGGTGTCACGCTCCCCTGGCCAAAGCTCAGAGCCTGGTGACCGCGGAGCTGGAGAAGTTTCAGGTGAGGGACTCCTGCAGTACCTGTCGACACCCGAGAGTAAAAGTAACGACAGCTTTTCCACAGGGATATATGCAGCGACGATATTCAAATTTGTACTTTGTCGAGGTAGGTCTCCCAAGTTAAGTAATAATGCAGGACCTGTTGTCATTTTGATATTAGTTCACATTGTAATTTAATAATGTGTACAAATCTGTAGAGTATTAAAAAAAAAAAAAAAAGTTGGTGGGTTTTTGGGGGCCTGATTCTCAGGGGTCACTGAGCCCATAGTATACTTTCTCTTCACAGAAGTAACTGAAATGCTGTTAAAACTACAAGTTAAGAACGAGCACCTAATTATACATTAATTGATTCCCAAGGCTCAAGATTTTGAAAGTACTTGGCATGTAAATTGTACCGAGCATCCTGGAGAACTTAACTCAAATTTTTTTTTTTTTTAATTTAACCTATATTTAACCAGGTTAAAAAAAAAAAAAAAAAAAAAAAAAAACAGTTGAGATAAAATCTCTTTCCCACTGGTGACCTGGCCATGAAGGCAGCAAAGTTAAAGTCCTGTGGATTTAGGCTGTGTCTCAGTTGCCTGTCTCTTCATGTAATCCCAGACCTGTGGGTGCCACACCATCTGTTTCAGGACTCCCTTCTTCTTCCTGTGGCTGAAGCCATTTTGTTATGACTCTTGCTGTACGTTTGGGGTCGTTGTTTTGCTGCAGAGTGAATTTAAGATCAACTAGATGCCTCCCTAGATTTTGTAATGCGCATCTAAACATGTAATGTGCCTAAAATCGTTACATTTCCTTGACTGGCTCGATCCTTTAGACATTAAAAAAAACAAACAAAAAAAACTTTTTACTTTCAAGTCACCTTCTCGCCTCTCTAAATCTCCAAACATGTCAACCAAGACTTACCTCCGTCTGTTGTTAGCAAGTCTAAAGCCTCCTCCACTCTCCCCCCCCCCCCCTCAGGACCGTCTGACCAGATGCACGATGCACTGCAACGATAAGGCCAAGGATCTGTTTGACTCCGGCGCAAAGGATACAGCTGTTCGGTCGCTGATGGACCGCTGCGTGGGAAGTTGCGTGGACGACCACGTCAACCTGATCCCCAGCATGACCCGAAGACTCAAAGAGAATCTGGACTCTATAGAGCAGTGAGGAGCAGGACGGGTGGCTGTGCTCCGTCCTGGGCTCATTAAACGCATCATGCGCAGGAATAGTTGCCTGACGAATAAGAGGGCTGGAACACCGTAACAAGTGAGGAGAGAGACATCCGTCACTCTGAATGTTCATGTTGTGGAGATGTAAGACAGCCCACTGTGATATTTGCTATTGGAGCTGAAAGGTTTTGGCCCGTTAGGTCTTGGTTTATCTGCAACGTAAAACAAATTCAGCAATGCAGCCAGTTTGAAGACCTGCTGGTGTGGATTTTTTTTAATTTAAATGGTAAATTGATTCATTGTGGTGCCATTACCTTTTCTCAGCCATATTTAATCGTGGAAAACCTTCACCATCGTGAGCCCTCGCGTCCCTCCTTCTTTTTTTGTCATTTAATTGTGAGCTGTCGAGTATTTTCTGTGACCGTCTTACCTCTGAGGGTCAGTGTCTGAATTAAAAGAATGCAAACAGTTTTTGTCTTTGTTACTGCAGTACTCTAGTAATACTATGAACAGAAGCTCTGCATGCACACGGTGACACAGGGTGACGACAAATACCAACACATTTGGGTTTTTTTTACATGTATTTTAATGATGACAGGAATTTTCTCAGTTATATACAAATGACGGTACAAGAAAGGCAACACTGTCAGGTGGCGGCCTGAGTAAATGGTATAAAAATGTACAAGGAAAAGTAAACACGCTGCAGACCGGATGTGAATCCCACAATCAACGTTGGAGGTCCAAATCTACGATATTGTCAGCGCTCGTTTAGCACAGATGCTGAAAGCGGTTTAACTACGCAGCCAGTGTGGTGAAGTGAGAATAAATTCAAGTTTGCAGTAATGACTAACAATGATACTAATAATAAAGCCAACTGTTGAGAGTGATAATTGCGATATGAAACAACTGCGTGGTAAGCTCACAGCTTAGCGTCTTTTGGTCCTTTACATCATATAAAAGTAGAATAACGAGATGAAGGGTACAGTTGTGATAAAATGGTTCACTCTAAACTTAATTAGATAGAAGCTCTTTGGTGGCCAAGATTATTTTTAGACTTTGGACATTTATAATGAATATTCAGACTTTATGTCTGAGACCGACACACTGATCTTTGAGACGTCCTTTAATATTTACTCCAAAGATAAGTCAGTTTTCATCAAACTGTTTTCATCTCTAACAAGCATCAGCTGTTTTCAACAGAGATCAAATGATTCTGAAGTTAATATGTTGTACAGGAATGTTTGTTAAACTTCCTCAGTGACTGATGGATATAATCAATAACGGAGTAATCGGTACAACAGTCGTCTATATATCGAAGCGATATGTGGCAGGAAATGTCACAAAGTAGGAAACGGACTTCAGCGCCGCAACAAAAACTCCATATTCTGTTCAAATTATGGAAAATTATATTTTGGGAGATGCCGCTACAGATAGATAAACACATCAGTGAGAGTGCAGCTGCAGTGGAGACCTCGATCGGAGGAGATGGGATCGTGTGATGGTAATATGGGCAGATAGTAACTGCCCACGTGAAAGGGCAGTTTTATTGGCAGTGGAGAATTTTATATTTTCTTCTGCAAAAATACTTCCAGACAAACACAAATAAAGTAAAAAAAACAACAAAAAAAAAAGGACAAATAAAATCCCCCTTAACTTTGAACTCAATGACAGTTGCAGCTTTACAAGCGAGTCATACCAACCAGAGTGAGCCAGCAGTACGTGTCTGCTTTACAACAGAGAAATCCCAAGATTTATTCATTTTCAAAATAATATGAGGTAACAACAGATTTACAATATCCGCAAACAAATATTGACCAAAATTAATAACACAAAAGGTAGTTCAAGTGTTGATGGAAGCAGTCTAAACAGTTCGGGCCACGTGTGCCAAACAGGAACCGACTCCACTGTCAAAGAAGAGCAGGTCGCTGGCTGAACACCAGTGAATGGACATTTGACAGTGGAGCTGGTAAATACTGCAGAAAACATCAGGAAATCTGAGGTGTATTAATATTTCTGTGAGTCTCCATGAAGTAAAACGGTTTATTGACCTCGTCATTTTGGTTCGCTGAGATGTATCATTTGATCGTGATGTTTTTCAGGTTTTACAAGTTGAATTTTTGTAGTTTAAATGAGGTGGTGGACAGAAGGCCTTAACAGAAGCTGCTCCTGAGGAGAACAACATGGAGACATGACTAAGTGAGACTGTCACAGTGTGATAAAAAGCACACCTGCTTTTACTGCACCTGTCAGTGACGTCTGACTGGTATTGTCATCGGCTGCGCTCCTTTTGACACTTTTTACAGAGCAGCGACGAAGAAGAAGGACGGATGCGGAGTTTACGTTCAACCAGACAAACATAGATGTATTTACTGAAGAATCCAACGGACGTCCACGTTAACACACAGTTCCTGTTGCCAAGAGTGGGTCAACGTCGTGGAAGCACTCTGAAATGTGATGAGACTATTCGGTTTCACTCTGTGGTGCTCCTCTCCCAAGATGCTCCCGTATTCCAAGAGGATAACGCCCCCCATACACAGCGACAACCAAATCCAGGGTGCTTTCATTGACATGAATGTAAAGTCAGACACTTGTTGTGGGCTTCTCAGTCACTGATCCCAACACCATGCAGCCATTCTTTAAAAGTTTATAGGCGCAGAGTCAAGAGCAGATCTCAACCCTCTCCAAACATCTGGAGGTTTTCCATCTTTAAGAATGATCCAGCATCCCGACTATGAACTCCATGTATAAATAGTTATAACGCATAATGCTGAGTGGACAAACATTTTCCCCGAACACCTCGCTGAGTTGAAGCGCATGCAGACGATGTGTCCGGTGTCACAATGGTGTTGACGATATGTTCAATGGTGTAAATGTGGCGGTGGATTGTACGTACAAGTTTGGGTCAGTGTCTCTGCGTTACCAGAGGAGCGGGAGCACCGAACGGCTGCTCGCCAGGCATCAAGACACACTGCGAGGACTGCTGTCTGGTTCTGAGGAGTCTGGACGGTGGTCTGACTGGGGCTGTGTATAGAGGAAGTTACAGCACACGTAGAGGGGGAATGATAACAACCGGCTGTCCAGGTTCATCACCACACACTCCTGAGGGGTTGAAGGGAGAGCAGAGGAGTTATTAGGGAGTTTATGAAGGATAATGGAGAGACAATACAGCGATCTACGTCCGCAGGTTCTCACTGACCTGGTCTTTCTCAAGGATGAGAAGCTGGTAGCCCGTTGAGCGGCTGCAGACCAGCTTCCCACGGCTGTCAAAGGAGGCAAGACGTAACCTTGACAAATAAAAACAGACGGAGGTCATTTAGAGGAATAGAGGTACTCAGAAGGACACATGGCTTCTAGAGAAATAAATGGTCCTTCTGGGGAATTATACATATTTGCTTTTCTTGCCGGGAGTTGAGATGTTTTACATCCCTGAGAGGTAAATGAAGCCTGAAAACAGAAGGAAACAATGGTAACATCTAATCTAATCGTATTAACTCGGCTCATAAACATATTTCTCAAAATGTCAAACTATTCCAAGTTCAGTTCATTATATTTATTTACAACAACCAAATAAGCTCAGGTGCATAATTCAACTATGATCTCAAATGCCTCACGGTTTCTATTTTAATTTCAGTAGACAAGATAACAGACTGCTGATCATTGCTTTATTATTATTATTATTATTATTATTATTATAACAACAACACATCACTTTTAATTCCAATGTAGCTGCTGAAGTTCAACATGCATCCTGAACTTTCTACAGTCAGTTCTCAGCAACTTTAACAAATGTGATGACACAAAATATTTGTTTTGTTTCAGAGTCAGCTTGTAGGCTTATTTATCATATTGATCGTACTAAACGATATCTATAGATAAGGAAATTGATTTGAAGCTACATGTTCCTGTGTGTGGTTGAATGCACCACTGACCTGTAGGCCAGATGCCTCCGAGGTTGTAGGCTCACAGCGCCCCCACATGGCTGACTCAGAGTATTCCTTTTAAATACGATGAAGCGGTTTGTGTAGGTCACCAGCAGGTCGAAGCCAAAGTTAAAGCCCGTCCACCGCCAGCAGTACTGAGAAAAGGAAAACATCACCTTTTTTTTTTTCTGCAGAAATGAATCAAAATACATAAACTGTGTGGAAACAAACATCACTGCAACTGCAAGGCTGTCCAACTCACATCTCCATCCTTCGTCAGTTTTCTGCCACATCTCATGCTGCTACGCTCAAACTCCTCTTTGTTAGGCTCCTGAGGACTAATGACAAAGACAGTAATGTCATTAAAATAGCATTAAATGTTCACTGTATATAATATTAATCCACAGACTAATTACAATGTTTTAGTTTCAGGTTCTCACCCGTTGTCGTTCTCAAATTCTGTCCGGAGCATCGCAAACCACTGTTTTTTGTAAACAGACGTTAGCCAATCTAGAATATAAAGTGTGAAGAGAAAAAACTTTAACAGTGCATAAAAGATAATACAGGGATGTTACGATACATAAAACAATATACTGCAAAAAAAGAGGATGCGGAAGCACATTCATTACAAAACTGTGTCAGACAGAGCCACGTATTACCAGGAGGCAAAATGTTGTCTCTCTCCAGGATGCGAGCGGACGCGAGGTCATTGATGATGTACTGGAGTCGCACAAGCTTGAACACGGGACAAAACGGTTCGCCCTCCTCGGTGTTCAAGAAGGGCTCTTTCTCACACAGGTCTGTAGGTGAGAGACAAACACGTGTAGGAGTAGCAGCAGTCAAACACAAGGTGAAGGTACAATCCGGATGCTTCACAGCACCTGTCCTGCGCTTGCAAAGCCAGGCGTCAGCGTCAGCCAGAAGCTGCTTGATGGGGCCGTCCCACGACGGATTGAGCTGCAGAAACATCCACTGCGGGGAGACGAAATGACGGGGAGTCTGCTTACAACAGAGCTGACAGTACAGTGACTGTATCGGAGCAGGATGACGCGTGAATGATTTCCTACCTTTTTCAGAGCGGTGTACACGTCCATCTCCACCTGCATCACGAACAGGTCCGAGGACTGGATGAGCAGCTCCATCACTTCGCTCCTGTGAACGCGGTTCGGTGACAAACGGAGAGCATGATTATTAAACTGTTACCTTAAAAAAAAACCAAAAAAAAACCCAGTCACAGCACTGAAACTGGTCGCAACAACAACATGAATTTGTGTGCTAAATATATAACAGTAACGAATCGACGCAGAATAATGTTAGAAAGAGCTGTGGACTGACCTCATGACCACGAAGACATAACAATGAATCTACTTGTTTAAGAATCTGTTACTTTTTCCACATTTTCAACAAAATGCTCCAAATGTTTGTGCTTTTATTGCGTCAGTCTTCTACATCATCCGCTGGCTTGGCAATTTCACCAAGTCACGGCAAAAGTCAGAAAAACAGCAAAAACAGTCGGTAAACCGTTAGGAATCACGTTACCAAGTATGGAAAACAGATAGTTTACACGGACAACCAGATTAATAAGGCAAACAACATTGTAGCAAACAAAAGGAACCCTTCATTTACACCGTTTCCATCTGGGCGACGATATTGTCCCCCCTCTACTGACCAATAACAGATCCAGAATTCATGAGGATGCCATTGGTCATTGTGTGACAGTGGCTCAGTGATGTTGTGATGAAATGCCTTGTGATTAGACTGCAAACCAGTTTCACCACGGGGACAAATAAAGTGTCTGTCCACCTCGAAACTGAAGACCCTCACAGACGTACCCAAGTTCTTTCATCAGCTCAACATTTTGGTGGGTCATCAGGTTGTTAAGAAGCCACTCAAGACACCTGCAGATAGAGACACACATCAATACATGTGTATATATAATCAAAGCGATAAGAGTAATTCAAATATATCTCAAATCGGACTTTTTCATGACTGAATCCAGGCCATAGATGCTCGCACAAGCGTAATAGCCACACACAGTCTTCGCACTGATGTTTTCCTTCATGGTTTCTCCGCACTGCTGGATCAAGCCATCCTGTCATAATTAACAGAACGAGAATTAATTAGGTTACTAATCATACGACTGCAGCATATTTTTCACATTACTCATTTCAGCTGACTTCCTTTAAAATGTACTGACCAGCTGTAGCATACAAGCCGCAGCGAGGATACTGACGACTCTGCTGGGCTTGATCAGAACATCGTCGCGGTACAGAGATCCAAATACGACTTGTAGACCTACAAGGACGCAGAGCAGTAAAGAGCCAGCGGCAAAACAAAGACAAAAAGCAACCCAGTTAACATCTTTTTTTTTTTCTGTGATTCTTACCTTCAGTATCGATGTTCTGGTCAGGGATCTCCAAGTTGATCTCCATCATGTTGGACTCCTTCCAAGAGCCGCTGAACATACTGGAGAAATACCCTGACTGAAAGATGCAAGCAAAGAAAAAGGGACAACAAGGAGAAACAGAGGAAGGAAGAATATTAAATGATGAACAACGATTACACGCATGAAAGACTGCATCACCTACTCTATAAGATGCTGAGGTTTCTTGGTTTTACCTGACACAGGTACACTTTGTGGAGGTCCCACTCCTGTCCCAGAGCGCAGATGCGAATGTCACTGTTTTCCCCATTCAGGAACAACGTTTGATAAATGTACTTTGATGTGCTTTTCAGTTTCTTCCTGCTCAAGGTTGGAAACCGCAAAACAAAACCAGAAAGAAGAAACAAAAGCGAGAGTAAGACAAAATCCTGCCACCCTGAAGATACGCGATACGGAACTTATTACTGGTCCTTGCCTGCGAGGTGTATCTAGTATGGCATCGTCCTCCTCTTGTTCACTGTCACAGTCACACTGAGCATTTCGTTTCCTCTTCTTACACTCACAGCTGTGTTTGCGGCTGGTACTTGCACCCTCTGCAGCCTCCTCTGGTCCCAGAGAGGGAGACTGGAACCTGCTGCCCAGACTTCCCATCTCTACCCTTTCAAAGAGACGTGACACAAACAGAGCAGCTCTAACGTATCGTAACATTGCAAAAGAGCTGTAGAAGTCAAAATCATCAGAACAGGTTCTGTGTGTGTAATATTGTTTTATAGCTGGTGTTGCGGTTGTTCAGTTACTTTCCTTTCGGGGTCCAAATAACAGTACATTTATTGCCCAATTAGTCGAGACAAATCATTTGTTTTGTTCAACAATCCAACATCCAAAGTTTAATCGATTAGTTGATCAACAGAGAATTAATCACCGGCTATTTTGATCACGGATGATTATTTTCTAGAAAAGCAGCGCTACAATGTGAATATTTTCTGGTTCCTGTAGTCATTCATGATGATAAACTGTACACATTTGGGCTGTGGACTGCTGGTTGGGACAAAACAAGACCTTTAAGCTACATCTTGGGCTTCGGGAAACACGGGACAATATTGGGTCACCATTCTCTAACATTTTTAAGGCCTAACAGCAAATCAATGAATTAAGAAAATAATCAACAGAGTAATCAATAAAAAAAAAAAAGAAGAGATAATTGTTATTTGCAGCCCATATACAGTTTACAAAAAAAACAAACTGTTTTGACTGTTCATGAAAGGAATAAAAGCCTTGGACATCACACACCACATGTTGGGATACATTTCTCAAAACGATATTGGGATATTTTTGAAATCACCACTAAACATCACCAACATAAGAACAGCACGTGTCCCTGTACAACCACGAAAGTCTTCATCAAATAGGGATGAACTCCAGTTTAGAAGCAGGCAAATGGCATTAGATTGAACTTGTGAGTTTTTCCTGGCCCTACTATTTGTAAGAAAGGCCTGACAAGGCTTTGAGATTTGCGTGTGCTTGTATTTTATTTAGAAACTGATGAAATAACAAGTAAATACCTGAGTGACGTTTATGCGTCCACAACAGAGTCTGATGAAAGGTCACAAACAAACAAACAAACAAACCAACCAGACCCACCGCATTATGACCAAAAAGCGACGACTCGGATAACTCACCTGTTGATTATCGCCGGATGTGGTGAGGGGAAAGCGTCGGCTCCCTTGAAACGGTGACCACCGGCTGATTTGATCCGGTCGGACGGTGACGAGCCAGCTAACCACCGGAGCTAGCTTAGCTGCCAGATTCCCAAACAAAAGCACGTCTGAAACCAGTAACAGCGTCTCTTTTCACCGGCCGCTACTCCACGCAAAGCCCCCGGAGTGCAAAACTCACTCTGGTTCCAGTCACATCTTTCACAATTGGAGCGAAAGTAAAGGCGGAGGCGGGAGATGATGTGTTACCCTGAAAATCTGCGGCTGCTTTTGTTATTCTTCTTCTCCCGGTGGTTACTAGCAACAGTTCTACGTCACACAAGCGGCAGCTGTGCTCAACGGCGCCCCCTACCGTGAGACGGAGGAACTACACCAACCTGGAGAAAGTCGGTCAAATATATGACGAATCAACCTGTTTTGTTAACACACGTCTAATTGTGTTCAGTGTGATAGTGGTACCTTCCATACCTTGGATTTATCGCAAGCCTTTAGTCAGATACTAGTCATCCCATGAGACTTGTAAATATTAAAACCTGTCCTCCAATTCTGCACAATTAAGCAGCTGAACCCTGTTGATTGGTTTATCTGTGTGAGTCCAATGGGCAATACCAAATCAATAAGCTACGGGTTCACTCTGGACGCAAACTTAAAAAATAAAAAATCTGGATTGTATTCAAACAGCCAAGACTCACAACTATCGCTGAAAATGTTTACCTCGACATTTTATCCTGTAAAATTGTGCAAAAATATTTCGTTAAAATGTGTAATTTTCAACTCAATACTTAAAGCAAAAGAGGACCAACAGTTCCGTATACAAAACACAACAGCAAGCATGCTTTGAGCGTTTTTGTAACAATTTAAACTTTCGTTAACGACATAATTTGGTACACAAAAGTACATGTATTTTCTTTCCAACACATGGGTGGTGAAATGGACAGGCAAGTGAAAACTAGTAACACAGTATGTTTAAACACAGCCTGCACGAAAAAAGCAAAACACCATGCAACTTAAATGTGTTACATTGCCTATAAATTGTGTGTGTGTTGTCACATTTTAACTTCATGCCAAATAAAAAAAAGAAGAAGCAACATGTTTCCGTGATGCGAAAAAATCCTAAACAGCCTACACCCAGTTGTCTGTCTAAGAGGTCACAAGTCCACAAGTCCTTTCTGTTTCAGACCACTTCAAAGCCTCTTACATCCACTTACTCTGAATAACCCAGGTAGACTGGAACCTCAATGAATGGAGGCTAATTTAACTTCTGAGTCAGATAAAGTGTTTAGTCTAAAGTCATCTACAACGGCCAAAACCGTCTCTACAGCCAACAGAGACCAAAAGAGATTGTCACCTTTCAACCCTTAAAGAAATAATCCCAAACTGTAAGGGATACAGCATTATGAAACAAAACAAACAAACATTAAAAGATGTATCTACACGGCTTTAAAGGCAGTTCTATATATAACAGGATTTTGCAAAGGATGTGTGAATTATTTTATTCATAAAATAGTATATTATTTTGTTATATTCAAAATAAGGAAATAGCCTAAATATATTGCTAACAACTCTCCAGTGAAATTCTGCGGTGTTCGAATCAAGTCAGGCTTAAAATACTGCAAAAAAAAAAAAAAGCTGTCACAAAAGACATCAGAGTTAGTACCATTGTAAATTTAGTGTTTCACAATTTTTTCATAATTGCAGGAAATTTTGTTGCCAGAAGTCACTACCAGACTGAAGCGTAAGATCCTGTGACCCTGTCTGTCAAAGAAAAATAACTAAGCAGCCTCTTGCCGTATACTATCATAGGTTTTTGGAAGATGAGGTATAACTTCTTTGTTGGTCATGTCATTTTTCTGTGAAAATATGAAGTGCAATTTTTAAAAAAACAACAACAACAACCAATCAGACCAAAGGGTGCACAAGCACTGTTATTAAATAATGTTACTGTTGAAATACCGAGCACTTCTATAATATCTAAGTACATATAAATTATGATTAAACATTACAACCAAATTTGATTAATTTACGGTTTTTTTTTTTTTTTTCAAAAGGAAAACAAGATTCTGTCATAGCTAAATAAATAAAACAGAAACCCAGTACATTATATTTACTTTTCTGCTGATGCTTTGATTATTTCCCATACAGGTGGAAAATATTTTATTTGCGACGACTCAACCAGGATATGACGTAGGAGAAGTGACTTCTGTTAGGTGGGACCGTCGTCGGAACCAGCCAATAGACGACGAGCACCTCTTTCACAACATTCCAATCCCTCCCAAACCATCCTCCTCCTCCGGACCTCTGTGTGGGACTGTGACACGTAAACCTTGTCCGGTTCATTGACTTGACCAGGCAGGACACCTCCGTCTGGGGCAGGGCTACCAGAGAGAGCCCCTGTCCCGAAGCAAAATCCTGCGTTTTTTTTTTTTTTTTAAATCATGGAGGCGAGAGACGCTATTGGAGGTGAGGTTGTTGTTAGCAGCGACAGGCAGAAGGACGCCGTGTTGTTGTTTATTCAAAGCAATAAGCATTTAAACCAACGTGTAACTGGATAAGCTGTTATCGAAATTACCGCCGTATTTATGGTGTAAATAAGAGCTGAACGTTTTGTAAATCGCTTTTTACAATTTTTTTTTTTTTTTTTTTTAAATAGAGCACAAAGACTTCGTCCACAACTTGGTACACCATATGTTGCTTTTAGTCATAAACACTACTTTATATCGTGTTTGTGATCCCTAGGTGCTCTTGTGAGCAGCGATGGAGAGGAACAAACTGCAAAGAAGGATGCAACTCCGAAAGCTGATAAACCGCAGACCAAAAGCAAGATGGAGCAGATCTTTGGGTTCAAAAAGGAGGACCTGACCTCCTGGGAAAGCCTGGTTTCCCTCCTGAACCGCCCCACTGACCCTGCATCTCTGGGCATCTTCCGCTGCTTGTTTGGTAAAAAAAAAAAAAAAAAAAAATCATTTCTTCAGCCTGGCTACTGGGAATGCAGCTTTTCTCCAATCCGTTGCAAAATAGTGCCCCATTTCATCACATGTCTTTCACGCAGGGTTGCTGATGGCTATTGACGTAACACAGGAGCGAGGCCTCAGTCACCTGGACTACAAGTACCTAGACGGGGCCCCTGTGTGTCGCTTTCCCCTCTTCAATTTCTTACAGCCATTGCCGCTGGACTGGATGTACCTCGTCTACGTGGTAATGTTCCTCGGTGGGTCACACTTCTTGTCTCATGGCAGAGATTACAGAGTGAAACGTTCCCACCTCACTGATTACAGAGGCTACACAGGAGAGGAGACGGACCCCGGAGTGTTTTTTTGAGCAGTTATTTTATAGGAAACACTCTCCCTGGGAACACTTGACTGTAGTAAAGATTAAGGCCAGTCCTGCAATTTTCCACTTACCCCCCCCTCCTCCCACACACACACACACACACACACAAAAAGCAAACAGACAGCAGAACACAATGACACCACAAGTAAATCAGTACTGATGAAAAAAAAAATCATTCAGACTACGAAGCTAGTACTTTACTAAGCTAACGCACCAGCCCGAGTACAAATCCATGTTCTACTTATATTCTTAGCATTTCCAGTATTTAGCCAATATCTTTCTCTAAATATTCCACTTTCTTTCTAACAGATAATTAAAGTAAAGCTAACTATGTTGTAAATAGTAGTTTGTTATATAAATATATGTATATAAATCCCTCTATATATGTCACATGCAACTTTTAACTTTATTATATTTCTATTTGCGTACAACAGTGTACATTACAATGCCAGACTAAATTATGTCTGAAAAAACATTTTACGTTCATATCCAAATTGTATGTGTTACACTTTTAGTTCTTTTCTATCGATTATTTATTTTGTGTCAACGGTAAAGCGTTAGTTGGCAAGTTGAACATGCACATTCCTTCCACCTCGTACGTGCAGACTGGATGACCCTTGTTTGTAGAGAGTCGCTGTGATTGGTAGTTACTTGCTGGCCAACCCTGATTGATTTGTTTTTATTCAGACCAGTTCCACTTTTTTAAACACTGAAATTCAGATGGACGGGTGCTCACAGACACGCGTATTTAAAGGAACCCTTCCATTAAATATTGTTAGTGACATGCAGTGGTCAAAATTAGTTATTTCAACTAATATTATAACACGATACTATTGCCTACTGCAGCTTTAATTTGCAAAAAGTACGTCTTAATTTCCCCCACATTTAAACTAAGTGTTGCAGCTCCATAATGTGGGAGGAAATCTAAGACATCTTTAAAACCAGTAAAGGCTGAGATATCCTCACTTTTAACCCCTCATAACAGCAAAACTCCAAAAACGATGGATCCTATGTCACCAACTCCAGGCCCCCAGTTTTATTTATCTTCTTTGTCGTCACTTAAAAAAAGTATTTAACAGTAACAACAACTTACTATTATTATTGTTAACCAACGTTATGTGTTTAATCAAAGGCGCCTTGGGCATCATGCTTGGCTGTTTCTACCGCCTCTCCTGCCTCATGTTCATCTCGACGTACTGGTACATCTTCTTTCTGGACAAAACAGCCTGGAACAACCACTCATACCTCTATGGCCTCATTGGGTTTCAGCTCACACTCATGGAAGGAAACAGATACTGGTGAGGCGATGCTTACTGATCTGCCTGCCTGCGTGTGTGCGCGCTCGATCGTTTCCGTCATTTATATCCGTGTGTATCTGTAGGTCCATCGATGGATTGCGGAGGCCCTCCATAAGAAATGCTCATGTGCCTCTATGGAATTACACGGTGCTGAGGTCACAGGTGTGCACATAACTGACTTTCCTGGTTTCCAGTCAAACATAAAGTCTATTTTTCAACTTGTGAATTATTAACGGACACCTGCGATCTAACCACGTCTACATTTTGTGTTCCTAAAAGATATTTATAGTATACTTCATCGCTGGAGTAAAAAAGTTGGATGCGGACTGGGTGGAGGGATACTCGATGTCATACCTGGCACACCACTGGCTTTTTGATCCTTTCAAGTAGGTATTATTTAGCCGCCTTTAACCACTGATGGTTGTATCTCAGCACTTACGCTCTGATTAAGGTGCACCCACATTTTTTCCAGATTGATTCTTCCTGTGGAGTTAATAAATCTACTGGTGGTGCACGGAGGCGGTCTGGTTCTGGATATGACTGCCGGCTATCTGCTCTTTTTTGATGCCACGCGGCCCTATGCGTTTTTCTTTGTGTCCTACTTCCACTGTATGAACTCTCAGCTCTTCAGCATCGGTGAGTCTGCAGCCGTGTTTCATTCAAAACATAAGGAGCGCTTTTAATTCTACCGTTAATTTATGCTGCGCCATTTTAACTTGTACGTATCGTCCCCAGGGATGTTCTCCTACACAATGCTGGCCACTAGTCCTCTCTTCTGCCACCCTGATTGGCCAAGACGATTCTTCGCCCGTTTCCCATCGTTCCTCAGAGCTGTCCTGCCGTTCACCTCACCGGAGCCCCAGCACAGCACGTCCTGTGTTTACCAGGAGATCTGCAGCACTGAGCGGCAGGAAACCCCAGCTGTTCCCACAGCTCCCAAACTGAGACTAAAGCAGAAGCTGGGAGCCATTTTTACAATTCTCTATATAATTGAACAGTTATTCCTGCCTTACTCCCACTTCATCACACAGGTACGTCGTTCTCGCATGTCTTTATCAGTAAAAAAAAAAAAAAAAAAAAAAAAAAATGCTTCTATAGATTAAATAGACAATGAAAAAAAAAAAACTATTTTCACACATTTCTTTCACTACTTTTCTGCACAGTGATCCTCAGAACAGCCTTTTAAACCCTCTCTGAGTTAACACACGGATAGTTTCTTAATCAGAGTTAACAGTCATTGGTTCACAGCAAACAGCAGCTCTAAAAAAAAAAAAAGTAGAGACTCCATCATTTAGTCTCCAAACATGTTTTTTTCTTCTCCTGACTCATGGTGAATTTAAAGTGGGAAAAGAGTAAAGATGGTGATGAAATGATCCTGATATGTTGTTTGTCTCCAGGGTTACAACAACTGGACCAATGGCCTTTACGGCTACTCATGGGACATGATGGTTCACTCCCGCAGCCATCAGCATGTTAAGATCACCTACAAGGATGGAAAAACTGGTGAAATCGGATATCTGAACCCCGGGGTGAGTTACACGGAAAACACTGACACGGTATAAGAATGACACATGAACTACATATATTCGGCTTATCTTAACAATGTATATAAAGTATATCTGACATATATTCGACATAAATGATAGGTTTTGCTTTTGTGGCAAAGTAATGTTGTTTGGTTTGGACCTTCAGACTTTTCAGTTTGGTCGTAACCAAAGTAGCGGGTCTGAAAGGTGCCTCGGACCTGTGAAAACACTCTTTGGACCAATTACAGGAAGTTGAGGCAGGCTATTGACATCCATTAAACAGTATATAAGAATAAATAGAACTGGAAGAGAAGTGAAAAGGGGTCGCAGTACAACAGGTTTTTGGAAGAAGTGGGTCTTCAGGGTTTTCCGCCTGAGAGTGTTGCGGTTGGTGAAAGTGGAAAGGAGTTGTATTCTGTTAGAGAGCCACGAAGGGAAACTTCTTGTGGTAGCACATTGGGAAAGGAGGAAACAACATATTTAATTGTAGTTTGGTCTGTGAAGAAATCACATGAACACAACGTAACAAAAACAGGAACCCTGGTTCAAATTTCAGTCTAAACTTTCAGGTGTGAAAACATCCTTAAATCACTTTGCTTTTTTAACACAGTTCTTATCACTGCTGTCTCCTCTTTCTGACTTGACCTTTGGGATTGTAATTGCCTCTTAATTTTAGCTAAGACAATTTACAAATAAATTGGGAATAATCTCGTCTGTGTACTGCAGGTGTTCACTCAGAGCCGTCGCTGGAAAGACCACGGAGACATGCTGAAGCAGTATTCTACGTGCCTCAATCACTTCCTGCCTCGCTATAACATCTCTGATCCAGAACTCTACTTTGACATCTGGGTGTCCATCAATGAACGCTTCCAGCAAAGGTACGAGAGCCTTTTGCTTGAGACGAAAAAGCCGTTAATGTTATGTTCTATCCATCATGATGATGGTATTGATGAGTGTTAGTCTTTGAATTTGCTCTGGACTCTTCTCGAAGGATCTTTGATCCTCGAGTGGACATCGTGAAGGCCGATTGGTCCCCTTTCCAACCAAACCTGTGGCTCATGCCTCTGCTGGTGGACCTCTCACCTTGGAGAACCAAGTTCCAGGAGATCGAGGGCAGTTTGGACAATCAGACTGAGATTGTCTTTATTGCCGATTTCCCAGGTTACAAACCTCTCCTTGTTATTTCTCTCTTGCGGATGGAAAAGTGTAGCTGTGAATAATTGCTGCTACACAGGCTGCCTTTGTGTTAACTGAATGTGTTACTTTTTAGGCCTCCACTTAGAAAACTTTGTGAGCGAAGATCTGGGCAACACCAGCGTCCACGTGCTGCAGGGCCAGGTGAACGTGGAGATAGTGGAGGAGAAAAAGAACCACACTCTGCAGCCTGGTGAGCAGATGAAGGTACAGTCACACACCACTATCACTGTTGATGAGCTGCTGTTCAACCTGGACCCACTGAAGTGTTGGTAACACGATGTGAATGCGTGTAGGTGCCTGCGGGGGCCTATCATAAGGTGTACACGGTGTCTGAGGGCCCCTCCTGCTACATGTACATCTACGTCAACACCACAGAGGCGGCGCTGCAGGAGAACTTCACCAAGCTGTTGGACCTCCAGGAGCGTGTTCGCAACGGAACAGGTGAAAACACAGCAGCAGTTCAAAACTGACTTCAGCCGACTTCCTTTAAGACAGGCTCAGCTCTACTGGTACACTCATGCAGCTTTTCAAGGTACTCGGCAGGTGAGGTTGTTCTGAACATCTGGGACCTCAGTTCTTCTTCATGTAATCCCAGACTGACTCCATGGTGAGTTCAGGGCTGCGGAGGGGCCACACCATCCTTAACATACATTTTGTATTTTAAATAGTTATGCAAGTAATTTACTTTCGTTTCCTAAAATGTTCTCGTTGACTTTTCTAACAGAGTTGAACATCGGTCTTTTGGGTAAAAGTGCTGTTTGTTTTACTCAATCACCCCTGACCTCCATCCTATGCAGACTTTGTCACTCTATTTGGTCACATGACTTCGTTATCTGACCCGGTTGGTCAGATAAGCGTTTGATAATGGCAGAATAGAAGAAAGGGCCCTTTGTGCGTATCCCTGACACCAAATG
Organism: Embiotoca jacksoni; assembly: GCF_022577435.1. NCBI lineage: Eukaryota > Metazoa > Chordata > Actinopteri > Embiotocidae > Embiotoca > Embiotoca jacksoni. The sequence continues at coordinate 9,011,928 of NW_027185230.1, forward strand.
CTTTGACGAAACGGCAGTATCTGACGCCCTGGAAACAAGAACGGGCTGGATCCATGACAATGCATTAACCTGGCTTGATAACTCAAAAAAGATTCATCAGACGTTGACTTGTCCGTTTCACCCACAGAAACTGAGCCTCTTCCACCTGAGCTGCAGCCTCTTATGGCTGCAGAAGGCGATAAAGGGTCGGAGGTCAACGCCACCGACCCCATCGTGCGTCTGTTCCTGAAGAGGCAGCGGCGGATGAAGGAGGTGAAGAAACGCAGGGAGGCTGGTGCTCTGGAACGACTGGAGCGCTTCACTGTGAAGAAATATTACACGATACGGAGAGGGTGAGTTTGTCCGAAAACACAGCAAAATTCCAGGTTTTGCAACCAAAAACTTTTTTTTTTTTTTTTTTAATCCGTAACTCCGGCCCTTTGTCTCCTAGAGTCTTGATGACCGCCATCGCAATGCGAAACCTGGCGGTGGGTCTTCCTCCGATGGAGCAGCTGACGAGGGAAGTCGCCTTCGCCAACATGAGAGAACCTCAGTCAGAGGCCAACCAAGACGAGCGGCTCAAAGATGAAGTTGGTCACGGAGAACTTTAAAGCCAAAAGATTTTCGTTGCTGAATCACACATTTTCATGAAACGTGTGTGCTCTTACAACTGGACTGTTACTACACCAGGACATCGGCACCCAGTGATCAAAGATTTTTTAATTTTTTATGCCCCTGAAATATTTGGGTTTCCAGATAATTTCCAAATGTGAAGTCAGCATTTTGTTTTACAATTTGTTTATGAATCTGAATTTATTGCAGAGGATGAGTTTCTGTTACAGCGGCACATCAGTATCTTTCCCTATGACTTCAAGGCATTATGCAATCTGCCGAAGATTATGTTATAAATATATGCTAAAGTGTTGATGCTGCTTTGTGTTGGATGAAGATGAAGAACCGAGGTGAAAGCATGTGACTGAACTTAGGCTTTATGTTTAAAGGGAACAGATTTCAGTGACCCTGCTGACATGAACGGGATTTTTATTAATGACTCGTCTTTTTGGTACACATTCAGTTTTTAAAGCAGCTCTAATCAGAACAAGTTTGAGATGCCATTATTACAGATTTACAGGATATGTGGAGATTTCATTGAGTTTACGGTTCTGATCTTTTATGTGAAAAAATGATGTTGGCTCGTCTATCAAGCAGCCTTTTCTAATCATTTTTCTAATAAAGAGCCCATGGTGTCCATAAATGTTAAGTTTTTTTTTTTTTTTTTTTAAATTAAAATAAACTTGAACTTCTGAGTTGGACCAACAAGGTTTGTGGAAATAATGAATTTTATTGGTGTCAGTATTTCACACACCGCCCGTCTTAAAGTGCTACAGTAGAAGTTCAGTGTTCCCTGTAGGTTATGGCACAGAAATTACACACACAATATTACACCATATAAATACATATAAATCTACTAGATGGATTCCTAGGAAATTATTTACTTTGTTAAAACATAGAATCATGATCTCTACTGTTTTCATTTCACTCAGCACAGACGTGTAGTTATCAGTGTTGTGTCGTGGAGGTCCAGTCACATAAGAAAGCTCTAAAAGGCATATCACAAAACTGCTGGGTCAACAATTACTGTCCACAAAGTGACACGCAGCGACGTAATGTTTCACGTAGGCTACAAGTAATTTGGAGTGTTGACAACTTTTGTAGTTTTACAGATGAAATTCATCTACAAAAAAAACAACAAAGAGTGTTTGTATTTTATTTCATATTGCACAGTATCTTACTGGCTTTCAGTCTTTTAAATCTCTCTTTTAAAAAGATTCTCTGTACATGATCACCTCAACTGTGTCTGTACATGATGTGTGACTTCAACATTAAGTGTAATACGACTGGTGTGAGATACTGGCATTTACTTTAAGTGTTATCAGAACTAAAGCTTTTGATGTGAAAATCTACTTCACCTGCAGCTTGCTGTCACTGGTCAGTGTGTGTGCAGAGTCTGATGAAAAATTTTGTGAGATTTAATAGGGACAGGCAGGTTTCTATTCAGTTTTGTTTTTTTCTAGTCAGGTTTTGATCGACAGATCAATAATATTTTTTTTTACATTGTTTTGCCCAGATTTGAAATGGATTCAGATATTTTAGATTTTTGGGAGCGGCAAGCCTAACCCTGTGATTAATTCCAATGAAGGCTCATACCTCACCGTGTCTGTAGAGAGGCGGAGCTGCAAGTGAAGGAAGTAAAAAAAAACTATAAATAAGAAATGAAGAGTCAGCCTAAATTTCCACTAATCTTCTCTTCGTCAGCATGTTTTCTAAAACTCCGATGACACCCACTTCTTCTTATTCAGCTGCTCCTCCAGCAGCTCTCTCGAGCACCGCCGTCAAATGCAACAGCCCTTCTCCACAAACGTCTACATCGCTGCCACCATCTATTTATGAAGCTCAAATCACTTCCACCCTTCAATGCAGCACAGAGCTATCAGTGCCACCAGAATGCACAAACACCCTCTTCAACCCCTGGAACGATCCGCTGTGCCACTCAGTCCCTCAGCCGGCTCCAGTTGGCAGCTCAAAAAAAAAAAAAAAAAATGAAAAGAAAAACCCACATCATTGGTGGTATAAAGGGAGGGGCACCTCCCCATCTGCAGCCCGTGATTCATCCAGCGCCAAACTCCCTGCCCTCTGTGCTGTGTCCTTGCAGGCCAAAAATGCGCCTCTGCCTCTGGAAAACTAACCCTCAGGTCCAGCCGCCATCAGCATTTCCTCTATAGTGTCCCAGAGTGAGAAGGTCATTCACCGTCTTGTACTACACACCCACTAAAATAAGAAATAAAAAAATTCCCTTTTTGATGAGCCTCTCAGTTCTATTTCCAATTGACCCTTTATCTTTATTCAACTCATAACCTTCCTAAAAAAGAAAGAAAATATAATTTCATTCAATGCAATGTACTGAGCTCTATTTTTCCTGAAAATAATCTTCTTAATCCTTATGTGATTATTTTAGCTGCTCTACCCCAAAACATCAAAGTTAACCTTTAAATCCGTTTCATTTTATAGCTGACAGAGGTTCATAGCTCATACTATCATGTAACAGTTTGAGATCATAGGGACAAAACATGATTTAGTGTTTATGCTTTAAAATGTGGTTTCAGGTGTCCTTTCTTTCTTCTCAATAATGGGTTTTTGTTATATGTTTTTTTAAATGAGGCTCAGTTGATCTTTGCATGTTATGTTCTTCCTGCTGCACACCTAAAATGGTGTAAAGATATGAAGCATCCGTTTGTAGTGACGTGCAGTCTGCAGCTCTACCTCGGCTGAAGATCTGGGTAGAAAACTCCGTGTACCACACCTTCAATCACGACATTAGAAAACGCATCTGAAAGTAAAGAAGACATTTATTTGTTTTTGTTATAAGAGGTAAGATAAATAAGCCTGAAAAATATCTGTGCAGTAGATTTACAGCAAACTTACAAATATGTAATCATTTTTTTTTAACTGTGCAGTTTGAATGATTGTTTTAAAGGTGGAACAAAAGGGGATTTTAGCCTGAACGCACCGTGTGCAGGGGGCAGCAGGTAGGGGTCTCTCAGGAACAGCAAGACCGGCTGATGGGACAGTTTACTGAACAGAGTCAAGTAGGTTCATGGGCAGCATGTAAAAGAAGAGACAGGCGGCGTCACTGACACGCTGGGTGAAGGTCAAACGCAGAGCAAACAGTCACGGGAGGTTTAACTGGTTAAAGTGCAAAACAAGCACGTAACCTGCTGTTTTCAAAACACAGGAAACTAAACGACTCACCTCGACTCCTCCGATTCTGTATCAAATGACCTGAAAGAGGAAAAGTTCAAAGTTATGCCACATCCACTGTCCTGGGAACAAAATCTGCAACAAACAAAACAACACCACAAATTGTGTGTCTTATTTTGTGAAAAAAAAAAAAAATAAAAAAAAAATCCTGCAGTTTCAACTTACCCGCAGCTTTCTGTTTTTGGCACTGAAGGAAAATGGCGGATATTCAGGAAATCCAGGAATATCTTTGGAAGAACCTCATTTTCCATAATTATAGTCTGACAAAACAAAAGCAGGTTTCAGTGTGTGGACGAAGCAGCGACACAGAACCGAAGAGCTCTGGATGACCTCTTTTTTAGGGAACACTAAACAATCTGTTTAACCTCCCCACATCTGCACTCCATTTTAAATGTTTATACAAAAATTGTATTTGGTAAATGGGGAAATATGTATGATCTAAAATGTTTTAGTTCATTTAAGGGGAAAAAGTCTGAGCAGGTGGGGTGAAGGAGTGTCAGAGTACCTGCAGGTAGAGCTCCAGGCCGTGCTTCCTCTGCTCCAGGACTTTGGGAACCCAGTTTCTCACATGTTTTGAGGGGATCTCAGGCGGCTTTATGCTCTTCTTCAGCTGGAAGAATTGAAAAATGTTAGAAAAAAAATGATTTGGACAGTTAAACTGTCAGCAAATGTCCACAAGGTTCAGACAGATATTTAATCAAATATAAAACCAACCGGTACTTGATCAATAATAAATAAAAAAAAAAAATCAGATTTAACCAGCTGATATTTAGACCTATAATAACATTAACAATGGCTCTGTTGTATTCAGGTGTCCCTGTAAATCATGGCAGTGTGAGAGTGAGGCGGCATGTGCGATACCAGGACCTTGAAACTGGAGCAGTTAAACACACTTCAGCTGTAATTCATTTTTTTACACACTTGCAGTCAAACACAGTGTGCATTAATGAGCAGAGCAGGAAGAGGAAGTCATCTGTAAGACTGCAACCCGAAACAAACTAGCGTGGTCAACATGGTTAACCAATATGAAGCAAATTGAATATCTATTCTCTGCTGTGATTTCCTGTACACACTTCTTAGTTTTACACAGGAATTCCATGTAAATAAATAAAAAGTTAAATGTTTAGTTAATAAAATGTTGGAAAAAGGCCTAGCTCATTTTTTGTTTCACAGGTTAAAATGATGCAGGACAAGCTTCACATCCCCACAGTGAAGAGGCTGAAGTATGACCTGAAATATTACTCGCTTATTAATATAATTGTCAGCTGATTTTCAGTAGTTTGATTAACAGACATTTAGTACTTTATACGCCTGCACAGACGGCGAAATGATGTTGCAACTCAAATATCAGCACCGAACCCAGTGATTAACGTAGAGAAATCGTAGTTTTCATATTTTAAAAGGGAAAAAGTTAGGGATGCCAATAAATCATGGTAAAAATCTGTATTAAATCTCACCATTTTATGCAAAGCGTGGAACTCACTGTAGCGCTTCTCCAAAGTATGTTGTCTGCCATTCATCAGCACGTCAATTTTAAAGACCTGAAAGACAGAAGAAATAAAAAAAAAAACCCTGTCAAGACTGCTTGTTGAGGGAATCTCTCAGTCAGAAACGTCCCCTCTCTGTACAGACAGTTAATGTCGATGTCAGCGAGAGGAAACATCTGTCAGGGTTGATCTTAACATCCCTCCATGGACCGTTTCCCACTTCCCTCACTCAGTTGGTTTCGTCAGTGAAAGATTCACAGTCACTGCACACATGTCGCTGTTCTCACCAGCGAGGAAATTTACCATAAATGACGGCAGTGCTGTCATTGCATTTCTCTACGGGGAACATGAACACAAAGGAAAACAACAAGTAATAATTATCAACACATCCTGAACACCTCAAATCTCAAGTCTCCGTTTCTGGATCCATGAGTGATTATTAAACATCTAATCTAAAAACCATGGGCCTTTTTAAACTGCTGTAACCTGCACTCTTTAAGGAAGGCTGTCATTTCTTTACGCCCTCACAGCTTTGTGCACTGAGCATGGTGACGTTGGAACAGGAAAGAGCCTTCCTCAGTATCCTGCCACGAAGCTAGACGCAAACTATTGCGCAGTGGTTCCCAAAATGGAGGTCAGGGCCCCTCGTTGGGTTCCCAAGATAAAAAAAAACAAAAACAAGAAAAATTACAAGAAAAAGGGGCCACCAGAGCTTCTGAGAGTTCAGACAATATTTTAAGCTTTTACAAGAGAAAACAAGTAGTGTAGTTTACAAACAGCCGCCCAGGACTCTCTGCCTCCCTGAAGCACTGTACGGACTAAAAGTCAGGACATTACAGCCTTTGATTTTGACTTTATTTTATTTTATTTGTCTCTCACGAGTCTCCCAGTTACATAGAAGTTCAATCAAACTGAAAGCCACAGTGTAGCCTTCCAAGAAAAAAAAAAAAAAGGATTTGTGTCATATTTAGGTCAGACTTTCTTTTCTATTGTGTCAGACAGACAGCTGGGGGCCTGCAGGGCTGGCTGGGTTGTTTACACGCCCGGTGGCTCTTTACTTAGACACAAATTCAAATGCCAGTGTGAGTTTCGGCTCTTTAGCTTCTTTGATTTGAATTTGAAGGCTGAAATGTTGTCAGTGTGAAACAACAAGGTGAATTCAGGGCAGATCTGTGAACTCAGTGAGTTCACGATACAAACTGATGACAGCAATAGAGCAGGCAAACACACACACACACACACACACACACACACACACACACACACACACACACACACACACACACACACACACACACACACACACACACAGGCATGCAGGCAAAGGTTATTAGTGAGCAGCTTACCGTGTATCCTTTCTCCACCGAATTGTTTTCTGAACGAAACGACGGGATCGACACTCGGACAGGATGCATTTTCACGTTTAATGTTTTTACTCGATCCTGTGGCGCTCACACACACAAACACACACACACACTCACACTCACTGCTGGTGGTAGTTTACTCCAGTTTGTCTGTCTGACAGCTGCATGATAAAAATCAGTTTAAATTAGATGAACAAAGTGTAAGTGGCGCCACCTGGGGGAGCGGAGGACACACGCGCAGGACAGGATTATAGACTTTATGAAAGGACAGGACCTTAATGTAGGACTTTTTTTTATCCAGTCCATGAACAGAACTAATGGTTTATTTTAATGGACAGGTAAATTATACAATTATTTATTATAAATCTGACTTTATAGACATTGCAAATCTTCTTTCTCTTCTTTATTCAATTATTGATTTAGATTGACTGAGATGATAAACAAGCTGATTTAACATTTAAAAGACATACTAGGCGATTTATGCACATTTGATAAATGGTTTAAAACACACTATAATGTAGTTACTGGCAGCTACACAGACATTTGAGAGTGTTTGTCAATGTAAAATATTTGTCAGTGAAAGTGCTGGAGAACTTTGTTGTTGTTTTTTTGTTTTATATCACTATCACAAATGAAGTGCTGGGCATTTTGAACTGTTTTTAGATATTTTATCCACTAAACAATCAATGGATTCATCCAAAATAATCAGCTGATTCCCCGGTGAAAAGAACAATCATTCGTTTGTAGCCCAACTTGATATTGGCCTTTTTAAAATGATGTGTATGTTTGTGGGTGTTTGTGTTGAGTAAAGACAATAAGATGTTTGAAACAAAGACAAGACAAGGAGAGAGTCGTCACCAAATAATCAGCCTAAAGCAACCATACAATATCACAAAGTTTTATTCAAGTAAGTTTCTTCAAAAGCTTTTGAGTAAAGAGAGATTTCATCAGTTGCATATAAATATAACAAGACATTTTCCTTTAAACAACAGGTTCCTTTTAAAATTGTAATATATTTGATATTGACTTAACAAGAAGGGCAGGCTGGTTTATGATTTTACTTAACTTTTCTAGGATCCTACATGTCATGGATTTCATTTTTTACATGTGGCCTGAAATCTACCAGAAGTAAGAAATTTTCTAAAGAAAAGTTGAGATAAGGAGAAAAAAAACCTGCTCTCCCACGCAAGCAAAGAAGGATTCGACATTATTCGCACCATGATGTCAGATGGTTCCTACTTGTTTTTCAAATCAGGAAGTATTTCAATTATAAAATTAATGTATGTCTTACAAAATCTTATTTTATATTTTTCTATATAGTTTCATATGCAGTCCTCTTCATTGTTATTTACACAGCGTGTCTGTAGAGTCGCTGTAAGTGACCATCGTTTCTTAATATCTGAAAAATGAAAATGGAAAAGCATTAAATAATTATTGGAGGACATGAGAAATCCCAAAGATATATGTGTCACCTCTAACGTGATACTTACGATGACATGTGACAACCTGACACGTAGGCATAGTTGCCCGTGTACCGAACATCACAGCGCACAATGTTGTTGCTGTAGTCTGATTCTGGGACTTGATAGGATGGATTTACACTGACCTGTGGAGGAAAAAAGTATAATACAAAATAAGAATTTGGGAAAATACAGTCTACAAAGTAAAGAGCATGGACTCAAAACATTTTGTTTTTGTACACATTTGTCTACGGTCTACAAAGTAAAGAGCATGGACTCAAAACGTTTTGTTTTTGTACACATTGTGATTCCACTAAGTGTTACTCCTTTTAAAGGGATTAAAGTGGGGACAACATCTGGTATTTCAAACAAACCTTCAGGACATAGTTGCCAGGTTTCACATCTGTGATGTCAATCCACTGGCAGTCGATGTCTGCGTTGTAGGTATCATAACATCCCGGGCTCAGGCCCTGCACATTGGACAACATCCTTAAAAAAAAATCTACTAAACTTCTTATTAAACTATAAAAGGTTCTTTAAGGTAAAAACAGTAGCTAACCGTAACCTTGACAAAGATTTTAATGTTATTACAGTCTGACATCTGATGATAGGAATAATAAAAAAATAAAAAAATTCAGAGCAATAACTATGTTTTTGGTTTAATCCTGGAGGTTATTTTTGATTCAATGTCAACAAAAAGAGAAAAAAATGAAAACAACAACAAAACATCAGGTCAAAATATTGGGAAAAAAAAAATGGATGGAAAATGAATTCATGTACAAAACAACTGAGTGGAAAAGTTCGGGCAGGTGAAATCATCTCAGGAGAAAACGGAAATCATAAAACTATCATCACCACTGGCTCACGCAGAAAGGAAATACTGAAGCTCAAATGCAGCTTCCTCAGTAAAAGAGCACTTGTTTATGTTAGCTCCACTCTCCTTTTTAGAAATTTAGAAACCAATATCTGATCTGACAAATCTGGTAAGAATTATTCCCCGCACTATGGTCTGAAGAGTTTATGGCTATCTTTATAGTTAGATTCCTCGAGGTGACCTGACTTGACATGTTCCTGTACTAAAAGCACCATTAATTAAAGTAAATTAATGTTAAATTGATTAAATTGATTTGAGGCCCTGGTGTTGTAAATGCTGGCTCATGGTCACACTGACTGGGGACACTTGAATTTACTGGAGATGTCATTTCTGGCTGTGCTTTTTCTACTATAAAAAGTCAAAATGTGTTCTGTAAAAAGGGCCCAATAATACAAATATGAAGAACTATGAATATGTGTCAACAGATTAGCCTCGTGCTGGTAATTTATCAAAAATGATGTCTTCTCGTAAAAAAATAATCCAGGTATAATACAAATCAGAGGATATAACTGCTGTTTCTTCAGATAGTGGTGATGTTTTTAGGCTTTAAATGTGCAGTAAATTATTTTCTGGCTCGTTAGAAATCGAGTCTGTGTAGTCACTTAGAACAGCAGATAGTTGGACTCAGAAATACTCTGATACTGTTGCTGTTCTAGCTAACAGGAGCTAACTGGCTATAGAAGCATTTAGCCTCTTGGCGGCAGCCAAAACAAACTGTAAACAGAACACATTTTATTGCCTCATAAAGTTGATACGATGAATTTGTCAGGAAGAAGTTGCACATCCAGAAAATTAGCAAAATAATTAGCATTCGTTGTGTTCCTGTCCACCTGACAAACAAAAGTCCAATATTCACTCTATTTTTTAGCTCTGCTTCTGCTCCACTTTGCCAAAAGCCAAAACAATGACCTGAAGGAAGCTAAAACGCTCCGTGGTGCAGAGGGGAGAGGGTCCCCTTTCCCCTTCCTCTGTGGATTCATCACTGCAAATGACACCTTCCACATACAACTAGCGATGTTTGTGACCCACTGTTAGTGTAAAAATAGTCAGTAATGGTGATGCACTGTCGTTTTCAGCTTTGAGACCTGAGTATGTGCGGTGCAGGCAAACCGCCTGTAGTATCCGTAGTCACAGGAAGTGTCCTCCAAGCAGAAGCTTGCCTTGTGGCCCTCTGCTACCGAGTGCTGGTAGGTGGCATCCAGCAGGTCGTAGTGGCTGAACTCATCCATGCTGTGGTAGTGCCTGCAGATCAGCAGCACAGCGTTCAACGACTCAGGAGACATTTCAATAAGCTCAAAGAACTCCACATCAATTTAAAGACAGTTTAAAGACAGTTTTTTTGTTCACTAGATACAATTACATAAATACTGACTAACATGTAGCCTAAGAATATCTTATTCAAATCCCTGCAGGTCACTGACTGAAAACATCCCAGGAGTTTTTTTTTAATTTGTCATGGCTGTGTGGACCTACCGTGAATCTATCTCTGGTTTAACTCCACTTCCTACAAGAAAGCGTTTGTTTAATGAGACAAAAACAGTCTGGATTTTACCATCAGTTGACTTTCAAAACACACTGACAAACAATCTATAGTCTACATCAACCGTTCACTGGATCTCTGCCAAAGGTGCTCCATCTTGGGCAGTATCGTTCAGCGGCTGCCTGTTTCACGACATAACTATGGACTGAGGTAGTTTCTTTGGAGTTGAGAAAAAAGAGTAGGCACTTTTCCATTTGCTCAAGAGGGACAAAAATACCAGCAGGTTTTGGTTAGGGCTCATTATCATCATCACAGAGCTTTACTTCAGCATGTCTGGATTTTCAGGTGTAAATGAACTACATTCAAACTCAAGTACAGTCATTTTCTTCACGTCTTTTGAAGGGCTGAAGACAGTTTTATAGTATCAACGATGAGATTGTCAAAATAGAAAATTACATATTTAAAAGCCTAAAGATTCAAAGTAAACTCTTAACACATCTCTGGTTCACCAGTTGGTGCCAGGCCACAACAGCAGACTGCAAATGGCAAATAATGATTGTAATGTCTGGGAAATTTGTTCATTAATTATTGGTACATACTGTAACTGAATTACAAACACTTCTGTCTCAAGTTTATAGTCTGAATAAATTCATAATCTTATCATTGTGTTGTTGTCATCTTAGAAAGCGCCCTTCACATCTATATAGCGAAGGGTTGTCTTCTATGGCGTACAACATCTTGCACCACCATGTTTCTACAGTAGCCCAGAAGGGACAAACCAAACACTGGATCAAAGGAAAGACTTTAAGTTTTCTTCAAGTTTTGTGACCACCATATTTTCTTTTTTGTGACTGGAAGCTGAGGGGTGTTCAGTTCGTTGCATTTTGCAACCTCACCACTGGATGCCACTAAATATTTCACACTGCTGCTTTAGAAAGGCACAAAAATGAGTTAAGATGAAAACCACTTAAAATCTAAATATGTAGTATTGTTGTTTGACTTTTCTGCAGAATAAAGAACTTTTTATAACAGTGAAGTGTTCTATAATGATTATTTTGAGGGATTGTCGCTCAAGATTTGTACATTTTTATGAGGCCTCATGTCCTTTTCTTGTATTTGGGGCTCCCTTACATTTTATTTAACTGGTAAATGATAAGTCGGACTTAGGCCGCACAAAGGAAACCACACATGTGGGGTAAAGACAGTTCAAAAGGTGACTAACAAAGACGAGAAGGAGGGAATACAGTCTACCAAAATGAACCAAAATCAAAGCTGACACTGGAGGGTTAAGGCCACGAAAAGTCCAACAGCCTCTTTCTGTGTGTGATGGTGAGGTGGACAGCACTGACATGACATTATTATACTCACTGGTGACAGCTGTGCCACTCCCAGGAGTAACGTGGCCTGCTGGGGAGGAAGTCGGCCGCCCCTTGGTTCTTGACTCTCTGAGGAAACCTCAGCAGCATTCGAGTGTCGTAGTCCCTAACGTTTGATCTATAAGCTGAGCTGCAGGCAGGATGCAAAGACAAAAGACATGTTTGCAGAAAAACCACACGGTCATATGTGGACACAATGACACCACGAAGGCTGTTTTGCTTCCTACATCCCCTCCTCTTAGTGGAGCAGACTGTCAGTGTCTGAGTGAGGCCAGTCTGTGTAAATGGTGGGTGGAAAAATCCTCTGGAGACACGTGGTTGTTTGGGTTGGTTTTCAATAATGTGTTTACCATTCAGGCTTTCTCTCCCGGGGCAAACTATGATTAAACTTTTACAGAAATCCACCACTCCACCCCACTCCACCATCAGTGGCAGGATCTGGTTAATTTGACCTCATCTTAGGCTTCCACTGCACAGCTCTCACCCACAAACACTTTGGATGGTTGTTATGATTCAAAGCTTTCTGAATCACACTCAGACATGGCTGCAAACCCACTTTTTTTTTTCTTTCTAGTCTTGACAGAAGTCTACCTTGACAAACAGTTTTCCTCAGCTGCACATCTCAGGTTATACATCGGGACTCTCTGGACATAGGCAGAGGCCTGAATGTAGTATGGATCAGGGACCAGATCAGGGAGACCTACAACAACATAATAAAAGTAATAAAAAGATCAATAAGACAATACATGAAGCTGGTAAATAAAACAAACAAAATAAATGAATACTGATAAATAAATCAATAAATATAGGGCTTAATGTTTCCCATAGCTTAATTTAACAGATAGATTAAGTAAACACACTAAATGATCAACTTATTTATTGTTTGTTTGACTTCAAGCATTTTTCCACCATCATAAAGACAACTTTTATCTGAATATCTATTTATTTATTCTGAATGAGATGTTGTCTTGAATACTTTTTCCACTCTTACCGTACTGATGATACCTTGTGCCATATCCGGGTCTCGATCTCGGTCTCGGTCTCTCGTAAGCGTCATGGTAATTGTAATATGGATTATCACTGTCGCTGGATTTGTAGGGGTCGTATGGATCATCCCCGACCATCATGTCCTCCCTCCTGGGCAGAGGTGGACTGACAGTGACCTTCTCCTCGGTCTCATTGACCCTGCGGGTCGTCTGCATCCCCATGCGCTCACCGGGACGGTCATTGTGATGCTGGCGGTTCTCGTGCACTCTCACGAGCCTTTGGAGTGGCGGCGGGAGGCCGTGAGAGTTGGACGCGGGTTGGGGAGGCTGCTGCTGCTGCTGCTGCTGCTGTTGGTGCTGCTCGGCCGCCGGCTGGCTCTGGGCGTCCGGATGCCTCACGTCCGCATCACGAATGATGGTGACAGGTCGCGTCTGCACTTGCTCCTGCTGAGCACCCCTCCGCCTCGGCGGCTGATACTCCGAGCCGTGACTTAAAATGCTAAAAATCTTGCCGTTGTGTGACCACTGGAGCGTCTGCCGGAGAGCCGCTCTTTGCTCGTTTCCTTGTTGTGTCCCCGGAGTCCTCTGAGAGTGGGCACCTTGCAGGATAAAAATAAATAAATAGACGCACGCGTATGCGTAACGTGGTGTGCCAAACACGCGTAATCCCATTATGAGCGCAATTAAAGGAGACTGAATGTGACAGAACGAATACAAAAATAAGCAGGGGTGCCACTTAAATATCCTTCATCTCTGTTTGAAGGATATCCAGTGAACAATGAAGAAAAGCTAAGTTTGAGTGTATCCTTGTAAACTCATATGGCTGTGCTCCTGCAGCCTGCAGATGCGCCCTGCGAGATGATGAGGAGGAGTAGGAGGAGTTCAGCATTTGTAGTTTCTGATTCTGTTATACAAGTCTGCTGCTGTTGTTCATATAACCAGTGGATACGGGATGTCCAGCCAACTGTGTTTGATAACTGCTCAGTCTGGCCCTTTAAAATGTGCTTTAGTAACACAGACAGTGAAACTTCTTTTCTTCATCAGTAACAAAACAGACAGTAACAGATGCAAACTTCTTATGAAACCTACTTTACTTTGTCAAAGTTTACAAATATGGCCCATTTCTTATAAATGTCTGTATACTTTCCTAATTTTTTCGTTTTCTACCAGATCAACAACATGTCATGATAAATAGCTTTCCCCTTGACTGTTGGATGAACTCCCAACCAAATTGCAACACCCTTCGCCAGAAATCTCAGCACTCATCAACTTTTTCAGAGGAAGATCTCAAGAACTTAAACATAACTCCCCGATGGTACTGCAACATTTTCAGATTTTTCTGGGAAACGTTCTCCCACAACCCCCCTTCCACCTCCACCTAAGTGCCGTCTGCACTGGAGCTTTGCTGAAAATGTGAAAGGCTCATCACATGCATCACAGTATTCTCCTATAAGGTCATAATTACTCTGAGTAAAAAACAACATGAGGCTGTGGTGATACTTGATATCTACTTTACTGCGTCTGGTGCAGACGGTCAACCCCAAGAACTTCTGCTGATAAATCAAAGTCATTTGCTGCAGCCCAGTCAAATCACTGCTCTTCTGCTCCCACCACATGTATAATACATAGCTTGGGAAACTTAATCCAAGGTTTTCATTTTCATCTGTCTGGCAAACCAGGAAATTCTTTCTAGCATGTACACAATTGACCATAGCACGGCTGCTAAACCACAGCAAGGATTTTTACTGATTCTCAAATCACAAAGATTTGTGAGAACTACCGACTTCAAAGCAAAGAAATTGGATTTTATAGGAAGCACCAAAATCAATAAATAGAACAATAAATAGTAAGCTTCATTGGTTATAAAACACATCTTGATTAATTTAGATGGAACTGAAGAGAAAATAAAAATCTAAACGAGGCATTTACTGACAGATAAATGACCTCGTGGCAGATGTAGGATAATAAATACAAGAGAAAATTAAAACTGCAAGCAGGGATATACGGGCCCTCGCACTCTTCGCACCGCCTCCCCGAAGCCGGCTCCCCAACGTGCAGCGCACGAGGGACCGCATGTCCCCGCTTAAAGTTGCTATTTTTTTCTCATTTCCTGTCTCCAGCAGGGGACGCTATGACTATGACGGAATATTACTATCAGGTGTCTTCAGGGCGGGACTGCAATCAAAGATTTAATGTTTGAGGAAGATCGGAATATGTATATAAAAGTTACAGTCAGTTGCATGTTCATGGCGAGACGCTCAAAATGGCCACCACGACACGGTCACACTGATCGACGAAAACAAATTCATGATGCCGAGACACTTTTCGGTACATCTAAGTGTGATACGCGTGTCCAACGAATTTGGTGCATGTAGGTGAAACTAGGTGCCGGAGCTGCAGTTTAGGGGGCGCTGGCGAGCCGTTTGGCCACGCCCACTCGCAAAACACATCAGATGGATGGTCTCACCACGTCGGACATATGTCACACGTTTCGTGAGGTTTCAAGCATCCTTTGACCTTAAACATCAACTTCCTGTGTCACGGCGAGACATCAAACTTTGCCGCATCGTCACGGCGACGCCCATTGGCAAAGTCAAACGAATGTCTCAATATATCATCAACTACATGTTCAGGTTATTGTGACCCGACTTTACGTTCACGTGATCAACCAGCTTGACGCAGAATGTGAAAGTATGAAAAGTGTAATTTCCAGTGTCCACCAGGGGGCGCTATGACTATGAGCGAATATTACCCCACAGGGGTCTTCAGGGCGGAGCTGTTATCATACCTGTAATGTTTGGAGAAGGTCGGTCCATGTACATAAAATTTAAAGTAACTTGTAATTTCATGGCGAGGCCCTCAAAATGGCCGCCACTTAATGGGCACACATATCTACGAAAACGAATAATTTGGATAAATTTTAATCCCAAACATGTTAACTATCCATAGAACAAATTTCAAGTCGTTTTGAAAAAATCCCTCGGACAAGTTCGACAAAGTACAACATGTGAAAATCGCCCAAAATGGCGACTAAATTCAAAATGGCGGACTTCCTGTGGAGTTGACGTAATGGTGCAATGTAACTTTTTTGTGCGTCTAGGTGTGATACACGTCCACTGGATTTCGTGAATTTAGCTAAATGTGGCCATCGGGGCATCTCTTTAGGGGGTGCTCTCGAGCCACTTGGCCACGCCCACTCGCGACTCCACTAGAATACGAAATCTTTCGCCGGGAGACATGTGTCTGTCAACTTTCATGAGTTTTTGAATACGATAAAGCCTCCAAAAAGGCAAATCACTTTACGTCAGAATAATAATGAACGAGAAAAATAATTCCTTGAATAACAATAGGGCTTTCGCACCATCGGTGCTCGGGCCCTAATGAAATAGAGATCGCCTGTGTGATAATCCCAGATCTATGACAGTGTCCTATATTCTGACACTAGGAGGCAGATGACTGCAAATAATACTGGAGTGCTGTGTGACATTTCCTCAACAGTTGAGTCATTTAGAAAGCAGGTGATTATGGCCGCACCTCAGACAAACTCCATGCTCTTATTTATTTCTTTGGATTTTTCTGTGAATGAATGAGTCCAGAATAAGATCCTGAGAAACCAACATTTTTCCTGAAGCCAAAATTGACTGCTGGTACCTTCAACCGTATGAAGTTAAGTGGCTCTCATTATCTAGAAATATGAAACAATGGTAACAGCCCCATTTAAAGCATTATTTTATTTTTTTACTTCAGGAAGGCTGTGATCAGAGACATATATTTAGCCACATTTATAAACTGCAGTGGTCTGATCTATTTGCAACTGAGCTCAATGATGATGAGGGAGGGGCAAGCGCTGCTCTTTTACTTTCACTACTCAAAATTTTACCCAATTAGTGCTGTGGTTTAGGCGTTAGTATGCTTCATACTTGACCTTTTCAGATAATCAAACTTGATCTTGAACCTCCTTCTAACACTGCTGTGTGAGAAAGTGTATTTAAATCTCTCTCTCTCTGAAGATTTGTATTCTTTCGTCCCACAATCATTCATGTCACTTGTCACGTGAAAAGGAGTCAAACATTTTTCAGAGAAAGATTGTCCTATAGTGCCATCCACATTTTAATGATTATCGTGTGCCCCCATTCTCCATAACAACCAACATCAACCAACCCCCAAACTTTAAAAGATTGCACTCGTAGACTGTATATAAACGTGGACGTAGCTTCTGGGTTTGAAAAATTAGGCCGATGTGGAAGTGCCAAAAACTGCAATACCACCGAGGGCTGCTGGAGGTTGGATCCAAAGAGCCTCTGGCTCCATAGACTCCCAAACTTCTTTTATGAAATACAGTGCCGATCATTTTTTCCATGAGTTATATTGGTGTTGTGAGCTAAAGTCCCTTCTTCTTATTTGTTTTTCTGGCGGATCATCTGCAAGTAATCCCATTAGAAATTAAGCCTTAAAAAACTTGTGTTTTTGGCTGAGAGTCCTGTTTGAATGACAGGCCTATAGTGCAGTCAGGTTTCTGGTGTACGTGGACAGGGCATAGTGTCCTCAGGTTCCCAGTCAGATCAAGTCAGAGCCACCGCTCGCTCTTCCCCAGATCGTCCAAATATGGTCACGTCTGGCTCCAGAACAACAACATGGTGACGGACAAAACCTGAACTTGAGGCTTCATCACAGCAGCACACAAACCAATGGGTGATGTCACTGTAGGTTGCCCCTTGGGTGCACTCTCGAGGTTTACTGTACACAAAGTTTCGGTTTACATGTACAATGTACATTCTCCTGCTGCAACAGTTTCAAAATTAAACTGAGATCTACAACCATCAGGACACAACTGGAAACAATTTACCATCGAGAGTACTCAGACCCACATACTCACGTAGTGAATTGGTATTGGTCTGGAAACACCAGGCAATCAACTCTTACAAAAATATGTAATAGTTACTTTGGTCCACAGCACAAAAAACAAACAATTCACAATAATGGTGCTGAAATTTTGAGAAGCCCATGTTTGTCTTGGTCTAATCTTTTTTATCGGCGTGTGTCCACGTCACATGACTGTCCGACCGTTCTCATTGCTCTATCAGGTAACATCCATCATTAAAAAAAAAAATTTGTTTCAAACTCAGGGATCTCACAATTTTACACTTATTACTGTGAAACTTGTAAGTTTTGCCCTGTGGACCCTGTGAAAGAAACATTTACATATTGTTCCAGTGAAAATCGAGTCTGCCTCAACAGTAGCTGAAAAAGACATCAAGAAAAAGAAAGCATATTTTATAACGTGAGAATGAGTTCTTTTTAATGGTAGAGTAAACTGATTAAACCATGCTGTAAGTTACAGTTGAGCCAGTTGTATTGTTCTTGGACAGCGGAGGGCACACATCATCTCACAGTCACGTGAGGTCACATTGATGCTTGTGTAAACTGTGAGGGCGAATCAGAGCCAAGTGGACTTTTTTCAGCTCCAGAAAATACAGCAGATCCTCCCTGTAGATTTACACGAGAGGCAAAGATATGATGTTTCATACAAACACTAGATGCCAAAAGCCTGTTAATCCAGACAGACTTAAATGATGCATTTGTAAAACCAAGACTTGGTTTGGCAATAATCATTTCCTGAGGATCAAACAAGATGAAAATAAATGAATAAAAATTCAAAACTCTTTCCAAACCGAGTTACGGCAATCATCAGCAATGAAAGCCACGACTCTTTTGCAAGTGTTTCCTGTTTTGTCTTCAGTGATGCCGTAGAGCACTTTTATTTTGAACTACTTTTACCAGTATAAAACAGCTATGGATGCCTCTTTTTTGGCCACAGCAAGATTCTGTTTTTGCTTTGAGGCTGACTAATGCAGACGACTGGGATTCTGCATACCAACAGTTCCTCCAGAGAGTGAAAACTATGTGCATGTGTATCTTGGTTTGCCTCCTCTTTCTTCACTGGAACACCAGACAGACAGTCAGAACCAGCTGTACTGGGTCACTGATGTATTTTGCTCGTAATTCATTGAACCTTTGCCATGCGGAGTCCTCTGTCTCCAGCGAGGGCAGCACAGTGTTCCTTCACACAGCTCGGAGACACATCTGCAATGAATTAGCCGAGTTCTTTTGTCCACGTTGCTGGAATTCACCCCAGTTCCTGAGTTTTTGGGCACTCGATTGAGCAAAAAGAATTTGAATAAATCAACGTCTGAGATGCAGAAAAGGAGAGAAAACAGTGACAAGGTCTCCTGCATGAGACACGTCATTAAGTAAAGAGTAAAAAAAAAAAAAGATAGCCATCCTTTCATAGTGCTAAATTTACCATAAAACCAACACCAATTTTTTGTGCCATTATTGAGTCAACATCTGGCAAACATTTGCCACTTTGCTGGGGACGTTAAGCGTATAATTAAGCATTTACAACGCCCTATGTCTTGATTGAAGGCAGCTATAAACATTTTAATAAATATACTTTTATAGGTGAGTATTGCTATGATATAAAACCCACACTGCCACAAATTTGGTGGTTTGAATGGCTCCTTCAAACCTGTTCGAAATCCAGCTTCACTGTGAGAACAATTAGTATTATTTTTTTCCAGTTTTTTCCATTTGCAGTCGATTATTATTTCAATGTCAACATTATGATCTCATCACATTAAAACAGGACCACACACATCTTTGAAAACATCTGTGGCGAAACCTTCTTCCTCTGATCTATTCCCAGGACTTTCACATTGCATCCCCAAACCTTAACCCCAATCCTTTATAGATCTGAATAGATCAGATTTACACGCTGACGTTTCCTTTTAGTAGCACATTTTCCCTCAACTCGCTTTCATAACGCCGCCTATTCCAACAAGGTTCAGCTCAGCTCAAACCTCTATAACAGAAACAGACAATTCAAATATTTTCTCCTCTTTCATAAATACTGGGTTTCCATTACTCTTGAAGCACCCAAGCTGAAGCTTGCACCACACACACACACACACACACACACACACACACACACACACACACACACACACACACACACACATACAGTCTGGTGGACTACGTGGCAATCTGCACATGCACTGTAGTTTCTGCAACCAGGAGGAGGAGCACTTTATCACGACGGAGCCCAGTAAACTTTACATTGTGCAGTGAATCATGAGGATTTACCACATTTTCTCACACTCCCTGTCTCCCTTCTTATCCCACAACCGAAGAGATACAGGGAGAGATTCCAGTTACTCCAATAATCTCTTTATTCACCAAGACAGTAACAAAATAAGCAACATTGAAACTCCACTTCAGATGATTTCAATGTTCTGTCTGGAACTCAGATTGTGATTTGCCTGTTGCATTGTAGACATAACCATGCAAAATTGTGAGTTTAAGAGAATTTTTTGTTTTTGTTTGCCCTTTTGGAGGCAGTGACATATTACCACCTTTTCTCTGGTGACCTGGCAAATCTAAGTCCAAAATAAATGTTCTTGTCACTCTGTTTTTGGTGTCCACCAGTTAATGAGGAAAATATCTGTCTCTTTAGCTGCTAAATGCTCTACCGTATCCACCAGCTGATCACTAACTACGTCTGGCTGCTGGTTTGGGGGCTAAACAGGTGGTGTACGGTGAGTTTTTTTTATAGCTTTTTCCTTGAAAACAGCTGCCCACTGTGGCTAAAAACAAAACTATGAAAGCAGTGTGAGTGAACCGAGACAGTAAATTTGTGGGCAGGAAAACAAAAACAAAAAGCTCAAAGACGCTGTTAAAATCTGTAAAGCGAAGAGCAGGGCAGTGTTGGGTCTCTATGACAAGTGACAAGTAGTCATGTAATCCATCGTTAACATATAAATACAGAATATGGAAAGCAGCTTCAACTTTGTAATCAGAGAAGAGACAACCGGCATTCATTTGCCATCCATCACACCACGTACTGTTTCTCTGGGAAATGTCAGAATAACACGAGTGAGTAGAATATATTTGGTATGCTTGTCATGTGCTTGAAAAACACTGTTGAAAAATTTGAACTGGACACGGTTTCACTCTATGGTCCTTCCACAGTGTGAACACATGGAGCCCAGGTGGGCTGGAGAACATACAGCAGATAACCACAGGTGTAGATGTTAGTGTGTTAGTTTGTCTATTGGTCACCCCCCACATCCAGCTCATTGTGGGCAGGTTCAAAGCTCCTTCATACCTTCATCATTATGAAAATGCTGAAAACAGTTAAGACACTGATGAATGTTCAAGTGCATCAGAAAGTAAACTGAGCTTCATCTTAGAAATAGAACTTTAGAAGATGTAGGTCAGATTTTCACCCCAGCGACAGAAACAGACTGAGAGAGAACTTTTATGTTTTTCCAAAAAGTTGCTTGATGTAGTTTGAAATTTTCAATGTTGGGTTTTTGCTTGTAGGAAATGCTTCAAAATGTACAGAACAACAACAATTTACTTTCAGAGAGGGGAACGAATTGCAGAGACAGAAATCGTAAATTTGATGCAGCACAAGGACTTTAGAGTCAAGCTCTGAGAAAACCCCTAAAAAATTAAAGACATTTTACAAGTTTTCAAAGGCTTATTATTACTCTGCTTAATGAGTAAATTGACCTTGAGTCTTGACCTTGAAATCTGTGAACTGCTCCTTTAAGAATGAAAGAGTTAAAAACAGTGAAACAATGACTTTGATAGAAATATTAGACGCAGTGCTTTTATATGAACCACTTATTTCACTTCACCTATCGTACATTTATTCTGTTTAAAATGGCTCCATCTACAGGAGACATACAGTTAAATCATTCTCACTGATCACTGACCTGAGCTCTTTTCTTATGATGATCTGTAGTTTAATGCCACTGCTTGAAAGAATAATTATGAAGCAAAGCTCGATCTTCCTTCAATAGTAAAATGAATACTGTATCGCCACTTATGAGGACTGAACATGAAGTACAAAGAGAAAACCATTAGGCGAAAAAGAGAGGAACGGCAGGTAAGAAAAAAAGACCACCGGGTTTGTGGTGAATTTCTTCCTGCAGTTAAAGCAAAGTTTCTTTAAAGGAATCCTGTAGCCGAGGATGATTTTAACAAACACAACTTTCCTATTTTAAATAGTTTCCAACTTCTTTCAGTTTCTTTTTGGCACAAATGGAGCCAAGAAGACACTGACACAAACAATTTCATTTTTGGCTATATTTCTCTTTTCTTGCAATTCACACAATAAATTACTTGCTATGGCTCACCAATAAAAGAGTTGAACACAAGGTTTGGTGTAACTCACTTTATTTATTGAATTCAAAATGCAACACAAGATAAGACAGTTGCAGTGAAACGAGGCCTGCACAAAAAGCACCACACAACATTTTCAAGGCGCACTCACAATTCATCTGTGCATAAAATATTCATAATAATACTGGAAAATCCTACAATCAAAGTTGACAAATGACCAATTTTCAGTCCAATAGATTGCATGTTGTAACAAAACTCAATAAAGTCGCAGCAATCGCACTTCATTTTTTTTTAGGTGAAATTTAAATTTTATAATTTTTCAGTAAAACATAAAACATTAGACAAAAGGAAACAAAGGAATTTACTAACAATGGATATGACCTGATTACAGTAAAGTGAAGTTCAGTACAGAGGCTGAGAAATGAAAACAGATCCTGAAGCCAACAGATTACTGGTGTAAAAGGTGGCAGCTCAGTCAGGAGAGGAAGTGTTCACACAGCGAAGAGCAGGTGTCCTGAGAAGAAGCTTGTGGTGGTCAGCCCGGTGATTCCGTCAGTGGCCTCCAGCCACACTTTGTCCCCCGTCTGCAGCCGGAGCACCGCGTCCCCTGATGACAAGTAGCGACCTCCCTCAGAGACCTTGAAACTGTGCTGTACCAGTTCGTTGTTATGCAACAGCTCTGCACTTCCTACGTCAACGAAGGCGCTGCAGAGGAAGCTGAACTGATAGAGACCGGGGATGACGCATGTGAACAGGCCCGTCTGAGGGCTGTAATGGTTCTGCTCGTTGTAAACAATGTGACGGAAACGAATGATTTTATCTGAAGATGGGTTGTACTCTCCCAGGCGGACTGAGAAAGCAGACTGAGGCTGCATGATGCTGATGTTGAATGCTGGTGGTCCAGGAGGGCCTATGGGGCCGGGGGATCCTACTGGACCTGCAGACAAACAACAGTTACTTCAAAGGGCTGAGAAAAGCTATTGGAGGCTTGTATTTATTCACATAAAATACATTTATGAGCTCTCAGATTAGTTTTCTGACCCTCTTCAGGGTCAAAACTCAACACTGAATTGTATATATTCAGTTTCTTAACATCTCAGTTAGAAAAGAACTTCACTTCTGCTTCAGCTTACAGTTGTTTTCAATGAGGCCACAAATCTAATTTAATTACTGACACTACATTTCATTCAATTAAATATGGCACTATTTATCTATTTCTCTCACTACACTGACTAAAACTACCTAAGCTGAATAACTCACTTACAGAATCCTGCTGCTGTTAATAACTACCATGTAATTAGGCCTTTACAATAAATAATTATTGAATTCAGCACTATTATCATGTTGTACATGTTTGGAGGTCATATCAAACATTTTCAACAATTTAGGAAACACTCAGAACTATAAATAATGTAGAAAACGATGAACAGACAGTATGGTAATAAATTAGGTGAATAGACTACCTCGTTCCCCTGGAGGTCCGGGAGGTCCTGCTGGTCCTGCTGGTCCAGTTGGTTCACATTCTGTATATCAAGAGAATGTGTGTGTTAAATTAAGCCTCATAATTTACATAATTTTTCAAAATGTGCTGATATCAGTTAATAATGGATGATTTTCTATTAGACCAAGGAACACCATCACCAAAATGATAAATGTTAGGATCACCAAGACTTGCATGATTTTAATTTACAAATTGATCTTCACTTGTTTGTGCTTAAAACCAACCTCATCTTCACTGAAATCCACACAGATATCACCTCCACCTGCAAGATTAAACACCTCATATGAAGAAGTATTTTCACACCAGTGGTTAGGAGAAGGATTTAAAACTACTGAGGAAGAAAAATTCTGCGGATTAAATGAGATGATTGAGATTATTCCCTGTGGTTAATAAGTTTGTTCCGGTGTTGTCTCACCTGAGCAGGGTCTGTCTCTCCAGGCCGACAGGTTGAGTTTTTGGATGCTGGCGCACCGGACGCGCCGGTTCCTGTTTGAGATTACGTCGAATGTATTGGTGGGGATAGACATGATGCCGGTGTTGTCACAGATGATGCTGGACAGCGTAACAGAGGACAGAGCATTCCTCTGCCTCGGGGTGAAGACACCCGGTTTCTCGTACCACAGCCTGAGAAAGAAGGGAAAGAAACACACATTTGTATTTATGGTAGTCAGTCGAGTCTGCAGCTGCCGTTTGATATGTCAGAAAGACCTTTGAAGAGCACAGATTGCAACTGTTTTCACTGTGATTATAATTTTTTTTCTAAAAGAATCCCACATTTACATTATGAATTCTACATACATTAGTGTTTATATCCACTCATATACTGACCTGTCACCTTGGCGGACCTTCTGGAACTGGTTTGCGATGAGGCAAGAAAACAGAGCCCCCACACGGCCGCCCTGGACAAACGGCTCTGCCACGCCACCAAGCCACACATCAATGTTGTCGGGTGTACCGTAGAGCTGCAGCAGCCGGCGGGCCAGGTCAGTATTGTTCATAACTCGGCCCAGCTCTGCCTGGTTCCTGGGCTGAGACAGGCCACAGAACTGGCGCCAGGCGTTGTAGCCTGGACAAGCAAACGACATGAAGACAAGAAAGGTGAGGACAATCAGGAAAGGGATGAAGCATTGGAAGGAAAAAGCTGAAAGTGAGAGAGGGGTGTACCAGGAAGGGCATGGTCACGTCCCCTCTGCATGTTGAGAGCGCCCAGGTCCAAGGCCAGATGCTGCACAAACTGGAACAGCCTCTCCCTCAAAGAATCCACCATCATGTGGTCCTGGGTGCTGAGCTTAGCAGGGCTGCCGATCAAACCACGCAGCAGAGGGTCAATGCCGCCTGATGAGGGAGAAAAGAAAAGTTAGGGCAATAGTTGAAGAAAAAAATAGAAATAGAAAGATTGCAGCGGTTTTCTTTGAGCAACTCACCCTCGAAGACGATTCTCCAGGGGGCGAAGAAGGCCTTGTGCAAGGGCACAGAGGGGAACTGACTGTGCTCCCTGTAGTTTTCATCCAGACGGGATAAAACCGGCTGGATCGCCAAGTGGGCGAAGCGGTAAGCTGCTGTCGCAAAGACGTTGGAGATGCTGGGGTCGACGTTGGGATTGTAGCCGGGGTAACGGCCGAGTTGCCTGCGCATTGCGGCGTTGCCCACAATGTGTGGCAGATAGTCTCTGAACACAAACACCTGAGAGAGACAGGGGCAGGTAATGTGAGTGAATGACGCTTGCTTTGTAGAAATATGAAAGATGACCGACTGTCAGGTTTATCTACCTGTGTGTAGGCACCCATGATCTTGCGGGCCTCCTGGTAGAGCCTCTCACTGCCCCAGTGCGGGTTCAGTCTCTTCAGCTGACGAGCCAGGCGGTTATGCTCACGCATGAAGAGTGTGTGGAGGGATGTCAGAGCGATGTTCTCGTCCACGCGGACATCACCTTACGGGGAGAAATGAAGCAGCCATCAAGCAGACGGACCAAAGCGCTCATTTTCCTGTTTGGATTCATATGATTGGAACCACTTTCTATTTGGGGCTGCTGCAAATAGGACCTTCAATAATATTTATCAACGCTTTATAGATCAGTAATAAGCCGTTAACAAGAACATTTGAATTGCTATATTTATTCTAGTGTAACTTGCTTTCTCTTTTAAATTACTTAATATATTGCAATGCCCTGAAATAAAGAGAATGAAAACCATTTTTATGATTTTTAAAATTTTCTCATATATATGAATATACTTTATAATAAAGAGAAAGAAATATCACCCTCTATTTCACAGCTTAGCTCACAGTTATAAATGCAAATCAAGTTATTGGTAACGCCTCACTCTTCCCCTCTTTTTACTATCTATAAGTAAGTGGGAGTCAGAAGTACCATTTATAACTAGAAAAACAATGAAAATGTTTACTTTAAACAAACCAAAATGTGGTTTTGTGTATTAAGACATATTTGACATTATTATTATTTTTGTATTATTCATTATATATACAACAGAAACCCGTTATAGCTGCTTAATAGGAGTTATAGATGT
This sequence comes from Embiotoca jacksoni, assembly GCF_022577435.1. Lineage (NCBI taxonomy): Eukaryota > Metazoa > Chordata > Actinopteri > Embiotocidae > Embiotoca > Embiotoca jacksoni. The sequence goes on from NW_027185230.1 coordinate 9,037,968, forward strand.
TGAGAAATGGTCCTTAAATGGCTGCTTCCTCCTTCATCATACTGTCTTATTAAACAATAATGAAGTTTGTATGCTGCTTATAAGTGTTATAACATTTATAAAGCTATTATTTAAAAATTAAGTTCAAAGATGACCAACCTGCAATGAAACACGGGACCTCCTTGGCGTTTGTAACGTTGGTGGTTCTACTGCGTGTTGCACACATTTGCACCTGGAGAGGGTGGAAAGGCAGCAACTCCCGCCCGTTGTCTCTGAACTCTGTGTTCACACGTAGCAGGCCATCGTCGTTGGTGAGGTTGCGAAGATACAGGGCGAGCTTCTCCTCAGAGCCGTACACCTGGCCGAGATCCAGGAAGGCCGTCACCGCGTTGATCTGCTCCCTTTTGTTGGGCTCTCCGCCGAAATTGTAGGCCGAGAATCCTGTTCCACAAACGGGGGCGGATCTGAACGAAGGGATGCAGCTGTCGGGGCCGGAGGGCAGGCGGGGGTCACCACGAGGAATCTGTAGGTAGAAAAGAGGATGTGAATGAGAGCGCCGACGGTTACGGAGAGACTCGCAACAACATGTGAGTGTTCGGGTGTGTGATACCCACCGGGATGGGGATGCATGGCTCAGTATGCTCACAGCTCTCTTCACAGTTGACCCCGTTGCTGAAGGAGCGGATGCTGGGTGAGAAGGGTGTGAAGGTGAGATCGTGGTCATTCCACTGGCCGAACAAGGTCACCATGTGAGTGAACTCTCTGTCATTGACCACGCTTGCATCCGTCGTGCTTAGGATGTTGTTGGACACTTGTCGCACCTGAGCACGGAGGAGAATTGGATGAATAAAATGTTAAACATGCACTTATGTATGTTTATTATTCAAGACGACTATCTGGGATATCGAGCTCGTACCAGTGGGAGCAAGAAGTTGTTGAATGTTCGGTTTCTGTCCCATCCTTTCGGCAGGGAGATGCCGTCGTCATACTCGGCAGGCAGCCAGCGGGCGAAGGGAGTGTTGGTACCTCCGAGACGAGGGTTGTTCCTAAAAGCAGACGAGAGGTGTCAATGTTGGGACACACGCCTTGAGAAATCCCACAGAAGTGTTCACATCTTGTGTGGTAAGTTGCTTAAGATTTAGGTGCATTTCACAAGTATTTCCTCTGTTTTCAAGCGCTACTCAGACTCAAAGGCACTCTGTCACAAAATCAACAAATTTCGGACAAGTTTCTTTCAATTCAATACAAAATCCTTTTTTTGCAAAGTAACCATACAGTTGTTTTTGTCCTACATATTTGTTTGTAAAGTAATTGGAGGGCAAGAAATCAAAATAGGCTAATAATGCATGAGCTCGGTTGCCCCTATTTGTAAGAAAAGGACAAGTAAACTTTAGGTTTAATATAGTGAAAAATGTGTCAAGAAAATTTTTTAAATGAGCATTTTAGACTGCGTTTAATCACACTTTAAAGTCTTTCTTACAGGTTGTTGCAGACGCTGGTGACTGTGCGATACTGTTCAAGGTTTGGTGTGGCGCGGCATTCTGGAAGACTGACTCGAGCTGAACATCCAGTTATTTCAGAAAGTTTCAAAAGGTCTTCTCTAGAGAGCAAATCTGCAAAATATGACAGACACATTTCATGGATTCAGTGTGTGCATGTCTGTCTAGTAGTTAATTACAGCTTTGAAGTGCTCCGCTGTGCCACATCATGAAACCCCAAACCTTCACAAAAAGACAATATGAGCAGTGTTTGTGTCGTCTTTGTGCGGGTGGTGCATGTCTGACCTGTTGCGTTAAGTGAGCGTTTGTGCACATGATGCATCCTGTCGTGCAGCAGACGCAGGGTTTGTGCCATGTAGTCTGCGGATCTCACGGCTGAGCGGGTGTCACCACGAGGCTGCTTCAGGAGACGAAGAGCATCGTGAGGCCTCACCACGTCCTTGCGAACCCGCCTCAGACTCCTGGAGGACACAAAGCCACACAGTTGAATAACAAATTTGATAAGATTAATTTCTACATTTGATGACTTCTTTCAACAAATACCGAGCTATGAAGTTACGGTGATGAATGGCTTGAATAGCAAAGAAATAGCTTTTCACTGCACATGAATGCAGGATTAATTTGAAAGAAGAACTCACTCTTCTCGGGAGTACTTGTACGCATCATCCACGATTTTCTTTGCCTCCTCAAAACATTGTTGAAGGAGAGGACTGCCAAGAGGTTCACCTGCTAAGAAATAAAGAGTTTTGATAATCTAGTGATGTAGCAGAAAAGAAATGGGGCCCGAAAATGGGATTTACTGCGGAAAAATGTCCCCAGAAGGATGTAGTTTACCTGGTGGATTGGAGTGAGCGGGCACCAGGCAGATGCCCAGCACAACAAGGACAGACAAAAGCATTTCTGAAACAAATAATTAAACCTAAGTCAGTTTTTCATTTGTCAAAAGGCATGCACAAAAATGATTTCTCAAGCTCTGTTTAACATGAAATATATCTATGTATGAAAACAAAAAAAAGATTCTTGTTACCTGCGTCTGTGAAGAGGCTTGTGAAGGTTTCAGATGCTCTTTGCGACCTGGAGTTAACGATGTGGTGTTCAGCCTCATCAGCCTGTTTATATTGAGGTTGAGGGACCGGAGCCTCGCCCCCGGGGTTGAGCAGGTGAAGTTGTTGTCAGTAAAGAACACTTCCTTCTTCCTTGTCTCCGTGTTGAAGGAAATGTTTTTTCCTAATCAGTAACCACTTCTGGACAACCGATAACACAAATGACTTTATTCAGTAAATTATATAATGAATACCTTTACACATGCTTCTTGTGGAGGCGGTCGTCATGGTCACAGCCAACATTGTCAGTAGTTTCTTTTAGATATTTTAGTATAAAAACCACATTTCCTTATTTATTATAACTTCAATGTCAATGTGTTTAGGGAGCATTTTGTCCAAAATTTTTTATGTTCTTCGACACATGGAGTGTGTAAATCATACACACTATTTTGATATTGTATAGTTTGTTGACAGTAAATGGGAGGATGACAAAGGACCCCCACCTGGACCTTGTGGTTAATGGCTGTCACCTCAGCCACAAGGGAACCTCTCAGTTTCAGAAATTTTGCATTGTTTTTGGTTTGTTTTCATGAATACATATATATATATATATATATATTTTTTTTTTTTTTTTTTATTATTTTTTTTTTTTTTTTTTTTTCATTTGAATTGGCACAGCAGGTTCTGGTACTTCACCAGAGGAGATAGCATTGGAAGAGATTTTAGTGTTGCCTCATTAATTCAGTATTTATAAAGCAGATTGGGACCATTTTCAAGTGTTTTACCATTTCACTATATTGCCATGCTGTGGCTGATGGCCTACAGTGTTACAGCACTGATGACACTACAACACTACAACTGATGAACTTGAGAAAGGCTTTGAAAAGAGTAAGCAATTACTAATAGGAAGAAATCAAAATATTAATCAACACTAAAATTAAAAGTAGAGCTTATTCATCATTAAAATGAACAATAATTCATTATATCACCTGTTTTCCATTTTGACAGGTTGATGTATGAAGTTAAAACAAGTGCTGTATTAACTAATGATGCTTCCAGACAGCAACAGTAGGTTGAGGTTGAGAGACATGGCTGCATCATGAGGAAACGAATGGACACGTGGTCAAACAATCATTTCACTTTGAAACAGTTGAAACCTTTTGACATAACAAGTGAGACAGGTTGAAAGACTTGAAAACAATAACAAGCTGATTGCCACCAATGACATGAGTAACAAGCTCAACATGTCGTGACATCATCATACTCAAAACACAACTGAAGACTGTCTATGAAAATATTATTATTTAATGGGAGATTGTAGCTATGGACTAACACAGGGAGTTCATATTTCGGTTGTTAACCAGCTCTGACTCCAAGATATATTTACAAGGTGGTCCAGTTATGACTCCTCTGACTGCATGTTTTGAATCTAGTGGCGAGAAATTTTACTCCTAAACTCCCTGCAGATCCATTACTCATCCCAACAACCAATCAAAAAAAAATACCTTGAAGGTCATTTTAAGAAAGTGAGGAGTGGGGTAAAAAAAAAGTATTTTCATATTGCTGTTGTCGCCCTTCGCCAAACAGTCAAGTTGCAGTTCACGTCCACAATTCGATGTGGATGTATGAACATATGTAGTGAAGACTTTTGAGGATTTTGGACAATAAAGCTGATTCTGACAGAATGCAAAGTTGTATTCAAGCTTTTGCTGAATTTGAAGAATTCCTGAGATATTGTGTTGACGATAATGGGACATACGCATGAACAACCCAAAAGCATAATGCCTCTGCAATGACTTCAACTGCAGCCGCAGGCATTATGTTTTCAGACCCATGCAACATTTTACCCAACATGGTCTTCATCAGGCAAACATTTAAAATTTTACAGTGTAGACAACAACCTTGCTGTTTGTGTCCTGCACCTTTACCCGAGTGAGGTTGGACCTACAAACTAACCACCTGTTCTGTCACAAAAAGTCACACCTCTAACCGGTATGGCTTTTCCCCCAGCAGGGGTCACTTGAAAATGTTGTGTATAGGTTGCACATTAACTGCATTAACTTCTGTGCAAAAAATGAAAAGCAAAAGTAGGACATTTTTTTTCACATTTTATTAACAGGCGCCATGAAAAAGTTAATTTCGTAGAGGTGATTGACGCTGTGTGGGATTCTCTGGACCCTTCACATGTACAACAACCTAAAATTAACCAATTTAATGAGAGTTCCGTTTGTCTGAGTTCTCTTTTCTTTAAGGTCATGGTTTCACAACATTTACTGAAGAGTTGCACTTGTCGTGTCCAAATCTCTCTTTTTTTTAAAATCGTTAATTTATCAGCAATAACTGAAGTATCGTGAGTCAACCTTAGTGTTTAGCAAGAAATCCCATTTCACCACCGGGTCAGCTAGTGAGCACGAAGCTGGACTGTTTTTACAATCAGGCATCAAGACTGCACAATCAGAAGAACGTGCAGAATTAAAACTAGACTCAATTGGAAAAATAGCACATTTTTTTACATAAAACTAGTTCACAAAGATTTTGTCCTGTGCAGAAGAATACCTGTTTGGTACAGTATGTGTTTTTGAATCCATATTACATTACATTACAGTACATTTCATTTAGCTGACGCTTTTATCCAAAGCGACTTACAGTAAGTGCATTTCAACCATGAGGGTACAAAACCCAGAACAACAGCAATCAAGAAAATACAATTTCTTCAAGAAAGCCAAACTACAAAGTGCTATCAGTAAGTGCCATTTTAAATGCTACTAAAGTTCTACTGTTCAAGGTAAAGTCGGAAGAGGTGTGTTCTTAGTTTGCGGCGGAAGATGTACAGAGTTTCTGCTGTCCTGATGTCGTTGGGGAGCTCATTCCACCATCTAGGAGCCAGGACAATAAACAGTCATGATTTTGTAGAATGTTTAGCTCGCAGTGAGGGAGCGACAAGCCGATTGGTAGAAGCAGAGCGGAGTGAACGGGCTGGGATGTAATGTTTGACCATGTCCTGGTCAATATGTTTTCCAGTGTTAGTGTTAGTGTTTTTTTGTTCCAATAAATTTACATGGACACAGAAAAGCTGAAATAAGGGAAGTGAAGCTCCTCAGTTGTGCCTGTTGCTAGACACTAAGGAGGAAAATCATACATTTGTACATTTTAGAAGTAAGTTTGTACATATTTGACTAAAAACAGCATACATTTATGAATAAGTAATGTAAACTCTGTCTACAATAAAGGGCCACCTATTTTAGTTTGTGCGACAAAAAAGGAGTTACGGTGTGATTCATTGTTCAGTGGAATCATTGCATGAAATTCAACAATGCACTGTAGTTTTTTTTGCTCATTTGTGTAAATCCCCTGGTCCAGGAAGTATAGATATTCTGGACAATGCATGAGTCATTTAGTTGAATAATTTACTGCACAAAGTCAGTCCTCACCTTTTCTGTGAACACAATAAGGAAGCAGAGCACTACTTGAGACAATAAATTCAAATCACACACGATGTCTTATCTTAACCCATCATTAAAGTGGCCTTTATCAGTTTCATGCAAATGTTTAAACCACATTAACTCCATTTATAAAAGCAAATAAAAACTGGAAAACAAGCACAGGAGTTTGTGTCTATCTATAAAGAAAAGTGAGGGCTATATGAACGTCATGAAATTTACATAAAGCAAATGAAGAAAATATGAAACGTGTCTAAAATAACATCAGTTCTGCAGAAAACTTCCATGGATAAAAAAACAACAACAACTCGACAGACTTGAGAGGGGAAAAGGCAGGTTTCTCATTTGATGGACATCCTTTCTGAGTTTGTACAGCAACAATGATTGAAGTTGGAAAATATGAGTACAAGCTGCCAGACGTGGTTGTGTCAGTTTCACCATAAACACATATCTGTTTGTTGTTCTTAGACATGGCAGGTCTTTGTGCAACCATCCTCCTGTCATGTTTATAGAAACTTAAGTGTTGCTCCATTGTGCTAAACTAAAAAAACATTTTGAGGAACAAACTCAAGTTTCTTTCATATTTATTTCCTCTTTTTTTTTTTTTAACAGAGAAAATGTAGTTCAGAGTGGAATATGCCTCATGTAAAGACATAGTATATGTAGAGCACTTACACTTTGAAATACTTAATTAAAAACACTATAAATCTGACAATTACAGAAGAAAAGAACATATTTCAGCCTCACTTTACCACTGTGTCCCTTTTTCACCCTTCTATACCAGATCCTGGTTATGCTTCTGGTAATGGCCGACCCAAACACGTTTAAAGCTACTTTGTAATCAGTATTAGTTTACAATAGTAGTAAAGCTGTTTTATATGCATTTAATGATGTTAAGAAATGTGGATTATTATGTATTGCACTTGGCCATTTAAAGCATAGTGAAGCAGTCTATCCGTTTGACTTTTTATGTAATACAAAAACAGTTTGCAAGTGTGTGTTGTCACACCACATTTTTTTGGTTTGGTTTTTAAGATGCGGCGCAGTTCATCCAAGGCCTCTATGCTATATTAAACTTAGTGACAGAGCAGAAGCTTCATTAAGCTTGTCCACACATTCAACAACTGAAACTAAACCCTATGTCCTAATTGCTTTAACATGTGGATGTTGCCTTAAAACATCCATTCAGACACTCGGAGAAGGAGTTTGGTCGTATCTCAGAAACACGTGGGGATTATGTGGGTAAACATGCAGTGTACGATTATGTTGAGCATAAACAGTAATTTCTTGGCAGCTTTAATTTTGTGGTAATTACGGTCCTCAGCCCAGTCTAAAGGCATCAGCAGACAAGAAGTCTTCAGTATCCCCTGTTGAGGGTGAGCTACATCTAGCAAAGAGATACCCACCTTTGAATTCAGCATGACAAGATAAACAGATTATGTCACAAAGGGCAGCAGATGTGCAAAATGTCAAGGTGATTTCATATGCCGAGCAAATACAAAGAAAAAGCCCCAATTTAGATAGTTAGAAGGAAGAGACAAAGACAGCAAAAGAAAAGTGTTGTAATGTCAGAGTATCCCGCCTACTTTGTCTATTGTGACACGAAGTACCTCGAATCACTCAGCAGTGAAGCATGTGAAGACAATGCTAAAACGTTTTACTAGGTAGGTAGGTAGGTATTTACTTTATTAATCCCTGAGGGGATTTTTTTTTTTACTATTTTACTATTGTCTACCAGCAACTCCAGCCTGTTTTTACTTCCCGTTACGTGTTACAGCCTACTTGCTTTACTAGTTGCTCCACAAGAAGCATCATTTTATGTCATATGAACAACTTTCAACCTCAATATAAGTTTATAATACACAAATCCAACAGGCCGACACTCATCTGAAACCTGCTGCCAGTTTTTATTTTAGTAGAATGACCCACATCCTCTGCCATAAACTACTTCTCAGAAAGATAAGTCCGGAGGCACCGACTAGTCTACAGTGCTAATTTAGGGCAAACATTTCTCTTCCTGCACGTTGACTTTTCAAATCAAGAGTTAATCTTTTTGATCAAGTGATTGAGCATTGCACAACAGATATTCTCATCAATCCTGCCAGAACTCACGGCAGGACTACTGGACTTGACTGTGAAGAAAAGGGCTTATCGTGATCTTATACTGATATTCTAGGTCACGAGGTGAAATGTTAGATATGGAAACCATAATAATAATCTGTATGATATGAATGGACAGCACAATAAAAAGAAGTTGAACGGTATCTTTCTCAGCTGGTGTTACAGACAGTTCCAGAAAGAAATATCTAACCAAAAAATATTATAAATCATGATTTACAACATGATTAGCAAATGTCCAGGCTGCGACCTTCCGAGGCTAAACAAACAAGAAAACAGTTGTGCGAAGATGGTTTTTATATTTTTTTTACCATGTAAAGCTGAGGTTCAGCCTGTCAGGGGCACCAGAGAAGGCACACTGCAAAATATTATACCTATATTGTTACACATAAATATTTCTACTCTTTAACGAGGCCAATTTAGAACAGCACATATTAACATCCCGTTTGAATGAAACCCCGAGATGGAGAGATAAAAGACGAGTAAACAAATACTTACTGTAACTTACTGGCCACAGATTTTTTTTCCCCCCTCAAAATCTTGCTTGTTTGGGAACGTTAGGTGGGGAATGGACGCTCTGGAATATGAGCTGCACCCAATGTTACATCCACAGATCTGAGGAAGGAGAGTAATGAACTCAAATCCTCATAACAGGAGATAATGGCCTCATTCAAAGTTTTGTTGCTTCACGTTATTGGTCTCCAAAAAATATATTTGATGAGAAAACCTTCCGTGGATAATTCTGATTACTAACGCTGATGTTTTTCCCTGCAGCTGTGACTTCAGCTGTTAAAACAGGTGACTTCAAAAAGTATCAGGACGCTCTGAAAAAAAGTACGTGAATTTTTCTTCTCCAACAAAACTGTGTTTTTAATTGGAAACTAAATTTTGAAATATAAGAAATTATGAGTGTGATATGTATTATTTCAAATAACCTGATTAGGACCTTTTGACACATGATATAAATCAACTGTCAATACAAGAGAAAAATTAGTATTGATTGCTGTAATAATAATAAACCAGGAACTAACTGATAACTAGGCACGTGTATGGGCAAGCCATTAACTTGGATAAAAAGACTGCACCGCCTTGGAACGCCTTGCTGACCTGCTTTTGAACAGAGACATCCATGTGAGTGCCATCGCTTACTATTTCAGAGGATCACTATTTATTTACAATTATCATTTAAAAAATATTGTATTTAACCAGTGTATGTTATTTTTTTAATAAGTCACAATTGAAGGACAAAGCACTTGCTAAGATCTGTGCTTGGAAGGTTTTCATTATTTGGAAACTCTTTACACCTGTTCCCATCATGTTTATAGGTAAAAGCATAATGTAGCTCTAACTGTGGACACCCCCGAAGGTACATGTGCGCACACATACACACAATCACAGCAAAGTCCCTTCCTCTTGTTCATGCAAAGCCTGTGAGCACAGGTTGAGATTAAAGTTCACAAGCAGTTTCTGTTTCACAACTGACCTCAAAGATCCTCTTTCCTCCACTCTGAAAAAAGTGTGCTGATTTAATAAAGACATGACAAATACTCATGAAACATTTTCTTAATTATAAACATTCACTCTCGGGAAATAAAGTCTCTGAAATAATATTTAAACATATCCAGACAAACAAAGAAAAGCCCATAATGGTTTCTACAGTGGTTAGCAGTGTAGGTCCGACAGGCCGTGAAACGACCTGCGGACTCACTGCTGTCGGCATTTGCGCTCTTAAAATATTCCCCCCAACCACTCGGCTGTTAGGTCGCCCCAATAAGCTTTAACCTCTGTTCTGTCTTCTTCTGTAGGATGTGGTAACGAAGTCCCCGGAGACGGTTTGCCGTCTTTTCACCCCGGCACTGAACAAAGGTGTCAGCAAATAATTGAAAAGCACTTTTAAGCAGTTGGTGGACATTCTCCTGGACAACGCTGCACCTCCTGTCAAATGCTTTGCTATCCGACTGTGTCCATAACAGTCCAAAACCCAAGAAGTATTTAATGTCCAGTATGACGATGTAAAAGAGTTGCATTTTTTGAAATGTGTGTTCAAAATTTGTTCTTTTTTTTTCTTTGAATGAGTTTCCTGATTCATCGTCTATCAACATGACTCATACCCCATATGTTTTGTAAAAATATCTTTCATTCAGTTGTTTGTTGAATTTTATGGCAACTTAAGAAAACAAGATCATTTATGAAACACTATATTAAATATCTCCAGATTTCTTAGTATGGTATGTATGGACTAAAGAATCTTTGTCAACCTTGATGACCGCGTCCTGGTCTCTCAAGATCAAACTACAAATATTTCTCAAATGTGATTCTAATACAGATTTGGTATCTTGATGCAATTTACAATTTAGCATCGATGACATAGTGTGCATTAGCCTGCACTTAAAAATAATATAAAAAGGATCAAATTAGTACCTACACTTAAAATTAAACGAATGACAAAAAAAAAGAATATACTGGAATCAGCACTGACAGGAATAAAAAAAAACAAAAAAAAAAAACGTTTTGTCAATTACTCTGCATTGTGTGTAAAATAAGTGTGTCTCAGACCATTATTTTATCATTAGGGGTAAAAATTCAGGTGAAAATCATAAAAACCAAAAATATTCATTACCGACTATGTAAACGTGTGTACAGGAACAGCTATGGTCTGTCACTCTTTATAACACAAACACATTGAAAGTACAAGTGAAAGCCACAATAGGAACAATTCTCATGGTTTTCAGGCCAAAAATGTGATCATTTTTAGGACCTCTTCCACTGAGACCTGCAGGCCGGATATGATGGTGTTTTAAATAACTACAGCACAACTGTGAACACATCTTCTTCAAATGAGATGTGTTTTTTAGGTTAGATTAGGTAGTTACTTTATTAATCCCCGAGGGGAAATGTTTTTAAATCTGTGTGAGGAACTGAATATGAAACTTGGCTAATGTTAGTGTACTGAGAGGAAGAGAAAACAAAAAAAACGGTTCTGCATACATCTTATCAAACTAGCATGAGGTTGTTTTTTGCAAAAACCTGGTCGGTGGGGGCTGCAGCTGGCAGATGGGCCATGTCAGATATAAGCTGTAGTTGCAGATCCATCACACATGTGAGGAGAGGACTTTCAGCTACAAGCCTGAAATTAACAGAAGATGGCCTTGCTTACATTTGCTTTGCTTATTTCCGCTGGCCTCCAAGGTTATGGTAAGACAATTCAAATATCAGCAATAGTAATAAGATAATGAATTTATTTCTGACGTGTAAAGTATAAACTACTCTGAGGATTGTTAGTGATGAACTTTTTCCCCTTCAGCTCTGACTTCAACCAATAACGTCTATGGCGTACAAGGTGTTCCTGATGTCCTGAAGGTAAGATGCTTTTTCATTTATTACAAAAGAAATATGTTTTGCATGCAAACATAAATAATTAAAAAAACAACATTTTGATTATGATGCGATGGTTTATAATATGTGTCTATTATACATCCTGTATATATAATATTAGTAATAACTTGAACTGAAGTAGCACCAACTAACAACAAATGTTAATTCAAGAGATGTAATTATGAAGGAACTCAGGATTTATGAATAGATTCTGTGAATTGTGTGATCAAATTGTATGTTATAAAGCATTTATAACCTTATTTTGAAGGCCTGAAGGTGACACTTCAGGATAGGATGGTACTTTCACATTATTGTTCCATTCGCAATGAAAATAGAAAGTAATATGACAAATGACAGGAGATAGTGAAAACTTCTTTGAGACAGAACTGTGATTTGCATTTTCTTCAAAAGCAGGAAGTCTCTTGGCATACTTCCACTTCAAGAAGATTTCAAGTAGAAAACTTTCACAAGTTTTTATTATGTTTCTGTCATGAAAAGTGAAACTGATGCAGCTACAAATGAGATTCTTACTGCTGAAATACACTTTAGGTGAACAATAAACAATTTTTTTTTTTACCACGAGAAGCAACGTTGAAGTCCAAGTTCTCTCATGCATGTAACAACTAAGAAGTAGACACCTGGTGTGCATGGGTGTTGATGTACTTTCATTATGTGGTTTTGACTTCATATTTAGACTGGGGATGTCTGCAAGGACTGCACCCAAATATTTGAACTTCTCGCTGACATGCTTTCCAATGCAGACCTCCAGGTGAGTACAATAGTCGACTGAGCAGCGGACACATTCCTGAATATTCATATTTGCTCACTGATAATATTGTGAATACTGTGTAATATCTGTATTCATAAGTCAACATCCTCAAGTGTCTGCTAAGAACTGAGGTCAAATAGTTTTCATAAAATAATAATAAAAAAAAAAAGACTTCCTTATCAATTGAAGCATTCTTCAAATCCAGAGATGCAAATAATCTGTAATCAGTTATGCTTGCAGTGACACACACACACACACACACACACACACACACACACACACACACACACACACACACACACACACAATAAAGGAAAGGGCTCTTTTTCTAGTGCCAAGTCACTACCTGTTTTCTGTTTAACAAAAGTTGAAATGAAATTCTCACCCAGTCTTGAAAATCCTCTTTTTCTGACCCTTATCTGCTTTGTGGTGAGTCACATCCGAGTCCAAAGACAGAAAGCATAAACCAGTTCATTTTCATTTCCTTCATTAACTATTGTGAGCCACACATCTGTACAGAATAACAATTTACCACTCACCTTTATTTTAGCGAAAAGTGTGGGCTGCGACTGGATATCTTGCTGTGAAGAAAGCAATTACTTTCAAAAATTACAAAAAGGGTATGACATGAGACCTGTTATCTCATGTGGATAAAGGTTTGTTGTAATTTCATGAATACATCAGTATTCTTGCATGAATTATATTCAAGATTAACAGCTCGAAACCATTGACAAATGAAACGGTGCCAACACTGCAGATTAATCTGTAAATAGTGTTCATGGCTGGCAGCAAGAATCAGATATCTTGAGTCCTGGACACATAAAACTGGATCTCCCACACAATAATGGTCCTCCAACATTAACACATAAATAAATAAACAGATAACTTATTATGACATAAATAATTATGCGCGGTTTCTCAGTAGCTTGCCGGGCTAACTAACAGTCAGCTGATGTCCCTGTTAGGAGGCTTGTGATTGGCTGAAAGGCGACAGCAGCGAGAACTGCAGGTTGCCCTGTTGTTGTGAACACAAAGATTAAGTGACGTGAAATTTTACAAACGATAAAACTCTTAAGAAACACACAGGAAAATGTTTTAATTTCGGTAAAATATCGAATGACTGATCAATTTCATTGATGTAGCCTATGTTTTTTTTTTTGAGCCTTTCTGTTTTCGTCTGCAGATAACCTACCTGTTGCGCTAAGATAACATGGTATTGTTCGCTCACTCTGAATTTACGGTAAATACAGGATCCAAATTAAAAGATTAAAGAAAAAGAGAACAAGGATTTAGAGCGTGCGTTCAAGCCTTTCATAAACAGGTTCACACACTGCTAATTAGGCCAATCATTGCCAGGTAAATCTTTTCTTAAAATATGGTGTCTGGTGAGACATTCCCACGCAAGCCGGATGAAAACACATGGGGCATCCTCACCAGAGACTTCTCATTTAGCACCAATGCTAATTTGAATGGAAATAAAAGAATTCAATCATGTGGCTCTTAGAAACACAATTAATGCACCATTTAACAGCCACAATGATGGAGAGTACTCCTCTTAGGTAACCATGCGCACAGTGTTATGTAATCATTGTCACTGACAAAACAGTGGAGACAAAAGGTCTGCACGACAGGTTTAATGAAGGAAACAATGCAATAATTCTTTTAGGTTGACCTTTCATTGTGTTTAGCAGAGGAGGAAATGTTACACCTGTCCTTGAGTTGATAATTGTAGTCACCACTGTATTATAGAAAAAGATCATGAATGGCATTGAGACCCTGTGTGACCACATCCCTGGGCCAGCTTCTACCGCCAAACTCTGCAAAGAAGAGGTGGAGAAGATGCTCCCACTGGCCATCAACTTTATTACTGGAATTGTAGTAAGTTGTACAGTTAAAATTTGACAGATGTTAAGTTTCCGAGGATACCGAGCGGTCTATTCTCAAAACATATTGTTCTCCCCTTCTCTGTAGAAACCCGCGGAGGTCTGCAAAATCCTTGGGCTCTGCAGCTCCTGTGAGAAACAGGAGAAAATGCTGAGCTATTTTGCCAAGGAGGCCCTGCAGGCTGCTGCGACAAGTGAAAATGTCAGTGATGTACAAACCTGGAGAGACACAATTGAAAATATGACACATGAAAAGGTCACAGTGTAATCTCCTGGTACTTTACTCCCTTTTGTGTGTCAATCAGGTGCAGCCCACACCACAATGCACCTTCTGCATTTTTCTCATCAAGACTTTGGAAAATATGCTGCCTAAAGAAAGGACTGAGGTGAGTCATGTTTGTACAGTGACGAGAGACACTCTTGTGAAAAAAATACAATATGTCTTTGTACTGGCCGTAGACACCTAAATACCACCAGACAACAGTTGCTGACAGTGTTTTTTTTTTATTTTTTACATCCTGCTCCCCTTCTACAGACGGCTGTGATCAACCTGCTGGAGGAGATTTGCCATATTCTGCCCTCCTCCTACCGTAACCAGTGTGAGGCCATCATCAGCAAGTTTAGCAAGACGGTGCTGGAGGCATTCCTCGCCTTCGCCACCCCTCAGAGCATCTGTGCCCTCATCCACTTGTGCAACGGACAGGAAGCGCCTCTTCTAGGTCAGTCTGCCTCTCCTCGTTTTCATAACAGAGATTTCTAAGTGATGACTTACCTGCAGCTCTGACGAACACAATGTCTGAGATGACGAGTGTCATCTTGTTGTTTTTTTCCATACATTACCACTGCGGGCTTAAGTACTTCGTAGATTTTAACATGTCATACTAGGAATAGCAGAGGTGCAACTCAATATCTACAATTCCTCTGTTCCACTTACGTATCCCAGCAAAGCTCTGGAGCTTTTATACCTAAACTGAATGCAGCTATTGTCAAGGTCATTGGCTTGGCAAGTTGAAGTGGCCACTGTGAGCAAGATCTTTACAATAATATTAAACTGAACGCATTTTGTCACGTTTTAAATGATGGAACCTGCACATTTTTTCTCGTTAAAGGGTCCATTTAAATGAATACTGTTTGGGCGGGGCGTTTTAACCATATCAATTTTAATTCCGGTATCTTCTTTCAGATCCATGCACTTTGGCAGCGTACAGGTGCAGAGACATGCAGACTGCCCTCAAATGTGGAGTAAGTTAACAGCTGTCAAAATGAAACTACCCGTTTACCTTGTGGATGCTGGTTACATTTGATGTGTGTCTACTCTGTGCAGACGGTGTTCTACTGCCAGAAGTTTGCCTGGAAGCCTCTGAGCTACAACACAATCTAAAACGTTATGGTTGGTGAAACTTCATCAGAGCTTGAATCTGTATTAAAAAAAAAAAAAGTATCACACACGATTATCTGCAAATTCTTTTCCTTCAAGGTGGGACCGATAATAGGAGTCGACCTCGCAGCTGCCCCTGAACCTTTAACATCAGGCTTCAAATATTTCTGCACCTGCTCAACAGTTGTTGTATTATGCCTGATTGTATATCTTTCAGATCCTGGTTTGATATCTTCCTGCGTTTTTGTGATTTTGCATTACATACCCTGTTTGCACTGAGTGAAGAAATCCAGAACTCAGCTTGACAAAATATTGGTCACAAAAGGCTTATCTGGACTTCAGTTGTAAAGAATGTTGCAAAGATATGAAAGCTGTACTGGATCAAAATGTTACATGATTAATGTTTTACAATGATTCTATATACATGGTGTTGTTTTTTTTAGATTTTTGTACTACCCAAACCTCTATTATATCACGTTTCCTGGCCTAATAAAGTGTGTTCTTGTCAGCTTTTACATAATGATTTGAAATAAAAATGTGATACGGTGGTGAAATGACTCCTCTTTTTTTCATGATGGAAGCATTTCCAACAATTTCTAACTCTTTTCAGTGAAAATGTGTTGGACGCTAGCACATGTCATTTACCGTTTCATATCAGCTCTTTGTTTTGTCGGCTCTAATCGATCTAAATCCTAATTCTGATGATAGTTCAACCCCAAATTGAAAGGTTATGGCTTCTGAACCCAAATGTAAAAATAAAGTGAAAAAAAAAAAGTTACTGGGTGTGACAGTGAACATTAAACTGTGACTGCTGTCAACCATCACTTTTTTACAAGATACATAGCAGAAGTAATTGTGAAAACCAGAGTAGAAACCGTTTCGGTTTGTGTCAACAACTTCATATTCTGCCTGAGGAAGTGCTCATTCGACTGAGGCCTACTTCTGCTTTCATGCGTTATCATTTATATGTTTTGCCAGATCCTCCACATAAATAGTATTAAATAATTAAGGTTAGATTCAATCCACATAAAGACAACCAAAAGTACCGCCTATAAGCACAAAGCAGGTTTGCAGTTTATTTCAACGGTTTAAAAGAGAAATTCAACAACAAACTCATCCGTGAGAGAAAAGGGATCTTTGTGACCGAAGGGTAGAAGAAGTGGTGGTGGTGGTGTGTGTGTGTGTGTGTGTGCGCAATATGCAAGAAGTCATGTATTTGAGCGGGAAGGAGATGGGGGCATTTGCAGGGAATGAGAAAAGGCACTTTTACACATTTAGCAACCACACTGACAGACTCGCTCTCGATGATTTAAAAAAAAACACAAAAAAAACAACAACAATAATTCAACAGAAACAAACCGCTCTTCAACCCGTCCCACAGGAGACTATGTAAACAGGCTGGTTTCTCTGTACAACACCAACCAATCATTGATCCTGTCTGCAGGAGAGATAGAAGATGCAAACATACTGTGGAACGGTCTCTGTGAGGTTGAGAAATTTAACCGGATAATCACACAGATTAGTCTAAAACACTCTTGAGGTGATTCTGTAGGACACGCCAGAAACCACCAGGTGGCACCAGAGGAGCCCAAATAAAAACGTGTTCAGGCAGAAAAAAAATGTCAAACTCTTTCAGTGTTATTCACGGGGACACAGTGCCATCTAGATACAGGATGCAGATATATTCAAGCTCACTTATTACACACAGTTCTGACCAGGGACCAACTTTGCTGGCTTTAAAAAGGTAAATTCTAATCTCACTCAGGCTTACAGCTGTCCTGTCTAAAGCAAAGGAGAGGGGCAACTGGGGAAGCATTCAAAGGCATATATTGTCTATTCATAAATGTCTTGGGTTTAAATCTAGCCAGCGTCTCTGGTGCAGATCTCTCCACACTTTCCTGCAAGTAAACATCACTATGAAAAAGAAAAAGAAGAGGGGCAATATTGGCAGACCTGGGCTGTTCCATGTGTAATTGTCAGGAAACATTTAACTTGTGCCATACATAACCCATGGGCTATGAGGTCAAGAGTTTTTCTTTAAACAAATAAATAAATAGTTTAAAAAGGAAAGCTTCAGGCGTAAGCTCAACATCCATTTGATAACTACTGTACATGAAACATTCAAAACAGAAGCCGCTTTCCTTTTTGGATCGGACTAACTCTGCTGAGAAGAGGCGAGCAGTAATACCATGTCTTACAATCACTATGCTGACTGTGCGCTGCTTCTCATCTCTCTGCTCTCCATGTTCCTCCCAGTCCACTTTGACATTGTGTCCAGGTGAGACTGAAGGTGTCACGACACTCAACGTGTGCAAATGAGTGAAAAACAGTTCTTAGATACAAAAACTTGTGTCACGTGTTATTTACTTCCTTGCTGGTCAAACTGTTAGGTCCCACAATCGGTCAACCGCATTTATACAAGTATTTCAAGTACAGTGTTGCCATGGGATAAAGGCAGCCTCTGCTCTGAGGGTGTGACGGAGCCTGGATTTCTCTGTTTCTACACCCAGAGTCAGTCTCAGAGAGGGCGAGGGTGCCTTTATCTTGGTCAGCAGAACATTGACACATAAAACATTCACAAGACATTTAAACCTACAAAAAAAAAAAAAAAAAAAAATTACAAAAATGGAGTGATTTCATGGTGCAGCCCAACATAACCGTAAGGTCATTAGCAGCTTCTGACTTCTTTGTAAAACGTCAGAAAAAATAATGGCCTGAAGGGACAGCACAAATAAAACAATGTCGAGTTTGACCCTATTTGTGCCTTCAAAATTCCTTAAACAGAGAAGGAGAGGAGTGTGACGGGAACAGAGAAGATGTTTTTGCAATGTTAAATTGCCAATAACACAACAAAGTTGGGTAAAATGGGAAACAAAGTGTAGCCATTGAAAGACAATGGAACAGAGGATGCCAACCACTGATCAGCTCTACAACTAAACTGCAGTGAGACTCTGAATTTAAAGGCTGTTAAATTCTAGAAATGTTTTCATGACTGGTTAACGCGCACATTATCCTGTCATATATGTAGTTTTAATATAAACTGTCAATAATACTAATCACATTTGCTGGCATACAATTTGGTCCACTCTTTACTGGCAGTGTCAGGAAAACTAGATGATCATCAACCGTGCAGAGAGCCATCAGAAAATAGAAGAACAGCTGGCAGCTCAAATCTGTGCATGTTGGCAACTGAAAAAGCAGTTGTCATCTCTTTAAGGATCAGTAGCAACAGGTGGACAAGCAGCATCATTTAATGTGGCAGAGGCTGTCTTGATGTGGCTGTGTGTGTGTGTGTGTGTGTGTGTGTGTGTGTGTGTGTGTGTGTGTGTGTGTGTGTGTGTGTGTGTGTGTGTGTGTGAAGCGAAAGAGGGAGGAGGACGAGAAGGACACGGAGGAGGAGGAGGAGGAGGAAGGTCAACAAACACACAGAGTTAGCTGCAGTACACCTAAGGCCTGCTAAGAGAGAAGAGGGATTCAGTATTTCAGCTTCTTGGGGACCTCCCATGAAAAGATTTCACGACCAAAGTGACCATAAGCTGCCGTGCGCTGGTAGATGGGCTTCTTCAGGTCAAGATCCCTGAGACACAAATACAAATGTTATTTAATAAAACCTGAAATGTGTATGACGGAGATTTTAACTACATGAAAATACGCGTGACGGGATACCTCACAATAACTCCTGGACGGAGGTCAAAGTTCTTCTTCACAATGTCCAGCAGCTCCTGTTCACTCTTCGGGGAGGTCCCATAGTGGAAGATGGAGACAGAGAGCGGATGGGCAACTCCAATAGCGTAGGCCACCTAAACAATGATCAAAGACCATAAACACGCTCAAAACTTGCAAAGCAGACACAATTTTAAACAAGTACTCAACATGTGCTGCATTCACAAGCTGTCACTTGTAGGACAGACAGGACTACAAAGAATATTTGTCTCATTGTTAATAAGACATAAGGAACCAATCAAACAACATGATACTGACACTGATGAATGTCTTTGTAGAATCAGACGAGTCGCCTGCAGACGGGTGTTAAAATGTATTCAACGGGAACAAGTTCTCACAGGAAAACGAATCAAAACATCTAAAAAGAAACCTCTCAAGCCAACCAGCACAATGTGACAGGTGCCGGGGCCGGTGCACGAGTCGACCACAAGTCTCCGCTTCTGCTGAACAATGAAACTACCGACTGGTAACGACCGCCTTTAGGCCTACGGGACGAGTCTCGTGTGCAGATTCTGGATGGAGGAACAGTGACACACCGCATGCTCACCTGAACCAAGACACGCTTGCAGAGCTGAGCTTTCACGAGAGATTTGGCCACCCAGCGGGCAGCGTAGGCTGCGGAGCGGTCCACCTTCGTGTAGTCCTTGCCAGAAAAAGCTCCGCCTCCGTGGGCTCCCCAGCCCCCGTAAGTATCGACGATGATCTTACGCCCAGTCAGACCAGCGTCACCCTGTGGGAAGGAACACACACACACAACTGAGGTTCATGTACTTTTGGGACAAATATACATGTATTTTGTTCTTTTCAACGAAATCAGATATTTCAGTATTTTCTGAAGAAATGTACCACATCGAAATATTTGAAGAGTGGGAATACGGCGCGTAACAACGTGCTGACTGAAATATAAATACTTCAAACTGATCAGTTTACATGCGACTCGACATTTCAGTGACCTTGGTGTGACTAGTGTGGGTTTTAAAGACGTTCTTGTCTCACCTGCGGGCCTCCGATGACAAAGCGGCCACTGGGCTGCAGGTGGTAGATGGTGTCATCATCAAGGTACCCGCTGGGAACCACAGCTTTCGCCACCTGCTCCTTCAGACAATGACGCATCGCATCCAAACTCACACCCTCGTCGTGCTGCACCGAGATGACAATTGTGTGGACACGCAGCGGCACCATGGCGCCTCGATCCTGCCTGTATTGAACCGTCACCTGAGGTGGGAAACAAACAAGCAAAGAGGCCTAAATATTGACAAAGTAAACAGTACTAAATCTATTTATCCCTCTTTAGATTTGTTTTCCCTCCAGGTAGTATGTACATGTTTCTTTCTAATACATGCAAAACAGCTTGTAGAAACATTTCCTTGCCTTAACTCATGTAAATATGTCATCGTGAATGACATTCATCATAAAGGCATTTTAACCTGCCCGGAATTCGTAATTTATTTCATATATAATTTCATGTATTGCCTTCTCTGCCGTGTCACTTATTTTATGTCACAAAAAATACCAACAGATCAATTGATAGTGATTATAACCGCTAGTGTAGCGCTCATCTGCAGCAGCGGCAATATGTCTTGGTCTTTAAAAATGTACATGTGGAAAGAAACATTCAAACCACATATTCCAGGAGGTAAAGAAAACAACAACAACAACAACAACCTGCAGTACATCGTTTTCATGGATTGGATTGTGTCGAAGTGGAGAAGCTGTTTCCTAACCTGAGTTTTGGAATCGGGTCGGAGCCACGGCAGCGTCCCATTTCGGCGTAATTCAGCCAACTTGGCATTGAGCTTGTGAGCCAGGACGATGGTGAGGGGCATACACTCCTCGGTCTCATCGGTGGCGTATCCAAACATCAGGCCCTGTCACGCATCACAGCATGAATAAATGTCAAAACAACACCAGGAACCACGTTACTACCACGTGTCGGGCTTCAGCCACTCAGCTGGACACCAAACCTAAACGATAAAGACATCTATGACCCGTCTGACCTGGTCACCAGCTCCCACGTCCTCTTCTTTGCGATCCAGGTGAACACCCTGAGCGATGTCGGGGGACTGCTGCTCCAACGCCACCAGCACATTGCAGGTCTTATAGTCAAAGCCTGTGAAACACATCAACGGAGCCTCAGACACACGGTTCACAACTTAACGGGGCACTTTGATCGACAAACTATTTGCTTTGCAGCTCAACTAAATTTGGAGGGAAAATTTTAAAATCATCAACTTGACTGGTGAAGAGTTTAAGACGTTTCCTCAGTCAGCCACGGTGGCTTCATTATAGCAGCGACAGTCGGCCTGATTCAAGTAGTAAAGGGACATAACTTTCAGCACCTCCAACGTGCCTCAGTCCCATTATCACTCACTACATTTTGCGATCCATGGTGGAATAATTGAAATCCAATATGTGGTATAATCTTCAGCAGACATTCGGAAAGTACTGCTATTACTTTTAGAAATTGTGATGGACTTTCCACAATTAATAGACAGAAAGAGAGGCTTTAACTACATGAAATTGGACCTGAACTGAACTCGCAACCGCCTGCTGTCATCACTGTACCTTTGGAGGAATCGTCATAGCCGATGTGCTTGATTGTGTCTCGGACAATCTTCTGGTAGTCGACGTTGGCCCTGGAGGTGATCTCACCCGCCAGCAGGATCATCCCCGTCTTAGCGACGGTCTCTGTGGACAAAATAATGTGCAGTGTCAGCGATAGGAGTAAGACCCAGAGTAATATCCAGCTGATCCTCCCTAAATTTATGTTTTAAGTCATTTTACTTGGAGAACATGAAGAAAATATAATTCATGTTTAGTTACAAGTACTTACAATATGCAAATGATATATATAATTTGCAACATACACATCGAGTGCATTGAAGAATAACTTTCTAAAACCTGACAGTTTTTTTTTTTCAAGCTTTGCGACACCAGCATCTCTGTATTCAGGTATAAACAGTATGGTCATTTAATGGAACCAGAGAAAATTAAAAACATATAAAGCGGACTTTTTGGCTCTTGTTAAAGTTTAGTTACAGTCGCTCCTTAGTTTCTGGGGTTATATTTGACAGAATTATTATCTCTCAAAAGAAGAACCAAAGATGCAATGAGTAACATGAGTGACACAGGGTTGGACATCACCCCTACTGTACATCCAAGCTCAGTTTACATTTTAATATTTCATTCACAACTAAACCTCAGAGGTTCAGGCAATAGAAGCCTTGATTTGCTGCACAGAGACTTACCACATGCTACTTTGGCATCAGGGTCTTGTACGACATGTGCGTCCAACACCGCGTCACTGATTTGGTCACAAATT
Source organism: Embiotoca jacksoni (assembly GCF_022577435.1). Classification (NCBI taxonomy): domain Eukaryota; kingdom Metazoa; phylum Chordata; class Actinopteri; family Embiotocidae; genus Embiotoca; species Embiotoca jacksoni. The sequence goes on from NW_027185230.1 coordinate 9,060,497, forward strand.
TTATCTGTGAGGCAACATGAACAGTTTCAGAACACGTCAGAACAATGCATTGCAACTCCCTTTGCTTTGCTACATGGTCAAATATTCACACACTGTTGGAAGACTTGCGTGATGTGAAAGAATAAAATGAAATGTACATTTATTAATTATTTATTAAAATAAATACACGATCAACCAAATGAAGCTTCACCACACTGAAAACTATAATAAAAGCATTTAGAATTGGTTGGCACTTTTTTTGGTCTGGGTTATTGGGGTGTTAGGTTGGTGAAGAGACAGATAAAACAATTATTACAAGTGACATTTGTTTCAAGAATTTTTTGGGGGGAAAATACTTGTTTTACTAAATGGACCCGCTAATGTTTAAAACTGAACTATATTGCAATGAAAAGCTGCTGAATAGTTCTGCAGGTAAAAGGTTGTATGTTACATATATTTATGATCGTATAGTACCATATCATGGTACTAGAGTGCCTATCTCGGGAGTGCTGGCCTGCTTGTGGTTTCGAGAGTTTCCAAAAGTAAAATGGGAGGCAGAACCTTCGGCTTTAAGAGCCATACTTTATCATTATTATTGGCAGGTACGCCCGGACCTGGAGCGGCAAGTTTCAGGTCCGCAATTACTGGCCTCAGCAAAAGTTGATTGCCTCTCGTATCTCTATGCTGTTCTTTTCTATCTCCGCTCTCCTTTCACCGCAACCAATTGAGGCAGACGGCTGCGAGTCCGGTTCTGTCTAAGGTTTCGAACCTATTAAAAGACCGGTTTTCCTTCCAGCTGTCCCTCACGTAGGAATTATTGAATTGTTGAGTTCCTCTATATGATGACTGAAATGTTCCTTTGTTAGGACTTTACTGTGTTAAGTGCCTTCAGAAAACTGAAATAAATAAATAAAACTGAATTGAACTGAACATGGTATACCATGAGTCGGCAGCTCAAGTAGATTCACCAAACTAGCATCCATATTGGATAATCCTGACCAGCCTCTCCACCACCTGCTGCAGGGACAGCGGAGCACTTTCTCCAAAAGACTCGTCCAGCTCCGCTGTCACAAGGACAGATACAGGAGATCGTTCCTGATACAGGAGATCGTTCCTGATACAGGAGATCGTTCCAGATACAGGAGATCGTTCCTGTTACAGGAGATCGTTCCAGATACAGGAGATCGTTCCAGATACAGGAGATCGTTCCTGTTACAGGAGATCGTTCCAGATACAGGAGATCGTTCCAGATACAGGAGATCGTTCCTGCCGACCGCAATAAGACTCTACAATAACTCACCTCTGGCAAAACCCATCACACAACAATTTCACTGTTGTCTGTGTTTCTTGGTTGTTTGTATATAATATATATAGATATATACTGTACTGTATATACTGTGCATTTTACATTTAATATTTTTTTTTTACTGCTATTTTATTGCTTTTTATTATTCTATTATTATCTTATTGCTTCCTGTATGCTGCTGTGGCGGGGAAAAAAAAGTCCCCTCGGGGATTAATAAAGTGACTACCTAATCTAACAAGTCTAACTCGTAGTCTGGATGATAATCTTCCGTTTTAGTTTCAGCTGCTTCAGAGAGGTGTTTGTGGTTTTATGATTAAGTACAACGTCACTAACATGAACTCCTTTGTAAACATGAACTCCTGACATGATGCAACATTGCACATGATCTGGTTATCCAGAGCAGGCTGCTCCCATCAGACATCTTGAGTTAAAACAGTTCAGCACTGGTTAAAGTCTGACTTTTAGTTATTTGTTGTTGTTGTTTTGTTTTTTTTACCTGTTTTTAATGTTAAAAACTTTATTCACACATCGTGACTCGTATGCTTCGACTATGTCCGTTTTGCTTGATAATTAATGTCCCTGTTTTATCAAGCGAAATGACGCAATAACTTCTCTGAGTTACAGATGAATGAACGTGACCGCTGAGTGAAACAGTAACAAAGTCACATGACCTTGTTTTGAGAGGCTAACAAGATGCTAGGCTAATTACTTTGGTCAGTGGAGAGAGAGAGAGAGAGAGAGAGAGAGAGAGAGAGAGAGGGTCTAATTAACAAACAGGCGATGACAAAGTCAAACTTACCGGGATGTCCTTCTCCGACCGACTCCGAAGTGAAGAGGAAGCAGTCTTCATCATGGAGCGAGTTGTTATGGAAACCATTCAGATGGCCGTTCATTTTTTTTTTTTTTTTTTTTTTTTTTAAACCAGCACACGCGCGCGTTGTTAGCCGACAACAAGGCGGTTAGCTGCTCTCTTCAGCTCAGACAGGTGTGTGTGTGTGTGTGTGTGCAGGGTCTTTACAGCCTTTCACCTGGGACTCCGGCTCACTCTAGACACGAAGCGACCGCACCGTTTTTCAGCTTGGGGAGAAAGTCCCTCTGAGGACCAGACGGCTGTATTTATTTGTCTCGACAACTTACTCCCAGACCCCTTCAAGTCATTTCTCGACAGCCAATGTTGTTGTTGGAGCTCAGACCACGTGGTGCTTGGTGGGCGTGCAGGAAAAACACAAACTCTCCCCCCCCCTCCTCCTGAAGAGGATTTATTAGCGTGTAAAAAGAAAAAACCTCAGGGGACTTACTTCGACAGGCGCTGCATCTTTGGCATCTTTCATCTTAAAATGAAGCACGTACTTGTGTTAACAGGTTATGGCCTGAGAGGGCAGAAATATTTCCTTCCTTGAGGTGAAAGCATTTAGTATTTCATAAAATTAAAGGCTTGTTATGAAAGTATTTCACTTACTTGAGAGATTTTTTTTTTTTTTTTAGAGGCTTTGTGCTTGCAAAAGAGTATTTTAGTCATTTATTAAGGAATTTATGAATTTTTAGAGGCCCAAAGAGGTGAAAATATTAAGTATGTCATATTTTTTTTATTATTATTATTTTAGAGAGCTAAAAGGGTTCGAGTATCATTTACTGATGGAATTCCAGAATAATTATAAAGTGTCTGTACTTTATTAAGGGCTTGTCAAGTGCCAAAGAAGTGAAGGTATTCAAGATTCCTCTGATAGATTTTAAAAAGACCTAAACAGAAAAAGAGGTCAAGTAGGCCTATTTCACAAATTTTAAGTGTTTTTAGAAAAAAGGTCAAAGTATTTCATTTATTTTGATGATGATTGGAGGTTGACCCCTTAACTTTCTGCAACCAGCTACTTGTGCCTCAGATGAAATGTATCACTCAGGGGATGACTCCTCTCAGCTTGTTTTGCCTCGCCTCTCTGTCTCGCCTGTCTCTGGTTTTAGATCTGTTTGTAATCCAAAGAGTCATTATCTTGATTATAAACATCGGGACAAGCCATAAGCTGTGTACACTTATCCATGCCTCTGTAGAGACCTCAAGACCTTCTTTGTCTAAACTAACAATGAATGTTTGAAGAGATTTCCATGTATTTTGTTGTTTTCATTTGTTAGATATCTATGATGTCTGTTTGAAGCATTATTCACATTTTACTGAATTCATCCTCAAAACTACAAATCTACGATCAAGTAGAAAGTAACACAGTACATTTACTAAAATACTGTACTTCAGAACAACTTTAATGCAGACTACTTGTACTTGAGAATTTAATTTGATGCTACTTTATACTTCCACTTTACTACATCTCAGAGGGAAATATTGTAGTTTCTACTCCACTACATTTATCTAACAGCGTTCTTTTCAGATAATATAACAACCTTGTCAAATACAACTCATTGTTGAAGATTAAATCAGTGATTTCATCTCAATAAATATTTAAATAGTCCAATATCTCATCAAAAATCAAAGATGAGAGGAAAAAGTGCAAAAACTGAAAACAGATTTGTTGATCAGAACTTAGTTTTTTCTTCTTTCCTCTCCCAGTAATCATCTGTCGTCCCCACAGGTTTATCTGCTGACATAAAATTGGATAAAAAGTCATACAAACTAGCTCCACCTGCAGAAGCTACAACAGTAACACGCTGCCAAACACTGATGCTTCAGTATTAATAATCTAAAGGTGTCATAGGTGTAATAACATAAGTCAGAGGGACCAAACCATGACTTTTACTTTAATACTGAAACAAAATGTTGTTGCTTATGTTTCTGATTTTACTTCAGTAGGACTTTTCATGCAGGACTGTTGTATGTTTACGGTGCTGTGTTGACCCTTTTGCTTAAAAAAAAAGGATCTGAATACTTCCTCCACCACACTTCTATCCCCTGCAGGGCAACATGTTCAGTACACACATACACAAGTGGTGCTCATTGTTCTGTAAGTCTCAAGTCTTGGTCAAGTCCAAGTCATCACGATACCCTTACAAAATTCAACTCCCTTTTAAAATTTTAAACAGACGAAGGTACAGTAAACATACAGAAATATAAAATGATATTAAAAAAATTTTTATTTATAACATTTTAAAGAATCTTGATCAGGTCTCCCTTTCTTTGTTATCCTTGTGACACAAAAATCATTTGTTATTTACACATTGACAAATGATTTTAACTGACTGCAGCATCATCTGAATGGGATAACTGAGTTAAATGCAATACAATACATACAATATGACGTGTGTTTTGCGAAGCACACTTTTCTCTATTGCTCTGGCAGCATGTGTGGCTGCTGCTGGATTGTTTTACAGGACATTGGTTGTCAGGAGGAAAAAAAGAGTCAAAAGACTGAAGTCTAATTGAAGTCACAAGCTATTGTTGCTAAAGTCAGGCTGTAAGTCTTTTTTGAATTTTGTCAAGTCCACTCTGAACTGTAGTGTGACTCGAGTCCACACATGTACATTTCTCCTTGACGGTTTAAAGTTGTGTTTATCCAATAAACAGCCTTTGTTAGTTTGCTTTTCCAGTTGTTCATGTTTTATTTGCACACTCACACAGTTAAACAACACTGTTTCCTTGAAGCGAAACAACCACATTAGCCTAAACATCCAATCACTGAGCTCCATAGAACAGGGGCTGTATTCACAAAGCCGCTAAGAATAAGAGCATTGGTCTGGGATTACTGGTCAAGTTCACACAGTCACGTGTAAATGTCAGATTGACTGGTGATAAAATGCTCTATCTCTACTGTTGGATACATTAGATTCATCTCATGAATACAGACCAAACCCTATAGAGTTAAAACCATGATGTGGTCCAAAATGCATGTTTGACACATATATGTTCTAACACATAGGCCTACACAAACAAACACACACGCACACGCACACACGCACACACGCACACAAACACGCTCTCTCTCAGTGTCGTGACCTATGGTACCATCAATACTGGTGTTCCAGCGTCCTTATTTTGATACCGTCCACCTGGATCCATACAGCTGTCAATAACACCCGGTCACATCCATCACAGGTCAACTCTGACTTTGGTTTCACATTCAATATGTTTGTTTACGTATGATATACCTTATGAACCTAAAAAAGCACTTGTCATCGAGAGTCCGGTCACATTTTTGACTCACATACAGTAGTGTATGAGACGATGGTAGACTGAGAAAAAGGGAACTGCAGGGCTACAATGTGGAATGTTTGCAAACTACGTTAGGAGTCATTAAATGTGCTGCTTCTACGAGCACAGTGACAGTGTGGGGTTGGATCAGACCCTGAACGCATGGATATTGCCATTGTTCGCCTTGCCCAGTACTGCATTTTAACTCTTGATCTTTATGTTCTTTGAGGTCTCTGTTTCCCCTGCCTTCCTGATCTGTTTGACCCCTGTGGGGCTAACCTGAGCTGATCTGTGTTCACCTATGATGGCAGCAATCAGGGCCTCCGGCACAGTCACCCCACCGCCTGGAGACACAGGGCTGCGAGGACTGAGCGGGCTGATGGCGGGAGACGGCACGGTGTTAGGGGACACCAGCCGCTCCTTCTTAGCAGCACAGCAGGGAGAGCGGCTTCGTGTCTGGCTGTCTTTGGAGCGAGGGCAGAGGCTGAGGCCCTGCAGGGAAGGGATGGGGTTGGACGAAAGAGCGGGAACAGCAGGGCTGCGACTGCGGCGGTGACGATGGTGGTGTTTGCCGTTTTTAGGGCTCGGGCTGCGGGAGTTTGGAGCCAGCAGAACCAGAGTGCTGTCATCCTCTGAGCTGACCTCTGAGCTGTCAGAGCGGCACACAGTGGGGCTGTGGATGGGCATCTTGATCTGTGGAGGATGGAGGGTTGAAGAGAACTGATAAAAAGGAAACTACTGGACAAAATGTACGTAGGCACACCCTTCCATACACTGTAAAATATAAATAAAAGTAGCAATACCGCAATGTAGAAATACTCCAGTACCGGCAAAAGTCCTGCATCTAAAAGAGGACTTCACTAAAAGATCTGTACTCATCGTACAATAGAATGATGGCTGATAGATCAGTTATGCTGTCTGTTGTATTATCACATATTCAGTGAATTAATGAAATAGTGATACATGGATTTTCCAGAAGCATTTCAATATTGTACCTATAGCTGCAGTTACATCAGTTGATTAATCAATTAGTTGATTGGCAGAAAATTAGTCGGCAACTATTCTGATCGTCAATTGATGGTTTTAAATCATTTTTGAATGAAAAATATACCAAAGTTCTCCGATTCCAACCTATGAGATGTTAAGATTTTCTGGTTTCATGACAATAAACTGAACACCTTCTAGTTGTGGAGCATTGCAAATAATATTGAAATAATAGACAGAATAATCAATAATGAAAATAATTGCTAGTCGCCGCTCTAGTTGTAACTGGTCAAAGTGGAGATTATTTAATTGCTTATATACTGCTGGCAGTTTAAACTATTTTGTTATAGTTTGAAAACAGATCATATGCTTTATAATCTGAATTTGTAAAAAGACTAGAAACTATAACTTGTGATTATTTTCAAATATCATAATTTTCTCTCTGAAAAGCCCAATTGTCTTATTCATATATGTTGTTTTGTCTGACCAACAGTCATATTGTTCAGCTAACGGTTTCCTCTCAGAAGACAGTTGGATCAAGAAAATATTCACATTTTAAGAGTTGGAATCAGATAATTATTGCTTTTAAAAGGATTTATAATCAATTCATTAATTAATTGTCAAAATAGTGACTGTTTAATGGGTGACACAGTGGTGCAGTGGTTAGCATTGTCGCCTCACAGCAAAAAGGTTCCAGGTTTGAATCTGGGCCTGTCTTTGTGGAGTTTGCATGTTCTCCCTGTGCCTGCGTGGGTTCTCTCCGGGTACTCCGGCTTCCTCCCACCATCCAAAAACATGCACCTCAGGTTAATTGGGGATTCTACAAATTGCCCTTAGGTGTGAATGGTCTTTGTTTCCATTTGTCTGTAAGTGTTAAGTTGGGTCTATAAGTGGCCCTGTGACAGAATGGTGAGCTTTTGGTCTTAGGTATACTTATGAATACTCAATAATGATTTTAAACAGATATATACTTATGTGTGTGTTTTTCCATTCATAATTGTATAATAAAAAGGAGTACGATTGCTTGTTTTGTTCTTTGAACTGGGTTACCTGAATTATTGACGACAGTCCAACAATACTGTTCATGTTATGACTGTAGTAACCCAGGATGTATTCACAGTCATCTCTTGGCAAATCCTCCTCTGAAAATGTCACCTGGAGAGAGGAAGGCAAACAAATCAACTTTGAGTTCAGTTGTGGCTCAAAATACATTTGTGAATATGAGTCTGACACACCTGTGTTGCATGCTCTCCTTTGGCCCACACATACGCCTGGTAATCTTTGTGATGTCTGAATCCAACCTGCACAGAAACAAGTCATGGCTGTAAGCGTAGACACTCTGGGGACAAACTGTTAAGAGTCTGTTTTAAGGACTACCTCAGGATTACCTTGTATATTGCCACCCAGTCCCATGAGCTGCGCTGATAAGTTGATGCAACAGTGAATCTGACTGTAGCATCTGAGATTTTGCACCACACCTTGTTTACCTGCAGCTCCACCAGAGGCATGCCCACTCTGAATGGGAACTACAAGTAAGAGCGTAGCACAATGAAATAAAACACAGGAAAGCAAAGAAAATAATACAAACAGACAGCTGTCACAGTGTATTTGAGTTCATGTGTCAAATATTTTCTCACATGCAGGGAAAACAGGGCAGAAACAGGCTTGTGGTCACTGATGGTGTAGCCCATGTGGCTTCGGTACACGTGTTGCGTCACTTTAGTCGCCCCGCCCAGCCATGAGGTCAGACCCCGCTGCAATGCTGCATTGTGGGTAGGAACTGGGGAGCCAGTGCGACGAAGGCGCCAGAGGATACGATCTGTCCAGGCTGGTTTCCTTTTCTTAGCACTGAGACAAATGAAGATGGTCATATCAGTGAGCAACAGCTGAAGAGGTGTGAGATTTGCTTTCTAAAATGTCAAATCTATGAGAGTGAGTTTGTAGTGGAGGCAGCTGGACGAACCTGGTGTCGTACGTATGAGTGCCCACATCAAATTTATAAGTAGGTGGAAATTTGAGTGGTCCCTCCATGAAGCCTTCCAGGATGGACTCTGTGATTTTAGCCATATTGAGCTGTAGAGTAGTCAGACAACGGGGGAAACACAGAACCGAAGAAGGTGTTTGTTTATTTTGCGAAACAGCTCCCTCTGTTGGCCGTGGTCGGCGATCAACGGACAAACAGGTGGTGTAAAGCCTTCCAGAAAAATCCATCTGTCTCTGTGGATATTTTAAAATGCTTAAGGAGCCTCACCTGATCCCGCTCCCACAGCAGAGGCAGCTTATTGCTGTCAATGGCACATTTCACCACATGGATGTCGTAGTCTTCAATACGGAAATTTAAATCCCCAAACCAAAACACGACACTGCGGGGACAGAACAAATAGGCCTTTTATTTACATGTGGAACTAAGCAGAGACACAAATTAATACAATATAAATGAAATAAACATAGCAGAATATTATATTATGTTTTTTATAAATCAACGTACATAATGATTAGTGTAATATCCTCAAAAAGATCTAACATCATTGGTGAAATAAAGTGTTACTTAAAACTCAGAAGACATGAAATATCAAACAGAAGTGCTTTAGATGCTTTATTATGTAATATGGCCTCATATGATTTTTGAGCAGCAGTTGCAATTTATAACTCCGATCAGGTCTCAAACATAAGGGACAAGTTCCATGAATGAAAATGTTTACGTGCAGCTTGTATTCATTATTATGACTGAATGATGGAGATAATTCTTGAGTTCATTCAAGTTATATGTAAAAATGTCACCCACTCATGGTCCAGTAGACCGGTGGCAGTCCCTCCTTCAAACTGCTGCTGCTGAAGGATGCTCTCAAAGTCCTCCATGCGCTGCTCCAGGTTCCTCATGTGAGCCGGCAGGTGGCAGTTGAGAAAGCACACCGGGTGGCCGAACACCGTCATCCTGGCGCTGACACCACCTTTATTCCCCTGTGAGTGACAGGACAGGGCAAAGAATACAGTGACAAACGAAAGACTCTTCAGAATGAAACAGAAAAACAGCAGCAAGTATCAACTGGATCGATGTTCAGGGACAAGGTTGTGGTGTTTTTTTTCTGACACTGAGTCACAGAATCAGAAAGCCAGACAGCCTGCTGCTGCACTGACCTCGAAGAGAAGGAGACTGCACCAGCAGCAGCCAGGGGTGATGCTGACATCAACACGCACGGGAAGGTCACGCACTGACATACGCACCCACGCATGCATGCATGCAGACAGGAGGGAGCACGAGCACACACACACACACACACACACACACACACACACACACACACTACCTCTGACCACCCCGTCCCACTAACACAAGTCCATCGCAAATGTTGCAACATCATAAATCTCAGCTGGTTTCAGAGCAGCACTTCTTGGATGCGTAGCACGTACCCAATATCCCCCAAGTCCTGTGCGTGTGCTCTCTGTCTGCACACCTCTGAGGAATGGAAGATGGCAGAATTTAGAGAAAACCAGCAGCAGCACTCCCTGCATTCGCTGGGATGCCACCTAAACAGATGACATAGATGAGAAATAAGATATCAGTGAGGTAAACTACAATTAATTATGGCACAAAGATATCAAGGGCAACAGATCTGACTTCTTACTGACCAAAACATATCCAAAAGGACTGAGCATGTCCATGCAGAGCTCACTCCACTGGTCTGAAAAAAGGACATCCTTCAGCCTCTTGTTTATCATGGAGTTGACTTCCTGGAGTCTGGACAGTGCCACAAAGTAGAGAAATGTCATTAACAAGTATAAATGAAACTATAAATAAAAAGGACAGTGATGGGTAAGAGGAGGGGATGAGTCGAAATGACCACAGATGACTGAGTGGGCACTCACAGCTGTCTCTCTGTCACCGCTGAGCTGCACAGAAACACTTGCTTACCCGATGATGAACATGTCAATGTTCCCATCTGAAACATTTGGTCCAAACAGAGAAGTGATGTCATCTGGCGGGACAGCTGATCCCACGTTCCATGTGACAATGTACACCCTTTCAGAGGATAGAAACAGTGGAAATGCTGCATTAGATTTAAGTACTATATGGCGTAGGGCAAAAGAGGACATAATCCCTGCTGTAATCCTCAGGGAAATAACTTTCATCAGGACTTCTGGATATAGAAAAAAAGATAAGCACAATTAAGCACCTCTGTGTACCTCAGTGATGACTAAGTATTGTGTGCATGTGTGTGTGTGTGTGTATGTGAGCACTAGCAGAGAAAAAAGAAAGTAATGTTTGCCAACTAGAGAAAAATGATGAGACTATTTGTTCCATGGATCATTTAATTTTCTCAATGAATGAACGAATTGTTTTGTGTATAAAATGTCAAGAAATAATGAAAATTTTCAATCAAAAGTCCAAACTGAAAGAGATTAATTTTACTTTCCAATAAGATGAACAAGAGCAGAACATCCAGATATCTGAGATATTGGAAGCAGAAAATATTTGACATTTACTCAAATTCTTCACAGATTATTAAAAGAGTTGCCATCTTTATTTCTTTCCATAGAATAATGAATTACTAAGATGATCATTTTAGCTCTGCACCTCTTCACATTTCACTGGATGATATGTAGGTTTGTGCAATTACAACAAAACAGTTTCATCAAAATAGATATGCGAAGCATTATTGATTTAAACATCCATGCTGCTGTTTATGCATGTTGAGAACAAAAACTAGCTGTCATGTATTCACTATTAAACACGTTACAAAGTATATCATCAGCCATTTGCTTGTATTCATTTCAGTCTACAACATAAAAATCAATATCAAGGAATTTAAAATTAGTTTGAGAAATAATCCATTCAGCCAGATTGTCTTTATGAATAATTTGTGTTCTGTGTTTCAAGTTCTGCCATAATAACATTATTCTTATTAATACTGACTGTTATAAAACTCTGCCTGTTGTTCAAGGACACTGTAATATTTAGAACAGCAGCATTTTAATGTCACAATTAATCTAATTTACATTTTTCTATTCAAAATGGTATTACTGTCTTTTTGTTTGTCTACAGCATTTAATTTTCAGACAACAGAGCCTACAACTCAGAACAGAGTTCATGTGAGGGATTCCATTTTCTATGTAAATTGATTTTCATATCATGCCAAAACAAATGAAAATGGCTTCCTGAAACTAAGTTGATCGATACATCTATAAAATGACACCTAAAGTATGCAAATGTGATTTGTTGTGATCTGTAAGAAATGTGTGTTGCGTGACCATAGGGCCTGTTAACTGAAGACTTTTCTTAATTTTTCATATAAACAGTCTTCTATAAATTTAAACAAGCAGCCCTTGTTTAGGAGCGAGGAACACAACAAAAGTGCCTCTGGGAAATCTGCCAACAAAATGCGTATGTGCCACTCTGTCAGGTTCATGAGGCTTTTAGTGAAATTTGCTGTTGTGATTCAGTTGACATGGCCTGGCTCACATCAGCTTTCTTACAGCCACCGACTGCAGCTTTACAGCTGCTGCAGCTTTATTAGGCACAAGGAATAACAATGCCGGTAGTAGACAACAGAATGATTTAAATACCCTGTGGAAATGACTGAGTATTGGGAGAATGTTTTAATAGAGGTGGTTATTTGTCTCACCTGAAGTTGTTGTTCTCTCCTCCTGGCTTCTCAGACTGAGCCGGGCTCTGCGTTGAGCTCCCAGGTGAGGGGATCCTCTGCGGCTGAGGACTGAGGCTGAGTTTGGGGCTGAGGCTGGAGGGCAGGCTGGGAGTGGGGCTCAGGTAAGGCTGAGGGCTGTGGGGGCTGTGGGGACTGTGGGGGCTGTGGGGGCTGTGAGGACTGTGAGGACTGTGAGGAGGGAACGAGGACTCTGTCGGGGAATGTGACAGGATGTTGGCACTCTGAGGTCCAGGGATGCAAACAGGGATTAGATCTATTTCGTTGGAGGGCTCCACTGAGATCCTGGTCGGTTTTGGAGCTAGTTTGCTTCCAAGAACAGTCGGTCTTGGCCGGCTTATGCTTGCCAGTGTTGCAGGCGTGGACCCAGACTTTACCTGCCCGGACTGCCTTTGGTCTGTCACTTTCGTAGGTGCAGCACTGGCCTGCATGGGGCTCAACCCAGACGTTTTTTTGAGCACCTCTGACGGGCTGATGAGTGGTAGTTCCTGGATTGCGAGCTGTGGAGGTAAACCTGGACTGGCTTCGGTTAACACACAGGGTCCAGGATGCACTTTAGGACCACAAGGGTCTGCGCAGACTTGTTTCTGCGGCAGGCGATCCATCAACCTGCAACAGTATGTGGATAACACCATTTTTTTTATTTTTTTTATCATAATGCAGCTAGCAGGGAGCATACAATTACACAAAACCTCAACATCACTGAATCGTCAGGTGAAAGAGCAAAAGATGAGAAACTGCATCAATTATATTGGCTGGCTGATATTGAATATCTGTCTACATCAGGCTCCCCAGACTCCATTTGATGATGTTGTCATGCGAGGCAATTGGGCTGAGGAACTAACTTTGGACCTGCGTCCTGGATTACATCCTTACTGCCTGGCAACAATAATTAGCCCTTGACCCTTTTACAAAGCTAAAGAAAGAAAAGTTGCTGATCATTTGGTTAGTATAACACTGCAAAGTGCTTTTCCCCTCACCGGTCAACTACCATTTGATCTGCAGGAGCCCAGTCAGTCCACTGCTGCACATAATGGAGCACATCAGACAATGTCAACAGATACTGTAGGTCACAAGGAAGAGGATGCCTGACATGATAGCAGGACAGGGTCCATTCCTCCATTTTGTTTATATGCCCTCCCACACAGAAATTATACACCTCTTTTTAATAATTCATGATATGCAAATGAGGATGTCTTTGTAACAGACAAATTCACGTGACCACAACCTGAAAAAACAGAGCTGCGACTGAAAATGTGATCAGTTTGTATTGAATGCACTTTGAAAGTGAAAATGCAACTTTCAGAGCTTAAAACACAGAACAAGAGGGCCTGTTTCACATCTGCAAGTCTGAATGACGGCTCCGTTACCTACAAAGGTAAGAGCCTGGACAGTGGAAAAACACCACAAAGCACAATTTTTTTTTTACATAACATAAACACAGCCTGATGTGTCTCACACACCTCGCAAAGACACGTCTTACCTTTTTCGGCGTTTTAAAAGAAAAAAAATATTTCCAAGGTGAACCGCAAAGGTGATCTCACAAATTCACAGAAGGTGGAAGCATCAGCCGCCAATCAACGCGACCAGACTGTCACGTACAGGTGAGAGTAAAAGATCGATGTATGGTCCGGAGACAGACCGACCCAGGCAGTCTGCAGGACGGATGCGACTCCGGTCGGTGCCGCCGCGGACAGCGGTCGTCTCGTCACGGTGCAGACCGCGCCGCCGGGCTGTCAGGACAGAAGGCGGTCACGCTTGATGTGGCCGGACTCCTGCATGTTGATGTTTCCGCTACAACACAACAGCTGATTATACCTCATCCTACTTATTATCGCTGTCTCCGCGCCGTCCAGTTGGTCGGAGCAGCCGTGCACTTTTCGGCAAGCATCCCGCTTGCGCCTCCCTCTGCACACCGGCTCTACACCGACCCGGTACACCTACCTCCCTCCCTCTCTCTCTCTCTCTCTCTCTCTCTATGGGTGAACAGTTGGAGGCGGGTAGAGCAGGGAAGGCAAAACAAAAATCAGCTGCCAAAGTCTAACCCGCCAGAGATAATTAAGCACGTGTCCCATCAGTGACGCATTAATCTGGCATTAGTGCGTCACTGATTGGGGTAATTGATCAGCATGCCAATAATTACAGTTCACTTTGGTAAAGCACCTATCTGCGCCCTCTGATATTTTTTTTTTTTAATTCAGCAACAAAGAAGATATTTCTTTCCTTTACAGAGGGCGGGAATGTACACACCCTTACAGAAAACTCGAGTAAAAACTCATCTGATTACATGTGATTGTACACCTGTCACATTTATTTTGCATGTTGGAAACGTGGTTTTGGAACAATTTAATGGCGGAATATGTGAAGGTCATGTACCGGTAGATTCCCAGGTGAAAAACGGTCGACATATTTTCCCCATGTTATCATATCTACAACATGTGGTAAATATGTCATACGTGTGATCACGTGTAGAAAACACGGGAAACCCATGTTTTTTTTCCCCTGTAAATTCATGAGGCACTGCATGGCGACAAAAACATTGTCGATGTCAATTTGCAACCTCATAATTACTATTATTAGGCTACTATTTATTTCAGGGCTATTAAAATTGTAATTAATATCAAAATAGCTCGAATTTTGCTCATTTGCTTTAACTCTAAATATGCATTAGAAACGTTTTTGCTATATGTATTCCAGCAAATCAAGTTTGATGCCTAAACAAAGACGAAGAGGAACATCCTAAACCACTGGATGCTGTAGTTTACAGTATGCCCTTCCTTACAGTAAATGCTACATCTTTTAAACTCCATGACACATGTTGGGTGCATTTTGTGAGACTGCAGGCAGCTCCCTCTAGAGGGACATCAAATATCACCAAATTCATGTCAGTAGAGTGTCCCTTTAACTGCACACATTTTTAGTTACGTACTGTGACCCCCGATTCAATGACTATAGGCGAGCTACGCCTTTAAGAGCTGTCGCTATTGGGTCACATTCATACAACAGAAATCTTCACCATTCAGACTTCAGAAGTTTTGAATAAATCATGAGGACTATGGCATCAGGCAAACAAACTGCTTTGACATCTCGGCCCTTTTTCACTCATCGGTTATAGTTACTGAATAACAGAATGTATAACAAACTGGATATTTATTACTCACACTCTCAGGCCCTCAAACATCATCATCATAAAAGTCGTTCCCAGAATCTCTGTGGCTCTGACCTGACTAGGATTAATACAGATGTGTAATCTCAGAGGAATGTACTGATCCTGAGCACCAGCTGTCCACTGAGAGCTCATAGACACACATAAGTCCCTGCCAACACACAAAGCAATGCAAATACTGCACATTAGGCGCTGCGCATTTATATTCAGAAGATGCTTCAAATAGTCTTGGATCAAAGACTAGATGCAATTATTGCATTGAAAAAGGTGCATAACATTATCTTTTTGACATCAGCATGTGGTGATACAATAAGCCAATCATGAAGGCAAGTGTTTGACTTGTCAGAGTTTACGGCCGCTTTTTGGTCTTGACCAGGCCTTTCTCCACCAGGCAGCGGTAGAACTCCTGGATGTACGTGTACACACACTTCCAGTCGGGCTCTTTCATCCGGACTAAGTCATCAGGGTCCAGCAGAGGAGGGCAGCCTGCCAGCCTCCTGCAGACATACAGCGAGTGTCAATTTAAAAATAATGACTTGAGACAAATAACAACAGAAAATATTCCGTCACAGGTCATTTTGTTCTTAACGGCACTTCACCACTGGAGTGTATTTTAGACTAGACACATCTGCCTCTTCATATAAGGATTGAGAACTCACTCTGCAGTGCTGAAAGCCAGCTGGAAATTTTCCCTGGGCTTGTTAGGGTTCAGGATGTAGTATTCAAATGCATCGGGGAAGAATCGGTGCACCAAGGCGCAGAAGGCTATGCCGTCTTTCCAACTGGAGGAGAAGTTCTGGATGTGCACCCCCTGTTTCAAACCGGAGAGGAAACCATTTAGAAGGTATAGAGGCAGAAAATGGGACATAAGGCACACAGAGTTATTCTTCTGTGAAGATTTTCAGTCAAGTTAAGTTGACAGAGCTATGTATAGCTCCAAAGGGCAATAATTCACAAAGAAAGTTAAGGGCATATTTACCTCATACGGCTCTGTTTTGGCCCTGCACCAGTCCAGAAGCATCTGTTTGACATTTTTAGCATTGGGTGCTGCAGCAGGAGGACATTTCTGGGCTGAGGCTGCAGCAGGACTGGCTTTGCTGAGGAGAGCAAACAAACATACACACTGAGTGTAAAGGGAGTATGCATGACCTCATCTTTTAACTTAGCTAGTGCATGGTCTAATTAAGTATTTTTTTTCATTTGGCAGCTGTGGCCACAATTAAAAAAACAAAAGTGGTCCTTTAAGAAAATGGTTCTTTACTTAAAAAAAAGAAGCCAAAGATGCATATATGGGATTATTTAGATGAGTAGTTTTTAACTGGTGGGTCTTGATCTAAAAGTTAGTCACAGGGACATTTTAAGATGTGTGCGGAAAAATGGGAAAAAGGAACACTTTATTTGCAAAATTCAAAATTTTATTTTGAAACTTTAAATTTAAAGTATATACTAATCAGTTTTATTAACTGCAATGTTTTTTGGTTGATGTTCAAGTGACGTCAACGGTGGACGTTGAAAAGACGTTCAAAGTTGATGTTGTAAAAACGTTCATTCTCGCTACTCAGTGAAAGTGATTTGAACGTTCGGCAAAAACATTGAACTGACATCTGCGTTATCAAGGCTATGATTTGAAAAGCCTTTTTACGTCATATTTCACACATTTCTAAGGACGTCCAGGGGGCGTCAATGTGGGACGTCCAACGAACGTTGAAAAACTTCCTACGTTGACATCCACGTGACGTCGAAGACGTTGGAAAAAGACTTGTTTGTAAAGCATGAGTCTGTAGGTCAAGGTGAGTTTGCCTTTATATTTAAATGAGTTTTGTTCCATTTTTTTTTCCCACGTTTTTAACAGTGCATGAGGGCACCGTGGATTGCTGCATATTTTTTGGAGAAATAAATTTAAGTGGTTCAACATTTGAAGTGTTTCATCCGTTTATAGTTTTGTTTTATCCTGATGTGTAATTGATGAACCCAAACATGGATAACTGAGCACACAAACTGTTCCCCTGTGCTGCCTCTCAGTTTGAAACGTGACTCACCCGCCTGCTGTTCTGCTGAAAGGAGGCTGGGCTGTTGGTCCTGAGAGGATGACAAACTAAACATTAAAACTGCACGTATTAAGTGCTCACAGACAAAAGGGGTAGGAGAGACGTACTGTCTGTTGATGGCTGCTGGTTCATGGATGCTCTTCCAACGCCAACACCTCCGGCTGTCGTTCCTCCTTTGCTCAGGCCCTGCTGCCTCAAGTCCTGCTGCCTCGTTCCTCGCTCCTGCTCCCGTTTATCTGTTGACAGATGGTGCAGAATTCAGAGAAAAAGCAAAGCGTCAAATGAGTAATGGCAACATTACCATGACTGTATTAGACAGCTATCCAAGTTTTCCCCTCAGTTATTACCTCTCTTTTTCTTAAGCAGGTCCCTCAAAGCGGCACGAATCATTCGCCTCTCTTCAAAATTTGCTGTATTGTCCAGCTAAAAGATCATTAAAGGTAAAGAAACAGATTACGAGGAAATATTTTTAGCAAACATCCTACATTACATTATAACACAATTAGATTACGTTATAAAACAGCATTTGCAATGTGCTTCATTTAGAAAAAGAAATAATTCTTTACAGGACAGGGACATGAAAAATAGTCTCTTTGCAAATAATTCCTTCCCGCTGTTTGCATGGTGCATGATGAGGAGAATTTGATCCGATTTTTACATGAAGGACACCCATATCTGGCTCACCATTTTGTTGAGAACTTCTTCATCTTCAATAGCAGCCAGTTCTTCGCTGGTCATCGATGCCGGCGCTCCATCGGCGTTTGACTCCATGTCTGAGTGACGAGTGACTCCAGTTGTGTGAAGCTATCCTGGCACATATTGAAAGTAATGGCACATTTGATTTAATAATATTTAACAGGAGAAGAACTAAAAGGCCGGAGAAAACTGATGAGAAGTAGATGTTTGAAACCTACATCTTTCTGACATAAATGCAACAACTTTCAATCCAAAGTCATCATTCACACAGAATTAAAAATGTCAGCCAGATAGGGCTCGCAGTTCGCCCCAAACAATACACAAAATGACACAAACAGGGCTTAAAGAGCACATCCGTTCTACTTACAATCTGGTAATTGAAGTATAAACACTTGTGTGAGTCTCAACAGACACAAACTGAGCAGCAGTGCAGAGAAATGTTTGCCCTACTGAAGTACCCCTCAGTGTATCTCAGCAACTGGCTGACTGGAGCAAGAACACGTACAAATATAGTAATGTAGTGGAAGGAAAGCATCGCTAAAAGAATCTGATAACAGCGTGAAACTATGTGCTGCGAGACGGGGCAGAATCTCGTGCCACCAGACAAACGATGGGAAGAACAGAGTCATGAAACGGGAACGATTGAAATTCAGATCTGTGATTGGAGGCTGTTGGAAGAGTTGTGAGACTCACCTGTTTTCAGGACGCCGACTGGAGCGTCTTGCGGGTGCCCTTGGGATTCGGCGCTCTTTTCTCCTCCCCTCGAGCCTCCTTCAAAAACTTGTCCGAGCTGTGAGAGATGATCACACCTCACGCTGCATCACTTCATAAGGATGTACGTTTGGAGAGAGAGTGGAGATTGCTTACATGAACCACCCCTAAAAGGGATGAAGAAGGAGGAGGAAGAGGAGGGAGAAACACGTCGGGTCTTCGGTTCATCCATCTCTGTCACCTTCAGCGGAGTCTCTCCTCCTCTTGTCGCCGGATCCTGGATGATTTCAGGTGGACATTTACATCGCACTCCCTCGGATAAACTTTCGTTTCGCTTGGTTGCGCTTAATTTACAAAGCATGACAGAAAAAAAAAAATCATTCAGATGGGAAACGAAGGGTTAACAGTGGCAAAAGTGAGGAGCACTGCCTTATTGAGGCAAAAGTCTGACCACTGAACCGTGTTTACAGAAGTTGAGAATTCTCTTGAAGGGAGGACAGAGGACACACTCGGAGACATAAACACACACTTCTGGCAGAAAACAGCAAGACTGAAACGCTTTCTACTTCAGCAGTGATTATTTAGTTTCAAATAACTCCCGAGGCACATTGAGAGACAGCTAATAAATCAGAGAGCAGACAAATTGCTCCATCCAGTGGTGAACAGTCCTAACTGCTTCGTAAACACTTCACAGTGAACGCTAACAGGCTGTGGATTTCCACCTCCGACATTTTGACTTGTCACAGCAGGAAAAGCGTGCTATTGGGCAGACAAAGCCAGCAATTTTAAAAGCCCGCCTTCAATTTGAAATTGACAGATTAGTCGGTAATAAAAAATAATCCGTACTGGCAGCCTTGCATGCAACTTTATCGATAAAAAAATGTGTTGCTATATATTTCTTCAAATTTTACTGACATGTAAAACAATGACCTTTAAACAATTTACAAATGTGGTAAACATCTGCAGTTTTTAAAAGATGTACTTATCTTGTGTATAGTAGCCAGCTTATTTTTTTTTTTAAAGTCAATTTAAACCAAGTATGAAATTATCTCAAAAACAAATGAAGTAGATGAGTCTCAAACCAAACTTGTGATACAATAGTTACTGTAGTTAGTGGTAACTGTATATTAAATATGCAGGGGATGTAAAGAACAATAACTCTTGATTCAGTCATGAGGTGCTTGGATTTGTTAGTTTATTGTCCAATTATATATTTTCAGGCAATTGCATTTGCATGTATGTGTGAGTCATCATCTTTGCCCCTAAACAGGAGCACCTGTAGCATTCAGAGTTAAAACCAAATCCTACCTCTCTCCTCTACAGTGTCCAAATAAGGCATGAGGCAAATGTTTCATTCTTGAACCAGTAAAGTTTCAACGAGCCATATATGACTATAAAATACATAAATATAATAAAATAACTATTTACATCCGACTAGCTTTGCGAACAATCAAAACCAGTGTGTACACAGGAAGTTTGAAGGCAGAGTCTTCGTACCTTGTCAGTGCAACAGTTGCTTTTCTTTCCACCCTACTAATTTACATACCAACATAATTTCCATGAGAAGCAGCCAAACCTGATATTAGACTGCGGTCATTTAACGGAGACTACAAACCTAAAATAATAACGCTTTTTAAATGATTACATTTTGTTGTTTGTTTAGCGTGCCGATATCCGAGATCAGATTTCTCTACTGAAAACAATAAAGTCCATCACTCGCATGCTGCCGTTTCCTTATGGTTGTTGAGAGGCTGCTTGATCTCAGTCTAACAGTTAATCAATGAACACAAGGGTATTACAAGTCCTATTGAACAGCCGAGAAATTCAATCGTGTAAAAAAAAAAATCTGTAAAACTATCTGCTGTACATGATTTTTAAATGTGTAACAGAGACCGTTTTGAAATATTAAACCAACAAAACCATATATCAAACTACAAACCAAAACTTTCATATCTATCTTGCTGGATTTTTTTTTTTTTTTTACACCTCACTGGGGATTTATCAAAGGCATTTTAGAAATATTAATTGTCAAAATGATATGAGGCTCAGGACAACGAAGTCATGATATAAATGGCACCCCTGTGAAATGTAAATGTGCGACACATCAAGAAAATGTATCAAATGTACAATCTTGCCCGCAGTTAACCTTGCAGCAAAATATGCTGAAAAGATGGTGGGTGTCATAAAGGATCTTTGATTTATGGCTTTGTTGTGTCGTCTTGCGAGACTTCAAACCGTACGTGAGCAGTGGTCATGTCTGGCAGAGCCAGTATAACAACACAAATGCGCTTTCAAAGTAAATATTTGGCATTGCACACATGTCGGAGGGCGTGTAGCAGACATCAGTTAAGATGTTGTCAGGAGCAGCATGCAGCCTTGCGTCTCAACTTTTCTTGTAACGTCAGTTCCATATATGCAGTTGCAAAACACTCGAGGACCAAAATCAACAGCATTAACAGCCAGTGATTGCTAAGGCCCTTAAAAAAAAATAATATATTAAAAAAAAAAAAAAAAAAAAAAAAAAAAAAAAAAGGGAATAAAATATGTTTTGTCACAAAATGAAATCAATAAATCAGCTTTTGAATACCGAGCTAGAAAACACAACACTGTCCAGCAGAAGTCAAAACGTGCTGGTTCACCAAATGTTTGAAAACGTGACAAGACGCAAAGGAATCGATTAAATCCAACAGGTGACGTCGGCTGGGATTTAAGAAGCGACCTTAAAAAGGGCAGCTCAATCTTCTTTTTCCCTAATCTCTTCCGCAGGGAAAAGACGGCTAAAAGTTGAGTGACACTCCTTAGAGATCTGATGGGAGCTAATTATCGAGGTACGAAGCGCAGGAGCGCACCGCTGCGAACGGTGGAAATAATTGGACTTATTCTACAGAGACTGGCTTTCCAGGTTGGTGCGAGAACAAAATCTAGGCCTGAAGTGGGAAGTTAAAGGGGGAGGGGAAGGGACGCACAGAGCTCGGGCCTCTTATTAAATATGTGCTTCAGGAGAGGAAAAGAGGCGTCTCGTTCCACACAAACGTTGGATTTATCCGTCATTGCGACCTCTGCCTCCAAACAAAAGTTGTAGCCCTCTGACAAAAACAACTACAGAGTCCTTATTGAACAAGCTTCCTATGTTACATACCAGCCAAAAAAAAACTAAAGAAAAAAAAAAAAAAGCTGCCAAATAACCCAGTCCCTTACCATGACAGAGCCAGGTGGATATCAGGTAAAAGTACCATAAATATATACTTTTAATACAAATTGTGCCCGTTCAAATTTGAGGCGGAGTGCTTCCTAAGCCCCGCCCACCCTCCGTGTCACGCGAGGCTCCCCGGAGCGGACGATATCCACAGCAGCCACCCAAACCGTCGATTAGAGCCCTCTCGAAAATGAGAACGTTTTCACAGTGGAGTAGTATGAGTGACAGTGTGAATACCTCGTGAGGTATCAAACAGTTCAGTGTGCTCGTGCATGCATATTCCGCTATAGACTATATACGAGGGATTTGCAGATAAAAAAAAAAAAAGGAGGGAGATAAACTGTCACCGTGAAAAAATAAAGGCAACCTTTTCTTCGCCGCAGACTCCAGTCCTGTGTGACCAGAAGAGAAATGAATTGGCACAGTGAGGAAGTAAAAGGAAAAAGAAAAAGTAAATAAAGAAAGCTCTGTCACTCCAACAGTGACGATGGCCTGATAAGGTCACACTCCTCCTGCTCTCGACCGATAAATGACACAAAGGGTAGAGGAAACACATTACAGAGTTATCAAGAGGGGTTGGTTTTTTTTTTCCGTTTTTTTTTTTTTTTTTTTATCATTTCCTCCTTCAACATGCCATCTCCCCTTCATCCTTTCAGTTCAGTCTCTTTCGTCTTCCAGTTTCCCGTCCACCCTCCGCCGACGATACGTTTGTTCAGATGCGCACGCTTTGACCGAGTCCTCTTCCCTCGGCGCGTGCAAAACGACCCGTTCGGACGCTTCGGCTTTGGCCCTGCGCGCGTCCAGGTAGCCGACGATGAACTCCGAGTTCTGATAGATGAGCATGCCGGACAGCGTGAGCACGACGCCGGCGCAGCTGAGGGCGGACAGCTCGCTGCCAAACAGCAGCTGAGACAACAGCAGGTTTCCCACCACGCTCAGGTTGCCGAGGATGTGCAGCGTGACGGCCGAGGTGAGGTTGATGACGCAGCAGCTGGCCAGGTTGTACATGACCGAGCCGAGGCAGCTGAGCAGGATGAAGAGCCACAGGCGGCGGTCGTAGTGCAGCGGCGACTCCAGCACAGCCCAGTTTTCCAAGGCCAGAGCGGCCACGGCCAAAATGCAGAAGCTGGGAATGGACATCAGGTAGAGCAAGAACACGGAGTTGATTTTCTCCTCCTGAAGTAAAATGCCTGCGTAAGACACAGAAATGTGTGCAGCGGTTAGAAACAAAATGCTGTATTTATTTACACACACACACACAAAAAAAACAAAAACAAAAACCTGTGAAAATGTACCTTTAAACATGCGCAAACAAAACACGTCGGAGAAACCGTTACAGCCAGTAACGCAGTGGGCGAAGGCAACGGGACGGTCCCCAGCGGTTCTGAATTAAAATGCATGATTACGCAGTAATGTGTGCAGCAGCTAAAAATGTGACGACGATAAAAAAATAAAACAAAATAACCCTCGGAGACGCATTTCCATTAAAGCATCTGTCACGAATAGGGACGCCAAACGAGCCACAACGTCAGCGCCGAGTCGACGCCGAGGTTCGGAAAACACGGCCGTCCTTGTTGCTGCGGCAACAGAGGATGCCGGACAATAACAGCAGCGTGTGGAAAAGCAGCAGCAGGTGCAGCAACATGTCTACCGAGATTCGTGTACAAAAGATTTTTTTTTTTTTTTTGCATTGGAGCCGGACTATTAGATACGAGACAAGCGGAGCATTTCAAAACGAGAGGAGGAAACGCCTCCAACTTATCTCGGCAGCTCAAAGACGGACATAGCGATCCGTGTACAGACTTCAAAGGGAGAAGTTTTAGCGGTTCATTTTTATGTTAACAGCGCGTCATTAAAATGTTTACACGTGTCTAAAATGTTTAAATGTTACCGCTGCTTGAATTTTGTGACAGCTGCATCTGTTGTAGTAACACGCATAAAGGCCAACGTCAGCTGGTTTCAGGCCAGCGTAACGCGAGCTATGACCTTAACGTAACGATTAACATTCAGTCTCATCGCAATATAATGCTCACGTGTTTATGTCAGCTGAAATTGTAACACGAGTTCATACATTCACATTTTTTTTTTTTTTTTGGTATCAAGTTTGGTGTAAAGAATCAGAGTTTCGGTGATGTTGGGACCGACTACCAGCTTTCTGATGTTGTGACATTATGTCATGAAAGATGATTACTCTGTTTAACACCGTGGGATTAGCAATCTGATTCAGACACTATACTTCTAATCTAAAATATTCTGAGAAACGTGGATTATTTAGCAGACCGTTTCGGTGACATAACAGCTTTTCCCTGTGTTTTTATAGTCAAAATAACAGGAACAGATGGATCAGCTGCTTGGAAGCAGGTTGATATATTTTAAATGTTTGCAGGAAGTAAAACACAAGACAATACTGCTTCACAAACTGTAAACACTTCATACTCGGGGCCTTCAAACTAAAAAGACATGACCTCCCCAAAGTGGGTCATAGAAAAATAAATGCATAAGGGAAACCGTTTCAACAACAACAACAACAACAACAACAACAACGAGGGAGAGAGGATGAAAATAGCATCTTGAAACTTGAGACATCTCGGCACAGAAACGTTTTAGCCAAAATTAAAAATAAAAGTAACGTGCTGAAGCTTTCATCCCCACACACACACACACACACACACACACACACACACACACACACACACACCTCTTCAAATTTGTCTGCAAACACACATTTTTAAGCACATTTGCAGTCTTGAGCCGTTTGTCGCTGAGGGATTTGAGGGCAAACCAACCGAGTACCTGCCTGCGTGTTACGTAACAAATTAAAAACACGGCCTGTATGCTTTCAGAAAGTTGCTGGTTTCTCTTTTTCTTCTCCGACGACTACAATGTTGTGTAGGCTAATTACGTTAGAGCCTAATCTTCAACACACAAACGCTCATCTATGCACACAAACGCTTCAGTGTGAGAACGGCACGTTAGAAGAATGAGCACACTGGATTACAGGAAATACTTGTTCCACATAACATCAGCTTAAGAAAGGAATCTGTCTCTTTATCAGGACACCTAAACTCTAGCCATAAATGTAGTCTTAAAATGTGAAGACATGTGAAGACATGTTAAGACGTTGTTTTTCTACTGAAAGCTGTTACTTTTTCTTCTTTGGATAATCCACTCGGGAACATTACTTCTCACAAATGATAAAACTAATTTTTTTTTGTGTGTGTATTTAAAAAAAAAAAAAAAAGACTTAAATTTGATGGGAACATGTTTTTTTTTTTAAACTTATTTTGAGTGAGGTCACTCTGGTCTGTTACTGAACAGCGTCTACATTTGTTTTGGAATTTCCCAAATACAGAAACACAGATGGCGAATAAAAGAAACCTCAAAAACATCTTTAATCTATTCGCTGACTGAAACGTGACGACTGGTGATATTTATATGCCACTTCCAAGAAGTTCAGCCGTCGGTGAACTTTCCTTTCACTTAAAAACCTGCATAAACAGTCAAGACACCAGGAACCAGCCCGTCTACAGGACATGCCACACGGACGCGTGTTGATGTTTGTACGATGTTCCCTGAGCAACCGGAAAACACACCACAACGCAAAGGCTCCGTCACCGGACTGAGGAGTGAATCACTTTCCAGGACCACAGACTGCCGACGGTGAAAACACTAAAATACGCCGAGACGTCAGCGGCACGAGATGCGAGTGGAGTAATTATCTCACCGAGGTTTCCATCTCTAGCTACAACAGAAACACAAACAAAACGAGGGGTTAATGTCAGCCGTCTGGGGGTGACGAAGAGGACAAAGCTGGTACTCACTCTGCTGGATGGACTTGATGCCCCTCAGCATGGTCGCGGCAAAGACAAAGAAGCAGCCGGTCTGATCGAACTGGACCTCCCCCATGATGCTGAAGGACGCGCCCAGGCAGATGGGCATCATGGCTGTGTACTTGAGGAAGTGATGCTGCTTGCCCAGGATCAGCGTAGAGATGGCCAGGGTAAAGAGCGGCGTAGTGGTGTAGATCATTTGGGCAAACGACAGCTGGACATAGTTCAGGCCCATGTTCCCGAAGGCGATGCTGGCACAAAATGTCAAACTCAACAGGAACACCTTACATTTTGCGCTGGGGGTCAGGTCCTGCTCTCCGGCCCCTTTGCGGCGGACGACCTGCAGCTTGATCAGCCCGTAGTCCACCACGATGGCCGTCAGCATGTGCAGCGCCGAGAGCAGCAGCGGGTACCTGAAGTTGTAAACGGCAAATATCCATTTGTTGAGGCTGGAGATGGTGGTGCCCGTCACCAGCCAGACGACGACAGCCGACAGCAGATGGAGCATCTCTGCGGGTGGCCTCCTCCCGCCTCTCGGTTGCAGAGTCGCCTCGCATTTTGAGACGCCATCGGCGCTGATCATGTTCGTATCATTGTCCTCTCTGTAAGGAAAACACATGTTGAATCCGTGTCTCGCATCCCCAAACGAAACGTGCGCTCAAACCGGTTTAAGTTCAGGGGCGGTGAATTGCGAGAGCAGCCTGCGACACGGCTGCTGCTGCTGCTGCTTCTTCCCCTCCCTCCCTCCTTCCTCCCTCCTTCCCTCCCTCCTTCCCTCTCTGCGCCGGGAGTCAGGCTTTGTTGTCCGGCAGAGCTGCGTCTTTCAGCACCGCCTATGGACGGACACGTGTTTCTGTTTTGTATGACGGCCTCCGGTTGCGTAACCCAGCCTGCTGCTGGCAAAATGACATATGCCCTCAGCAGCAAAGGCAATACAGAGGAGGGAAGGAGAGGAGGGAAGGAGAGGAGGGAAGGGAGCTGGAAAACAGTACGCGCCTTCTCCACCACGGGGACGGAGCGGATTGGTTCGTATCCGAACATGGCAGCTATGAACTGACAGTGACGAGTCGGTGTGATGCACCAAAAAATAAAAATAAATAAATAAAAAAACATCACGGCAACTTAAGACACTCGATGTCCCGGTAACCAAATCTGACATTACACGGCGCAGCAGCTCACGGGACTTCCGTTATAATATGTCGTCACGCTGGCTTTAAATAGCGTCTTATTTTAACGGCCTGCCTCGAAGGTTTTCCTTTTCCCGGTACCGGAACCCGAATTATTCACAAACTCGTTTCTTAAACACCGCGTAGTTCCGTTAACGTTTCACTTCACGGCGCCTCGCGGCTTTGAATCAACGCCAGTTTTTTTTTTTTTTTTTTTTTTTTTTAAAGCAGCCTTGTGGTTGACACCAAAAACGCCCCAACTGTCCCGTTGTCCAAACCCAAATTAAAGGACGAGCCGACCTCTGCTGTGGGACCGGACGGTCTCTCGACACCCGGCAGCGGAAACGTCTCTCAGCTCCGCGCTCGTGCCGTCACGCTAACATTAGCAACCGTTCGTAAGCTAACGGCAGGTCGCGCGAACAGCTGTTATTCCTTCCGACCTTCGCGCGCCGCGTTACGAGACCCGCGTGGAGAGACGTTTTTAATCACAGTGTAAGCTTCTTCGTTTTTGTTGTTGTTGTTGTTGTTGTTGTTTTTACCTTGTGCTTGGGTCACCGGCAGCATCTCCCAAAAAAAACCTCCCGTCAGTCGGCCACGGCGCTTGTCAAGCCAAACAAAGTCGGACGCTTTATAGTGTCGTCGGACTGTTTGTTTAAAGGGCGATGCCACTCTTTTTTTTTATTTATTTATTTATTTTAAAGTGGCGTTGCGCTGCGGATGGTGCAAGCAGGACACAATCTCTTCTGTGTGCAGGAGTTATTTCAAGTGCTGGAGAGTTCAGGTGTAAGTTAAAAAAAAAATAAAAAAAATGCAGGAAGTGACGGTGAAGAGACGTTTGAAAATGCAAATAATTACCGATAAAATATGCACGTGTTATTTGTGAGACTCCACAAAGAGTATTAAACCAAATGGACAGAATCAAATATCAAAATATTTTTTGGGATTACTATTGGTGCTTTTATAATATATATATCATAATAATAAATTATCATAATTTTATAATATATATAAAAAATCTCAATGTATATATATATATATATATATATATATATATATTGAGATTTTTGATACATAATGATATGTTATTTTGATATGACGACTAAGTGGGTGAAGGAAAAGACAACAATTATGACATGTTATGATATCCAAAATCTAAGATAATATCTTGTCTCTCACAGGTCTCATTATGATTTGACAAAATATTGACATATTGCCCATCCCTAAACCAAGACATTGTAATATATTGAAAATGTTTTTGTTTTTTTTCTGAACTAGGAGGTGCAGTTTATTAATCACATCGATTTAGTGCACGAGGTCAACTTTATTAAAATCCATTCATCAATACTTCAAAATCAAAACTCTGATGTGGTTTATGCATGAATGACAGTTGAGCTCAAGGGAAAGTGTCAGTGTAATTTGTCACTGTGAGGAAATGCTGAAAATGTACCTTTTGATTGTTTCGTCAAGGCAAACAAATTAAACAATTCTTAGATTTTTCTTCATTCATTCGTACATCGAGACAGGAAGTGTGCTGTGAATAGGAAGCTGATTAGAAAGCCTTTAATTTGTTGTCTGACGTGAGGTTTCGGGTGTCACGTCTGTTATTTTGGACTCATGACAGCAGCTGGCGTCCAACCTGATCCCAGCCCCCCAGACCAGATACATCATCCTGAGAGAAATGTATTGTTGGCCACGAGGGCCCTGTGACAGCGTCTGTGCGTCTTTGCGTCTTCTTCGTCATCTGTCCCTTGTGAGACAACAGATTAGAACAACATAGGTCTGACAGTAAACAATAGCACAGTGGCAGCTTTATCTTTTTATTTGAGCTCAAAAATTTAAAATTTCTGAGGTAATTGGGCACAAAAGGTGAGTTCACATCATGGTTCAGTTAATAAATACCACAAACAATTAGCCAGGTGAAGAGGCTTCTCACTACAGAAGGGCATAAGCACTCTAAAACCATGCATAGCTATGTGTTGCTATGGAAACCCTAGCTATGTAGCATGTATAATCAAGTAAACGCAACATTGTGCTTCATTTGAACATCTTATTTGCATCATTTATATCATACAGTGTATTTTAGAAACTTATATTTAGGATTGAATTAATCCCACATCTCATTGACTGGTCTTGACTCCATTTAATATCATGAATACACAAATAGAGAATAAGTACTGACCAGAATATAAATATTCAAGTAATGTGAAACAGTATTTTTTTACAGTGATTATAAATGAGGTGATTCTATCTCTATTATATTCTTGCTATATACAGGCCAAAACTAACCATGTGCATCATGCCTTGTCATAATACACAGAAAGCTATAAATAAACAGGTAATTATTGGTCATACAATTTATGTATTTACTACTAATGTACACAAGTGCTTGCTTGCACACAAAAAAGCTTATCAAGTAGAGTGTTAAGCCGTTCCTTGAATGTTTTCTGGCCCTTGGCTGATGTGAATAAATCAAGATTTTTTTCACATAACTATCAGTCATCTAGTTGAATATTGTTACTAATCATTTGAATGCATAAAACAGTGCTCTGACCTCAGAGTACTTTGTTCTCACATGACTTTGCAGCTTTTGTTATTGCTGACATATGCAAATAAAGTAACACTTTTCAAGTCTAGAAATGCCTAAATAGAGTTAGCCATTTCTAACAGTTCAGGGGAAACAAGTTTGCTATTAACCAAGATGATGAACCCTGATATTCTGAGTAAAATATTACAAAACTCCCCCCTAAGTATATCTGTAAGTCCCATCAAAAGAAAAAATAGTCTGCCAGATTGCTTTAATCTGTATAAAATCTTTTGATGTAGTAGTTACTGGGGATTTACTACTTCATTACATAATTAAGGCTAAAATTACCATCAAGCACCAATATAATCCCGAGCTGGAGAAAATCCTGCAGGTTAAGCAGATTTATACTTCAGTGGAACTCTAATGGTTGAGTCTCAAGATAGTTGAAGATATTTATACCTCATGTATGAGTGCACTTTCGCAAAGTTTGGGGGCTTTATGAAAGACTGTGAGTCAGTATTGTTACTGGGTGGACTCCTCCACTTATTACTGTATACTCTGATGAGAACAAAAATTAAAAAAGAATGTCCAGAACACATGCAGCAGAAGCAGCAGTAGCCTAACGTTTAGTCTCTGGTGTGGGTCAAGCTCTAAAAATACTGGATCCTACATTTTCTGTGATGCAACTCAGTAATCTTTTGAATTTTTAAAGTCCCAGCTGAGATTACTCAAGTGATGTTGCTTTAATCATTTTTGTCCGAGTAAACAAAGCTCCTCCAGGGCCAGTGAAGATATTGTTCAAGTGCTTTCACATTGTGCGCAGTGCTGCCTCATTCTCGTGAACTGACTTGAACATGTAACGTCGGTGGAGGGCACCTTTAATAGAGCTGGAATCATAATTTCAGGATCATGGGAGAAGCAGAGATTAACTGTAAATCAACTTTGTGTTTTCAGTCAGTTGTTCAGCCAAAGAGATTTGACATCTACTTTGGTTTTCATGGAGTGGTAACTGTTCTTTAGAGGCCAGTTAACAATAACTTTAAATCCTTCCAGATACATTTGTGCAATTTTAAGAAATAGTGTAATAAAAAAATACCCAAGAATCAGGGGGGGGAGGGGGGGGAATGAATGAATGAATGAAGTTCTGCTGAGGAAGCCTTTAAGCAGAGAAAAAGGCTGCGTCCCGCTACAGTTCTCTTAAAAGCTTGGTGTCTCTGCCAGAGCACAGCGAAGAACGAGTTGTTCCAGCTTTGAGGAGAACAAGACATTCAGTGCTTGTACCAAAACATCCACAGTACTCCGTGCCCCATATGCACTACCATGAAGTGTGTTTCAGTGCACAAATCATTTCTTTGTAAAGCATATGGCAATCACACACACACACACACACACACATACACTCACGCGCACACACACACACACACACGCGCAAGCACATAAGAACTCTATATGCTCTCATGAATTAGTTTTCTACAGTGTTGAAGCGTGAACACAAACCGAGGCCATGCATTCTGGAAACACAGATAGAGCAGAAGCAAGTCAATTCCAAAGTGGAAGCAGGAGTTTTTTTGTGCTTGAAATTCAGAGTATCCTTACGATCACGAGGAATCACCCAGCCTGTCTGATGCCACGGTGTTCAGGGAGATTTAGTCCTAGAATATCTCAGGACACTGGCTCCAGTCTTGTCTTTCTTTGGTTTCCCAGTAGCCGCCTCTGTAGACGAAGGTGCTTTCTCCTGTTCTGTCGTCCGTCCTCTTCTCAAACCACAGTGGCTGGTAACCCTCAATGTCTTGCCCTGATGACACAGAGTCATGCTTTCTTAAGACATGGCTTGAACAAGTACTATTTTTTCGGATCAATCGCAATGTCTTTCTTAGCACAACGCCTTCAGTAGTTACTACCAGATCTGCGGTCAGCTTCTGACATAAACTAAAGATTAGTTTTCCATCCAGTAGTTGCCTCCATTTTTGATTTAAGTTTCGTTATCAGCTGCAAAATTATGTTTAGCTGTTGTTTTTGATCAAAGACATGCACTGAAGTACAAATCACAATTTATCTAAAGCTGGGATCTCCAACTTTTTTTTCCTCTGAGAGCAACTTTTAACAAACTTTAACAGTGTCTGAGTACTACTAACATTTATTCACATAGCTGAGCTCCACCAAACCAGCTGAATAAGTTTCTTTTACGTGAACAATAACAAATTGATACTCAACACAAACATATTTAAGCAAGCTCGTGAGCTACTGGTTGGAGACCCCTGATCTAAAGTGATCGACTTGTTATCTATGCTGAAGGTAGCGTGAACGACCGATGAACCTCTGCCTTCATTGTTCCCGTTTTTGGTTTCCTTGTACTTACTCTCCTCCAGGGCCTGATTGGCTTGTGCCTCCCTTCGTTTCCTCTCCAGTCTCTGATGCTCCTCGATACGCTGCTTCTCTCCGTTTGCTTCGTCCCACAGACCTGCCTCCATTAGCCGCTGGTCGGGCCGCATACGGCTGTCAGTGGGCGGGACGCCCTCTTCCAGCTCGTTCAAGGTCAGAGCCAAGGAGGAGAAAAAGTGCATGTTCTCGGCATTATCTCTGGAGAGTGAAAGATAGGAGAGACAACTCATTACGATGAAAGGTCAGGCAGAGGGGAAAGTGAAATCTGGACGGATGGACCGGCTGAATTGACACATCTGGTCTTTGAGAGAAAGTAGAAATGTGTTATATGTGTTCGACATACGGGAGAGGATATTTCTTCCACAAAAGTTTGGGCTGAAGAGTCTGATAAACTGTCTTTTGTTTGCCTTCAGAGCCGCCACATCCTTGGCTGCTGTCCACTATTTTAGCACTTTCCATCTTGTCGTCCCAGGTTCCTGACAGGATGTAATTGGCCGCGCCCTCTCTGTCCTCTACCACTCCCGTCACCTACAGACACACAGTTACATGCACACTATGACTATTCACAGCTGGGTACTTTGTTCATTCATATTTTGTTTATGTTGTTGCGCCATATCAAACTGAATTTTTCTTTTTTTTTTTAGATATCTTTTTGTTTTAAGATTATATACATTATATATTCTCCTAGGTTTCTCATCAGCTGATGAGTGAGTAACTTTGATGGTACGTGCTGATGTGACAAACATTCTTCAGAGGGTTATCTATACTTGAAAGCACTAAGCACAGAGGATATAAGATTTCTTTCCAACTCGAGCGAAGCTCCAACAGCGTTGCAGATTCTTGGCACAGGCTTGCGTGTTTGGAGGCTTCTTTGCCCTCTGACAATCGTACAACTGCGTGAATACTGTAAGATATGAATTAAGACAAAGAGGCTTGCTGTGTGTTTACTGATTGAAAAGGTGGAACAGACTTACTTTCCGTGGAACTTCTCTGGAGAAGTAGCTGTAGGGGGAGAATTTGAGGCGGCAGGTATCCTTGGTAGTGTTGTTTACAATGTCGATGTCGCCCGACTGCCAACAGCAAACCAGACAGGAAGGAAGCCAGAAAAACAGATGGGACTTAAAAGTGTATGGTGATCAAGATTACTTCCCTCAGTAGTGTAACCCAAACATCCACTTATTCACTGACAAAAATAAAATTTTCTTTTTTGTAGATTTTGTATTTCTAAACAGTAATTTCCTTCCTGCGAAGTGTTTTGAGAGTGAGACCCTTTGTAAAGTCTCTTCTTCTGAAGTCTAAATTATCCATTGTTAATTTCACCTTTTACTCTGTTGCTAGTCTAAGAATATGCCAGTACACAGACAGGTCATCTTTTTTTTTTTTCACTGAACTGATAAAACTAACACACCTGGTCAATCCAAAGCTTCCCCACAATAATGTTGTGCACCGTTGACGTCACTTTGCTCCACACGTAGTGGTTTCCACTCGAGTGGAACTGCAGGTGAATGTTGCCTACGGCAAACAGGAAAACACACAAACACCACACATATATTTGGGTGTATTTTTCAGGAAAATTATGGGTCATATTTTGTGGTATTCATGCCAACACTGATTTTCAAAGCAAATTCCCGAGCTTCTTACCTAATGGCATGACAGAAATATATTTTCCACGAAACTTGCTATCAATAGTGATATGCTGCCACAGGGTCCATCCTCGCTGTGACGTCACATGGTGGGCAGCAGCTGGTGGATGATGACTGACCTGAGAGCGAATGGTATCAGCTGTTGTCAGCACACTGTTATAAGTTGGTCTTTGCCATGGGGGGGGGGGGGGGGATTTAATCTCTTTGTGTGTATAACAGATGTGTGAGGAATTACACTTAATAAGATGGACATGTTGTTGTCTTACCTGCTCACAGATGGAGCGATAGCCATACTCCTCCAGCCGGTCCAGCTCGTAAGTCTCCCCCAGCAGAGGGTTGAAGGGCTTGGCGGTACGATGGACTGTGGTGGAGTAGGAGGACACCGAGAAGGCCGCCACCAGGCACATCTGCTCCAAGGACGAGTCGCAGCGGGCTGCCCGGTCCAGGAGCTCACTGTACTCCATATCCTCAGTCAGACGCTGAAGCATCGACAGCGGCTCATTGAAGTTCACCTGCAGTCACACATTTAGGATTGTAAAAAAATACTTTTAGGTGCAGAGAATTCCTCATCCAGCATAGGCATTTATTTAAATTCAGCTGATTTGTAGGGAGTAGAAATGATATTTACAGGCATGGGAATCTTGGACAAGTCTTTGCCAATACAGTTCTTCATGATGCTCCACAGGTTAAGAGAGTAGTTTGGTTTGTCCGGGATCCGGCTGCGCCTTGTTCGTCGTAGCTGCATGTGGTTTGTGCCTGAGGTGTCCTGTCCAAAAAAAACACAACAAAACACAAAGTTTATGTAAAAACCAAAACGCATCAACAGAAAAGGGCCAGTTAAGATGATATTTCATGTGTGTATAAGACACGTGCTTGGTGACATACATTCTCGTTGTGAGTCCAGTCATTGGGCCCTCCTCCACTCATCATACTCTGATTACTTCCTGAGCGCCTGAGAGAAAGCAACATATTTCATATTTGAAACACAGCTCGAAATATAACACACACAGCTCTGACATCACCATAGAGAGATGCTGCTCCTCACTTGTGCTGTATTTCGCCAGTAGCAGTCACAGTTATGAATGCTGGGGAGTCCTCCATGGCATCGAAGAACTCTGCGTCGTCATTCTCATCGCTCGCATCCCGCTGCTGAGACCGCTCCACACCTACGGCGAGGCGGAGAGTTGCAATCTATATATGTTGGACATACTCTAGTGCTGCCATACAGGAAGTGGCCAAATAATGGACACTGAAGAAGACTTTGTAACCATTGTAAAATTATGTAATATGGCTTAGAAAAAGTTTTTAAAAAACCGATGTGAATGCATACGAAACTGAAAAATGCGTGTCTGTTATATATCTGTCTGAATGACATTTCTATAATAGAAATGCATCACTACGACTGGCCAGAAGAGGTCCATATTGCTATTCTGTGACTCTTTCCTACAACATACTGTGCAGGAGCCACGATGTCTGGGAGAGAAAGTGATATGTCTCACCTGTATATGAGGCGGGATTCTCCCTCCAGGCTCTCTCTAAGCTGTTGTGCTGTTTGGCTAACTGTTCAATGGTCTCCTGCAGATGGTGACGCTGCTCTCTCTCATACTGCAGGGCCTTTTGCCACCTCCGACTCTGAGATTCTGCCACATCCAGAAAGTCACGACAAGCCTGAGGTGTGAACACAACACACATCAAAGGATGCAGACAGCAGCTTCGAGCTGCAGGCCCTTAATAAAAGAGGCATTCGCGACTGACCAATCTCTCATTTACTTTGGCCGTATACTGGCTGAGGAAGGAATTGTGCACACTCACGTTGATCATAGCATTGGAGGTGATACGGAAGAGGGTGGCTCGCTCATTAACAGCTTTCACTTTGTCTGTGCTGTCAGTGGATGCACGCAGTTCCTCGAGTTCGCTGAGGGAGCGCTGGAGGGCGGCACCGTGCTTTCCGATCAGCTCATTACAGGTGCTCAGGTCATCTAGCTTGCTGGCCAGACTCTTGAGCACCCCTTGGGTTAGAGCACGGTCCTCCTGAGGTACAGGGGCTTCATCTCCTGAGTCATCTTCACACAGACACACAAACCCAGACCACAATTGAAGTCATTTCACAGACATGCTCGGGTATAATTACAGGTTATTAAGTCTGAAAAAATGTGGGCGTTTCTCAAACTGTCGTAAACAGCACCTGGAGAATGAATATCTCCTCAGACAGGGAAAGATATTTTAAATTTAGATTGAGACGAGCTGAGAGAGTGTTAATGGGGAACAGAGAGAGGAAGATAATAACACTTCCCACCCTGATTCTCCACAAGCCTTCCTGTACAAGATCGTAAAGCTGTGAATGAACACCGTTGCCCTGGAAACGTGGGCCTGTGCAATCAGGAGGCAAGGCTATTTTTAGAAGAAGAGGGAGAAAAAGATGACGCACTACCCTTTTTCTCCTCTCGTTCTCTCTCTCTACCCCTTACTGGCATGAGCTGAGCCATCAGTCTGAGGGATTTTGGGAGGGAGAGAGACTGGACTGATGGCTGGGCATCACAAAGAAAATTCATGGCATTCATTCTAAAAGTCTTTATTCAAAGCCTTAAAGATGACACAGTATGCCAATTAAAAAAACTAACATTTTAATGAAAATACAGAAAGTCAGGCAAAACATGTTCTGTGTCTAATCACACTTACTTGTCTTCAAAAGCAAATTTGCACTTTTAAATCAAATAGAAACTGTAGATTTCTTTGATATCTAACATATTTGATACTTTATAAAACCTTGGCATGTTCACTATATTTCTATTTGGGCCTCTGAATGGTGCTTGTCCACACAATATGTGTTTGTAATAATGGATCTACTAGAAAATCTGCGGGTTGAAGTGCATTATTGAGCAAACTGCACTCTATTAAAGCCTCTTAGTGAAAAAGGCAGCAGTTTTTTTTTTTTTTTTTTTTTCAAAAGACCTACATTTATAGGCATTTATAAATGTCAACACAAATAATCCCGCCGCCATCCTATGTAATGATGTTTTTCTGGGTCAAAACATCTCTTCTGTGCTAAAAGAAACCTTGTGTGTGAAATCTCAAAACTCAAGCTCAATCTAGGCCACTGTAGCATCGCCTAAGAGTACCAGCGCGGAGACAAACTACTACGCTCGGGTTAAGGGTGGGAAAAGAAATAAAAACAATCAGGACAAACTGGATTAAAAAGTCTCTGGAGGAGAAGATAAAAAAAAAAGTAAAAAAAATGAGGGTGAAAAATCCTTCAGGCATCTGTAATGGTTTCACGACCCAAATATGGCAGCAGGAAAAAGATCTGACTTCACTTCTGGTGCTCAAGGTGTTGAGGCACTAGATTATGAATTTGAGATCTGGAGCCATCTGCCATCCGGCATGTTTATGTGAAAGTGCAGATCCATTTTACTCATCCGTGGAATAATAATGTACATGCAGGGCAGAAGCGTATTGGTCTAGTCTGTGCACTAATGGACTGTTTTCCACTCAGGACACTGAAGAATCTGAGACCGATTGGTGACTCATCGTTGAATCATTAAAACACACCCACAGGTGATACCATCTATTGATATGGACACAGAGTGGGAAGAGTGAATCAGAGTTATAAATCCGAGGATGAACTGCAAGCTTCTGCAACACAGACAAAGCATTTACGAGTGATAAACTGAATGCTTATTCCTGTTTGTTTCCTCCATCGCTACAGCTATCTGGATTCAATCATCAACCATGTTAAAGTTTCACCCAGCTGTTGGAAAGATTGACATTTGTTTCCATAACATACCGGTTCATACCTATTCCAGACAAACCTAAATCTTACAGTGGTCATGTGACCGATAAGACAAGATAAGTGCCTGATGACTTCTGCTAATTGTTGCTGTTCTAATCCACTTTTAGCCAATTAATTTGCCCTGTTACTAAGCATGTAACTAAAAGCCCCATGCAATGATAATCTATAATCACATCACACACTTCACCAGAACACCTGAGGATTTGCGCCTCTGTTCGCACACGCATGAAAACACATCAGCTGAGCGTTTCCAAACTGTGTGAAGCAGACATAAGACATTAACATGCAGATTATAAATAATAAAATAATAAAATAATTAAAGGAAAACAGTCGAGACAAAAACGTGCAGTAAGAACACTGTAAACACAATTTCTGAACTGCGAGGAAGCTCAGTTAGAGAGTAAGTAAGCTTCCGTACGCTTAAGGCCCCCGATGTCTTCTAGATGATCTGGTATTTACTATCAGTACGTCTCCCGGTACATACAGCAGAAACATCTCACACATCATGTCTCCATATGCTAATATGGTTAGAGCGACGGAAAACACTGATTTACATGTGGCAGGTGCAAATGTTTTACTCAGCACTGAAGGGTGCTTATAAGCACACATCTCTGAGTTATGATTCCTCTGGCAGCTGTATTTTATAATCCTGACAAAATGTAGGATGAACGCAAACAAATAAGGCAAATATTCAACTGACTGTTAACTATTCTTCTGTTCTGCAGTGACTCATTTTGTTATCTCCAAAAAGCAACACCTGTGTTTGTATTAAATACAAAATTGCCAAACTTACTGAACTCCATCAGCGCACATGAACAACCATTACAAATACACATGGATGTGAGCACGCACGCAAACACACAGTGTCTATCTTAATTCTTACTCTGCTATGAGGAAAATAACAGGTTACTTACAAGGTGGCACTCACTGAAAAGGCTGCACTCATGTCTCCCTATTGTCCACAGAGTGTATGGTGAAAAATATTTTCAATGAAAATCCTCACACCCTCCTTCTCTCTCTCTCTCTCTCTCTCTCTCTCTCTCTCTTTTTTTTACCCCTCCTGCTACCAGAACAGGAGGCGGAGTCTAAAGGAAGGTCATTTCATTCAGCACTCGCTGTCCTCATACTGAAGGAGACAGAGAGGGAAAAAGGAGACAGAGTGGGCGGGAGGAGGCGGCTGCTTGTGTGTTTATGCACATTTGTGCAAAGGAGAGAGAAAAGAGAGAGAGATAGTGGGGGGGGGGGAAACAAAAAAAACACTGCACATCTTTGCGATTTATCTTAAAACATTCACAAAGAGCAAGACGGGCTGGACAACAGTGGATAGAAAAGTGTCTCCTACACTCATATTAAACATTTTATATTATATTATTGTACACAATATGATCCAGAGGTTACAAAATAGAGTATTCTCTGGATGAGAGCGGATGTCGTTTAATTTGACATGATTAAATACAGCTTTTTGCCTTTAATCACACCCGAACTTGCCCCAACAGACTATAGGAACATATTGAGTAACACTGCCATCTTGTGTCCCGTTGTTTACACAACACTGAAGGCTACAAAGAAATACTGTACACAGCATAACATGCATTTAGGTAAGTGCGTCTTGATTGCATGAGCCTGTATTCATGTTAGAGATCAAATTAGTTTGACTACTTCAGACTTTCTTTTTTGTTGTTCCTTTAAATTACAGGTTCAGGGACATTCAGCAGGTTTTTTAAAAAAATTTTTTTTAGAAAGAAACAACAGATCTAACACTAAAGACATAGACATTAATTAGACTGGATAGTTTAACTTCACAAAGTGTCATATTGTTTGTTTGGTCTCGGGAAGTACTGTGTGTGAAAAGTCACAACACACAGGTAAAGCCAGAAACCAGCTGAATCAAAATTCTGAACACTGACAGTCCATCGCAAATACTGTTGAAAACATACAGATCACACAGAGTATGACACATCCTTCTCACCCGAGTGATGCATCAGCAGAGTGGCATTGGCCTTGGCCTGCTGCAGGGCTGACACCCATCTCTGACACTCTCCGTCAGACGTGGCCTTCAGGTGGTAGCTTCGGCCGCCGCTGGTTAACACCATGTGGCAGGTGTCGCCCACCTCGATGTGCGCTGTTGCCAAGGGAATAGTACCACGGCACGTGTGGGCCATCTCCGCCTGTGTCCTGATGGAAAACAACATAAACGGCGTTAACAGTAGCGTGCGACAGCCTTCCTGCCCAGCTCCATGTTAATGTGCTCCATTTACAAAATGGGGCAGCTGCGTTTTAAATTATGTCAACGCACTTTGCTGTTAAAATTGCATCAATATAAGTCAATCAAAAAAACACAAGCCTCAGTGATGGAGTGACACGCTTTTTCTCTGGAGACCCTGGAATATTTGTAGGTTAAATCTCTCAAGAGACCGGCTTTGGACGATATTTGTATCGTAGCTTCATACTGATTTCATACATAATCATCGTGCATGTTTTTTGGGGGCGGGGGGTGGGGGGGTGGGGTTTGTGCAAGGAAGCATCCAGCTGTTTTGCAGATGACATGTAACATGAGAACCAAAGAGAAGAAACAGATTTTTTTTTATCACTAAACATGACAAGTAAGATACCGAAAATTGAAAGAGTGAATGATACGTTAAAAGAGAACATGGCACTTCATCTACTTTATTTAAAATGCAATAAGACTGCACAACAGTTCACCTCCGGCCAAATCCATCCTACATAAATAACACCGTTGCACTGTTGTTTAGTTTAATTTAATATTATTCTATTTTTATTAGTATATAATGTGCTTTTAAAAAAATATATATATTTAATACTCTTTTTTACTACCTCTATTTTTATTGTCATTTTTTTTCTGCTTTAAATGCTGCTGTAACAAAAAAAAAATTAATAAAGTATCTATCTATCTATCTTACAATTTTCTTTAGCATTTGATGTCATAACCTATCTCTATTTTTTATTACTGCGTAAACTGTGTTTTATATGACTAATGCAGAAGCAATGAACAGGCCCATTTGTGGGTTATTTTTATGCTCCTGCATCTCCATTATTTATCACCGTTTCAGACAATACTAACTGAGGGGTTTGATGCTGTGCTACTTCATTTTGAAAAGAAAGACAATTTGTTAGCTCAAACTAGCTAATTACGTCAGCTAATTAATTTATATAAAGCTATATCAATTAAAATCAAAGAAAGCTAAAATTATGGCTGTTATCCAAACGTAAAAATACAGCGAGAGGCTGTATGCGATCCATGTTATCTTTTGAGTATGCATCGTTTAGGGGACATGAATTATTCCCATTTCTTTCCTCCTTGTAGTTATGACTCAGGTTATTTTAGTTTTTTTTTTTTTTTTTTTTTTCAAAACTACCATCCTGGTCGTCACTCCATCTTCCTGCCGGGTTAAGTAAAAAGTTTCCCAGTTTAAAAAAAAAAAAAAAAAAAAAAAAAAAAATCAACACCTCTGCCAACAATGCTGCTGCTAAATATAATTATTATTAACTTTAATTTTTTTTAGTTAAATAAACACAGCGTTACCGGTAATAAGACAACAGGCCGTTACTGAGGACGAACCACCGCCGCTGGTAGCCCTTCAGGTAGTTGGTCCATTTAAAGAGCCAGCCTCTGTAGGTGTCCGGACACGGGAGGTGCAGCCCGGGGAGAGTCGGGGAGGGCAAACTCCTCACCAGCTCGTTCATGGTTTTCCTCCAGCGGGATGCGGACGGAGGAAGAAGTCTGCGGAGCTGCAGCTGCTTTGCCTTGTCAACAGCTGTGCGGTTTAGCTTTCGCTGCGAGCCAGATTACGCTGCGCTCCTCTGCGCTAAAGCTACTGGTAGCTTGCAGCTGTGTGGTGACTGCCTGTATCCACCCCCCCCCCCCTCACCCCACCCTCCACCCCCACCCACAGCTTCACCCTCTGGTACTTTAAAATATATTAAACGCTGATGTTTAATATGCTGCGACGAAATAAACAAACCGCGTTATTGTATGAAACTATGCAAATTGCACTTCGCGCAATGATGAAGCCTTGTGGATGATGTGAGAGAGGGGAGAGCATGATGACGTCCTTTTTCACGGGATTGTAGCATACGGGTGCAGGTCTGCGTGCGTGTGTGCGTGCGTGCGTGTGTGTGTGTGTGTGTGTGTGTGTGTGTGTGTGCGTGCCATATGGCTTTTACTGCGATTTTTCTACATCTCTGTGAGAGGCGGAAGACGAATACTGAAAAAAAAAAAAAAAAAAAAAAGGATTACATTATATATTTAATTCATAATATTAAAAATATTAAATTGTATGGATCAAGGAAGGGACTGATTAAAAAAAAAAGTTAAGCATTTAAACTCGCTTATCTAATTTTTTTTTTTAATTTTTTTTTTTAGTAAAAGCATACTATCAATAAAACCGCTGAAGCAAAACTATATATCAATTCCAATTTGAATGATTTTCAGTCTAGTTTGTGTCGTTTATTAGCTGCAATAAAGATTTGATTTGTCCAAAAAAATATCGGTATGCTGGGTTTGTTTTTCTGCATAAAATTGTCTCAGTTTGGTAGATAGCTAGATGAGTTTGTCACAAACAGATATTTAAAATATTAACACTGTCAGTAACGTCGTACAATTAGGTATCCTTATAATATATTACTACATGGCCAATACTGGTATTAAAAGCCGTTTCTAAAGATATGTTTCAAAATGCTACTTCCTCTTCCTCTCATGTTTGAGAGGGCAGACTGGGGCTTGCTGATTAGCATGCTGACTTAAATAGATTTCTCTATTTAAATACATCATTTACATAACGTTATTTTGAAAGATTCTGTTTATAATTTTTGTTCATTTGCACATTTTAGTCATACGTTGTTGCTTTTTTGACATTTGGTGACCGAGCTGAACACCACCAGATGGCATTTTTGTGTTTTTTGCTGTACCCACTGTAAGTGTATAGATACAATTAAGCGTGCATGTACTGCTGTTCTTCTTAAATTAAAAATAAGATTATAATTTTTGTTTTTGAAAATATCTATTATTTTAGGGTAATATACCAGACAGTGACATGTATGGTACACAGTAACACAAGCAATGGTGGAGGAAGTATTCATATCCTGTACTTAAGTAACAGTACTAAAAAAATCTCCATCCAAAGTCCTGCATTGAAAAAGGTACTACTTAAATAAAAGTATGTCAGTATGTGCAGGGAAACGTAGGGAAATGACTAAAATGGCCACTGTGCCCGATACATTATTATATATCATTACGTTAAAACTGCTGGTGCATTCATGTTTTAGGAGCATTTTACTGTTTGTAGTTGGTGTACAGGTGCAGTGAATTTTAACGGTTTTGAACAGGACTGCAAATAGATATTGTTGTAAGTGTAACAGCTCAAGAGAAACACCAAAATTGAGGGCAAGACAGTAGATCCAGACATGCAAACAATAAAGGAAAAGTCATCTCCTGGTATGTATTAACACCTTCTCACCAAATTTAAGGATTATAGGAGCTAATAAAACCCCAAAGAATGCGTTGTTTGCTTGCATTTCTTGAAACCTTTATTTAACACATCAAAATGGTAAAATAGTAGACTCTTGTACAGACAATAATTTAAATAAATACCGTGATTAATTATCATTAACAAATGCAGTAAGCACTATCATCAAAGAAAGACCTAAAGCTTATTGACTTTTTTTCTTGAGAATTTGATGTTTTTTTTCTATTGATTACAGGGAAGTTTACGTTTAAATAAATGCATTAATAAGTAAATAAGCAAACAGCAAACAGTTGATTATTTTCATTTGGCATCATCACAGTCATTAGTGAAAACTTGAAATTTTACAATCATTTCTGCAAAGTGCTTTGTGACAATATGCCTCACAAAAAGGGTTTTAATGTTTGAATCTGCCTTTAGATTTGGATGCCTCCAGTTTTTCTTTCATCCTGTCGAGGAGCAGTTTTAAAAAAAGACCGGAAGGCATCCCCATATCATCATCAGAAATAAATCTTTATGGCACTACGTCAGGATGCTTGATATGGTTTTGATAGATATTGTTGTGACAAACTTTACATTGCACTGTATAACTGTTTCAATACCATGTTGTAAGTTATACAAAACCAGTTTACACAGCACAATGCAAATTAAATATTTCAATTCACCCAACTGGTGTGACAAGTAGTGCCGAGCAATATCTCACCAACAAAATTATATGAATAACAGAAGAAGAATTTCGAACCTCTATGTATTCAGAGGTTTGCTGGGTACAGTAGTAAGGCAGTCAGCACAGCCGATAACATTTAAAAATCGTCATGGTGAAAAACGTTGCTACAAGAATGAGTTTCAATTCATTGTCTTGAAGGTTTGTTGTCGTTATCACAGTGGATTGTTCAAACTCCCAGCATCCATTTCAATTATAAAGTCTGCTCCCACTCATATCCAGTGCTTCAGAGTCTTTAAAGCAAGCCATCTTGTTCAAAAACAGAGGGAAGAAGGGAGAAGTCGAAGGGAATGAACTTGACACCGGTCCCATGGTAGAATTTGTTCTGAAACTCCACCCTGAGATCAAAGAGTAAAGCAAGCAAGAGCACTTAATAAAAGGCAGAATGAATTAGATGGAAGCTGAATCTAAAAATTAAACTCAATAACAATATCACTTTGTTTTTAACTTAATATGTCAATCCTGTAAATACTACATTACAAGGAGCTTAGCCTGGTAAAACTGTATCACTGGGAGATTAGATGCCGCAGTGCCAACAGGAGAAACATGCAAAGATGACTACAGCTGTCAAAAAGTTCTGAGTGGAACTCCTTCAAAACATAAATGAAGATGAGGTGCAGTCAAACTCTGCAGGGAGAGCGAGCTTAAAAGTTCACCACAGCAAAGCATCGACATTACAGAGAAGCACCAAGCAGACGGTTCATCCACTGATTAAATGACCAAACAAAGAGAGTTTGATGTTGGATCCTCATCTCAGAGATGAAACTAGACATGCTTCTCATCAGCTCTGTCCAAGGTGACGGTTTTCGAAGCTGGATGGCATTTGTTGAGGCCGAGTTAATGGTGCAAGTGAGTCTCTGATTTTAAA
The DNA here is from genome assembly GCF_022577435.1 of Embiotoca jacksoni. Classification (NCBI taxonomy): domain Eukaryota; kingdom Metazoa; phylum Chordata; class Actinopteri; family Embiotocidae; genus Embiotoca; species Embiotoca jacksoni. The sequence continues at coordinate 9,104,788 of NW_027185230.1, forward strand.
TAGTATTTTTGCTTGAAATGCCGATCCCTACCAGAGACAGCAACAGAGTCGGCTAACTTCTAGTGTAACCCTAAATTTACTAGAATAGGGGTAAAATAATTCAATTGTGAAACTCTTCTAGACTTAATATCATTGGACCGAATGGATCAAAATCTGATGTAGAAGAAAGTCACAGTGGTACAGCGAAGTTGAAAAGCGTTGACACTCACCAGTGAAGTCGGAGAGCGTGCAGGAAAGCTGATAACCCTTCCATGACCAACAGGATGGACACGGTGAGCACGGCGAAGAGGCCGAACACAGGAACCAAAACCACTACCCCGACTTTTGTGGTGATCCTGAAACCCAGGCGCATCACCATGCCCCACAGCACCTCTGACAGCTCTAAAACCAGCGAAAACAAAGCACACAAAGGCATTCACAAAAATGAGAGAATATCATAGGTAAAGCAATGCAAAGTCAGCACAAACAAAAGAGGTACAGACAGTGCTCAGGGTGCTCTACTTTTCCTGACGGCACTTACGGGCATGAGCCAAGCTGAGTGCCCAGAGACGCAGGTAGGATGCAGTGTTGGAAATGCAGCCCAGGCAATACTCTATGGTGTGAATGGCCTGGTGCAGGAGCACATCCGCAAAGTCAAACTGAAAAACACGCACAACAACATATAAAACATCACACTCAGTTCATACTGCTGAAAAGTTCAGATAATCTCCTCTTTTAATACAGCGAGCAATGTTTCTGTTCTTTCTTTTCTTTTCTGTTTAATTTATTTCGCTTTTCTAATGTGAAAATACAGCTAATGTTGTATACACTTCAAAATGTAAGAAATATAATTGATCTCCGATTGTTTCATGCAACAGGTTGTCTAACCTCTTTGGCAAGAGCTTCTTTGTTGGTCATTTCATCAAGTCCCTCCTCTTCATCATCTTCATAGGATGGTGCTGTGGAATTGTCGTCCTCACTTACACGCCTCACCCTCTCATAACCCTGAGGTGAGGCAACAAAGTTAGTTATGAGTACAGGACAAATTAACCCAAATACGAAGCTGCAGTGTTTTTGACTGGACTCACCCTGCGTCTGCGCAGGCCTTTTCCTCCACGATACAGCCAATACAAGTAAAGAGGTTTTCCTAACAGCAGTACGGGAACTGACAGCAACGCTATGACAACCAGGAAAATTTGCAGCCCAGTCTGTGGAATCAAAACAAAGCTGTTGCTTTAACAAGGATCAAAACGCAGATTGATCAGCAGGTAATAAATCCAGACGATGTCGCAAACACACACCTGTCCTGGGTAGAGAGGAATGATGTCCTTCCCCTGCATGACAAACATGTTGATGAAGTGGATGAGGATGCTGGGAGCCTGGCTGGAATCGCGTGCACTGAACGCCAACCACTTGTACAAAATCATGAAGACCAGGTAGCCAAAGAGACAGAGCAGGAAGAGCAGCTCAGGAAGAAACAGCAGGTAGACATTAAACTTCTGTTGGAAGTGTCTGAAGGGAGAGAAAAACGTTTTGGAATAAAGAAAGTGATGGGGCATCATGAGTAGATCCCTCAGTGACTACAAAAACAATGTTACCCAGTATAGCATCTGGGCAGTTGTTGACTGCGACATTACATGAATAAAAGTCAATCACAACACACAAAACACATATATATCTGACCATCAAAGTCTCACAGATTCAATTACATCAGGTGCCACTAATGGACTCCTTTGCTGTAAGTACATGAGTAAAAGTAATGTCCTGAGGCTCTTACAAGTGGTTGAAGACACTCAGCACCACTCCAAAGCTCATGTGAATGAGCCCGATGACAACTGACATCTTCATCTTGTAAGAGTTGAGGAAGGAAAGCCGGTTCACTGCCATGTTCCATATCTGATGGAAAATTAAAAAGCATCTCAGTGAGAGCGAAACAAGAACGAGCTGATTATATCCTGACTGAAACGTCTGAGAGTATTTACTCACAGGATCGATGCCGAATGGGTACGGTCCACTGAAAACACCACTAACATTAGGGTCCAACGTGAGCAAAGTGTTTGCTTGAAGTGTTTTGTTTCTGCAATGTGAAAAAGATATGAATGAATAAGAAAAAACGGACGCACCTGTTAAGACACCACATGTACTGACACCACAACAAACAGAAATGATATTTGTCAGAGTGTGTATTTATCCTGAGAACTCACGTCCACTGCTGATTGGCGAACATAGCCTTGACGCTCCAGCCAGAGCCAAATATATTGAGAGACTTGGAGAAGCAGTCATTGTAAATGAGTCCAGTGTAGACGGAGAAAAGCCCCATCATCAGGATGATGTAACGCCCATTAAAAAACGTCATCCATATCTGAGGGCAACAGAAACACGACTATCAGCTGAAAGTCATTTACGATAACACAGCTCTGCATTATGGATGACGGCAACAACTCATTCCCACCTCGTTACTGGAGCGTTTCTTCTTCTGCTTTTTTTCCGTCAGCACCATCCACAATGCAAAGAGACTCATTACCATCCCGTGGCCGAGGTCACCGAACATCACAGCGAACAGAAAGGGGAAGGTGATGATGGTGTAGGGAGCTGCCAATAAGAGCATTTAATGAGTGTTTTTATTCTGGATTTCTCCAAAAGCAAAAAAAGGACGTACCTTTTTATTCACAAAACGTAGTACGAGTTCTTACCTGGGCTTACCTCGCGATAGTCCCCCACCCCATAAGCCTCCACGATGCTCTGAAAAGCGCTGGTGAACTTGTTGGTTCTTGACAGGGTAGGTGGAGTATCAGTGCTCGGGATACGGTTCACAAAGGACGGCACAGTTGCATCACCTTTCCTCTGATGGTAAAGGACATATACAGTTTGTAAGAGTGTAAGAAAGTCACGGATTATTCTGACACTGGAAATTATTCGACCAGGGTTGGAAATTAGAAGCAGTGACCATAGTGTCTTGGTGCTCCCTTCAATGTCAAATAATTATTGTTTTCTGATCAGAATTTTTTTTTTGTGGAGGAATTTTACCTGAAAACAACCAAACATCCTCCCTGAAGCAGGAGGAGTGTTGGCACATGTACTGTGTATAGGAAGAGGAAACGCCCACTGAGGCAAACGACAGCAAACACAACTCCCTGTAACCACGCTCATGTTTGCTTTTTGCAAACATGAGCGTGGTTACAGGGAGTTGTTTAAAAGGCCTGCTGTCAGTGTTGGGACAATGGAGGTAAAAACATCTGAGTGTTACAGTCTCAGTGCTTGACAGCCGATAAGCTTAGTTCAATCCAATTAAGAGGCCAACAAGGATTCATACAACCAGTTCAGGACAGTAAAACCCCTGAAAAAAAGAATATTCTCTTACCTCCTAAATATAAATAACTAATGAAGCTGCATGCTTTAAAATATAACACACAATAAATCACAAATGGTATTTTGATTTCCACAAAAGAATCTACCTTAATCAGCTGCAATATTTTTTACAGCTTACTTTGGTCACTACACAACTACTATATTTATATAGATAGCCACTTTCAAAAGCAGAGTTAGGTGCTCCATGAGTGCACGGAAAATACAGTACCATTAAATATGACCACAAATTCTCATACAATTACAGAAAGGTTATAAAGATGCCTCTTTACTCATGTGGAGGAAAAACAATGAAACCTTTGGCTTACAGATTTGAGAGGTCTGTAGGTCATGCAGGGATTATAGTTTTAAAAGGAATTATTAAAGATTTTATGTATTATTTACAGATAAACTGATGAATCTCAAGTAGTCATGGGCTGCTTTACCTTTTGTTTTCCAAACACAGTTGCAGTCAAAAGCCTGTCACTACACAGAACATATTCAAGTATAATGACATTGCATTGTTCATGGTGGCATTTTCATTATTAGGGAAAGTTACAGAAACCTCCAATCGGACATCATGAAGTTTCCAATGCTATGGAGCAACCTACATGCAGTTTGTACAGAACATAAATCCCTCTTTATTGTGAAAATTGAGTCCTATCACAGTTTTGGTCCGACTTTAAAAAGACATGTTGATTTCATGTGAAAGATGTCAGTATAATTCAAACATTTAAGACTTATTCAGTGTTGTATAAAATGTAGACTGAAAATAGTGTGAAAAGGGAAGCAGTGGATGTAATTAATAATTTTATTCCCTACAAAAGCGGAGTAATAGTGATAAATAATCAGCATAATCATGTTTTCAGGCAGCTGGGAATTGCAAATGTTCATATTTAGGAATGTCCCACTTCCTAAATGAGAATGTTCATAAACAGCTCTATTTCTGCTGTCCGAATAAAGAAAACTGACAGACAACCTTGTCATCATCCATATAAACAAACACAGACGAAATAGAGGTCAGGAGGTCAATATTAATTGTACACCGTTTTTAAGGTAGTGTTGTTTTTACTACCAAGTAAGCCAAGTTAACTAAAGTCTGGCTGTTTTATCTTACAACGTATTTTCAGAGCGAATACACTTATTCCGTTCACCACAAACTGTCACAAAATTTTAAGTGACATCACACCTACTTCTCGGAACATTTTACTTTCAACTTACCGAGCCCTCTTCCAGCGCACCCCTCAGGTTTGCCAGGTCGCTGACGGGACACCACACCTCCGCAATCAGACACTTGTTGGTGACATCGAAGCTGCAGAGGTTGAGGATGTGATAGATAGCCTTCATCTTTTTCACCTGCACGACCCAGGTGTAGGCCGACTCCGAGGCCTTCTGCAGAACCTGCCTCAGATAGTCCTCGGTGCGGTGAAGCACCTGCAGGAAACAACAGTTACTACAAACTCACTTCGAATACGTGCACATTCAGTGAAGGAAATAATCATTTGAGCCCTTGCTGATTTTGTAAGTTTGCCCACTGACAAAGAAATGAACGGTCTGTAATTGTAATGGTAGGTTTATTTTCAGTGTCCTGGCTGACGGAAGGTGGTTGTCGCCCGAGATTTCCCGGTACATGGCCCGGTTCATCCTCCCCTTGATGCGGTGAAGTCATCCTGTCCCCTTAGCAGAGAAACACCCCCAAAGCATAATGTTTCCACCTCCATGCTTGATGGTGGGGACGGTGTTCTTGGGGTTATAGTCAGCATTTCTCTTCCTCCAAACACGGCGAGTCGAGTTGATGCCAAACAGCTCGATTTTGGTCTCATCTGAACACTTCACCTTCTCCCAAGCCTTCTCTGAATCATTCAGGTGTTCATTGGCAAACTTCAGACGGCTCTGTACATTCTTGAGCAGGGCGACCTTGCAGCGCTGCAGGATTTTAATCCATTACGGCGTAGTGTGTTACCGATGGTTTTCTTGGTGACTGTGGTCCCAGCTGTCTTGAGATCATTAACAAGTTCCTCCCGTCTAGTTCTGGGCTGATCCCTCACCTTTCTCATCATCGATACCCCATGAGGCGAGATCTTGCGAGGAGCCCCAGACCGAGGGCGACTGATGGTCATTTTGTGTTTCTTCCATTTCCAAATAATCGCACCAACAGTTGTCTCCTTCTCACCGAGCTATTTGCCGGTTGTCTTGTAGCCCATTCCAGCCTTGTGCAGGTCTACAATCTTGTCCCTGACGTCCTTAGACAGCTCTTTGGTCTCACCCATGGTGGAGAGGTTGGAATCTGATTGATTGATTCTGTGGACAGGTGTCTTTTATACAGGTAACGAGTTGAGACAGGTGTCTTTTATACAGGTAACAAGTTGAGACAGGTGTCTTTTATACAGATAACGACTTGAGATTGGGAGTACTTTCTTAAAGCGAGATGACTAATCTAACCGGTCTGTGGGAGTCAGAATTCTTGTTGGTTGGTAGGGGATCAAATATTTATTTCCCACAATCAAATACAAATCAATTTATAACTTTTATATGATGTGATTTTCTGGATTTCTTTTTTGATATTCTGTCTCTCACGGTTAAAAATAAACCTAGCATTACAATTATAGACCATTAATTTCTTTGTCAGTGATCAAACTTACAAAATCGGCAAGAGATCAAATAATGATTTCCTTCACTGTATTAAATCTTCCTGTCCGGGACAAAACGCCTTCAGTCCTACATTGTTAAGGTCTTGGATGCGCGTCCTTAAGCTGTCCAACACATCTGCTCGCTCCTCATCGTTCTCAGGGTGCGGGTAAAGATGGCAGTGGTAGCTGAGGACAACAGACAGATATGCTGATAACAAAGGAATATAGATCAGGTATTGAAGGGTGAAGTTGTGGAACAACGGTATTCCTACCAATCGCAGATTTTTTGAACTTTCTGTCCGATCTGGTCTCCCCAGAAGGAGATGAGAAACACAACACTTTTGCTTATTTCACCCTGAAACAACACCGATCAGATGAGTTAGTACTACAGCTCTACAAGCAGTCATAGTGATGGCAACTTACATGTGTCCCTGCCATAATACTCGTCATGAGCTGATACAAATGCAGGATATTTATCATTTGATCTTAAATGAGGTGTTTTTATTGACAGTTGAGAGGATTTCCTCATAGCGTTAAATAATAAATTAAGTAATTCCACTCACAGTGTCGAGATCAGCGAGGTTCTCATCCACTTCTGCGTAGCTGAGGATGGTGTAACCCTTACACACTCTCCACAACATGCGCTCAAAGGCCTCGACCTTCACCCGCTGGATAAGACCGGAGACAAACCTGCACCCAGGAGACATCCGATCAGGTTTAGGATTCACTTTTTTTTTTTTAAAAAGGCAGTGGATTCATGTTAGGACATCCTGTTCTGCGACTTCTGCTCACCCCAGCTTGGCTCCAAGTCTTTGCATACCAGTGCATCCCGTGACCGAGTCTGTCTCCATGGTGGGGAACTCTTCATACTGGGGACCAAGAGCCTCATGCTAATTATGAAAAGGAACATGTTTCATTTATGACAGCGTACATGGTTCTAGTACACAAAGCCGCTGTGAGGTTCACACTTTGGGCCGTGATGCTCATTCTCACAGCTGCCCGTCTCACATAAGACATCACTGTTGCAGCAGTTGCAGCCTGGATGAGTCAGGTTGTGCTTGTAACGGCTGCATTCGAGAACGTGTCATCAATTAAAACCAGTGCTGTAGTTCCAGCTCTGTCGCCAACGTAAGTGAAACACGTCAGCGACAAGAAAACAAGATGGAGAGGTGAGGGGACGCAAACAGTGCAGGACCAGAAAATGCAGCCCACGACAGCTAATGTGAACAGAAACACACTCACTCTGGAGCGGCTGTGGATGAAGGTGCGCGTGATCTTCAGCATGTGTGTGTACTCGGTGAGCTCCAGGAGGTTCCTCTGCAGCTTATCTTTGTTCTTCGCCACCTCGCTAAGCTCCATCTCCAGCCTCTGCAGCTGCTCCTGAGCATCACATTGAATACTGACGTAAGTCTCAGTTCAGCAGCAGGATAACATGTTCAGTTCACTTCAGGAGCAAAAAAGAAACACTGACGCTATGTGATGCCAGAATATGGTCACAGACAGTTGTGCGTATTTAAACCTTAAAGCAAGACTATGTCACTTTTACTGAACAGTAAAATTATATGTGTAACAATGAAAGAACCCCTATTTATCATATAGTTCAGGTATTAAAGAGTGTGTGTTATTGCTTAAGCAAGTTACATAGTCTTTGTTTAAAATATTATTACAGCGAGATGGAGTACCGAAACCAAAGTATTGTAGCATGTGGTGACAACTCATCCAGATTTCTAACATTGTCCAACGTGTGTTGATGCAGCTTCAATTTCAGCTGTATAGTTGGTTCAAAGAACGAGCAAGATGGAAATAAATGGTGGAATGATGGACTATATGTGCTGAGAAAAAGTATCAACTGTATTATTTCTTCTTCCATTACAGCTGATTGCGTTAACAACCTAAATCCAGCAACACTGGGTTCAAGGGAGTTAGGGAATTATGGGAACTGGAGGGTTTAACATTTTGGCATCTTTCTTTATATTCAATCACATCGAACCACTGCGCAACCGTTACACGGGTGTGTTTAAGACTATTATGAGAATGAAGATCACCACTCATACATAACATAAGAAAAATTAAAGCTAATTTAGACTGGGTTGGTGCCACACAGCTTCATATTAAATTCCCGTGGGGTTCACAAAGTTTCCAAAGATACCAAATATTTTTGTTTGTATAAAATAAGACAAAATATATCTAAAATATTTAAATTAAATGAAACAGGGCAGCCAAAAAAACATGAATTTTTGCTGAGTGTAAACATCATACAACTTAAACATGCTTCCATCGCTGCAGTAATCAGGTTCTGAATAGAGATCTGAGTTCAAGGGTTAGGTGTATGTAAATAAAGGTAAATAAAGGTCAAAACCATTATGCCAGTTTGTATGCAAATACTCAATCAAACACAGGCCCTTTAGGACGCTTACCATAATCTCAAGGACTTGTCTGGGGGGAGGTGCAAGTGGACTCTCATCTTCCTCTGGAACGGCTATTTTGGCCTTTTGGATCTCCCTCAGAAGGTAACCTGCCCACAGAAAATGCTGATTGTTTGTTTCATTACAACTTAAGTAACAGAGCGAGCTGCAAAAAAAAAACAAAATTTCTGTGGGACCATTTCACCCAAGAAACAATCATCCCATAAATTACTTACTACCCAGTTGATTGACTGTCTGGGTGTGTGCTCATCATGCATACTCCCACTGGAGCCATCCCAGGTGCACCCTTACCCAGAATTCTCTCCATCTCCTCGTATCGCTTGATTTCGCTGACGAAGCGCCGCTGGAATGAGCTGACACTTGGGTTGAGCTGAAACCAGAGAAGAATGACAAGTCAGGTGGCCGCATGAGCAATAATATGGATCACCACAGCATCATTAAATAGTCTCAGGCAGGTTCTAATATTGGTAAATTTCTTCTTCTTTTTAAAAAAAAAATGTTGCTCCATACAAAATGTAAAATATTGTTAAAATCTTCATTCAACTACATCTTTATCTGCACAAACCAGACAGACAGACAGACAGACAGACAGATAGATAGTTCTCCCTTAAAAATACATGCATAATCAGATAGAAAATGAGAGGTAGGTGGAATCATTTTATTCTGTCTTGTATTGTCTGAAAACAGGCCTGGTCCATAATTAAATGCAAATAGGCTATTTTAAACAAATTACATTAGTGATCCCTTTAAAAAAACACATGCAAAGGAGTGTCTGTGCTCCCTCTACTTACATCTCGAAACTCGACCAGCCCCAGCTCCCCGAGCTCACTGATGCAGTCATATTCAGAGCCGGACTGCAGGAACAATTGCGCCAAGCACATCTCCTCACTCCGAAACACCATCTTTATCTGCCACACAGACAGTCCTCCAGCGCTACCTTCTAATCTGTCTGCAGCCTGCTCGACCTGCACAACGAGCCGTTCACTTGAAACCGAAATAGGACATCACAAATTCCAACGAAATCACCCCTGAGCCAATTAAGTTCCCCCCGCGAGGATTAATTGTTGTCCATTGATAATGACGATTTTCAGAAGGGACATTATCCTCATGCTGGATCTGCGTGTCGCCCCGGTTCTTCACCCACCCCACCCCCCCCTATTGAATAAACAATAAGAAAACAAAGAGAGAAACCTCCCTAATTCACCTTTTCCATCGAGCGATCCCGAAGAAAGGCGTCATCCTGCAGGCTCTGTAACTTCAACACCTGTCATTACAATGCAAAAACACGGCGACGACGCAAACCCCAGGCCGGACAGCACCTGGCAACAGGCGAGCTAACAAATGAATTATCAACCCGACATGCAGACAAACGGGGCTGAAAGGCAGCCTCGGCACGTTAAAAATAAGCCACAGTCTAGAAATAGGCTACGGCCTTCATTCGCTCTACGTCGCCCGGCAATTGACACAGATTGCGTCTCCGGGTTGCCAGATACGGTCGCATCCTCGGAAATAATCAGGTTTTCCTGATCTTGCAAAGAAGAGGCGTTACGTGAATCTGTGCCCCTTAATAAGAAGACATTAACATCTCTTGTTTGATGTAGGCTTTTTTTTTTTACACATGTAGCACAATAATGTTTCCCAAACTCAAGGTCCAGATAAAAGAAACACACAGCAGTGAGACAATAACGTGAAATATTTACAATTAAAAAAAAAAGATGAATAAAAACACAAGCAAATACCTTTCAAGGAAATATATTAATACCTAAAATGTTTTACGGTAAACCGAGAAAATCCAGTCTGTAATAATTTTGTCTGCAAACTCCCAGTCGGATTTACTTAGGCCTATGTTTTGATGTAATACATTTGAAGAAGTAGATAAGCTACTTCATTTACATTTTGTCGCTTCCTAGGAATAAAAAATTCCCTTGGTTTTGTAAACAATTTGGTTTGCTTCCTTGTGTCGTTAAAAATAAACTGGAGGAGCAACGCTATTGTTTAAAAAGCGGGTTTCTTTACCAACCTGGCAACCAGCGCATCTTCTTATTCTGTTCCATCGCTGAAAGCAGGACGGCCATCTGCTCTTCTTTGTCTGAAATCCTTTATTTGGGGGGTTTCGGGGTGATTTGTTCACTTTTTAAGTCCTAAATTTCACTTGTGATGATTTATACTTTAATAATGCCGCAAATGAAACGTAAGAGCACGTTTTTAACGAGACTCTTCCCTACATGACCAGACACAAAAACAGGACTCAGGGTTTGAGAAATCTGGATGTTAATTTAATTATTTCTAAATCAGGCAATCAATAAATAAAATGTGTTTATGTCCAATCAAAACCACGTGCAGTGTTTTAATCCTGCGAGAAACACCCTCAATTTTAAATCAGATAAAAATAATAAACATCCATCACGTTGACATGACTTTCTTATGGGGGGGTTCATCTCAAGTGACTTGCATTTTTACCCACACATACACACATCCGGACACACTGTGGGGTCAGAGGTCAGAGAAGCAACTTGTAATCCACAGATCACTGCTTCTATCCTCAGACTGGCAGGACGGATCCGAGTGTTACCACCACCGAGGTGACCTTGAGCAAGGCTCCCCCCCCTCTGCTGCTCATCAGTCAGACAGGAGTGCGGTTGGAGCACTTCTTGAATAAAAAAAAAAATATATTATTTAGGTGACCTAAAATTAAAACTGATATGACCCAGGTGTAGCAGGTACTTGAGGAAAGGTGTGCCTCCTGGTTTTTGTTCATTGATGGAACAATTGTTGCACGGTTGTTGAACTCCACATATGAACAGGTTTGTCCCCCGCAACTCAGTTTATTAATGAGACCTGATGATGATTTCTTTCTCAATGTGTCAGGAAAATCAAATAACTGTCTCTTCTGATTATTTTGAATGCACAAAAGATCTCAGTGCAGCCTTGCGTGGGTTGTTATTATGCCCATTCAGTGTATTACCTGTGTGACTCTGGTGTCGTTTTAATTTATTAACTCAGATCCAAAACCAACACCAAAGTCACACAATAACCCAAACTAACCAGGGTTTACCTGCTCTTATAACACTTTCAGATATTGTAAAATAATAGTCCAAAAATGATTACGTATTTTAGTCAAATAACTGTCCACCACTACCCCGGCAACAATGCCCCCCAGAAACCTGGGAAAATCCTGCAAACTAACCAATCGAAGCAGCGGTGAACCAGCGACTGTGAAATTACTATTTATATCAAACGAGTCTGGTTTCTTGAAAGAGAGCGATATAACAGCTCCAGTCCCCTGTACGAAAAGGTCATCTGACAGCAAAGGAAAGCAGCGAAAATATTCTAAATATAGCGTATACTTAGACTGATATTGATTTTTTTTTTTACCTGGGCCTGTTTTAATCAGCTAAAATATGTGCTGTTGAAGTTCACTACATTGTTTAGCTTCTGAGCTGATACAGTCTGCTTCTCCAAACTGGGGGTAAAAACTGATAATGGAAAAGTACCTCATACAAACCCACTTAAAAAAAACAACAACTGAAATATCCCTTTAATTGGAAGAGCTGCTGTTTCTAACACCTGTTTGGTATTTTTAGGCCGTTTACACTTGCATATATGGTGCCGTTGATATTTGTGTGTATGAATTTCGCCTGAAGAGGTTGAGACAACTCAAATGTTGATAAGGTGGAGTACACTGAACGACAGTGGACAGGATTTAGTTTTTTTCGGTCTTATGACTTACTGGAAGTAGAGTCTTTTCTTTGTATAGATTTCCAGCACAGTACATAAAATATACGACGAGTACATGAGGTGATTTTTAAGTCTTCAGACTGTGAGCCAGTCTGTTGAGCTCCTGTGACAGAGCTGTGACTGTATCCAAGACCCGCTGTTTGTCTTTCTCTTCTAACCGAGCTTCACATCGCTGAGCAAATTTATCAGGATGCCACAGTGCTTGCTGCTTCCGGAGCATTTTACGAAACACAGGCACGTCCTTTCTGTCCACACCATGCAGCATCAAGTCCACCATCTCCTGAACTGTCCCTTTGGGAGCCGGCCAGGGGATGTCGCTGTAGCTTAACTTCGTGCTTTCTGCTGAATGGGCACCATTAAAAGTAGCTGCACATCTCTCATCGTACTGTCGCTTCTTGCCCTGCCGAGTCTCTTCCTCTTTACGAGCTGCTCGAGCCAAATACTCTTCATGCTCCTTCTGCAGCTTTTTATGGAGCTCTTTATGGCTTTTCTCCTCTTGTTCTCGATCTTCTTTGCTTTTCTTCTTTTTCTTTTTCCATCCAGAACACGACGCTGCCAATCTTTGAGCTTCAGCTTGTTTTTTATCAAAGTACTCTTTCCTGATCCGATCAGCCCAGTCCCCGAAGTCTTCCTCGTCATCATCCAATGGTAGAAAATCATCAGCTGCGGAACAAAACCCCGCGGTGTTATTATCAATTATCAGAAGGTCAAAATCAAACCCAGCATTCAAGAGATATTTTAAAATGTACCATCATAAACTCCGAAGGTTTCAGAGAATTCATCCTCGCATTCACCAAACAGCTTCTCCACCCATTCCTTCTCCGGGTTAGTCGTCCCTGGACGGCTCATGTTTCCTGCAGTCTCCGACTCATGTAAGGAAATCACACGTAAATATCACTGTGACGGCACCTCAGTGTGGACTGACACACGACAACCACAACACAGTGAACACCACAACAACAGGAGGTCCGCTGGCAATGAGTTGCGGCACTCACACACTCACTGTGTCTTGTTGTGTTTCCTCAGATCTCAAACAATGATGGTGAAACGATCGATCGATTTTAATTCACAGAAATGACACCTAACAGGTTCTGTGACCACAATTGGAAACAGACTAAAGACAATCATCCATCTAAAAAAAAAAATAAACCTGTGGTCTCTGGATCATAAAAAAAAAGGGTGTGATGGTTAAAGTGTGTCAAAATAACCTCAAACCTAAAGTATAACTGGCATTTCTGTACAATTACTACAACTTCTTGTTACTTAGCCACTGATATATACATACAAACCAATAGGGTTGATATTATGTTCAGATGGTGATATGAAATAAGATGTTATCTTAGATTTTGAATATCACAATATCTTGACATTGCAAAGGCGTTATGTTTTCCTTGCTCCAAAGGTCGCATCTGTTTTCATTTTGTTATCAGCTGATTGTTTTGACTCTAATCAGCCACAAAACTATGAACATTTGTGACCTTATTTAACACGATTCAGTGCATTCCGATGCAGAAAATGTTGATAATCAATTGATCGTTACAGGAAATTGAAATTTGAGAACCGGGTGTGATAAATAATGATTTGTAATGCGTTTCTGCGTCCTTATACAATTTCCTGACGTGATGGGACTAACAGGTGAAGTGATAGACGTGGTGAATATTAGTTGCAGCCCCACAAATGTCCAGTCCGATAATCAACCCGTTTACCTCTGAGCGTTTGATCCAGTTCAGCAGGTCTTGCGGTGTGACTCCAGCTGTGTTTGGGGTATCCAAAGCTTCAGGACAACTCTTTCTGAGAGGCACGACCAGGTCTTCATACGCTGAATAATAATAATAAAAAAAAAAAAAAAAAAGGGAAGAAGATTCAAATAAATAAATAATAATAATAATCAATACAATCTCCTGTCCTCGTCTTCCTCACCTGTTTTCCCGTGTTTAAGAGCCCTGTTGGCTGCCATGTGCAGCGCCGTGTCTCCTTTACGGTCCTTCTGGAGAACATCGGCTCCGTGGCTCAGCAGCAGCCGCACCGCGGCGTCGTCTCCCAGGTAGCAGGCCAGGTGCAGCGGGCTCCTCCGCCTCTTGCCCTGGGAGAAGTTCACGTCGAGGTCCCGGTGCTTCCGAAGGTACGACTTGAGCTTCAGCAAGCTGCCCTCCTCCACGTACTTCCACACCCGCTCCTGTTTGTGGGACGCCATGTAGAATACAAACAAGGCCGAAGCTAATTTCCGCTAGCAGCTAATCCGGTCCGTCTACCTAATAAGTCCGAAGCTAGCAACAGCACGGGCGGCGAGGTTCCGGACAGTAGTAGTTCCTATGTTAACCACTAGGTGTCAGTATCTCATCTTTCCAAAAGTATATTTCTGTTTTTTTCCCCACTCGCATTGAATGAAATGGCCTGAAATGTAATATACATAAAGCTTTTAAAACGTTTCATGCCTTTTAATTCATTGATGTTTCTCACACTTTCCGGATTCAGTTGCCATCCTCTATCGAGATAAAGATACAGTATATTATCCCTTGGGGATTTTTTTTTTTCTTGCATCAAGATTATTCATCAAAGATTAAAAAAAACAAATTCTAAAACAGCATTTACATTTGTGGGCTGCAAACAGGATTACAAGAATTAAATCACGTTTTTGATGACACCTGCGTGACCCATTTTAAGGGCTTAACGGTTGCATGCTTTTATCCCTCTGTGAATTTGATGCCATTTAAAACAAGATGCACAGTTGATAACACATATACAACTTTATATAAATTTGTATATCTTCGTCTGCTACAACAAATAACTGAAATGCTTCTTTTTTTTATTGTGAATTACAGCTTGAGAAATTTATTTGAAATATTTTACATTGATTTGTAGCAGAGTGCACAGCAGAGAAAAATTTTAACAAGAAGTTTATTGAGAAATTTAAGCTGCGACCCAGACTTTAAAGTCATAACACTACTTTTATTAATCCTGTAGCCCACTTCACTCAAAATTGTGTTTCGCTTGTCGTTACTTCTGTTGGATGTTTGAGCTTCACTGTGCAGAATAAATGACTGATGGGTTTGACGCTGGATGGCTCCTTTCACACCCATCTGAAGGGGGAAAGTTTCCCTGTGCTCCGCTTAAACCTGAGTTTAAGATGCAGATGTAAGAGCAGACTGTTGTGGTCCAATTCAAAAATTTGATGTGCAAACACCTGAAACATGCAGTGCATACACGGAGAATGAAATACGAAACATTTTGTGTTGTAATGTTAAACTTTTTAAGCATTTGCATATTAACAGATTTTGGAGAGAGAACATGTGATTAAAAAAATATTGAGTTCAATGGATTTTCTTGTTGGAAAAAAAACATCTTTAAACTAAAGCCTCAGCCCAAAATCCAACGATTTGTATTAAATGTACTCGTTAGTTTTCCTCAGAAGGAAGTTGAGTCTCCGCAAAGTGACTAACATGAGTTGCACAAACACAAACACACATACATAAATACACTGTGTGTGGCAGCAGTTTGTTGTTTCAGAGTCCTTCAATATGTGACTGCAACAACACAGGACAATTGGCACCTCCAAATTATTTCCTACAGATGAATGTGCTGCCATGTTAAAGCTGAACTTCAGTTACTAACCAACACCGTGGATGCTGTTGAGATGTAATTCCTTGCTTGTCAGTTTTTACCTGTAATGCTTGAATCAGTGCAGCTGAGCCTCTGAACTGGCTTGGTCCCACTGCGGATGACAGGGCCTCCATTGAGACCTGAAGGAGGGAAGGATGCACAATGGAGAGGATAGAGGAGGGAATGAAGGGACACTTTGTGCACAGTGAAGAGGAGGATCTTCTCTAAGACTCAAGATCCGGAGTCACCCAAAGCTTGGGCACTTCCGCTCATTCGGAAACGACGTGTCTCCACTAACGATGGCTGGCTTGTGTGAACGCCTTTGAAAGGTCTGCCATCACAGGAGAGACAGAGAAGGAGTGAGAACAGAGGGTGAGAGTGAGAGGCACATCTGATTTGTAACCTCAGGTGTTTGAGTCACATGTCTGCCACAAAATATACTGTAACATAAGCTTTATTGTCTTAATCTTTGTCATGTGCTCTCTGATAAGATAACTTCTTTGCAGAAGAGTGTGCGAAGCACACACCCTTGTCTTCCAAGACCTCATGTGGAGCATGCTGAGGGCCCTAACAGCAGAGCGATGCCTCTGAAAGACAGGATATCCCGGTCAGGAACCCTTGCCTTGCCCACCCTCCACTCACCCTTCCTGCTCAGCCTGCTGACTCCTATCCTATCCGTTGGGTCTGTCGTTCTCCTGGGACGGTGCTAGGAAGGAGTTCGGGAAGACCGGGTGGGAGGAAGCTGAGGGTCCTCCAAGACTCTCTCCAGGGATCAGCATCTCATCCTACCACGCGATTGCCAGACCAGACTCAAGGTCCGGTCTGCCGGCTGCGCTGCTCAGCCTCTATTGTTGGGAAGGAGCAAGAAATGCGTGCACACTTCCTTTGTCTATTTTCTGCTTGACCTGGTTTATTGGGTTCTGATTTATGAGAGCTGGACATGTGTTTCTAACATACAGTAGGCCTGGCTGCAAGCCTGCTTTACAATAACACAATGGCGTGGGCTATTCGGCACCCATAGATATGACAATGAATGAGTTAGTGAGCAGCCCAACAGAAAGTCGTTTTACTTTTGCCTCGAGTGTTTCCTGATTTACATTTACCTGATAAACAAACAGTATCCCGTCCAGTAAAGAGTTCAGTTTGGACCTTTTCAGTCTGTAATGCGCTGGTTTACAAGGAGGATTTTTGCTTTCTGTCCAGATTCAATGGGTAATTTCAGGAAAGTTAAAACTAAATCATATCTAATATTAATTCATCTCTATTAGATTATTCATCCATTGGATTAGAAGCTACTATACGAATTCCCATTTAAATTGAACATTATACTAAATATTATAATATTGAATTAAAAAATACTGATGCATTTATTTGCAGGCATCATTTTAATGTTGCTGCTGGTCATGATTAAGGAATTGTTGTATAATCTGTAACAACACATGATATTTGATATGTTGACCACTTTATTTGGTAAAATCTTACCAAACCAGCAGCTAAAGATGTGAAGTAAATGTAATGAGGAGTACAATATTTCTCTATACTACTGTGTAGATGTAAAGTAACATAAAATGACAACTCCTTCAATAAAGTCCTGGTTCTTAAAGATAATCCATAGACTTCATAGTTTCAGGGTAGAAAATGCTCCTCATAAAAACTGTTCACTGATCCTTTAACTGGTCCTTTTTATTTCCATGGAACAAATCAAGCAGTTCGAGGTTGTTAAGTGATTAAAAAAGACTTGTATCAGGAGTTCACTGTGGTTTTTATTAAGAATATAATTAGTGGTATGAGTTTGTTTTCCTCAGACGACGCTGTTGCCTGTCTTTGCACAAACAGAGCTGCTGTTGCCTCCTCACAGAAAGCAGTGCTAGTTTACAGTGTTTGACTGAAGCAAAAGTTAAATGATAGTTTATGCTTGTGAGTTGTTCACATTGTTTATTTCTTAGAGAGGGAATATGAGGACTGCTTCGACCCTCGGGATTCCCTGCCAGTCTTCTTCCAGTGTGGACACACTTAATTGTCCCACTGTGTAATTACATTGGAATGAAAACACTTGTGTTATCATTTCTGAGCAGTCATCTCAGACAAACACCCGGCCTACGTACGATCAAAGGAAATAAATCGTATTTCTCTTGTCGCACTTTGTGTAGCTTTGGTAAAGTTCATGCCATGAAATCTGCGTAACACGATCACATAAGCTTCATAAAACTGGGAAACTCATGAAAATAATCTCTCCAGGTTATCTTTCACGTCAGGCTGGGACTTTGATGCTGGGAGGTGGAGGATAATATGACAAATCATCTTGTAAAAAGAAGCTGGTGCATATAGCTTAAATGCTGTTTTACCAATAAAACATCTTGTTTTGCTGACTCTCGGGTGCATAGTCTATGCCACAGTGCTTATTTAATCTACTGCTGCACGTCTGTCACAGTTTTTTTTAATGTTTTATTAGAGATAGAGGCTGAGGGAGTTCTCTTTCCTCTATAGACACATGTTCTAGACTAAATTCAGAGATCTGTTTAACAAAGATTTTGTTTACATGTCTGTGTTTGTGTCCCGGCTCGGATGAGATTAAGCTGAGCTGAGACAGAACGTCTGTGGCTGCAGCAGCTGGACTTCTTTCATTCACCGAAGACATCTTCACCTAAAAACCTGAAGTCACTGCTGAAGTTTTCCCTCTACAAAGAGTTCAGTTTGGTCACATTCACCCCAAACTGTCCTCTGCACCGTTCTGTAACTGTAACTGCTTTAGACTAAGCCACGCTCCGTCACAGGTATTACAAAGAGACAGATAGTCGAGGCCCATTACAAGTCAGTAACCAAGGATTAGTCCAATCCCTCTGTCTCCCCGCTGTTGCTGATTACATCCTATAAAAAGCTCATTACAGTCAAGACTGGTTAATCACTGAATTGTAATTTAAAGCTCAACCTGGTGTAGTGTTAAAAACAATACATTTAATTATAATAACATAGTTGATCATGTTTGATAAATTTGTGAAAACATGGCGACTGAAGGGACGTTTTAGATGCATTTGGGATGTATTGGTACAGAACAAGAATGCTAATGTTGTAGTAATTAACCCTTTGAGGATTTTAACACCTTTGGGTCGAAGCCAAAATGTCTTGCGGGTGATCCAGTTTGGAAACGTTTGTACTTGCTGATTGTTTGTGAGCAGTGAATTGCAAGAGAAGAAACAAACACGTTGGAAGAGGGAAACAAGTCGAACATACATTTCCTGGCAGACATATGCTTTGATTTCAGCCCCTGCGAAACACAATGGGAAGGAGACTGCCTCCTCTCAGCAATGCACCAACAGGAAGAGCAATATTCAGTGGACAGGAGAAAATACATTCCAGCATGACTTCACAAGTTATCCCCAGAAACAGAGTGACACCAGAGAGAGAATATTTGTTTCTTCAAAGCACCTTTCCTTTAATTAAAAATCAAAGACATGAATTCAAAAGGATGTGTATTCACAAAATGCTTTAATGTTGTTGTCAGGAACAAATTCATTGATATTCTGACACCTAACACACACACACACACACACACACACACACACACACACACACACACACACACACACTCCTTCACACACACACTCCAACAGACTGTCAAAACAGTCACCTTTTAATTGGACCTTTCACTAACCTGAAAACATTTTGTCAGCTGCCATCTGTCTGTCTGTCTGGTTTGTCTGCCCACCCTCTCACACCCACACACAAACCCCTTACCACACTCTTATCAGACTCCCAGCAGCTCTCGCTGATTGGCACACCTTCCTACAAACACACAGACATAACACTTCTGGCCATGGTGCAGATACTACAGACCAATCTGGAGAGCAGTGTAGTCTGACAAGATATCACGTATCAAGTT
This sequence comes from Embiotoca jacksoni, assembly GCF_022577435.1. Classification (NCBI taxonomy): domain Eukaryota; kingdom Metazoa; phylum Chordata; class Actinopteri; family Embiotocidae; genus Embiotoca; species Embiotoca jacksoni. The sequence continues at coordinate 9,124,386 of NW_027185230.1, forward strand.
TACTAATGACAACAAGAACAGCGGGGGCAAATGCATGAGTAATACACTGCACCGTGACTTGAGGACAAAGTTTCAGAATTCAAAGCTCAAGCACTTTGCATAAAGTTCACAGCAGAACCAGAGAAATTCATGGTCCTTTTCAAATACATTCCACTTTTTCCACACAAAAAAAGTCTGTTTTACTCTTGTTCCCTTGGAGTTCAGTTTTGTTTCCCTGCTGCTGAAAGTGAGACTGGAGTTTCAGTGTGGTCAAGACCCCAAAACCACAAGTCTTCTTCAGTCAAACGTCTGTAGTCCACCGAGTCAGAGGGGAGCTGAGGATACACCCTGAAACTGAATGCAGATGGACTGTAAGCAAACACCCATTGCTGCAAAGTTACCTGCATTGTTCTGCATGGTTCACCTCCTCCCCAGCACGCCTCGGGGCCCTCAGCTGTAGTCACACCTTTGTGGCCAGGGACTGAGCCTCTGTCTTCTGTGAGGACAGGGAGCTGGGTGGGCTGGTGTGCAATAACTTCTTAAGGTTGAGTAGGCACAGACACTGGGACCTGAAGCGCAGGTCGAAGAAGGCGTAGAGGAAGGGGTTGAGGCAGCTGTTGACGTAGGCCAGGCAAGTGGCGTAGGGGTGAGCCAGCAGCAGGAAGCGCAGGAATGCACAGGTGGCGGGGAACAGGTCCAGGTAGGACAGGGCGTCGGCACTCTTGACGATGTGGAAGGGCATCCAGCAGGCGGCAAACACCACCACCAGGGTGGTGATGATCTTCAGCAGCCTCCTCTTGCGCTGGTCCTCTTTGCGCAGGGTGTTGAAGTGGCGGGTGACGGTGCAGCCAATGAAGCCGTAGCACACCATCATTGCCAAGAAGGGTAGAAGGAAGCCCAGAGCTGAGGAGGATATGCTGAGGCCGGCGATCCACAGGTTCTCCTGCTCTTTACTTGTCACCACCAGGCTGAAGTCCATGGCGCAGGACGTGCGGTTGGTCTCTGCATCATATTTGGTGGTGCGTAAGACGAGAGTCGGTGCAGCCAGCAGACCGGACAGCAGCCAGATGGCTGTCAGGGAGCCGTGGATGTGGCCACGGGTGCGCAGCTGGGTGCTGGACAGGGAGTGGACGATGGCCAGGTAGCGGTCAAAGCTCATGCAGGTGAGGCAGAAAACACTGGCATACATGTTGAGGAGGGTCACGTAGCTGCTGATCTTACAGAGGGCCATTCCAAAGGGCCAGTGGTAGCCCATGGCTGTGTAAACGGCCCACAGAGGCAGAGTGACCACGAAGGTGAGGTCAGCCAGGGCCAGGTTGCCAATGTAGACGTCTGCAGCTCGCCGCTTGCCTTGGGCTCTCCACACAGTGAAGATGACCACCCCATTTCCAGAGAGGCCGAGGATGAAGATGAGCATGTAGAGCACCGGGATGACAGAGTACGACGGCGTCCACTCTGAGTAGTCACACATAGTGGAGTTTTCTGTCTCTTCGTAGTCGTAGTACTCATAAGGACCCACAGTCGAATCCATCTCTATTCTTCCTCTGCTCTTCTGGTCCTTGTTTTTAGGAGAAAGAAAATTGTCTCTTCAGATAGCTCCACAGTAGCTGACAGCCCTCTGAGGTCTGTTACTATGTGTGAAATCTGCCTGGCCTTATATACCCCCACCCAGCTTGCACCCTCCCACGACACCCCCTCTTCCCCTCACAATGCCCTCCTCCTCCTCCTCCTCTCTGCTCTGCACACACATCCAGCCCCTGTCTCCATTCATTTCATTTGTGCCTTATCTCACGCCAAACATGCCATATTAGTTCACATGTTTGTAGTTTATTTCTCAGGAAATCAATTCTTTTTCTTCAGCCTTTGTTTTTATTACAAATAAAGAATTTCCTGACCTTTTGTGCACTAAACATTTGCAACAAGATTAGTTTTCTAGATTGAAAAAGTTGCAACAAATATATTTCCAATATTTCCTTACTGAATGGGAAGTTCATTCGACATGTTTTGACAGGAGTAATGTCTGGGCATGGAAAGTGTCACGAAGTGGGCAATTGTGAAATCAGTTGAGGATCATTGTTGCACTGGAGCACTCTCATTCACTGAAATTTAAATAGGAAACTATAACTATTAATGCTTCGTTGTCTTTTTTTTTTCTCTTGCCTGTACATGTTCAGACAGGTATTGTGGAACCACAAAATAAAGTGTTTCACATTTAGGAACTGCAGGTTAAAAAAAAAAGAAACTTTGACCTCTGACCTTCGACTGAACATGTACCAAGATATGAATCATTGAAAACATTACTTACTACAATTCATTTCGGATTGATTTTTTTTTTTTTTTTTTTTTTTTTTTTTTTTATAAAAATAAAACAGCCAGTATAATACACAATGAAAGGTAAGGGTAAGCACAAGGGCAGGTATGGAATATGGTGTAAAAAAATAAATATGCCCATGAGACTACAAAATAAAAGTTCTCATTTGGAAGTCTTAGTTTTTGCTCAATTATTCAACCCTTAAAATAAATTCTAAAACTCTAAAGTGTCCCATAAAGACATGCAAACTTTGGGCAAATTATGTTACATATCTTCCAGATTTTAATCACTACTTGCATTTGTGAATGGTTTTGAAATCTTGTAGATTTACAAAGTGATTTTCATGGTGTAAAAGAGACCAAAACATTTAAGAAACAAAATTATTACAGGACATGAGCACAAATTATACGTCAAAAATATTATAAATTATTTAATTGTCACAAAACAGTAGAATAATTAATGCTATGCAGCCAAACACTCAGTTCTAGTACACTAAAATGTATCAAAAATTCTAGTTGTATTGTAGAAGTGCTGTACTTAAGTACAACTTTGGGGTACTTTTACTTTAATTATGTTACTGTCAAAATTCATGTTCTGCTACTTTATGTGTCCATTTCACGAGGGAAACACTTTCTACTCTTTTTCATACTACATTTCTCTGACAGCAGACTTAATTAAACATTTTTGTTGGAGACTTTACACGTAAAACACTCAAAGAGTTTATAAAATGTGTTGCAGTTCTTTGCTTTTTCTGCTACAGAATATACACTGCTGGCACATTTTTCTAAATTCAGAGCTGCAAAGCTAAAACTGGAAAAAAATATATGTTAAACAAGTGGTTCTCTTTTTCTGTTTCTCTTCTATATTTGGTGTCCCAGGTGCACTGTCTCAGTCTTCAGCCTGCTCCGTCTCTCAGCAGAGTGGCAGCCGTGGCGCCGGGGCACCGGTCTTTAGACACAACTACTGTATCACTCAACAATCGTCCTCCTCTGATCCCTTCCTCCTCCCCTCCATCTCTGCCTCCGCCAACCTTCTCCCTTCCCCTCCTTAGTCATCTCCCTCTTCCTCTGATTATGAAGATGAGGATTTATTCCCGTCCCCTCTGCTTTCACCAACGTCATTTACTTGCGGATAGCTGTTTGTTGTTGCCAGTTGTTGGGATGTGAGCTCGCGGTACTTGTTAATCAAACTGATGTGATTGTGTTTGTGTGCCTCCACCCGAGCTCTGTCCCCTCTCGTCCGTCCAGCTCTTTGTCTGTCTGGCTTTCGGCTCTAGGACCTTGGGCAGAACAGGAAGAAAGCAAAGTGAAGTGAATCAAAGCAAGCTTCCTATCTGTGTTCTGCTGGGACGGAGATCTGTTTTTAGCCATGTTCGTTGACAGGGATGTGAACGTGCGGCTGCATAAAACACCAGGCCTGGGTGATCAGTCCACCCACTCACTTTTCCCAAAATCCCCTCATCAGCGTTGATGGAACAGTTTTCATAGTCGAAAAGTTTCCTCTTAAAAACAGGAAATGACATCTGCAGCAGATTAATCTACATTTTTGTGATTTTGATGTGATAGTTGTATGTCTTCAGACCATGCAGCATGACAAAAATCACATTTCATCTTATTCTTAGCAGTCAGGAGTGACAAGTTCCCAACGGCCTGAGCTGGAAGTTCCTCCCAGAGCATCCTTCACTCAGCATGTCGGAGAGCCTGTTTCCACAACATTCAGCTCTTGTTTTTTTTCCTCTTAATTGCCCATCTGTGTCTTATAGTGATTGTTGTTGTCAGTGGTGCTCTTCTTTCATGTGTGGCCTTGTGCTGTAAACCACACACTATGAAGACACAAGGACCTTCCTTGAGTTTTTCACTCTTATTTAACCACACCGAGGTGTTTCACCCTCAGTCCTTCATTTGACAGTTATCAATCAGCGAGGAGACAGCTACAGACAGCATATCCGGTGGGGTAGAGATGAGTCCCAAACTGTACACAGAAAGACACAAACACACTCTGCAGTGGAAGTCTGTCTGCAGGGCTGCAGAGCGCCTCTTTGATCTTTTATCGGGACCTTGCGTGTTTGCGAGCCTATTTTTGGTGATACTTGCAGCGCCAAAAGAGCATGAGGTGTGTTCTCATTGTTTAGGTGTGTGTGGGGGTCTGACAGTTGTTTGCTACGTGTATTAAGCTGTCAGACCACATGCACAGGGCTCCCCTCTTCCCCATGCGCAGAGACAGCTGGCTCCTCAAGGCTTCACTTGTGATGTGACCAAGTCTTGAGTCAGACTGGAGTTCTTCGGAAAATTCACGATACGTCTGATTCAAACACCTGGAGAGCAGCCATGACAGCTCTGATGATAAATGGACCCTCGGGCAAATTCTGAGCAATCAGCGCCAGTGACATTACCAGTCAGTTTGATATTCTCTTTTAATTATCAGATGCTGTCAAAGTCAACACTTGTGGCGAGCTGGACCATATGGACGTCGTCTGCTGTCCTCCCTTTTCTCCTTTCAGCCGGGACGACGAGGTGATTGACACCGAGCTGTGAGACAGAGGCCACCAGGATGGGAGACGTTTACATGTTTTCTCACTTCTCATCAGCTTCAGACACATTTTAACAGATATTTCTAGAAAGGAACGGAAAGGAGAGTATTTACACAAGTACTGCACTTCAGTCCCATTCAGTGGTACTTGTTAGTTTACTTGAGTATTTCCAGTTGATGTTACTTTATACTTCCACTCTGCCACATTTTAGAGTAAAATATTGTAATCGCTACTCCACTACATTTATTTGAAAGCTTTAATTACTCGTTACTTTTCATATCAATGTTTTACAGCTAAAACATGTAATCATTTTCAGTACATGCATTGATATACATATATTAGACACTTGAAGCCCAAATAATGTTAAATAAAAACACTCTAAAATGGGCCATTTTGCAGAGTAGGCCTACTTAAAATGTTGACATTTAAAGTACATTTTACTGATAGTAGTTATGTACTTTTGCTCAAGGCAAGACTTCTACTTGTAATTAAGTATTTTTTTATTGTTCTATTTTTTTTTATTTTACTTCAGTTCAAGATCTGAGCACTTCTTCCACCGCTGTCTGTCTGTACGGCCGGAACAGTGTTCAACTTGTCTTCTAATAAGTGAGTACCTTGGGTAGAGTGGTGAAGGATATCACGACAGCTGGTGGCCAGTTGTCATGTCAGACTGTGGGAGAAATATGTTTTCTGCTGCAATATTTCTGCAGCTTGGATACGATATAAGGTATAATATGAAGAGGACACCTGCATGTTTTTGTCTGGAGTCTGTAGTGCCCACATTAATGTAATTTAATTGTTAAAAATGGCAGGATGCTTTCACAAACAGCTGGCAAGGTAGTTTTTAATCTTTATCAGCTTCTTGGCTTCTCAGGCAACATTTTTTGGTCAAATCAATTCACTGTAGATTAACAATAATCAACACAATTGGCCAAAATCTATCAGGAAAGCACAACAGGTTCTCCATGATTGAAGCTGAGTGCTGAGAACATAGATTCTATTATTTTGTCCTCTTAATTGATAGATTCACATTATTTATGCTGTTTAGAGTCAGGACAAAGAAGATGCAAAGTACTTGGAAGAAAAGTGTGCAGGTCCTACATGTTACTCCAACACCAGGAAGCAGCTATGATGCAGTCCCCTATCCGAGTTTGAATTTATATCATAACCGTGCACTTTGTTTATCTGCTTTCAGCACATGTGCTAACGGTCGCAAGATGTTTTCCCAATGACCCCACTGCACTGCAGCCATCCAGAGCAGCAGCAACTACTCTCGTCGACCGGCTAACCTTCGGCAGACACGTGGAACTTCTGTGTTGTGTTTGCAGTTCAGTCGACCGGGACAGTCTGTTGATAGAAATCTTCCTGCTTTCAAAATGCTGCTGCCACCCGACCCAAGACAGAAATGTTTATTAAATGTAAATATTGAAGACAGATGAGGGAAATCCCAAACAGTTTTCACAAAAAGGTATAAATAGCTCAGACGTGCACTCGGGGTCACCAGTGAAAATATAACTTTTACAGAGAGGGGTGGTGCCGCATCGCCTATCACGCTGGGCAGAAGTTTTAACCGTAAAGAGCAAAGCATCATTTACAGAGTCATCGCTGTCGCCAGGCAACTGTGGTCTGTTTACACTCACACGTGTCAGTGTCTGTGTTCACTTCCTGTGTGATCCAGGACACAGACCAATAAGGAGGATTGTTTGTTTGTTTGTTTAGTGATGGATGCAGAGGAAACACGTAACATAATCTTAAAGATGATCAGAGATGAACAGTAATGATCACCATCCTTCTTTACAGAGTACGAGCTGCGATGGTGTCTTCAGGTCACGGCTCTGGACAAATCTAGATACTGGATACTGCCGAATCCATATACATAGAAGTGACTGTATTGAGAAAAGAGATGGTATTAAATGTGTATATCTTTATTAGGGCCCGAGCAGCGATGGTGCGAAAGCCCTATTATTCTTCAAGGAATTATTTTTCTTTTCGGTCCTTGTTCTTACAAATGATTTGCCTTTTTGGAGGCTTTATCATACTCAAAAACTCATGAAAGTTGGTACACACGTCTCTCCCTGCAAAAGATTTCATATTCAAGTGGAGTCGCGAGTGGGCGTGGCCAAATGGCTTGCTAGCGCCCCCTAAAGAGATGCCCCGGTGGCTACATTTACCTACATGCACGAAATTCGGTGGACATGTGTATCACACCTAGACGTACAAATAAGTTACATTGCACCATTACGTCACCCCAACAGGAAGTCCACCATTTTGAATTTATTCGTCATTTTTGGCGATTCGCATGTTATGATGTGGGGTGTAACAGGACCCAAACGCAGGCACACAGAACACATGGGGAAACAATAACAAACAGACAGGGGAATGACAGAAAACATGAGGAAAGGTGATTGGGGACAAAACAGAGGAGCAGACAGGAATCCTGACATCGCACATGTTGTACTTTGTTGAACTCTTCCTAGAGATTTTGTCGGACCAACTTGAAATTGAATCAGTTCACTCTTAACATGTTTGGGATGAAAAGTTATCAAAGGAATTTGTTTTTGTCTAATGGTGTGCCTGTGGCGTGGCGGCCATTTTGAGCATCTCATCATGAAACTACAAGTGACTGTAACTTTTATGTACATATTCCGATCTTCCTCAAACATTACATCTTTGATAACAGCCCCGCCCTGAAGACACCTATATGGTAATATTCACTCATAGTCGTGGGCGCCGTCTGCTTGAGACAGGAAACGAGACAAAAATGAGTGTGCTCTGAAACAAGAGAGTCATTCTCTCTTAATAAAGTAGAAATGCACGAGAAATGCAATGCTAAAATACGAGGAAATAAAAGTAAAAATAAAAATGCCTAAAAAGGTGACAAAAGAAACCAACCTCTCATTAGTTAGTAGTGAGTTTAAGTTGTATGTGCACAGGATGGCAAACAATCTCGATATAACTGAATGAATAACTGAAAAATACTTAAGGCTCTCTGGCCACTTGCAGTTTTGGACAAATTACAAGTTACATCCCAACCATTTGTGAAGAACAAAGATAAGATCTGTGCTTCCCTGCTGTCTAAACACCAACAGAAAGTTGCAGTAAAACCTACATTTCCCTCTTCCTGCATGCAAAGTCCAGCAGGCGGGAAACCTTCTTCTTTTCCTGGATGTCGGACCGACATCATCTACAAGACCGTGTGAAACAGTGACGGTCCAGTCAAAAGCAGGCAGCCTGAAACCTGTGTGAACTTTTCTAAATGCGCTGTAGGATTTAGAAAGTGCTTGAGTCTTTTATCCCTCACATGTAACACGAACTGTTTTATAGATTTTTATGGCTGTCCCAACTTCACACAGTTTCTGAAACACAAGCCTTCGGTTCAGTTTCAAGGTTGAGAGATGCACACACACATGCAAAGAAACATACTCCTCCGCCCTACGTGACTATGTAACACCCATGACTGCACTGGATGCAACACAATAAGCTATTGTAACCTCAAACCAAAGGTCTTGGTGTACATATGCTTTTGTCGTTAGTCTTAATTATAACAGGCTGTGAGGTCACTTACTGGCTTGTGTTAACACATACATCCCTTACCATCTCTCTTGCCCCCCCTACACACACACACACACACAGAGATATTAATGCAATTATTTATATTTTGTTGCAGCCTAATTTGCTGTATTTTTATTAATTCAATTTGAAGGAAATCCAAACAGGCATTATATTAGCCTGGTTAGTTGAAAGGTAGCCTTTGAATGCATGTGGAGTTACCATAGAAAATAAGAACGTCTTATTTCCAACCGGTCGTCCAAATTAAAAAACAAAATCTAATTGTTCATCCATGCTCTCAAAAACAGCACATAAAAGTGTTTTCTGCTGTGACGACCCAAACATATCAGCAGGACAAGATTATCTGTCTGTGCCTTTAAGAAGCTTCACAAATCACTGTTCAGATGTAAACCTTTTTATGATGTCTGAGGTTTCTTATAAGGCACAAAAAAGGATTTGGTTAGATCAGAGCTGCCCAATTTGAGGTCCACAGGCCAATTCTGGCCCACACATTCTTTGATGAGATGCTTTATGTTTATGACAAGAATTTTTGCAAAATTATTATGAAGCAGATGAAAAAGTACTGTTTTAATCATTCCAAAATTTTACATCATATTTAGAATGTATATTTTGTGTAAAAATATGTTACATTTTAATGTAATTGAACATCTCGTGTACATTTACTTTTGACCTGCGGACCTCCATTCAAATGAATTTTTGTCCTTTCTTTGAAAATAATTTGTGCACCTCTGGGTTAGAACAACTACTTCTCTAATGTCAGGGAAACATTATTGCCATGGCTACAATAATAAACATGCAGATAAGGGCATCAATTGTTACAAAAACTAAATTGATTTGCAGTTTGAAGGTTTGAAACAGGAAATAAACAGCAGTGTCCTGTGTTAGAGGCCGATTCACCCACCGTCACCTCCTCCCTACTTCCACTTTGTCGCTATATAATGACATCATCTTACGGCCTCCTTTGTTACTATCATAATGTTTTGTCACTTGAATGTAAAATTTTCATTTTGGGGCCCGTACTGAAATAACTGACGCTGTCGTGCTTCTTGGGAGGCCAGAGGAAAGCTGCGTACATGTTTGGCTACAACACAAAAACCAGACTAACCCCTCTCTGTGTATCCTCTGCATGCCCCCCTGGTTTCCTTACAGAGGGAAGAGAGAACTAGATGGACAGGAAGAAAGGAGATACTGGGGATGTGACACAACAATGGCAGGAAGTGACTCCAGATCAATACAGATTAGAGAAAAGCACCATCAACACAACAGAACCGAGTCAACAAACATCCTCGGTGAAGAGATAAACATGCAACACAAACAGCGCCATTTGAGGTTAGCAAGAGACGAGTGCTGTTAAAGTGCAACAAACAGAAGATTTTGCACATTAAACCAGCTAGAAAACAGGAATAATGAAATAAATTAAAACATTCTCATTATAAAATACTCTTTTGATATTTGATTTATGAGAAAATGACTGTATGTTACACATTAAACACACATGGATTAAACAAACTGCTGGATGAATACTGCAGCTTTTCCCAATTATCTTCTCAACTACTGTAATTATGCCAAAACCAAAACGGTTCATACCACAAGTAATTGCTACTGTTGGTATTTTTAAGTTATAGGGCATTAATCAGTAATACAAGAATGCACACTGATGATGCGTCGGGATTTGACAGCTTCAGCAGCAACAACTAGCAAACCTGACGAACCAGCACAACAACATGCTGAGCAATCCAAAACCTTTCTACCTCTGCAGCCGACTTTGGCTGATTGATTTATCCCCATCAGCAAAAAAATGGATTTTCATAAAGTGCAACTACACAGATGATGCTGAAAAAAGAAAACCACGCAAAGAAATGCAAATCAAGAGACTGTAAAACCTGTAAAATAAAAGCCAGTCTTTAGCAGGAAGCTGAAACAGAAAGCTGTTCAGCAGTTCAGAGATCACATCAAGGTCCCCAAACCAGAACACATGATACGTCTGGAGGCTGTGTAATGTGTAACCTGGAGACAACCCAACTTCAAACACACTCATATCGAGTGGAAAACGGTCCAAATAATTGGATTAGACCTGCAGCATTCTCAATCAGCTGTAGACAGGAAGAGCTGATTGGTCAACGCCAACACACAGAGTTCGAGCAACAAGGTTAAAGATAATGAATTGTATGACTTAGTCCAGATCTCCAACTGAGAGGAAAGACTGGTAGATATTTTTCAGAGCAGAGAGAAACTGGACATGACCCTAAAACTACATCATACACTAAACACACCCCACATAAACAGAACATACCACTGCATCTCTGCTTTCTCTTCTATGCTTTACAACTCGAGTCCACGAGATAACTATTGTCATATTCAATCCATTCATAAACCTATTTTTTACCTGTGCAGCGGTGGATCTTTATGTTTTACTTTGAAATGTTAATATTAATAGAACCGGTGACCTTGAGTGCTGTAAAGTTTTGCTGTGATGTACTTCTTGGCATGCAGTGTGGACTGGATGAATCAGTCTCACGATGATTCAGAAGACGTTCTGCTGGGACTTTGCTATAAATGAGATCAGGGGTATCCCCCGGCTGGAACCGAGCAGGTGTGCGTTATCACTTCCTACAAATCATAACCCAGGGTCAGAAAAAGTCTGATGGATTCTGAGATCATCAGGGCTACATGACCAGCTACTGTTATCCCGAGCAAGACCATTAAAGGGTACACACACTTCCTGTCCACTGTCCACTGAATGAGCATCTGTCTGACCGCTGACACCTTCCACTCGGCTTCCTGTCCCACACGTGCAGCTCTGCTACTTGAAACTTCTCATCAAAGCCGTTCCCACAAACATGGAAAAGTTACGAATAGGATCGTCCAGGAGTTCTCAGGCCATGTTCACACTGTTTTCACGTGGTCGTTTTAAAACTCTGCAGCAGTTAAAATGGACCAAAAAGTGGAGCAGCAGAAAAGGGACGCGTTTAAATTGTGAGTTAATTTGAAAGACTAATCAGTTCTCCATCTGGTTCACAATATCAGCCTTAACATTAAAACCACTGACCGATGAAGCGTTGAGCCAGCATTTCAGAATCACTTCATAACGAATCTAATCCGAGTTCATTTTGCCTTTTGTCATTGCATTTTGTTTGTTTTATCATTTTGTGGTTTAGACAGATCACATGCTGTTGAACTGTGAGGCTCGAAATAAAAAACTGACAGAAACAGCTCTCGGTATAACCCGGTGCAGTTCAGCAGCACGGCAAATGCCAGTCTCAAAAATAAACCAACACCTCTCTTAATCAGATTCAGCGTTTCATGTCCTGCCCCCACAGATTAGATCAGCAGTCTCTTTTCAGTGTTTTAAATGTCTTTTCAAAACCTATTCATTCTCAAAGACATTTTATTGATGAGTCCCTTCTCTTTATTTTCCCCGCATTTTTTTTTTTTTTTTTTATAGTTTTATATTTCACAGTGATGCACTGTGTAATGGTTTACAAAAGTTCAGCATGAAAAAAAATGGACTTACTTAAATGTTTTTTGTTTCGTGCCCCCGACCTATACCCCTTCTAATCTCCCCATTGGGCAGATTTGGGCAGAGGGCATGATGTGGGGTGGCAGGTGGGGATAAAGCTGCAGACCCTCAGTCCTTGTTACCAAAAAGCTTTAGAGGAGCTTTACAGCTCATGAAGCCAGACTATAATCTCCCAGACGCTTCACACATATGGCTTCGTGAGATCATCCACCTCACTGTACTGTACACCCCCCCCCCCCTCCCTCCTCCCCATAAACAGCTACAGTGTATAAACAGACATCACGTGTGAGATATCTGTTTATATACAGGCACTGTATGAACGCTGCAGATATGAGACTATTAAAGTTATACGATGAAAAAACAAGTGCAGCAGGGTGCTTTTGTGTAACAGTTTTGTTTCACAAAACGCAGAAACTCTCTCTTAAGTATTTTTTGTTTAATTTTTTTTTTTACTTATTTCCAACAACAGTGAGTCGTCCCTGTCCTGCTCCTATTACAGAAGCGTTAGAGCTGCCTGCAGTCCAATGAATCGCTCATGGACTCAACTCCTCCGTTAAGCTCGGACGTTGGGAAATATTCGCTTATTTTTGATTTTTGATTTTGATTTTATACACTTTATTAATCCCCGAGGGGAAATTTCTTCACTACAGCAGGTTATTAGTTCGTTTTTAGTTGATAATATAGTTACAAATATGGATTTGGATTTTTTTTTTTTTTTTTTTTTTTTTTACATCTGGTTTAACAACAGCTCCATAACATCCATTCTCTCTAAACTAGTTGTCTGCATGGTTGAGTGCACTTTAGATAAGTTCAACTTTGTGAGGGGAATGAAATGACTTTGTTTGTACTGCTGGTGGTTTTGTTTAGACCTGGAGACACTTTCAGACAGATGATCAAAATTGTCCTGCAACAAAGCTGGAGGATGAAACGACTCGCTGTGATGACTTTCCAGAGTTGTATAATCCCGTCTCCAGTATTATAAAGTGCTGTGTAGTGTTTCTGTGTCGGATGAGTCATAAAGCTCACGCTTGTACTGTATTACTCCAGCTGAACTTCCCAGATCATATTTCACCTTCACACCAGAGCGCGTAGCAACATGTCCACACCAACATAGCCACTTGTTTTGTTGTTGTTTTGTTTTTTTTTAACACTAAACTACTTAAAAGTCTGAACATGGCTTCAACAGCAGCAACATGGACCGTGAGAAATGGCAAGACCAAATTAGGTGGAGAAAAAAATAGTGCATGTATTTTCTCAAAATGATGACACCATTTTTTTATAGGTTCGTTTTGGTCACTTGGAAAATATCATTGCACTTTTGAAGCGCTCCAGCTGGGGGTAAAGCATCCTGCGTGCTAGAGGAGGTACCGTGATGTTCTGGTTTACAATTCAAGCACCAAGTTATTATACTTCAAATTGTGCTCAGCTCTGCGGTTATGGGGGGCACGTCTGGGTCACGTCTCCTCCTCCTCCTCCTCCTCTGCAGATTAGCCATAAAGACAGGCTCCCGTTACACCCTCTCTGGTCTGGGCCCGGATCCGGTTGGTGTCACTGATGCAGTAGCAGAGTGAAAGACGGAAAGGTGGGGCGACCAGGGCGAGGTCGAGCTGAGTGGGGTGGGATTGAGGTGAAGAGCGGAGTTGGGTTGTGAAGGGGCAGAACAAGCTTACATTGTTTACAGACAAAGGAAGGCACAAAAGAGATGATGAGTAGGAACAGAAATACAAAAAAAAAATTGCTCTGATTGAAGGCATCCTCGGGCAAAACTCACACAAAGTCCTGTGCCGAAATAGAAAGGGCCACTGTGAGGGCTGTGAGGGAGTCTTTCTGTGAGTAATGTGACAAATTGCTAAATTAAAACCCCGTCTGTAATCTGTTCCATTAAATCTATCGTCAAACGACAGGAAAAAAAAAATCTCTACTGAAAATGAGCGGAAGTACTGGAAGACCGCAACAATTCAACGAACAATGGGAAAGCAATTATATTCAAATGGGCCCCATCTCGTATTTAAGCACTATTAAAGCCGTGTTGGGATTTCACCGGCCGGGTAAATGAAAGCGTAGCGAAGAGGATTCTTGGCTGTCGTGTTCTTGGACTGCAGCTGAATCTTACTGAGGAAGAGGAGGAAGAATAAGAAGGCCTGTATAGACGCAGAAGACTCCATTCAGGGGCCGAAGGCCCTCGTGGCTGCGTGAGGCGCTTTGGACGGTGCTGTGGGAATTCGCCCTATTTGAGATGCAAATTCCTCAGAGAGCTGAAAGAGCCGGAGAAACAGGTGTCCGAGGAAGTGTGCTGCTGCGTGGGTGAGGGAGGGCGGGTGCGAGGCCGCTGAATGATAACGCAGGGCGGATTCAAACACTGCCCGTCTGTGTGGGACTTTTCCTCTCTTGTCTCGTTTTCTTTGTTTTACCGTAAATGCAGGCAACGAGACGGAGAATGCGTAGTAATATAAAACGGGGAAAATATCATCTGTATGATCAGAGTTGAAAGTTTTATTGATTTAAATGTAATTCGGTAAAAAAAAACAGAAAAAAAACAAATTGATTTTTAAATCAGAAGTAAAAGTCTTACATAGAGCAATTCAACAAAAAGAAAAGCTGCAAATTTACAAGCCCCTGACTTCATTAATGTTCTCTTTCAATACGCCTGCAGCAATGATTTGTGATAAGCAGCATCTTAGTGATGTAATGAAGTGTTCATTTTTTTTTTTTTACAATATTCTGATGGACGTTGAAGCAAAATCTTTAAAACATTACCATATTTTTCATAATCATTCGTCATTCAAATCCCTGTATGACGCTCATTGGCACCATAAACACGAGTCGACAGCAGCAAGCTCTCTGATGAACGACATGTTGGTTAAATGGGAGCCGAGTTATTGCTGGAAATTTGAACGATTAAATGTTTTAAAATCGGAATCTTAAAAGCGTCAATGTGTCTTTAAAAAGCGTCAGAGGACGCAGCGGGTAAACGTTGCTCTTCTAATAGAAAACAATACACATATCCTGCAGCATATTGAACACTTAAAAAAATCCCCCGCAGTGTTTAAATTCAACACATAACCAGGACCACTCCCTGTTATGAAATTCTTGACATAAAATAATCTGATGTATGATGACATGTGTAGCTGCTGATAAAGCAACTTCCTGGACAGTTAATAGTTGATTGCTTATGAACTCATTTCAAACAGTTTCTTCATTTAAAAATGGGTGATTATCAAACTCCTGTAGCTCAGGAGTTTTATAAATAGTATTTTGTCTGACAACTACTAAATATTATATTTGATAATTACTTTTGACTTCATGTAACATTTTTCGATTTTGACTTGGAATTTCCACTTCAGAGGGATTTCTTGGTTCAGGATGAAATAAAATAAAAATAAAAAGCATAATAATTTATATTCCAAGACTCATGTTGTCTTTTTCTTGTATAATTAGAAATCACTAAATAAAAGGAGCCACAAACTTCTAAGATTGTACAAAACCAGCTGAGCATTCTTCAAAATTTACCGTTTCATTCACGACATAAATATAAACTCTTTACACTCTCAAAAAGACAACAATGAAATACTATAAGACATGATTAATTGGATCATCTCCATGGATATAGCTTTAAAAAAAAAAAAAATGCATTACAAATCTTTGGCTTAGTGGTACAAAATGTCCCTGCACTTTCCTCCTTCATTTTGAGGGGCTCACGGCCGGTGTCAGTTTTTATTCTCGTCAAGATGACCGTTAGGTAGCTGCTGAGGCCGAAAGATAATCAGAGGACGCCCTCCTGTGTCCGCTGGCAGCAAAGACTCCCGGGCTGCAGCACAACAGTCAACAGTCAGAGCTGAACGGACACACTTGTAAACTGTGTGTCTGCGAATTAGTGTGACTGAAACTAGCCAAGCAGGATAGATCAAAAAAATTAAAAAAAAATGTCTACGTTGGCAACGTAGTGACTAACGCGGATGAAAAGGAAGACTGTAAAAGCCAAAGCGCTCCAGGTAAGATCTCATCGATAGAGACAAAATCAGACTTCATTTAAAAACAAAGCAGACTGTCAGCGCTCCGCTTTTCAGAGGTAAAGAGCAGCAGGAGCTGTTAACCGCGAGCAAGTACGGTTCGGCCCCACGACGCCGTCAGCGTAACGCTCCCGCCGGTTTAAAGGGATGCGGATAGTTTGAAGTGGGGACGCGCGACGGACTTTTCAGCAGTCGGTGATTAACGTGAAGTCGACGGAGGTCCCCAGTTTGGAGAAGCAGTCAACTGCAGCAGCACGAGGCTAAACAACGTGCTGCTGCGGACGGAGCCGGCAATAAATCATACTCTGATCCCCTAAAAATGAAATCTATTCCAGTTTAAGTGCGCGCTGTGTTTCCAATATTTCCACAGCTTTACCTTCCTGTTGGACAGCCCGATATGAGGGAAGTGAACTCGTTATATCACTTTATTCCACCAGACTCACTTCAATAAAACAATCATTTTACCTTGCAGAACGTGAAAGTTGCTGGTCTTTGCCTCGGTCAGTCAGGTTTCCTTTAGTTGTCGTGTGACTGGTGTTTGATCGGGTTGGTTCGGAGGCTCGGAGCCAAACTAATGTAGTTTGGCCCCGATAAATCAGTGAAAATATTCTAAATATTGTGCACATTTAAACTGATGTTAAATATTTTGAGGGGACTTTTTTTTGTTGTTGTTTTTTTTTAAAGGTGGTTCAAATATGTTTTATTGCTGACCCTCATCTACAGCAGTACTTTACTTAGTACCCCCCCCATCTACTGCAGGTTGTGCACTGACTATCGATAAGTACCTCCTACGACCCCGCCTTAAAAAAAAAAATCCTAACTATCCCTTTAAAACCCCACTGAGTGGGCGCAAAGTGCACACAGTCGCCATCTGCTGCTGCTCCCCGGAAATTACATGTCTGAGTTCCGTTACATTTAAAAATTGACTACACATGAATGCTAAATGTTCATGACTGTATCGTTAAGCTTAAAAAAGGCCCAGTCACTGTAAAACCTGAAATAATGAAATACGCTGAGAATGTGTTGAGTATTACAGCAGCTGCTTAGCAGTCTGAATAATGTTGGAAATGATTTCTGTCTGGAGTGCGATGACCGTAAAAAATAGTAAAACTCTCAGTTACGGCTGCGACGGCCGATGAAGTTGATCAGGTCACTGACAGCTGCGACTGAAAACTGTGACGGGTGTCGCCGCTAAAAGTCAGAGCTGCGTGGAAGGATTCCCGTTTCTGAACCGGTGTTGCCCTGCTACAGGTAAGTGTCGTGCTCTGCACTGCTCAGACTCTCTCTGGACCCGCGCACGGTCACGTGGTTGACGAGGGGTGAAGGGCCGCGGGGAGGAGGGGACGGGTTAACCGTCTCCACCGGTGGGAGGAACGTTTTCTTTTGGCTGTCCTCTTTGGTCTTTCTACCTCCCTTGGCGCCTTCCGCTTGCTCCCCGCCCGTCTTGGGTGCCGGAGGGGACTCCACGATGATGGTCGGCCTCTGTCTCAGGTCCTGTCGGCTGGGTGGCTCGGCAGCCATGACGGCCTTGGCCCCGTGCATCCTGGGAGGAGACTTGCAGTTTAGGTCTCCGTGAGTCTCCTTCCAGCGCCGCAGCTGAGCGTGGTGTTCCTTCTCTATGTCTTTCTCGGACACGGGCAGCTCTATAATCTGAAACACGGACAGATGACAAGCGCGAGCCACACGTGAGGTAACGCGTGGGTTATCGGTTGAAGTGTGCCGGCACATTACAGCTTAAACCCCCCCCCCCTCCCCCCCCGCTCACTCGACCTCAGCGGGGCAAAGTGCAAGAGGGATGCCGAGCGCGCAGTAGGTGCAGTTTCAAAAAAACGACAGAATGGATATGAAACACAATACCTCATTCACCAGGAAGCCTTCCTGCATGTACTGTTGCCGTATGGCTCGCAGCAGCTCCATTGTCTCATAGAGACCTTGGCAGGCCTTCAGCTTCTCCTGGGATCCCAACATGCATTTCAGGAGAACGAGGCCCGCCCTGAAGAGGATCTTCACTCCTGAGAACAGTGAGATCAACATGCGGCTTGAGCAGCAGGCTTCATGCGAACAGAGGCTGGATATGGTGCTGCAGACCGGCCGATTGCCGTGAACAGTGCCGATTTAAATACTCCGGGCTTATTGGATTTGGACTAAAGTGCAACATTCATGGACTGTCTTTTGGGCCCGGTAGCGGCAGCAGCACTTCCTGCCCGTTTTTGAGGTTAGTCGTCCCCCTCCTTCCTCGACACGTCACCGCTTGATCACGGAGCAGCTACATAACACGACAGTAAATATTACTTTCCGAGCTAACAACAAGCTTCTCTGCTATCGTTACGCAGCAGATCCTTATGGCTACTGCAGAGTGAAATATACCAAGATACCTTCTCTGTCGAGAAGCAGTACGGCTGGCTGCGCATCGTTTTTTTTAAAAAACCCTTCAAAACATTTCGTTTTGTCCATTGATTGAAGACCACACTTATATAAATGCAGGGGTTTTGAACGATTTCTGTCTCTTCATTTTCCTGGAAACTTTGATTTCTTCTAGCGTATTGATTCATTTGGCGTATTTTGCTGTGGCATTTTGCACTTCGCACCGTAAACGCTCCAATGAATCAAACAAACAACCAACCAAAAGCCGCATCGCGCAAAGCTGCCGCCTGCGAGCCGAAACTAATTTCCCCTCAAGGTTCGAGCCGCTGAAATGATATCGATTCTACCAGGACACGATCTCTGTAAAAGTGACTGATCAGCTCGGGGGAAAACATTTGGGATTTGTTTACACTATTTGCCATGTGACAAAAATATTTTGTGTGGCGCCTCACCCTCACAAAGGAACATGTCCCAGACTCGCAGCACCGAGACCCACGGCAGAGTCCTCGAGAAGGCGCACATGAACCACTCGGTCATGTACAGGATGGGCTCCAGCTTGTGCTTCTTCAAGTGCCTGTGGGCCACAGGAGACACCCGCCGCAGCAGCGCGTACAGGATCTCCCCGTCCAGCTGGATCGCCTCCTGTGGAGACGACGTGGAACAGCAGTCGGTCGGGATTCGAGAGAGAGAGAGAGAGCAGACTACTTGTATTCTTTGCCTAATCCGATTGTGTGATTATCTCGTCCTTGTAGACTCGTCACCTCCTCGCGGTATTAGGTCGGCAGCATATCAGTCCCAAGCTAGAGACACACTGGCCACAGAGGTCTGACACCCTCCGGAGCCACAGATACCAGCAGCAAGCTGAACAACAAGGAAGCTCGGACTCTATAAACTGAAACCAACACGCAGCTTATTTTCGAGGTGTCAGTTTTTTTTTGTTTTGGCAAAGATTCAGTCCAATAAGGAGTCTTCGCAAAAATAATGTGGGTGTAGGTTAAACAACATGTTCATTTTATACCTATATGAAGATAATCTGTTCAGGTAGACAATATTTGACGAGCTGACCGGTGAATATATAATGTTGTTACGCTCTGAAGCTCTTCTCATGACATACCAGTCCTGTACTGTAATATCCAGGAAGATACTTTTCACAAAGCTGGACAAGAACCCAGAAAGCATCCTGGGACAAAGACAAGAAATGAGTCGTTTAGTACAGCATCACGTGGTGTGAAGTAAACCGTTTCGATAAAGACGGAAAATGTTGACGGAAAAATTGCACTTTGGTGAATAATGTGCAAAAAGTCATCTGAGAATTTACACTTCTGTCACTCTTTGTAGCCGTATCATTAGAGCAGCAGTTTTATGTGCGTTTATGAGTTCACCTCAGCTGGCATGTGCATCAGGAGTACAGCAGCAATGGGAGCCTGAGCCTGACAATAACCCTCTTCAGGTCGGTGCAGAGTATAAGCCTTCAGCACTCGGAGCAGGTCCTGCTGCCTGCATGTAAAAACATACGTAAACTATACTGCGACTAATTTTCAGCCGCATTAACACAAAAATATGAATCATCATAGGCCACCAGAAAGAATTGCATACCCATGTCCTCCTCTCGCTGCAAACATTTCGTGGAAGGGGAACTGTCGGTGAAGGTCCCTCTCAATGATGTCAACCCATTTGGGATCCCCCGGCTGCTGGTCCAGTTCCTAAAACACACGGTTTATTCAGTTTTTGCAACATTGTTAGTCACATCTGTGAACAATTTCTTCTTTAGTTTAAAGCAATTTCGCTCTGGAACTTAAAACCTCAGCTAAGTTATGAGCCTTGAACTCCACATAATGTCATACATGTACAATTATACTTCCCCCCCCAAACTTAGCTACTGTTGCTGTATTTGAATTTTGATCCCCGAGTTCACACAAAAGAAAACAAAGGCAGGAATTGTATTTCTTCTGTAGATGACGATGGTCAACTGTAAACGTTTCTTGTGACAGTCTGCAAGTAGATCTGATTAAAAGAAGCCACACATAGCTGAATGACAACTTCTACAATGCAGAAAGATAGCAGTTTCATATTTGTGTGTGTGTGTGTGTGTGTGTGTGTGTGTGTGTGTGTACCACTGACCTCGAACTTGCCCTGGTTTTGTTCCCTTTTCACTTTGGCCCCGGTGAGGTATAGCCAGGCCCGGCCCCGCAGCGACGGAGGGATCCCCTTCTGACAGCGCTCCTTCACCTGTTTATTCAACACGTGTACATTTACTCAAGAGTCCGCTGGCAGCGAAAGTAAAAGCAAGACACATTTTTTTTTTAGAGATAATCAATACAAAAACTGGCATAATGAGGCAATGGTTATGTTTTCCAGCTCAGTTTTTGAAATGAATTTATTAAGTGTAGTGATAATAACAGATGCAATTTACAGTTTCTAAAGCCGACCTTTTTGTGTTTTTTGGCCATCCATTTGTCCCAGCTGTTGAGCATCTCCAGCCATTTTGCCTCCCGCTGCCTCAACACGTCGATGGGTATCTCTCCCACACTGTAGGGACAGAAGACGACAGCGGCTGTACTTTACTCTGTCACGTCTCTGTACTGATGTTGGGGGAATCCTGTCATACGAGGAGGGCGGGACAGCGGCTCATCTCTTCCTTGTACATGCAGGAAACCTAGCCTCGGACAAAGCAGTTGAACACTTGACATCGACAGCCAAGTAAAAGGAAAACAGGAAGCTGTGTGAGAACTTTCCCCTCGTTCACTTCACTTCAGCCTCCAACGCAAAACATTCACCAATATCCCGCTTCACTCACAGAGGTGTCGTTTGGTTTACAGCTTTTGCACTACAAATGTTAAAGGGAGACGACAAGTTGTCAGTCACGCTAATCTTATCTAACTAATAATCCCACACAACAAGACAAGGACAATTTGCATTGTGTTTAAAACAGAACAAAACCAGCCTAGTTTGACCAGTTATTCAAGTATCACCATTTATTCCAAGTCAAAGCTCTTTGTTTATAAAGCGCATTCAAAACAAAAAAACTTCCTGCAAAACTTTTAATTTCAAGGCAAAGTCCAAGACCAGTTTTAAGAGCCAGCGAGGAAGATGCCTTAAAACAATGCAATGTTTACTCATGACTCTTAAACTCACTGTGTAATAATAACCCCGCAACGATTATTACAGAAACAACTGAAAAAAAAAAAAAGACGTCAAAATGTACCTTTTTTTTCGGTCCCCTCTGGTACCGGGCAGAGATTAACGGGGCCTTACTGATGGATCCGCACCACAAAGCTGGGAACCACCGGCCAAGACATTAAAACACCCGGCAGCTCCAGAACAAAAGAGCTCTCACACAGGAAATTACGAGGGTTTAGAAATCCCGGGACGTAAGAATGGGTAAATCCATCGAGTCCCTTCACAACAGACCTTTTCAAAATCAACTCAATACCTATCGTGTACTATTCCATAAGGAGGCCAATGAAGAGAAGGTGATCTCTCTCTTTTGGTAATTTACTTTCATCTTTGCCTTTTAATAACTACATACAGGACAGTTTTCATCCTCACGCATTTGAAAAAAAAAAAAAAAAACTGTCCAACTGGAACAGTGACTCTAAAACTGCTCACAACTCGTAAACACATGCAGCCAGCGACAATGTCAAGAAGTCACGAGTAGACGCAGTTTCACTTTGACGTGCGCAGGGTCATAAACAGACTGCCACTACGACTTGTACAGAAGTCCAGAGTCAGGAAACCCGAAGGGAAAATCACCCCTCACACCCTGGATATAACACAGTCCAGCTTCCACCAGACGTGAAAACAGTTTTCTGTCTCTCGCCTTCACCCAAAAGAACAATTAAATCACTCACCTGTCACTGTCAAATATTCACTACATCCTAGCAGGCTGTACAAAATATAGACAAGCATGCATGTACTGTAAATGACCACAAAGCGTATGTATAATTCATTCTCAACACATCTAATATTTATTTCAGTACTCACTGAACCTAAAACTTTGCACTACTTGTATAAAATCAATGATTCGATTGAACTGTATATACCAGCATCTATGCACAATTGTAAATTTCAGCACTTTACTGCAAAAAATATTTAAGTATTTAAGTAAAAAAAAAAAAAAAAATAGGGATTTGCACATGGTTGTGAGGTACAAGTACAAACCACCACCACCAGTCAACCTTTACATACTTATACAGATGTTGCCAGTTGTTATCTTGTTTTTGGGTTCTGTCCTATTTTCGTTTGTTACTTTAACTTGTTTTAATCTTTGATTATTTTGATGTCTGTTGTTGAATGTGCACTGAAAGCTGCTGCATACCAAAGCAAATCACTGGTGTTGTAATAACATAATAACTCGGCCAATAAATCTGATTCGGATAAGAGAGACAGGATGGGAACTACTGGTGTCATAAAATTAAACTATACATCAGGGTAAAAAATAAAAAATAAATCAATTCGCCAACTATTCCCCAGTCTGGACTCATCTAAACCTTTTTTTTTTTTTTTTTTTTTCCCCGCATGCTCACAAATTCAGTTTAAGCTGTCTGCGACTTTGTTTGTTTACGTTTACCGTCTTTAACCCAACTAAAAATGAAACAACAACAACAACAACAACAACAACAACAACACCGAGGCAGCGTGCGGAAACATTCACAAAACGCTGCGCCGTACGAGAGGACATCTTCGGCGGTACGACTGCTTACGAGTCTGCGGCGTCCTGCTGGGCTCCTCCCGTGAATCCGTACTTGTCCACCTGGACGTCTCCGGGGACGTCGCCGCCGTTTACCTCCGGGTCGGGTCCGTCCGAGCCGCCTTTCCCGTCGTCCGTCAGCTTCTCCGCGAGTCCATTGCCCTGCTCGGTCTTGGCCATTTACTCAACATTTACCTTTCAGCGGAAGCCCAACGACGTGTCCACGTAACTCCGGACGTGTCTCGAAGAGGACACCTCAACGGTCTCCATGAAGTCGCGCGCTGCTTTTCACCTGCGAACCGACCGGTCACGGCTAGCGACGGTTGCTAAGGAAGATTTGCTGCCCGGCTCGCTAATGCTAAAACCGCCACTTTAGGGGAGTTTGTTTCGTTGGTAAACCTCCTCGCGTTGGCCACATAATCGAGGTCCCGAGTCGCAGAATAATGCCCCTGGAGCTGGGCGAACTATTTAAGCGCCAAACGTAGCGATTTCGATCTTTTTTTTTTTTTTTTAGCCCCGGGTCTGCTTGCTAACTCCGAAGTTGACAGGCGAGCGTTAAACAGCTGTCAGCTGACACACACGCGCACGCGCACACGCGCGCGCACACACACACACACACACCTATTAGATGCAGAATCTCTGCTGTCAGCAGGTTAGCTGCCCGCTACGAGGAAGAGGAGCCGCCTGGAGGAGATTAGTAAACAAAACATCCTCTGCATCCTGTGGGTTTTTTTCTAGCGCCACCTACTGCTGGAAATCACGTGTTCAGGCGCAGCCGTGTGTATCACATGCAGTAGTTATCAAATAACTCTTTGATCTGATAAAATAAATAAATTAAAAAAAAACAGGGCTGCAATGATTTAGTAGATTGACAGCAAATTAATTGCCAGCTCATTTGATAATCGACTCATCGTTTTTAAGTCATTTAAAAAATAAATAAATAAATAAATGATAAAAGTCTCGTTTCAATTTCTGAAATGTAAATATTTTGTGGTTCCTTTGTTCCTCCATGATGATACACTGAATATCTTTGGCTCGTGAACTGTGAGGCTATTTTAGGTTTTCCCTTCGGCTTTGGAAACGTTTTACCATTTCCTGACTTTTAAAAGCCCAGAGAGCTAATCGATTAATTGAGAAAATAATAAAACAAGATTATTTGACAATGAAAATATTTCATTATTTCCAAGTCTTAATCTAAAAGTAGCTTCAGGCTACAGAGTAAGAGAGCTCACTTTACCACCTTAGTTCACCTGCTGTATTACTTTTATTTCCTTGTCCTGATTCAATATTTCCGCCAACAGTAGAAAATTATACCAAAGTAAAATAGAAAATAGGGATAATCTCAGTCAATTCCTGGGAAAAACACACCTCCTGAGCCATTTTTAAAACATTTGGCATCCAATGTTGATGATAATAATAATGTAGACAAAATTCACTACGACAAGTTTAGTATAAATACTAGATTCTTTATTTAAATATTGTACATATTTTAAAACATATTTACATAAATTAGACCTGCATTGTTACACTGTAGACATAAGTGTATCTTTCACACGCTTGCTGGAAGGTGGACAATCAGACCATACAAACTGCAGAAGCACCTTTGCAGGAGAGAAAAAAGAGGGCGGGGGCACACTTCGTTTACATCAAACACTGGGCAACACGACGGAGACGGGACAAGCTTGCAATGACAGGAAAGGCCTCTTGATTACAGGTCTAGCTATTTGTTAAGGCTGAAATTTTGCTCACCCTCATACTGCAAGTTCACGACGACTCCTTCTATAAAGGGGTGACAGCTCTGTCAAATATAGGGCTATTTTCGAATAACACAAGTTAAGAACCTTTTTACACAAACCATTAAGGACAAGAACTGATTACGACTTTGAGAAAATTGTTGGAAATTGTTGTAAAATGGTGCCAGTAGCAAAACTACACAAAGAACAGTGCAGACAGCAGGACACATAATATTCAAATAATAGTTTCCAGTATGAGGACGCGAGACCAGTCAAATTTGAATCGATGTAAAATGTGTTCATTGTAGAACATAAGGTTTTTCAGTTGTTGTACTGCTGCCTCATCGTATGTTTGAGCTGTCTGTGCGCGAATGCAAAACACACGGAGGACCAGTGGATTCAACTCTGCAGCTGTATTATTTTTTACCATGGTTGTTACATGAACAATACAGTGACGATACTGGTCTCCACCAACCCACAGGGCCCTAATCATGTATTTATATATGGCTTTCCTTCTTTGGTTCTTTTAACCTGTCTTATACGTAGAGAAAATCAGTCACATGTAACTTAAACCAGGAAAATGATACAACTTCGGGAATAGACAACACACTCTGAACATTTCCACCAATACTTCGCTTGGGCCATCACACCCGATTCTGAGCACATGCAGCTTAAAGTATTGCTGTATGATGTTTGTGTCAACAAAGCATAACAGAAATACACAAAGAAAATGTGTCTTTGGTGCACGTGCTTTGAAACTCTAAAAACTTTGTCCAAACCGTGTGGGGTGAGGCGTCAGACAAAGCATGAGCAGAACACCATTACTGTATCAGTGTCTTCGATTAATGTAATTTGGTGAAATCCAGCACACACGTTTACGCACAGTCATCATAATCATGGTGAGCATGTTCATGTAAATCATATGCGTCATGTACCGACATCCGAGTTACAAAAGGAGAAGCAGCAAACAAATGCGAGGGGAAATAAGGAACTAACAAATAAAAACAAATCTGAACCACACACCCACACCTACACACACACACACACACACACACACACCTACACACACACACACACATATTTTAAGATAGCTGGATCTATTAGTCATCCATCACACTCAATGTCAGCAGCAGACGCTTCAATCTGTTACTTTTAAAACAAAATAATGTTAAAAAAATACATCTTTTCCTTTAAATTTCTTCCTGACCTATCATTGCAATTGTAAGCATTCCCAGATGCTAGCTTTAGCTTTGTGAGATAACAAATATTAACATTAAATACAACACGTACTCCAAGAACAACTTTTCACATGTATGCCGCACACTTTTTTTTTAAACATTCTTTTTACCACACAGCTGCTGCAGCGATCAATCTCAGCTTGTTCATTTCGGCAGAGTGAGAAGTGTGGTACCGAAGGAGCTCACTTCAAGATTAATATCGTATACGAAAAAATATATATTTATGAATGCATGTGTATATCCTCCACAATAGTAACGAAGTAGCTCTTTGCTTTAACAACCAAACCAAAGACGACAGTAAGGCCAGAGCGCAGCCCAAAAAAACGCAAAAATATTTACAACTTATCAGGATGTGTGCACCGACAGTTTCCTCAGCCAAGTGACAAAACCTGATTAACCTTCAAGTGAAAGCTTGAACAAGTGTTACGGTTTCTCTTCACGGATTTCTTCGATTTGCGCTAGTTTGCCCTTCCATCGTTCACATTCCCAAACCCGAGACACCAAAAACCAACGCTTACATTTCGTTCTTCAAAATCAATTATTCCCAACATCAACCATCTCGGTCTAATCTGTACACTTTGTTCAAAGACATTTATAAGGGACAGATTAAGCTGAACGACAAAAACGGATAGCCAGGTTGAATAGTCAACTCTATAACTACTCTCTGAATGAGCCAAACCTATGGCTTACACCTTGTTATATCACTTTTTTTTTAACACAAGAAGGCGACCAGATTTCAAAGCCATTGGTTAATGGGTCTTTTAGTCGCATCGCAGTGAGACACGGGAGACCGAAAGGCATCCGTCAGCCCGTCGTTCTCGGCCTCCTGCATCATGATCAACATGAAAATGCCCGGGCGGGCGGGCGGGCGGGCGGGCGGGCAGGCAGCCAGCCAGCCCTCAACCGTTGGAGCACCAAAACGAGACAGAGAAAGAAAACAAAATGTCACACAGGTGGATGTCTGCAGCGCTGTGTGCAGAGTGTGTGTATCGTGTTGGAGGGCCTCCCCGTCAGCCCACAAGACGCAGTGCATTTTGGGAGGGGCTGCAGGTGGAAGACTCAGGCAGGCGGCATGGAAGGATCAGCCCCAGAGAAGCCCTCTCACACAGACACCCTTCGTTTTTAGTCTGTATATTCAGCCACAATGGACAGCAGTACCGTGATATCATCAGGCTTCCCACCTGCAGGACAAGAACAAAGCTCATGTAAAGAAGGCCCTTTTTTCTTTAGTCAGAACAAGCAGAGACAAATTTACGGTGTGAATGCAGAAAAAAAACCCCACTCCACTAGTGTCTTTTATGACTAATTATCAGAAACAATTTGCAAATTGAAGAAGGAAATCCACAAAATATTTGCAATATGCATCCTCTTCATTTATATTGCATTCATATTTAATGTACTACATAATATCTTGTAATAATTATGACATATCCAATTCTCTAAAACATATCCACTTCAGATATTTGTACAACTAAAGCAAACATCTGTTGGATGTTTTGATGAAGAAGGAAAAAGCTTTTAATAAGATCCGAGTTACTTGCGTGTGTAAATCACGGTGGTTTAAAAGGGACAAAACAACAAGCCCCTGAAATCCAGAACACGTACCTCGTACATTCAGACCGTTGTCACAGGCAAACTGTGCAAAAGGGGACATATAGTTGGGGTCATAGGCAAGATTGTGAGCCTGCTTTGCAATGCTCTGTGCAGTCTGCAGGATGCTGTCGTAGTTTGTAGTCTGAAAGGAACACAAATAAAAAGCATTCAAATGTAAAATATGTAAATTAGTTCATTTTTTTCTTCATCACATGTACAAATAAGATCAATATC
Source organism: Embiotoca jacksoni (assembly GCF_022577435.1). NCBI lineage: Eukaryota > Metazoa > Chordata > Actinopteri > Embiotocidae > Embiotoca > Embiotoca jacksoni. Next base: position 9,152,158 of record NW_027185230.1, read on the forward strand.
CAGAGGTGACACCTTGAGTTTTTTGAGTTCCTGAAGAATCATGTAGTCCGGCATGTTGTCAAAGAGCCCGTCTGTTGCTGTTAAGATGATGTCACCGAGCTGCACGTCAAACGAGGAGCTGTCAGCTGCTTCGGGACTGGAAGAAACGAGGGGGCAGTGAGATCAGTCACATGAGACGTGAAACCAGAGCAAGAAGCACCTGAGCTGCTGGCGACAAGTTTCCAATTCGGAATTAAGCGCGTCAGGAATCACTCTGCCAAATCTGGAAAGGTGGCGGGGTGGCATGTGCGTTTAATCGGACAGCTGACTCAAAAGCAGCCTACTCTGTTTGACCTTGCCAGACGCACCGAGGCCGCGCTACTAGCTGGCGCCACATTCAAGACTCAAGTTTTATTTCCTGGGAGCCGTATGTTCCTGCCAAGTCTTGGGGGAGGTTTATTTTAGGTTGGCATACCACAGAGCTATAAATGTACCTTAAAAAGAACGCTAACCTGTTAAATCTTGAATTTCATCACACTTCAGAAGAACAACATTAAACCAGTGTAAAAAGGAATCCAAAAACAAGACTCCAAGGCTGCTCCGAAAGGATTATAAGAAGGTTTATCCCTTGTTAATAAGGTGGCCACTGCCAGAATCAAATTGTGACACCACGTGGCAAGCCTGCATGCAGGCAACAATGAGACTTTTTTTTTTTTTTAAACATTCTTGATACTCCTTAGTGCTTGTTTAATCTGAAACTGTTGAAAACACAAATAATCTATCTATATAAATCCATAAAGAGTGGCTTGGGGTGTTGCTATCAGGATTAGCAAAAACCCAGATAATCATTGAGCCGGCCGAATTCAATTCACACAGAAAAAAATAGATGTGAAGCAATAGAGAGAACAAACTTTAATATCCTCTGTGTGTTTGGACTCCCCGTCATCTTGTTGAGAACGACAACATCCAGTATACGCTCTGGTGTCTGTTAAAGGCTGAACCATAATACACTGAATGAGGCCGTCTGAACCTATAGAATTATGCGATTAGTTTTTAATGGCAGCTTTTCCACAGCATGGGTCTGGTGTGCGTCACAATTTACAGATTAGGTGAATTTACAAAAAAAAAAAAAAAAAGACAAGAAGAAACAGTAAACCCAGACCTGTCTTTGTTGAAACAAGCATTGACAGACAGCCAATGTTTTTATTCAGAAAACATCTGCCGTATAGCCACCACTTCAGATAAATCTCTGAACATGTGCTGATGAGGGAAGTATTTTATTCAGCTGTGGTGATAAAGATAAAGTGTGTTCACCTTAATCACTAAAATGTAAACCAAAACATCAGACTATAAACTGGACAGAGAGGATTTTCTTGCATGTGGGCCACGTATGAAAAGATGTAGTTTTGGTGGTTATGTGGAGACGTGGAATAGTCCCAAGTACATGTGAACACACTTTAGAGTGTCATAACTAAGCAGGTCTTGTTTACTTGTTTACTCAAGTGATTGAAAGGTCTTACCTGCAGCTACATTTACCTCCCACAGTGGAGGATAAAGTAAGTTTAAAATAAGTCCAGTTGAATTTAATTGTCTGAACATTTGTTTGGAAGTGAAAATGAAAGTGGTCATGCCCGACATTTCCATTTCAAATCATCATTTAAGCGGCAAAATGCCATGCAGAACCCCGTTTGGGGGTTAAAAACTGAGAGTAGCTCGGCTCAACAACGAAAGTTCACAAAGGACAAGTTCACTTTAATTTGTCGGAGCCTCTTTTGTTAAACCACATTGGTGTGTGCATACGATCTAAGTTTTAATATGTTCTGTACATTGCGTTGACGCTGGACTTATGAGGATGTATCCAACACCGACCCACTGACCTGTCACTGAGCACCACCCCCTCAGCCCCCGGCGGAGCGATGGACAGCTGGAAGGGTGTGTTAAAATAATGCTGTTGCTCGTCTGAGCGATGAACCACCTCTCCAGCTCGCACCACCAGGAAGCCAGAGTCACCGAGATTGCACGCGTGTAGCCGGTGACTCCTTCCATCCAGGACCACGATACAGGCTGTGCTGCTCCCTAAAAACCCGGGAGAGTAAAATGTCGGTAAGGTTATGGATACGTATGGAGGGTCAAATTCAAGAGGAGGACAGGAGAAAAGATGTCAATGTGGGAAAAATGTACACTTTGGACAGAATATAATAAAAGAAGCGTTGGCTGATGAGTGTAAGAATGCTGCCCAACCAGTATGTCATGTTTCTAGAGTGAGTAGGAAATATTATGATGCCCTTCACAAATGGCCTCCCGTCAAAGGAGATAAAAACAAACGCACAGGTCCTCTCCTTTGCTTGTCCCAGTTCCTCAGCGATTGCAGAGAGCGACAGTCTGTTTAACCTTCAGCGGGGACAGTCGAGCACTGACCTCGTCACAGCTTCCCAAAATAAAAGTAGGCCGTTTGACAAATATAATGGCAGCCCTTCAGTGTTTGCACTAGCTGTGGGTCAGGGTTACTGAGCCTCAAAAGAAAATGTGACCCCGGTATCGTTTTTTTGGCTCTAAAATCTCATCAACCCTCCTGCAGTATCAAATGAACAGATGGATTCCTGAATGTTTGAAGATGCAGTGTGACGTAAAATGTTCAGCCTGTGTACATTTTTGAAGCCCGCGAGGTCACCGAGTTTCACTTTCCAAGTGTCAACTTCATCAAGTTACACAGTTAACTCACTGGTGCTTCATCGTTCAGAGGGATGCAAGTTTAGGCCTGAAGCAAATTTCTGTGAAGAAATGCTTCATAATTGGTCGGTTATATCACTACCCATATCATCTGCCTGCTTAGAAGAAGAAATGTGATTTAAATGGAGAAAAGTTCTGTCATGACTTGCAGTATGTTAGGCATCTCTCCAAGCAAGGCCACTACTCACAGTCTGACTCATACTGCAGCCATGTTATTTATTTCTCGAGTATGGTTGTTCAACATAGCTCACTCCACCCGTGACTCTGTGTCTGTGTGTGTCTGTGTGTGTGTGTGTGTGTGTGTGTGTCGTCTACGCAGCTCTTTCTGTCTGAGTGCCCTCACCTAGCAGGGGGACTTTGTTCTGTAAAAGCTCGTAGTAACCAGACGTCAGGATGCCCACTGGATTACTGGGAGTGAAGCGGCCCTCCTTCACCAGTCGCTCACAGGTCCTCATTAACGTGGCGGAGAACTGAGATGGGTCGACACCATAGTCCCGCCAACCACCCACCCCATCTGCTACACCTGATTGAGAAAATGGGATTAAAAAAAAAGAAGAAGAATTATTTTCTTGTTTCGCTACTCACCCACGCACAAACAAATAGGATGGTTTTTTTTTGTGGTTTTTTTTCCCACACATGGTGATCATTTAGTTTCATTAAAAGAAAATTAATTATTTGCCAAACAAAAATACCAAATGCAGTTTTTATAACGTCTATACAAATGTGAGGATTTTCTGCTTTCATTCTTCAAATATCTATGAAACAGACCAAACAAGCAACATGCTGACATTTTAGAGCAAACGATATGACCCGACATCATTTAAGCACAATAACTACAGCAGCCGTTACTTCTTTGCCCGTCGAAGGCAACATCACGTCCACATTTGCAAATCCCTGCTGACGTTCTGTCCCGTCCTTTCTTGCAGGTAACACTGCTTTGACATTGACTAAAATCGCCCCGTTTGCAGACATTTGTCACCCTGTTAAATACGAATATGTGGGTTTATGAAAGGCTTGAGTCAAGTTTCACTTAGCGCTTCAAATTTAAAACAAGTAAACTATAATTTATCACAATTATTGTATTTCTTGTTGGCAGGTCATGCTTTACCTTTTCACATTCTTCTAATGTCTGTCAGGACAATCCCGCTAACCAATACTGTAAAACCGTACAACAAGCTTCCTTAGTCTCACCTCACTTTATTTAGGTTACAGACTTGCATTGGTATCATTTTCTCTTTTCTTTTAACCAGAGATTCGAATAAGAAACTGAAAACACACCCTGGGATCCCCCCCCCCCCCAATTTCCACCCTGTACCGCCTTCAATTACAATTATCCAGGCCAGAAGTCAAGTTTTTTTTTTGTCTGAGAAATGTCTGGCAAGACTTTACTACTACACACACTTCACAACCACGTCATTTCTCTGTGCCTGAAACACCTTGGGGGGAATTTTTTATTATTTATTATTATTATTATTATTATCTTCAAATCAGTAGCCCCTCACATTTAAAACTGAACAGTGCATGGAAACTACAAAACACACCGTGTAGGTATCGGCCAAGCCACTTGATTCTTCACTTATTTGTCTGTGCAGGTTTGGGTTGTGTGAGGACAAAGCAATTTCACCCAGCTGCAGCTAGCAGGCTGCTGATGCTGTTAGCAACATGGCTGCCTCCACGCTCAACCATTCTGACCTTTGCGAGACATTTTGTCGTGTTCAGTCAAGAGACGTTTAAACGAGGTCTTTTTTTTTCTTTTCCCCCCCAGTCGTGTCCACCTCTAACGAACCTCATTTACGTCGTCTAATTTCACGTGTCTGATATCTTGCATTAAAGCGGCGCGAGTCCCACCGCTGCGGCTCATCGAGGTGAAAGGTCATCCCGGTGTTTCACCTCAAACTGCACCGCTAATAATCGGCTTTTTTTTTAAATTTATTTAGGTGGAGGAAGGGAAAAAAAAAATGCCACAATTGCAGGTAGCATGCGCGTACTGCGGCTTGTAAGGTCTCCGGCTAACCTGATGACCGCAAACGTGGTGGAGTTGCAGCTGCGGTTTGGTATGAAGGGTGGTGAAGAGGAGGGAGCTGCTGTGTTTTCATCCGAGTGGTCGGTACACGTGCAGCTCACTGAAGGTCACCCGAGCACGCAGGCTCTCTAAACACGCATCTGTTTGACACCACCACCTCCACCACCTCCAGAGTCCTCCTTACCCAACACATCGGCGGTCCTGTGCCGCGCGATGAAGCAGGCGTCGTCCCCGTAGCACATCCCTTTCTTCAGGATCCCCTTCCGAAAGTCTTTACCGAAGCCATAGCTGGCGGTGACCAGGCTGTAGTCCCGACCGTCTGTCTGAGAGAGTCCGCCCAGGACAGCCCTGGCTACCAGTCTGCCATAAGACAATACGGATAACATTCCCCAGCAAGGAGAAACCCCGGTCTTGATTAGAGCCCAAACACCCTCTCTCCCTCCTCTCTGTCCCGGACACCTGCCCGTGAGACTACGTCTTCGGATCAAACCCCGGTTGTCTGGGGTTTTTGTTGTTGTCCGGCCCTCTTCTGTGAAATAGTTAACGTAGGCCTTCCCCCCCCCCCCCTGGCAGTCGCTGTAAACTCGCATGAAACGCTGCTTGTTAGTCCTGAACTGCTCGGCGAGCCGTTTATGTCTCAGGTGTAAATTTCAGAGATGCACTTCCTCCGCTGGGCTCTCGCCCTCCCGACATGTTTCCACCGGACAGAAAGCTGCGAGTACATACGGGTACCTAACCGTTTACAACCGTGACGTCACGGGGAACTCGACGTCCTCCAATGACAAGAGCCGCGTGCCTTGATATGGCTCCTCCCAGCGAAGATGAGAGAGAGAGAGAGAGAGAGAGAGAGGATTCCAAGTGCGCATGACTGCCAGTGGCTGCAGGGGGGGGGGGGGGGGCGTATAAAAACGCCCCTGTCAAGTCGGACGCCGTCGGTGCGTTTGCCACAAGATATTAAAACATCGCAGGAGCGAGGCGGCTGCAGTTGCTCTCCTCCAGTTGCAACGGTGGAGAACCCTCTCTGTGACGACACTACTTTATCCTGATAGGTTTAAACTTTTACTGACGTGACGTTTGTTTTTATTCTGAGAAGAGCATTTATCACCTGTAGTTTAATCTCTCCTAATTTATTGACCAGCTCCTTCTGCCGCTCAGGTTTTACATCTGGACACAGACAAAATGTAGTTTTACATTTGGACTCAATCACACTGTAGTTTTACATCTGGACACAGACAAAATGTAGTTTTACATTTGGACTCAATCACACTGTAGTTTTACATCCAGCAAGAAAGCTGTAAAAAGAGGTGGTTTCTATTAAATGTACTTAGATTTAATTGTATGTGTCCAACACTGATGTAAACTGTGTCTGGTCTGTAAATTTTAGAGAGCAACATATTTGGGTGAATAAACAGAGTGTCCGCTCATCAGTCTGAAATATTGAGGTTTACTTATAAGCTTAAAGTACAAACCACAGAGCAGCTGCAGGTTTTTTGCTATCTAATTGGTCTATTCGATCCTGCTTTCTGATTAGTTTATTCTATCCTGCTGTGTGATTGGTCTGATCTATCTTGCTGACTGATTGGTGTATTCTATCCTGCTTTCCCATTCATCTATAATATCATGTGACATCGTGACGTTTTTGCAGCGCAGGCTAAAGTCGGACAAAAGTTCTTACCATCATGCAATGTTGAAAGTCCAGCATGAATAAATAATAAAAAAATTGTAGTACCTTTTTAAAATTTGATTAATGAAATAATATACCACAAATTCAGTATTCGGGGGATAGCAGATCAATGAGAAAGAGAGTGAGGGATATATCGCACTAGTCATTGTAATAAAACATAGCATACAGACATTTTTACATTGTTTTGACGGTTTGGTCTTTTTGCTGGAGTCCAAATAGTCGTTTCACATATTTCTCAACATCCTTCAGAAAGACAAAAAAACAATTATTTTTATGGCTACATTTTAATTTGTAGTTTTGCCAACGATATTATCAAATTTATTACAGAAAATAGCTATCTTCTCTTCTGGAATCTCTTTAGGAAACCAAATGCTACATTTTTCCATAATAATATAAATCTTTGAAGAAATATAATAAATGAGTAATCTGCAAAGGTATTGCCAATATTTCTTGGTCTTAGAACAATGCCAAAATAGATGTAAAGCTGTTTCTGGATAGTCATCACAGACAGAACAGCTTGTTTATATTTCTCTTGTTAATTTTCTGCATATAGTGATGGGCACGGCAACATGTGTGAATAATTTCGATGGATTGAATCATATAAGCAATTCGATGTTTATGTGTAAGCATCCAGGCTTGCTTCCAATATATAAATGTGGGATGGGGAGATGCGAGGGTGTAGGAAACATCCTCGCTCATGCTGCTCCAACACTAATTAGCTTAAATAATAACACATTTAAAAAAAAATGTGAATGTATATATAAATACAGAGTTGAGGTTTCATAAAATGTGACTAATAATGATAAGAATATCCACACTACTATTTGTTTTACTGTAATTCTTATTATTATCAATATTGTTATTATATAATAAAAACAGAGGAGAGCAGAGTTGAGGGAGCAATTCAAACAGCAAGGAATATTCTGAATAAATTCCTAAGTCTTTTTTGAAAGACCACTGGTAGAGTAGCTCGAGCTCTGACAGCATTTTCTGGGTGAGCATGGCTCAAACAATCTTCAGAATTAAGAGAGTAGGAAAATCGAAATCCATGTGGACTCAAGCATTTAATTGTGTGGCTGGAGATAAAAAAAAAAAAAATACTGTTAAATATAGCAAGGCTGAAAATGAGGGCACATATTACTATAGTAGGCTACTCATGAGAGCAAACAACAGAAAAAGAAAGGAGAAAAACATTATATAGTGGATGAGGGTTGGTCCTACTAAACAGGTTAATAAATAAGCATGATTAGGAAGATTGCAAACTATGTTGGAGCATGCTATTTTTTTTACTTTTCTATTATTATATTCTAGTATTTTATTCTATTATTTCTATTATTATCTTATTGCTTCTGTATGCTGCTGTAGCGGAAAAAATTTCCCCTCAGGGATTAATAAAGTAAATACCTACCTACCTACCTATTTTCATACTGTCATACTGACAGATACATTAGTTTGCAAGCCTAATGAATCACATGACACTAGAAAAAAAACGTGTCAGGTGATGGAGGGTAAAGTTTTTTTTTCAAACTTTTAGAAATCAGAGAAAATATGAGGAAAACTGAAGCAGGGTTGCCTTTTTCAGCCACCCTCCAACCAGCTGGTGGCGCTACTGCACCTAAAAGCAACCCTGGAAAAAAAGCCAATAAACATACGCGAAGAACGGAAGCTCCTCATAACAGAGAGGGAGAGGCGGAGGGGCTACGCATTTTCAACGAATTATCATCGAAGCCCACAGACAAACCATCACTTCCCGGTAAGAAATAACCTTTATTTCAGGGATATTTAACGATGATGATCTTATGCAAGTGTTCGTGGGTCGTGTTATGACTTGATATGGCTCTGTAGGTCATGTTATCTAAGCGAATAGGCACGGTGGTAATAATGCGGTAATTGTTGATAAACAATGCGATTTTGTCTGGCGTATTTATGGAGTCGGATTAACTAAATGGTGGTAAAATAATGAGAGTGATCCACTTGAATGTCTTCGAAATTTAATGAGGACACGGATTGAATCAGACTATTTGCTTCTATATGGCGTATATAAATATATACAGGCGTATACAATTGTGGCTGGTTTATCATTATAAAATGAATCTGCACCACTTGGTTCTTTTGTATGTCATTTTATAAAGAACAGGGAAAGTCATGTTTGTTCCTATGATGCTGTTATGATATGATCATCACCTTGAAATAATTTTCTCTTTAGAGCCATGATGGGGCGGTTGTGTGAGATGGCTCCTTTGGTCCTTCTTATTATGTCACTTCTGAACACTGACTCGACATGGGCTAAAAAAGGCAGCAGCAGCAGCAGCAGCAGCAGCAGCAAGAAAACCTCATCTTCCAGCAACAAGGGCGGGACACAGACAAAGCCGTCCAGCTCCTACCCTCAACAGCCACAGAATCCCAACCGAAAGACCAATCCGTATCCCTCTGGTGGAAGTTACCCTCACCCGGGAACAGGCAACACCAATCCAGGAGGATATCCCAGACAAAACCCACCAAGTTATCCAGCCGCTGGTAGTAACCCAAACCAGTATCCTGGCAGAGCCAATCCTGGAGGTTATCCAAACCAGAACCCTGCAGGTGGCTATCCGGCTGCAGGTGGATACCCAGCAGGTGGAGGGTATCCTAATCAAAACCCAGGGAGAGGGAATTATCCAAACCAGAACCCTGCAGGTGGCTATCCGGCTGCAGGTGGATACCCAGCAGGTGGAGGGTATCCTAATCAAAACCCAGGGAGAGGGAATTATCCAAACCAGAACCCTGCAGGAGGCTACCCGGCAGCAGGAGGCTACCCAGCAGCGGGAGGCTACCCCAACCAATACCCAGGCAGAGCTGGTTCCTACCCCGGAGGCTATCCTGCTGCGGGAGGCTACCCGAACCAGTATCCAGGTGGTGGGGGCTACCCAGTCAGAGGGGGAAACACAGGGCAGGGTTGGGGTGTGCCTGGTGGGAATCCAGGGGGTTACCCTGGCGGAGGGATTGGTGGTAACCCCAACTGGAACCCGAATAATAAGATCCTCAGTCCCCGCTTTGGCGGAGGAGGCTATGGACATGGTGGCTATGGGACGGGAGGCTCCCCTTTCTCTCATTCTGTGCAGAACATGGGATACAAGCCCCAGTCCACAGGTTTTGCCAAAAAAGCCATGTTGGCAGCCGGCGTTGGTGCTGTGGCTGGAATGGCCGTTGGATATGGACTTGGCCGCTTCCCTCGACCACATTTCAATTTCCGCAACCCTGAAGAAGAGTCCTACTACAACAATTACATGTACCGTAATTACGGCACCAAGTCAACAGATGAAAAGGACTATGGCCGTGACTACGTTTACAAACCTCCTCCACGGGCAGACTCTTATGAGAAGTTCATGGATCGCTGCATGAATAGTACAAACGTTCTTAAAAAAAAGGCCAGCAGCGAGGACGATGACACCGTCAGCATCGAGGAGATTGGGTATCCCGCCCTAATTGAGCAACTGAAGTCGCGGCGCTGCGTGGAGGACTTCATGATCTACTCCGAGCGTTTCCTGCAAGAACGAAAAGCAGAGCAACAAGTTCAGCTGAGTAGCAGCAGCCCTCTGAGCAACGGGGTAATTCAGCTTTTCATTTCCTCCATTGTGCTGCTGTCCAGCATGCTCCTGCTGCAGTGAGGAAAACAAATCCTTCCACCACACCCAAAAAGGCTTTCAACTGCCTCCATATATCTGCATGTCCACTGGTAATGTACATTATCTCAGACTATACCTGTACTCTTCTATACACTACAATCATTTAATATCGCAGCAGAAAACTAGCGAAAGGTAACGAAATGTTAACATTTGTATATTAATTAAGGCATCAGAGGCGACTTCTGCCTTAAAATGTTACACTTCATTAGTTTCTTGTTGTTTAAGCTGCACTATTATTCTGTTATGTTTAAAAAAAAAAAAAAAAAAATTGCAACTCTGTTATTTTGCACTTTTAAACTCCAGATTATTGAGCACTGATTGCATAGAAATATGGATTCAGGTTTTTTTTTTTTTGTGGCATATTAAACCATCTACAAATAGGTGTTTTACACACTTGAATGATAGAAATCAAAATAAGATTAAAGGTTGTAATAGTTGTGTGACTTCTCCTCAGGTACGTGGTACTCACAATATTTGCATATTGCATGTAACCCTTTGCCAGAAAGGTGAACACGGGTCCTTTAATGAGCAGCAAATAGTGTCGTTAGTGGTGTTGCTACCTTGCCTGCAGCTGTTGAGAACAATAAGTACTTTAGCTTACAATAGCACTTGATGCTTGTAAACTGCAGTCTTTAAACAAATGAGGTCCACAGCAATTAAGGACTCAATTCTCACATCCAAGCTTCAACTGTGTTTTTCTAAACCATACTCGTCACACATTGTCCCATGATGTGTCATCATTTGGACTAACAGTCTTTTAAGACTAACAGTGGAACTGGAAGCTCCAACTCTTGACTTAATATTTCCTCAAATAGGTTGTTTCTTTACGTCATTCTGAACATGAATCATTCGAAGATTTGTGCCCATCTTTGTATTCACATTCACGTTTCCAGGATTTATTTTGTTTCCAGAGACACAAATTCTCCAGGCTGTTTGGTGTTGAGCTGGTCAACATACGGTATCTCTGCGTCTTCCTCTGATCACATGCATCGTCCTGAAGTACAGAGAGATAGTCAGAGGTCAGGTGTTGTTGGATCTGTAAATATCTCTGTTTGTTTTTTCCCAAAACTCTTAACCTCCCCTGGCTGTTATAGTGTATGCATCTCTGATAATAACGGGAAAAAAAAAATTGTTTTCTTTTTTGTTAAAAGTTGCAGAGTTTGAATTCTCAGTTGGTTTATTTGTTTGTGTCTATTCCATCTTCTTTCCCTCTAGGTTTTGTAAAGCGCTCGGTGTATTTTAATCAAGGGATTTTAAATTTGAAAACACTGTACAGTATATCTTGAAGTGATTGTATGCATCCCTTTACATGATGGATAGTAAAGTTTCTCTGTTTTGTTTTTATGGAGTCGTCTTTTTTGTTTATTCTCTGCAGTTTATTAGTTTATGTACTCCACTCCACAGCTCCTTCTGTTTATTTTTTTGATTCTGGCAAATTGGTTTTAGTCGATTTTAAATTACAGTTTCACTTTGTCAGACAATTCAGGTTGTAGAATATCTGTAAAGTGCACTTACTTCCCTATAGGACTGGATATTCTGTACCTTTGTCATTTTGCGAGTATAGTGTTCGCTTGTTTTTGACTCAGCTGTAAATACGTGTTACTCATTGAATAATATGACTAATATGGTTCATCATGGATGTTTATGTGTTATATACAATAAAGTGCAAAATGGTCTCCCTGCCTAAATGATACAATTTCACAAACATATCACATTCTTTTTTATGATCTCTTTATTTTGACGAATTAAATATTAAAATAAGAACATTATAAGTGCAGAAAGATATCTGCACTTGAAGTTACTGGCAGTTCATGGCAGCCATTTTAAAAACATCTTGAGCATTTAGTTTCAAACAGAAAATTTCTTCAGGAATTTTTTTTATTTGTTTCTTTAACAGTGATACACAAAGCAGCTTGATATGCTTTAGTGAATGAAAAATGATTCAAACTAACTGATTAGTTGATTGAAAGAAAATTGTCAATTATAAACATTTAAAGGTTCCAGTTTAAACTGAGAATTGGCCTCTATTCCTTAAAGTACATTGTAATGCTTTATATTTTGGAGTTTTAAATCATTGCTCAGACAAAACAAGACATTTAATGTCTTACATATTGAGGCAGTTTCACTGTTTTCTTATGTTTTACAAACCAAACAATTAACTGATAGATACATTAATTAAGACAATTTTTTTATTTATTTTTGTGGGCACAAAACTAATCAATTTAAGACAGACATTATACTAGAAAAAGTCACTAAAATAACCACTGTTTGTCTTTAATCTTAGAAGCATACACCCATAGAAATTGCTTAAATCCCAGAAAACACTTGACTTTAGTGCCCAGAATGGAGACTGCAGTCCTGCAGTCATAAAGCTAGGATTGGTTAATAAAAAAGACTTGGACAAACGTGATCATCTTGTATTAAATAATAAATAACAGGACTATTTATTTGTTTAAAAGAGCCTTTAATCTGATTTGATAATTGATTGCTTTCTCATTGGTTAGCTGTTGGATTAAATGTCTCTAATCCAGGCTACTGTGAGGAAAGGCAACACATGTCCGAGGGTAAGAAAGATGTTAGTCATGGGGGCTGGGGCACCCCCCTTCACAAAGGCTCTCCACAGAGACTGGTTGCGGTGTCCTCGGCCTTCATGGTAGGAAACTTGTTGATTTTGCTCGGAGGTGTGAGCTGTTTTACGGCCATAGTGATTCCCAGAGCCATGCTTTGACTTGCCAAGGAACCCCAGCCCGTACCCGGTGCCTGTACCTCCCAGCATCCCGGCTGCTGCTGCCCCTGCCCACTTCAGGCCCTGCTTGGAGAGGCCCCGGCTCTTGGAGGGAGGCCCTTTGTTACCATCATCACCTTTACCGCGGACCTTGAAGCCACCTGCACGCTTGCTGTATGCATACTGTGCGCCGGGGCACAACGCTGCCATAAGCAGCATCCAAACCCACAGTGAGAGAAGCATCTGCTGGCCAGCCATGACTGTAAAGCTGCAAACACACGCGGGAGAGGCTGAGGGTGAATAACAAGAGAATGTATTGTCTGAAAAACTAAAGCTGATATCATTGAAAAGATATTTCCCTCCTTTTTTGTACATTTTATTTATTCATTTGAAAGACAAGAGTTTTACAAAGTCTGTTGGCAGCCATTCAAACTGGCATCAAAGCTTTTGATTAACTGTAGCTCACTGCACAACAGAAGTCACGTGATCAGCAGCACAAAAACAACAGACATCCAGAACAATCCACATGCTCAGTCAACACTAGGATTAGCTGGCTATTATGTGATGCATATTTCTCCCTTTCATGATGTGTTTGTTTTTCCTTTCCCTGATTAGCAGTGTACATTTTCATTGGTTATTATAAAACATATCCGTGATGTCGTCCCAAAACATTTAAGGTATGTAACTGTATATCACTGCAATACATTTGAAAAGAGGGCATTTGTATAGTTGAAATCCTACAGGTAAAAATGTGGATTAAAAGTGTACATTTTAAATAATCTTGCATTAAATAACAGAAAACATGTTGAAAGTAAAACAACAGGATTTATTTACCTTTCAGATGGGTCACACAGACAGGTCGTGATGTTGGAGCACAGTGCAGCAGAGCAGCATGTTGGTTTTCATGATAATTTCCATACTATCATCCAGTGAACACAGTCAGCACAGCTCCTCCCCAAAACAAACTCTGCTTTGCTATTGGCTCTGGATCAATAATACAGAACAGGTTCAATGTTTTTTGCTGATGTTGGTATTTCACATCCAGCAGCAGAAACATATTACCGTCTGCATTTTTTTTATCACAGCTCAGCAGTGGTTAGTTTGTCTCCTTAATTTGAACCTGGTCTTTTGAACTTGGCTCTTTAAGTGGAAGTAAGGCCTGCCGGGAGAGAGGGAGCAGTCAAAGTTGCTTTGTTGCTATTGATTGGTTATTTTTTATCATTCCCAACAACATAATGTACTGTTACACACAGAAATCTTAAGTTCTGTGATTAAACTTTGTAGATTGATGCTGGACACAGAGTTTGAGCGAATTAAACTTTTTCATATGAAACACCAAGACTGTGATGCAAAGAAAAAGTTCTGTTTTGTGTCATGGATTTCGAGGATCCTCTTTAGGGTACAGTTTGGACAATTGGAGCGTTGTTAACTCAGTGACATTAAACAGTGAAGCATCTGCATGAACAGTCGCGAATTCCTTAAAACTTTGTTTTATTGCTTTTTTTTTGCAGCTGTGCAGTTACAGAACATCAAATACAATTAAACAATTGGATGCAGTCACTTGCTAGATATTAACATCAGTTGAGGGTAAAAATGGTTTGTTCCATATTTCGGTTTAAAGTGAACATCCTACTGCTTTCACAGATCTTAGCCTTGTGTGTTGTCCCAGTGGAAACTGATACTGGTGAGAAATAAGATAAAAATGCACTTGTGAAAAAGACTTAGCACATTTAGACCACCTGTCACACAGATGTTGTCTGAAACATAAAATAGAACAGATTTATTAGAATTAGTAGTCGGTGAATGTAGATATTTGTTTTCGCAGGTTCTGGTAATGTAATTACGGGGCGTCGTAATTACCCAAAAATCAAAAAACTCAGATACAAATCATTTCATTCACAGTGAAACAAAATATTCTGAATCACAAACTTCAAAGTGGTAAAAAATAAAACCCCTCGTTTGTGCTCAATGTGGTTTCCATCACATGCTTTTTGCTGTCGGGCAAACACTCATGCTCATCCAGCGATGACGATTTTAGTTTCCTTCATGTGCAAAAACAAAAACCGAACTGTCATGCAAAGAAACGTTTCTTCTTATTCGGTGAATTCTATACATTTCTCTGCATGAGACAGCTTGAATGGTAATACGATTCATGTTTGCCTGGTTGTATTGAAACGAGTTGAATGTGTTGCATGACCCAGTTTCTCCTTTTCAGGATAAATGAAGTTATTCAGGCCCAAAAGCTTGTAGCTGGAAGCACTAAGCAGCATTAGAGATCCACATTTCTCTACAGAAACTAGATGACATTCTCAAAGAGCTGCATTGAAGCCATGATGTTTTCATCCTGTTGAGAGAGAAACAGAGATGCAAAAGAAAATGTGTTGCTGTGAAAAACAAAAATGTCACCATGTGGTAAATGTTGTCAATTTGATGATGGATTTACCTTTTGGCAGGTTTCTATGAATTCATCTATAGTTACCACTCCATCTCTGTTACGATCCATTTTCTGTCATGTAAAGAGAATGTTTAATTGAACAGGAAAATAAGTAAGAACAATAGTTTGTGGATTAGTTGAGCTCGCAAGCTAACGTAAACACCCCCTAAAAACAATAATAACTCAGAAACGTTAATGTGAGGCTCAGAAGTGAGTCATGAAGTGTTGGTGATGAAGTGGGTCCTTGTTTAGAGATGTGACCTTTCATGAGAATCACGAGATGGTACAAAACCAAAACTGGACATGACGGCTCAGCGGCTGATTTAGTTTTTTACTTTGTGCGTCTCTGCAATTTTGAGGTCTGGCTTGTTTAAGTAGAAACAGGGTGCTAAAACACCAGGTGCTATGTAGCGTGCTGTAAAAGCTTTTTCTTGGCTTGCGCATCTTAATTAAGTTCGATTTGTTTTCTGTTAAAAGTTTGATTCATTTCTTTGATGAGGGCCTGACAGAGAGAGTAAAGTATATGTAATGAGTAGAAAACACTACAGTAACACACACACACACACACACACACACACACACACACACACACACACACACACACACACACACACACACACACACACACACACGCTGTGATATTGGATCAGTATAATAACTAGATGTAATAATACATGCAGTATTTACATGCAAATATTAGACTGTGGTTTACCTGGAAGAATTTCTCCACGTGATCAAAGGGGGAATCGTCTCGTACACTGGGTAAAGTATATCTGCCCATCATGTCATAAATGGACGTCATTATTGCCAACATTTCCTGCAGAAAAAAAACAGACAAAAATCTGTAGAAATCTGTAGAAATCCTGACAATACAACCAATTTGGGTTTTTTTCTCATGAGAATTCATTTATCCACTGTACCTCTTTTGTTACGTAGCCGTCCTTGTTGATGTCGTATAGATTAAATGCCCATCGAAGTTTCTCTGTAACAGATCCTCGAAGCAACACAGACAATCCTAACACAAAGTCCTGTGAATGCAATTCAGTATTTGTATTTTAGCTTTCTTTATATAAAAATCATTGTTCATAAATTATTAGATGCATGCAGCTCCTGGTTTGCTCACCTCGAACCGGATGGAGCCACTTCTGTCCATGTCGAATGCGTTGAACAAGAAATGTGCATATGTGGTCGCATCTGACAGCAAATAATGGACACAGCTTTGAAATTTAACAGGAAGTGACGTTTGTTAAGTACAACACATTTATTTTAGCCATGACTGAGTGATCAGGAAAATTAACTGGTTTGTAAAATTAATTTAATTGTACTCTTATAAGTGGCAGAATTAAAAAGAAACCACATCTGGCAAAAATAAACTGTACTCTTAGGTCACTCGTCTATATGTTTGCTTCATTAAGTGACATACTATACCTCCTTGAGGGAAGAACTGTGAGTAAATGGTTTTGAATGTTTCTTCATCCACGAGCCCACTGGGACATTCCTATTGAAAGGTAAACACCACCAACAAAATAATACTACAATAAATTATATATTTAGATTTCTGTTATTTGTTGTAATCACAAACATATGTGGACTTTTACCATTTGTGAATTACAGGAGATGTGAACATTTAAAATTTAAATGAATCCAACACTGATGATGAAACTGCAGCTGCCCCTTTGTCAAACACTGTGAAGGAACAATATGCTGCCTTCATCACTTAGTGTCCAAAATGATACATCTACACATGTCTATTTGATTATTTTAGAGATATTAGTGCTCCAGTGAAAAACTATTTATGCGTAAATTCCCAAACAATCAGATATGATCAAACATGTCAATGTCCTTGCTTTTGCAGAGGCTTGATTGATAAAAACCTGTTCTTCTGCATGGTGCTGTGCAGACAGTGCACAGATGTGGCCACTTGAGGGTGAAAAGAGCTGGATACGCAATAACGTCATTCAACTGAGAAAAACCTTTTGAGACTTTATGAGCTTTACTGAAAGAAAGCAGATACCCTAAAGTAATAAGCTGCTGTGAGAAGACCTGACGTCATGCTGAGGTTCAAGAGAAGATGCAAGCGATATCCGTTATCAATAAAAACACAGAAAAAGCGAGCTAGAGAACGTTAGAGTTTGAAAAATAAAATATCTTCATGTGTATAACCTAACAGAGCAAAATGCCACCTACAGTTTAATTTCATCCAAAACACCCATGACCGCTGATTTCACTGATAACTGCAATAATCTGCTGAAAAAAAACCTTTTTCTTTGCAGACATTTTGAGTTGTTACAAGAAAACTGATGGAAAAATAATGAACTCATCATACTTGTCGAACGTTTGTCTATCTGTTGCACAACATGTTCTTATTGTCTCAGACAGGACATGTTCTCAGACACGACGTCTCCATGTCTGGATCCTGTGACCTACGACCTCACTCAGTACTATCTGTCCACAGCATGATCTAATTTACGACGTCTAATTTTACGACGTCCATATGTCCTTATCTTGTGACCTACAACTGAACTCAGATGTAAAGGAAATGGGGGTGGATGTCAACTGCTTGTCACACTGTATAAAAGCTGCCCAACGGAGGAGAGACGCTGAGCAATGCTGGACATCCTTCTTTGAGTGTACATGTATTTGCTCCTTCTTGCAAGAATAAATGTCCGATATGTTTGATTTTGAATACAGCCTCTGAGTAATTTTTCTAACAAAAACTCAAATGCAAAATCAAAATCTGTGAAGTTGCTGCCAATTTACTGGTTAATGCTCTTAACTATAATTGTACTTTTCCTGTCATGCTGTAAAAAATAAGTCTCTTTGGTTATTTAAAGTTGTCTTGTGGAGATTTAATTACAGTTTTGTTGACACTTAACATTTCTCAGCACACCTCATTATGTGTATCATTGATGTCTCTTAAACCTCATTAAACATGTGCATGTCTTTTTTAAAGTTTAAAGCAGGCTTTGTTTACATCAGCCTGTGGTCTTCTTCTTCTCCTCTTTAATGGAGTTTTCCCTCCTTTAATGGCACATTACAGCCACTAACTGTCGATATGCATTACCCACTCCCGCAGGAGGCAAAAATAATGCATCAAGTCCTTCCGATGTTTGTACATCCTTGTGCACGTGTCGGCTGACCATAAAGATTTGAATAATACAGCCTTCCCAGGAGAGTGGAGGCTGCAATAGAGAAATACTGTATGTATGTCCTTGGTTGTGAATTGAGATAATTAACAATGACATACATTGTATGGCTGTCCATATACTTTAAGTAGAAGGTCTTGCAAATTTGATCAAAAAGCCGACTTTATTCGTTTCCTTTCTTTTAAGGACAACTGCCTGTAAAATCATAGCAACTCAAACAACCTCTGAAGTTGCTCTGCAATGCAGCCAATGCAAAAAATATTAGCAAAAATGGAAACTCATCCTTTCAAATCAAAAATGCTCTTGAGAAGGTAATTTGACGAAGAGCTACCCCAAACTGTGCTGCTTGTTTTCATACATTTTTGAAGCCTCTGTAGAGCGACTGGAGCTCCTTCCTGGTGAACTGGGTCTGGGCTTGGAGCTGGTCGAGGCCCTCAGGTTGGTGACGCACCATGGAGAGCTCGAGGTCACCGTCATTGCTATCTGTCACACGGAAACAGAGAAAACAGGGAGGGCGGGAAAGAAGGGAGGAAAAAACAGGTAGGAAACAACAGTAAGACAAGAAAGAAAGAAAAAAGAAAGGGAGGACGGGGTGGAGCTGAAAATACGAGAAAATCAAAGAGATACCAAAAAAATGTAATCATGCTATGTAACTCAAAATGCTCACCATCTTTACACAAACAAAAATGTAAAAACAGAAATGGAAGGAAAGGTGGGACAAGGAAATGGGTGGGCGATACAGTGCCATAAGAAAAATGTACAGTATTAGACAGAAATAAGAAATGAGACAGAAGGGAAAGACATAGGATTTTATTTGAGAGAGAGAAAAGCAGGAAAATCAAGGAATTTGTAGCATGAAGAAATATTTCAAAGGAATTTGGATGATAAGATAAAATAAGTAAATATACAATAAATGATATCTAGTGCATAAGAGCAGTTACCGGGACAAAGTACCTTCCTCATTGGGGACACTTTGCTGTCACATTGTTTGAAATAACTGCTTTACTCTCTGATTCACTATTCATTATAATACAACTTGATAGTTTACAGTGAGCAATGAATTAAGATGTCTGACATTAAGTGTCACATTTTTGCCAATTATTAGTGCAAATCTCGAGACATTTTATGCCAAAGGTGTAAAAGTCCACCATGAGAAGAGGTTTATCATGTCCGCGTGCAAGACTTACAGGGTCGGTTTGATATTGAATTAAGGGGAAACGTTTCCTGAGACATCTGAGATGAAACTCAATAATAATGTTCAGAGGAATACCGCTGGAGCTACTCACCATCTTTACAAGAATGTCACACAGAAAGATAAAAAAGAAGAAGTGATGAAGAAATGAAAAGACATTCACGGGACTGTTAAAATATTCAACTTAATTGAAATGTTTCCAACACACTATAGAAGGACTGAATCACATGTTTTCAAGTCTGTTTAAAAAAAAAATAACACTGGAAATCAAAGATTTGTGTTTTTAGTGTGGACTTTCTCTTTTTTTTTTTGTTACAACCCTGCACACTTCAGCTCAGCAAAAAAAGAGTAAATAAACACAGTAAGGTAATTCTGTACTGAAAAGTGGGAATTCACTGTCAGTATGAACAGGAAGAATAATATCACTGATCGAACTACACAGAACGGTAAATACTAAATACTACAGTTTTACCCTGCAACTTGATTTCTGTGTCTTTCTTTGTGTCTTACCTTCCAGTGACAAAGGCTCCCAAATCCCAAACTGTTTGAGCACAACAAAAAAAAGTCCAATGACCGCAATGATGGCCATAATTTCCATGCCGTCCAACCCCATTGTTGCCTTGCATTAGATATCACCTCAGCAAAAACTCTTCTGAGAAAAAAAATGTAATTTGAAATTTTGTTTTCAAAGCTGATAAATCGGAGCAGCTTGCATCTATAAACATCACCTGCTGCCTATCATCTCTCTTTCTATTATCTCCGCCTCCTTTTCTTCTGAAAATCAGTGCTATTGTACAAGCATCAGCAGGTATTATTTGACTTTAATCACTGACCAGTTGGGGGGAAAATGCTAACAGAGAGACTGCAGGGCATCCTTCTTTAAGTAAACAGGTCCAAAGTCCATCACATGCTCTTGCAAAGGAATATCAACTTTATAAATTCTCAATTTCCCCAAATCATCCAAAGTTAACTCCACTCGCCAGCGATCCATCTCTGTTACTACTCATTTCTCATCCTGGTTCATTTTAGGATCTTTCCCACAACACCATCAACTCTGGGCTCCACCTCCACTTACTCCATCTCCTCTCCCTCTGTCCTGAGCTGTGTGTGTGTGTACATGTGTGTTTGAGGTTGGTGTTGGTGGGTGGAGCAGGTTGTTACTGACGGAATTTCTTCTCTAATAGTCTCTGGTTGACAGTCTAAGCTGTCTTTATTTGCTCAGTCATTTCAAGGACGCAAAACTGTAAAACCAAGCATTGATCCGCCTCTGCTGATGGCTGGGATATGAACAGCACTTAGGGTGAGGGAGTCGGCCCTGCCCAGTGTGGCGCTGCCTGTGTCTACTGGGCTGTTCACTGAATCACACACTCAATAACTCCGATGGATCCACTCAGAGCTGGATAAACAATGAGGCCGATGTAAAAACTGTGCTTTGTTTATGACGTTGTAATAAAGCTGAAGTGAAGTATATCCATGCTGCGAAGGTGAACTGCACACCTCAGAGGTGCATATTTCATACACTGCATGTAGCTTTTGTAAAATGCTCCACATACACGACAGTCTAAAGACACTTTTCCACACGTAAGGTAGCTCTTTAGCCCTTTTATGATTGTGCTGTGTTGCAGGATAATGAGAGTAAAGAAGAATATGAGTATAGTTCACAACTGATGAGTCTGCACAACATAATGGACTTAGTTTAAGTAGGAAAAGGGCGTGGAGAGCCAATCAATGATTGTTGAAAGGTAAAATACTGGTCTTTAAACAGGCAGAGAAAGTGGGCCAGATATACATTGCGATGATAGGGAGAGTTTATGTAAGCTACAACCAAATGAACTGCAATCCTTAATGAACGGAGATAATGCCATGCCAAAAAAAAGAAGAAATCTCAGTACTGTTTGCAAAATTTGCAATTTGCAAGCAGAAGACATGGCTCAGAGTGACAATTGGTGTCATAGGGCATAATGCACTGTAAGATAAGACTTTATTCATCCACACGGGGAAAATTTACTTGTTTACTTGAATTAATTTACTTGAAGTGGAAGAAAAGCCTGACATCACCCGTTGGTTTGTGAACGGCTGTTATGAAGCCCCGAGTTCAGATTTTGGCCATCGCCATCTTGCTAGTTCAGAGCAGTTTGGAGCCAGAAGTGACCATATTTGAAAAGGGTGGGGGGAGCAAACATTGGATCTGTTTCTTGCATTGTTTTTTGTGGATCATTTTGATGGCACAGTGAAGTTGACCTTTGACATTTTGAATATATAATGCCCCTTAATTCTATCCAATTGGACATTTGTATTAAAATTCGTGAATTATGGCCTCAAATGGGTTTCGTCTGGTCTGTGACCTTTGACCTTTAGCCACCAAAATCTAATCAGTTCATTTTTGAGTCCAACTGAATGTTTGTGGCAAATTTGAAGAAATTCATAGCTTAATATAATGCATCCAGCCACAACTGTTGTCGACAGAAATTTATAATCATTCACACGTGGTGTTTCGCATTGTAAGGAAAATATTAAACTTCTGGTTGGAAATTCAGAGAAGATGGTAAAAGTGTTATTGCACAGGGATGAATATTATGATAATTGGGAAATGACAGATCATGATAACTAAATATGACTTAAAGTGGCTGTGAGCTACTGTTGCATGGCCTGACTGCAGATGGGATGAAGGATCTGCAGGAGCATCAGCTTCATCTTGCAGTGTGAGTGCAGCAGTCTGCTGCTGAAGTAGCTGATTAAAGCCCCCACAGGTTCACGGAGTAGACAAAAAGTGTTGTCCAAGATGGACAACAGCTTCCTCCTCTCACCCACCTCCTTTATGGAGTCCAGACCTCAGCTGTCCTATCCATCTTTTTGAGTCCTTTCCTTTCACTCTCCGTGCTTCCAGCTACTCAGTTGACCATCACATGGACGACTGCTGATGCAACCACAGTGTAACAAAATGCTCTTAACAGTGGTCTGCTCACTCAGAACGACCTCAGTCTCATCAACGGATGGAGACGATCTTGACCCTTTTTGCACAGGACACCCATGTTAGTCAGTCCGGTCCAATTTATGGGGGAGGTGAACACGAAGGTATTTTTACTCTCCACCCATCTCAATACTCAACCCCTGGGTGTTCACCGGTGTGATCTGGGGCTTCTTCACACCAGTCAACAAACTGCTCTTCCTGTACTCTTCATTCCTTTCTAATAAATATCCAACAATGGCTGTATCATCCAGAGAACTTCTTGAGATAACAGTTGCCAGTACTATGTCCAAGTCAGACATATGGGGCGTGAACAAGGGGAGAAATAACCCTAATCTGGAGGGTCCCTGCGATACAAACCACGATCCACCGCACCCGACACACTGTCCTGAAGCCTCACATCAGCTACTGTGGTCTGCAGGTCACGTTGTAGCTCCCTTTAGACCCTAAGCCTAATACTTGTATCGTGTTGTATGTGTCTATAGGTTCCTTAATGCCCACTCTGTAAAAACTAGGAGAATGCCACTCTAAAAGGAGCTTTGATGATCACCAGTTTGTGAAAACGTAACAGCAATAACAGGAATAAATTGATAAAGGTTTGCCACTATTGCACTTTATACACTGAAAGTTTAGCAGAGCACTCAGTTCTGAAGAAGAAAAAGAAGAGAAGAAAGAAGAAAAGAAGAACTGCACCGTCACCAATGTCCTTCTGAAATTCACAACTAATAAAATGCTACAACTTTCCATCTTTTGCATGCAGTTGAAGATTTGCTGCAATTATTCTTGATGCTGTTTAATGCACCTTAAGTCCTGATCTATCCCTGTTCTTCTATTAAATACAGACAAGAGTGAGGTGGCTTAAGCATGCAGAGATGCAGACAGTGCAGCCATCAGTCTCACCATCAGGCTTTAATGACTGCAGTGAGAGCAACATTACAGCTCAGAGACCGAGGCCATCAATTACAAACTGTCACGTCTCGTCACAGTTAACTTTCCTATCTCGGAACTTTGCTCTGAGTGCGCACAGCGCTTTCGTTGGATTCAGGCATTTAATTTTGTTAGAGAAAAAAAATTACCTTCCAGGGGAGGGCTCACATATAGAAAAGGATTTTACTGCCTTTTCATTCAGTTTTGTCCATCTATCATCAAACTTTTAATTACCCTGAGAAAATATCAAATAAAAGTATTTGACAGTTTTATGAAGGCCATTTCTTTTTCAGTATTTCCATCATGTGTCATAGATGGCCTTGTCCCTTTCACAGCTAATTTGACTTGCCAGTAACCAAATGTGCTCACTCTGAAACATCACATGACAATTATCTTCCTGTCTTATAAGTTATCAAGCAAAACAATGTGCGGAAGAGCCGGCAGCAGCCACAATGTAGATTTATTCATCTCTACAAACTCTGAAACATGTTGACTTTTTTGCTTCAAAGCAAAGAAGCATCACACAAATACACAATATACTGTAATTATTTCTGAGAGGTAATATTACAGTTCATGAGTTTTAAGAAGACATTTAAGTAGTCCTTAAATAAAATTTGATAGTCTTTTGCAGCTGCACCTTCAACAGCTCCACAGCCCAAATGAAACACAACCAAGCTCTGCATTGCTGATGTTGCTGACCTCCATACTCCACTGTTGCTTGTGTTAGGTTACATTTTGTTGCA
The DNA here is from genome assembly GCF_022577435.1 of Embiotoca jacksoni. Lineage (NCBI taxonomy): Eukaryota > Metazoa > Chordata > Actinopteri > Embiotocidae > Embiotoca > Embiotoca jacksoni. The sequence goes on from NW_027185230.1 coordinate 9,176,374, forward strand.
AGTAAATCCCTAGAATGAACACCTGTAAAGTAAGAGAGTGAGTGCAGAGTGCCATCTGCTGGAGACAGAGGGTGGTGCATGAGGCATGCAAGTGGTAAAATGTCTGCAGGCCAGCAGATGGTGATGAAGTTGTAATAAAGGGCAGGAAATGTGCTTTAGCCTTAACAGATATCTCCATTTCAAAGAGTAACTATATGCACCGATGGATTTTAAACAATAAAAGTGACAGACTGAGCTCAGAGAAAGTAGCGAATATTTCAGTGGTTCAGTGCTGTATGTCCAAAAACACAAGACTGCAAATAAACATCTAAAGTATGTCCTTGCTGATGTCCAATTCAAGGATGGGATACTGCTGTATTTAAATTGTATAATGCTCCTGTTATGCAGGCAAAACACTTTGATGCAATGCTTTGTCAGCCATCAGACCATTTGTCCTGTGGCTGTGTTTTCCTGTCCAAGGCACATGGCCATCTGTCTGCTGGCATAGAGAGACTAGTCAGCAGTAAATGAGTATGTATGACAACAGCCGATCATTTAGAAAACCACAGAGGAGAAATTCTGTAGGCTGTTTAGTGCTTTTTAGTGTCTCTAAAACTGATGAAAAGGATTCTTTGCACAGGAAACCAAGACAAGATGTGATATTGGGAGGACAGATTGAGAAAAGTCTGTCCTGTACACCTGCATAGAAGAGCAGTGTCAATAATTTAGATAAACCAGATTGGGAGTATACAGGAGCAGTCAGTGAAAGACTCTGTTATCTTCAACTAAAACATGTGCCACTTCTCATTTAGTGTACATACACTGTAGATATATACCAATGTGTTATGTTGTTCTTTATGTATGAAAATTTCAGAGGTGAAGCAGTCAAACAAAGCATGAAAGCAGATTTGTGTGTGTGTGTGTGTGTGTGTGTGTGTGTGTGTGCATGTGTGTGTGTGTGTGTGTGTATGTGTGTGTTTGTGTGTGTGTGTGTGAGAGAGAGAGAGACAGAAAGAGAGAGAGAGAGAACATTAAAACATTAGAAATATGAAGTGGGTGAAAGTATCATTCACAGACTGATTAACTGCTGAAATAAAGTGTCGTTGGGTGAAGAGCGAGGAAACAGGGAAAAACGTAGAATTCTAAATGTAGATCTATTCTATAGATGGGACTTTGAAATGTATGTATTCTGCAGCACACGAGATTGAGGTCATGCACTCCTACTGTATTAATCCTGCTTTGATCTCCCCTGCTGTCACACACAATCATACAGATATACAATATGTTGTTCAGGGTGTTCGCCTGGTGGGGTGCCATGTTTGTGTGCCTCTACCTGGCCCCTGTTGCGTGGTGCTGGCGATGATCCACTTAACAAGGCAGCACTTCATCAGTGATTTACGTGTTAGACGCGGCTTCTGCCACTTGGAGCCTTCGGTCTGCCCGCCCGGGTTTGGATCTTTCCCGTTGGCATCGGGCAGCAGCCCACCATCCACTGTCTTCTCGTCTGCCTGAGGAGGAGACAAAGATCAAGATAGACCTCATGGTGCTTTTAAGACGAACCAAATCTCGGACCAGGAGAATTAACTTATTGTTTAATATATTATTTGATTAAAATATTTAACGACACACTTGATTGAAAGACAGAGGTTAAATTGAGTGTACTTAACATTTTTGTCATAACAATGGATGACATGACTGTTTGTATGTGAAAGGGGGTCACTAATAGTGGGAGACATAGAGGGAATTATCACTCAACTCTTTAGCGAAACTCTGCTGAGCATTTTAGCGTCTTTCAGCTCCTTGTTTTGGTTTTACAGACCACAACTTTGGTTTGGTTCACTCTCACTACGTTTAAGCTGAAAACAGCTACACACACAGTTTGAGATCAGCTCGTGGAACATTTAGCAGTTTACAAGGCAGATATTTCCCCGAGGTGTTGCTGATGACCAAAAACAGATTTAGAAGGAGGGTGAACATTCATCAGGAGGACACAAATGAGTGGTAATGTTGCTTTATGCAGGTTTAATGATCATCCTTCCTTCAGCAGAGCCTAAAACCTACACAGCCATACCACTGTACTCTATGTTCTTCACATTTAAACTGAGTTTCCTATGACACCACCCTTTATGATTGGCGTAGGACTCAGATTTGGTTAGGGCTCAGAGATGGCAGGCTGGGGTTAGAGATGAGGCCGTTTTGAGATTTCAGTGAGGGGAAACACAAGACTCTAACAGAAAAAAAAAATCCCTCCAAAGAAAATAAAATGAATCTGCAATACAAACTTCAGCCTACCATATATAAAGGTCAGGGTATTATGCAGAATTAGAGCTGATAAAAGCTTTTAATTACATGGTGGTATAATATGAAAGCAAGTGTGGTACTTGCAAGCGCATCTTCTTTTATTGTGAAATGTAAGCAGGAGTTCCATTCAAACACATTTAGACAGCGAGCTAACGGGGTGAATGGATCAATAATTTTGTAATCAGTACTTAATACTCGGAATAAAGGTATTTATGTTAATGAAGTTGGAGGTGCTCTCATTAAATCTCCTGCACTTGTCACAACATACAAAATACAACATTTTTGTCAAGCAGGTTTTAACTTTGCTGTTAGGAGGAAATCAGTTTATGTATTCTGAAAAATTGTTGCCTTTTTTTTTTTTATATCATAAAGGGTTAAACATCCTTTAAAGTGCAAATTTTTATGGAAAAAATTCTGAAAAAATTGGAAAAGCTCTCCTATATCAAGCATTTCTGGGAACGGGGTCATGCAAGCTCTCCTGTTTCCAGTTATTTTCACCATCACATAATTTGTTCTCACCTTACACTCAATGTTTCTGTATTTAGATTCAAATTTCAGTGACAAACTTTCTGAGTTTAAATAGCACAACCGATCTATTGTAAATAAAACTGCAGTGCTTTTTGCTATGTTTTGCTATTTTTGTTATTTTTCCAGTCTGAATATTTTTTTTTTTTTTTTTTTTTTTTTTTTTTCTTTTCTTGAGTGTCATGTCTTGTGTTTTCCAGTCCCATATAGTAACTGTTGACTGCAGCCACTGACAGTGATATTATGATGTACTCTGTGACAGGCACTGCTTCATGTTGAGCCTTTTCTTGTAGATTTTGATGAGGCTCTTTTCTTCCTTTAGTTATTTGACTATTCAAAACCAGTTTTTGTTGGGTTATCATCGAGGTCTAAGGGTTGTCTTGCCTCCTTTTTCTGACTCTCTGCGCAGACAGACTGAGCAGTCTTTTACTTGTTTTGATAAATGGCTGTATGAATAAAACAACTTTGTCTTAGAAGTTATTTAGAAGGCAATGTAAAGAGTTTGGAAAGAACATCTACAGACCTGCTATCTGGGGATCTCTTTGGTCCCCTTGGTGCCCTATTGTGAATATGAAGGGATGCCAAAGCATACGCAGCATCCAGACTGTTGCTCAATAATTCACACTCCTTAAAATTGCATCAATAAAAGATCAGAGTTGCCTGCCCTGCTGGGGTGAATGATGAGTATGAGTAAAACACTAAGATTGATTCTTGATGGACCAACCGAAATCCACACGAACAATTGAACACACACACACAAAAGCATCCATTCCTGGAGCACAATCACACTTACAGATGCATTAATTCAAGTCGATAGAGCTGTCTCATACATAAATGCAGCAGACTCTTCTGGACTGTCTAAAACAGGGTCTGTCAACACTTCCTGATCTGAATTCTCATTTTAGTTCCCAAACTTTAGCAATTAGAGATTTCTGTAAAAAAAATATCCATCAAATTATAAAATGTCAGTGAGATAAAACTGTCAGCTAAGAATCTCTGGTCCTAAATTATCAGAAGAGAAGGTAATTTGGGCTCTTAAAATCCAGAGCGCTGCATTATTAAACGGAGAGAAGCCATGTGTGCTGAGTAGTGAGATGGTCCCTGTGATCATCTAAGTTATCATGAAAGCTGTGGGCTACCGACCTCCACTGATCTTCACATTTGATACCTGTTTGCACACACACAGAGGCATGTCTTGCTTTTGGTCTCTTCAAGGCCGCACATGCTTGCACAATTCTTTATTATGGTTAAGATGTTTTTGCCTCAATATATGTGTTAAACTACCTTAAATTGCAGTCATTAAAAACACACAACCACATACTGCATTAGTATTTTCCTTGAGGTCAGACCAACACATACAGTACATAATGCTTCATCATAACTCTCTTTAAAGCTTGAAATCACTACTATTGGAAGGAAACTAACTACATTTACTCAAATATAATCTACTTGACTTTAATTACGAGGTATTTGCACTCTGAATAATTTTACATTCAGTGGAAAATATTCTAATTTTGCTCCACAATAGTTATAAAACATTTCTAGTTATGTTCCAGATGCAGATATTACCCAATGTTCAACATAAATAAATAAATATATCTTATTATTATGTGATATGTATGTATGTATGTTTGTATGTATGTATGTGTATATATATATATATGATTGGCATAACAGTATAAAAGTAATGTTACCCCCACATCAAGCAGCTTCAACATGTTTTACATGCATCAATGATAACATATCAATAATAGTATACATAAGACTGTAACCATTGAAATAAAGGGGTCTTTAATATTTTGGTGTAATTTCATTTTAAGTAAATTTCAAATGGACTTTTGTAGCTGTGTACTTCAGTGGACTTGAGAGGCATCCCAGTCTCTCTTCCACACATGCAGGGTTCTATACTTTTCCTCTATCATGGTCAGTTAAGCTGTGAGACTTTTTACAGTTGATAAATTAGAAAGAACCAGCAGGTCAGAGGAAGTTTGCTGCACAGAGTACCACAGGTAGCCTACATTGCCAGCCCCCTGCAGGAATGTTATCATGACTAATTCATGCTGGTTTAATCTAATTCAGCAATAACAAAACGAAAGCCTAAAGGGAGAAATGCTGACTGTACCTGCATTGCGTCTGGGTTTCAGTTGCTGTTTGGTTGGAAAAAGCGCTGCAATCCTCCACTGTTGCTTCTCAGACGACCCTCGGTGAGCTACTGCACCGTGCAGAGACAGCAGCTGTTTGAAGGAGGAGCAGAGCTGCTCAGAGTCCTGCGCTCACACGCTGAGCTGAGGAGGCTCAACACCATTAAACTACACCCATCACATCTGCGTGTTGCAGCACAGTAAAAGCCCCAACCTGAAACACAAAAGAGTCAGTCAGTGCTCTGCAGGAGAGTCGTGATCTTCAGCAGGATCAAAAAGAGCACGAGCTGGTCTCAACAGGTGAAGAAGAGGCAAACAATTTATATAGAGCCGGACGAGGTGTTTACATCGTGACAAATGTTATTAGAAGCGCCAGACATACTAGAAGCTGCAGTGATGATGCGAGTCAGACAGACCTAACAGGCTAACTCTCTGAGGAAATTAAAGAGGATTGCTGTGTTGTCTGTATGAACCTCCTCATATAATAATAATAATAACAGAAAAGTATTATATTTACTCCCCCCCCCCCCCCCCCTCCGTGAACACAAAGGACATTCTTGCATAAAAGCTTGTGAGAATTTCTCAATAAATCAGAGTTTGTTTTGGGGTCAGATTTTGATGCGTCACTTTCTTCTACTGAAGCCATGCAATATGCTACCTTCAGGATCAAAATGAGAAAAATATGTCAACATGCAACTGTAGTTTAATGCATTATCTAAAAAAAAAAAAAACTCAGCTGACTTGTTAGTTTTTTGGGACCCATCCAGCTTAAAAATATAAATAACCAGTGCTCGGAGTGGGCAATATATGAGTATTCACCAATATGCAACTAGCACGTAGACATTTTAGTCTTTAGTGTACTGGCTTTTCTTTTCTGCCCTCTCCATTATAGGTAATCATAAATCATAATGGCCCTGAATAAACTGCATTACCCAGGGGGCACTGTGTGACACTTATCTGTTCCCTGTCCTCGCCTGCCTGCTTTCCTATTTCAAATGCTTATCTAAGTAACATTACATTAACCTAACAATGTTGGCCCGGCTCCAACAGGACACAAAGAAACCATGAACAGAGTCAGAGGATGACACAACAGAGCTTTGAAAGTCAAATCCAACCCAACCATTTCTAAAAAAAAAATAAAGGCCAGCAGCAGTAAGCTAAGATTAGCACCACTGCTAGTTAGACAGTTCCAGTCAGCATGAAGCAAAAACATTTGCAGCCACAATTTAGTGAAACCCCAAAACGTACAGCAAGTATTCAAACATTTTACTCATTATAAATAACAATTTGTTCCACCAAAACTGTCTCGCGCTCGCTGAATTCAAGCTATCATCAAATATTTAATCAGATAATACAACCTCACTGTCTACGGCTTCGTACGAAGTTCTATGAGAAGTTCGCAGGAGTTTAGTCTAATCCTTCAAGCTGCTGAGACGTGAAACCCAAGAGTGACCTGGCTGACGAGTTTCACTTCTGTTTGATGTTACCAAACGTTAAATGTGCGTTATGTAGACTAAAGTTTCAGCAGGCTGTTCCTTGGGTTGCAGAATCACAATCCCTTTTATTGATTGTTTCCACAGTGCATAAATGTCCAGTTTCCAGTCATAAATCAACTCACAACATACAGCACAACATCCAAACTTCACCACCACAGCAGTCAAAAAGCCTTTGCCCTTCTGGGGTCAAACACCTGACAACAACAGTGACCTCCCCACCTGTCTACCTGAGCTCCAGATAGGCCTTTTATTACAGTACACCCACTAAATAACAATTGAACTCTGGTCATTCTGACCACTTCCTGTATCAGTTTCAAATTAAAAGCCCACTAGCGTTTCATACACAGTCCAGCCATATGCTAGGTTTTTCACCTGTTGTTAAAAGAGCTGTCCTCTGGAACATTAAACTATACAGGAGGTACTGTACAGGAGGTTTTAGTGTGCTGAAACCACAGAGCCAAGAAGGCATCGTGTGTTCCTTCAATTTGACTTTGAAAATTGAAATTACAGCCCAGTCAGAGCACACGTTGTACTGTGCATCTGTATCTATCCATGGTTTCACATTAACTTGAAAGGTAAATGAATACGAGAGCAGGAAGCGTCCCGAAATATGCTGGGACTGACATTGCATCTGTGTCTGTGAAAGTGTCGCAGGGATGAAGAGGAGGACAAAGAGAGAGAAGATGAATCTAGTATAAAATCCTCAGGGGTGTACACGATTACTTTCACTTTCATTGCAGCTACTATTAACAAAACAGATGATTGTGTGGATATAATGTCATTTCTAATAATTAAATTCACTGGGGCTTTATTGAAAGTTAAAAAATAAAATAAAAATGTACTACAGTATTAAAATATAGTTTGTCCAAATATTCGACACAGAGACATCCACATAAATATTACAACAATATTAGGAATGATGCATGTTTAGATACATGGAGAGTCCTATGCATGTATATGTGTTTGTGTCCTGCGTCTGTAGGTCCTTCACTGTCCCTCAGGTTGTGGCATGCGGGTACATATTTGGCAGCAAATATGGGCTTGGTCTCTTTCTCTGAGGAGCATTTTCATTTTTCAGAGTTTAAGTTCTTTGAAATCTAAAATGACAGAATTTAGCTTACAGTAGTGATTTAAGCTAAATGCTAACATTTGCCCAGCAACATGCTTGCAGTGGAAATGTTCAAATTTAGATTTTCACCAGGCCTAAGGCTCTATGTGTTCATTATCTTCGTTCGGCATGAAAACAAACAACTGAGGCTGATGGGAATGTCATTAATTTTGCAGGTATTTAGTGATAAATGAGAGGATTAGACCGATTTCCTCAGGGGATGATAACTGTAATTTTAGCCATGCAAAGCTGAAAATATGAAGAAGAAAAAAAGCTGGACAATGAAAACATGTCTGCCTCTAAATTTATTATATTTTGTTTGCTTAAGAGGATTGTCAACACATTTATTGAAAATAATATCCCGCTTCATCACCAAAGAAGCTGTAGAAATTCTGCATTTTCAGACCGTCTTGTGCATTTCATCTTCCCACAGGTTTGTCTCACTCCTGCAGACACTGAAGTTATTTTTAGCCTCACAAGTTCCAGAGAGCCTCCAGTTTCCCTGGTGCCTTACACATGAGCTCTGGGTTTAATTGAGGGTGTGTGTTCGGTGCAGATGTGCTTAGTGTGTGTGTGTGTGTGTGTGCTTAGTGTGTGTCTGTGAAAAGCAGTTTCTATTATTTTCTCATAAATGTTGAATTTTTTTCCCCCTGAATTTGCCACAAACACTCACATGCATGGCTGCACACGATTATGCACACATTCACTGCTACTCTTTTGTGTCATTGTGTATCACAAAAACCTGTGATATGTTAATGACATTGTTGGTGATATTGTTTAAGTGGTGATAAATCTAATCACTGTTTGTAAAATTACTGTATTTAGCTGTCAAACAATATATCAAAGATTTTTTAAATGGTGAAGGTATGTTTTTGGTTCTTGTCCATGCTGGAAGCCGTTATTATGTCTTTTTATGCATCAGGAAAATATTTCCTGGAATACAGGAGGTACCTTGACCCTCATATTATTTCCCTCCTCTCTCCTTCTACCTCTCCTCACTGCTGCTATCATTTCATCTCCAGTGCTTCAGCACTCAAATTTAGGTGCAAAGCCAAAACTGCTGCTGGGTTTAAGTGCACCTGGAAAAACAATCCAACATTTATCGCAGCTAGACAGCTTTCAGTTTAGCAATCCAGCTAAAATTGTTTGAACTTTCTTTTTCAAACTGTGTGTGATGAAGCAGAGTATATCATCTTCATTCACCCATGTTGCAGCCCACTCAATTTTTCTTGACCCAGGAGTGTGACAGGGATCATAAGGTACTTTAACATTTTAATTACCTCAACAATCCTAATCGCTCGCCTCTGTTAATTGCTGCCCTGAGCAGCTTTGAAGAGACTGCCATGGTCATTTCTGAAGGTTACAGGTTAATTACACAGCGTGCCATCATTTTACTTATTTTCTACTAAAGCCTCAGAGAATTTAAAATTCAGACGATGAAACTTTCATATCCTACTGTCTTTCTTCTCTTTCCAGTCATTGCACATCATGACTAATGCAACATGTACGCCATATGCGACCTGATTTTTTTGCAGGCTATTTCATATTAATATGAATATAACTGCATGTTTGTTTGAGTTTAACAAAATGAAGAAGCCACAGAAGCACTTTGCAAAGGATTCATCACATATTCATACTGTCTAATTAAAACATGTGTGTATCATGGTGATATTGAGTTTTTCAGATGATAATTAAGTACTCCACAGTAGGTTGAGGATATTCTCTTATTTCTATATTCTATATATATTTCTTTTTTTTTTTTTTATTTTAGCTAAAAAAAAAAAGTATTGCGATGTTAATCATCACAAACATATATCGAGGAGGAGCCTTTGACTTTGTGGTACAAGAAAATGTGCTAAAAAAAAAAATTCATAAGCGTAGTGTTTCAGTTTGTGCACAGAGTGTGACTTGTTTTGTGATTGTGGATTAAAGCTGGTCAAGTCAGGCCACCTGAGGTGCCGCCGTCCAGGATTTTATACCTGTTGATGCTCAGGTATAAACCATTGTAGAGCCCCAGCAGCAGTTCAGCACTATGGTCTCAGGGCAGAGTTCATGTTATGCCACAATCTTGGCAGACCAGTATCACCACAAAGTATGTAATAGTAGTGTCATGTTTAAGTCTCAGAGAAGCAGCCTGTGGTTTGTTGCATGGATCAAACCCATCACTTTTACTATGGAGAACAAGTTTTGAGTCTGTGGGAAAACGGCATGGATTTCTTTGGCGAAATCTCTTTGGAAATCGTTTTGTTTTCAAAAAACGTTACACTGACACGGTATGCTGCAGCAGACTGGGTGTATTACACACTTTGTATGATACCTAGTTGAGCTTAAGGCTCTGATGACACCTGTAACAAAAGCAGCATTGCAACACAAATCTAAGTATTATGTTCAACACAAGTGCTCCTCTATTGTACATACAATAAATCCTCTTTGTTTAATTTTCCGTTTGGACACCAGATGTCACTACTGTTCATGACATACAATAAAGGCAGAGAATAAGCTCTGCCTCCCAACACAAAAGAAACACTCAGAGAAGCATGTCACTAATATCAATGAGAAGAGATCAAATGAGACGCTATTTAAAGGCTGTTATTGAAAATGTTCAGAGGGATGATTATTTTAAAAACATTTAAGAGGTTAGCTGCTGACCCACTTTTGGATATACCTTTCTTTCTACGCAGTGCTTCTTCAACAAAGGCAGACCATCAGAATACACTTCACACACACGAGGGGGATAAAATAAATCTCTATCTCTGTCTCTTATTTTTTTCAAACAATATAATCCAACTGTGGTTTTACTCCCTTGACCTTTGATTATGCTCCAGCACATAATCACAGAGTTTGTAGTTTGTCATTAGCCTGACGTGACATCCTGTAATATTCAGTCTCTTCATGGTCCTGCTTCGCTCTTTTTACAGAGTGGAAACAATCGGAGCAGCATGAACACTCAGCTTGCATGTTGAAATACTGGACAGATGTTCAGAGGTCCTGAGGGAGCAAACTGTTATAATAACAACAGAGGGAAAAGGGATGCTACATGATGCCTGCAGTATTTGTATTTGTCCATGGAAGGACAGCTTCTTTCTTTGTGTAACTCTCTTAATGATCTTGTTTACTCTCCACTGGTGAGGATGATTACTCACTTGGCAGAGAGCACTGTCATAAAAAGAAACAGGAAATCTGTTATCTGTTACTACTTACAGATTTCTTCCCTCTCTCTCCGTCTCAAACACATTCCTGCAAGGACACAAGGACACACATACACACACACACACACACACACACACACACACACACACACAGTCACATAAAGTGGATTTACATTTTTCTGTAGTTACTCTCCAGAAGATTAAGAGTTTAGTGAAGTTGGACTTTCTGCGCAGACTTCATTGAACAAACATGCCAAGGAAAGAATATCCATGGTCCGCCTCAGTTTCCTGATTATGTGACGTCAGTCTGAAGGGAAAAGGGGGGGCCACTGAGATCCCCTCACTATCTGATGTGGATGTGAGAGGCTGCTTCTGCACCACCCCCTTCATTCCCCCACAGTCAACAGGAAGGCTGGAGGCCAAGGAGAGTGGCCACACTCTGCAGTAGAGGAAGGACGTAGAGGTCCAGCAGTACAGTCAGAACAAAGGGAAACAACAAAGGCAAAGGAATGAGCAAGAATCAGAAAGAAGTGAAGAAAATCCAGTCAGTTTATCTGCAGAACTTGGAGAAACTAAACCAGGGGATAAAGCCAGACAAAAAAAGTTGGAAACCAAAAGAAGGAGACTTTGCTGTGCAAACAGCAATGGACAAGCTGCGACAGCCCCCCACAGCTGGACAAGTGGCCAAGAGCTCAGCTAACAGAATCAGCCGTGATCTGACCTGCTCCATCTGCTTGGATCTTTTCAAGCAGCCAGTGTCCTTGCCCTGCGATCACACCTTTTGCAGGGGGTGCATTGAGGGTTACTGGACCGGGCCCCGGAGCCCCGGTCAGGGGGGCACGGGCTCCTGCCCTCAGTGCAGGAAGGTGTACCCCGGACAGTGCTACAGGCCCAACCGCATCGTTGCCAACATAGTGGAAAGTTACTGTCATGGTCTGGAGGAGAGCGGGACGGAAGCCTGCTTGGCAGATGTCGGGATGACAGAGAGGGCTCCTGTCCCACGCTGCAACAGACATAGAGAGGAGCTGAAGCTGTACTGCGATGAGGACCAGGAGCTGGTGTGTCTGGTGTGTGGTCTCTCTCAGGAGCACAGGAATCATACCATGGTGTGTGTCCAGGAGGCCGAAAAGAAATACAGGGTAAGTTCAGCTTTAATTAAGTGTCTGTCTCCAGTAAAAGGTTCAGCAGGATGTCAAAATTAGTTTTTAATGATTTATGTTTATTTTCCCAAATTTTACTCTACACTGTATCTAAACATCAACATCTTTGATAGTTTCAAAAAAGTTTTGAGGTTGCAAATGGTCTTCCTCTTGTAATTTGCATGTTAATCACTGCTGTGCCTCCCTGATTCCTTATTCATGAGCAGAAATCTTAAACAAAAAGGCAGCATTCATTTTCAGTGACTATTTTTAAGGTTTTAATTTGTATCCTTTGATGGTTTTTGCTCCACAACAACTCCTAAAAGTCGAAGTGACATTGTTTAATGTGGGTCGACATGCAGTGATGTTGTGTCTCTGTCCCGACAGGCATCTCTGAACAGCTCGATGGATTCCTTAAAAGCTGAGCTCAACACAGCCCTGCAGTACGACAGGGAAGCTGAGGATGAGGTGAAAAAGCTCAAGGTGAGAGGAAACATAGAGATGAGACGTAACTCAATAAAGTCTGGCTCATTCAATTGCCAATATAAAAAAGATTAGACTAGACAGAGTGACCTGTCTCAGTCTGCTCATGGATTTCACGCTTTTGTCCATCTGTGGTTGCACTGTTATGCTCGTTGCCCTGAGTGACAATGTCCATCATCTCCTTAGGAGCACACTGCTGATCTGAAGCAACGCATCGAGGCCCAGTTCAGCGACCTGCACCAGTTCCTGTACCAGGAGGAGAAGCTGCTGCAGGTGAAGCTGAAGACGGAGGAGCGGAGGGAGCTGATTCGCCTGGATGAGCACAAGGCTCTGCTGTGTGTGGAGATCTCCCGTCTGCAGAGGGCCGTCCATGAGATAGAGGCCAAGCTGCAAGAGCAGGACCCGTTCACTCTGCTCCGGGTAGGTTCAGCTAATATGAACTTCATCCATGATACAGCTCATCTGGAAGTTGTTAACAGCATGATGAGTCAGATCTGGGGAGGATCAAGCCGAGAAATGCTGAGCTCTTGATTTCAAACTTATTTGTTTCCAAAACTTTTTTTTTTACCACATTGAAACAAGGAGTAAAAAGGGCAAATTTCAGATGAAAATTAGTGTTGGACTTCAACTGTTGAGGAGCAGACTCACATTTCTGTGCCAACATGTTAAAGAGGCTCCAACATCAACACTCAAAATTTAACTGAGCAGGGTGGGACCACTCTGGATTTCCTGTTGAGTTTGCACACCGTTCGTAAAAGGCTGTAATCATGTTGATCAGTCAGTGTGCATGTGTTCCAAAAAAAAAGACTGACATACTGGTAATAATGCAGACACTGTTGCCAAGTTTTTTCTAACAAAAGACTTTTCCTGTCAGTGAGCTCAGACAGGATGTAGGCTACTGATCTCCCTCGCTGATCTGGAGAATAAGAAGTTTAGTTCAGGCATGGGGCCATACTCTGGCCACGGCTACGGGACTTTCCCCAGCCACAAGGAGATTCCACAGGGTGGGATAGCGTGAGCTCAGACATTGATGCAATCTGGAAAAAAGCTTCTTTCTGATACAACAGAACTCATTACCAGTCTGTGTCTCTTTTCCTGTGTTTGTTCCTGTGTCTTGTTTCAGAGCATCAAAGTGCTGCTCCAGAGGTGAGTTTGGGAAAAGTCAGACGATTTTTTTTTTTTATCTCTGAAGGGTTCTGCTCTATTCCTCTCTTTACTGTTCAGCTTTACTTTTGTTGGCAGGCCTTCACTGAAGTTTGAGAAACCTGTGTTTACACCGCCCAGCCTATGTGAGGGTCGGTTTGCAGGGCCCCTGCAGTACAGAGTGTGGAAATCCATGAGAGGAAGCCTCTATCCAGGTATTTACTTTGGCTCCTAAATGTCTGAACTCCACAGAAATCTATCTAGCAAACATGAACATGTATTATTAAATAAACTTTGAAATCTTTAGCCTCATACTTTCCCTCTCCTCAGTCCCAGCAGCCATTACATTTAACTCCAGCACAGCCAACCCTTGGCTCAGCCTGACCTCCTCCCTCACCTGTGTTCGGTACCAGACCTTTAACCACAACGTGCTGGACAACCCCTACAGGTTCAACGCTGCCCTGTCACTGCTCGGCAGCCAGGGCTTCACCCACGGGCGCCACTACTGGGAGATTGAAGTCTACAGCAGCACAGTCTGGACCGTCGGGGTGGCCCGGGAGTCGGTGCCCAGAAAGGGAGTCATCAAAGCCCTCCCTGCTAATGGCTTCTGGACTCTCTCCCTCTCTTATGGGATCCAGTACATGGCTGGGACCTCACCTCCCACCGTCCTGTCCCTGGAGGAGCCACTGGCCAGGATTGGCGTGTACCTGGACTACAAGAGAGGCCTGGTGTCCTTTTACAATGCAGAGAGCATGACACACCTGTACACCTTCAGGGAGACCTTCACTGAGACGCTGTATCCTTACTTCAACCTGGGCTTCCTGGATAAAGTGCATGAAAATGAGCCTCTCAAAGTATTCTTACCAAAGATTTAACAGCTGTGACAAAAAAGGGAACAAGAAGTTAAAAGTTACTCAATGAGCATGAAATTGAAAAACATTTATACTCTCTATTGTACAGAACTAAACAGTGTAAACAGTGGATTTGTAATTTTGTACTAGACATTGAATATTAGATTTGCCTATTCAATAGAAACATGTATGTGTTAAGTAACATTTATGTACAACATTGTTCAGTTTGGAGACTGGATCTACTGCCACAGCTCACTTCAAAGAAGCTGTGCTTCAGTGGAGAATGTGAAGCTGTCTGGTTACCTGAATGAGATCAATGTAATGTGGTCTTGTGGTTATTTTTTTTACAGTTTAATATTCTTTCTTGATCATTATTCACTAATACATTCAATAAAACATCTTTTTCACTCAATACATGATTGGACATAGAAAAAAAAAATCGCCTTTTGTTTGTTAAATATTAAGCTTTTTAATCATCATCAGATTTAATCGTATACAGCGCACAAATGGTTCTGATTTTGGATCTCTTCTTTGTACCTGATGTAAAAGATGAATTGAGAGTAATTTTAACCCAAGTTGATCAAAAACCTGTTGAATGTCAAGAGGCACCCAATATAGCACAGACTTATACTAGATTGTAAACTATTTGTCATTTTTAAGGCAAGGTTTTTTTTTTGTATACTCCACGACTGTGATCAAGAAGCTGACTCGCACTTTCTTGCCGCCAGCTTTATGTGTTGTCTTGATTGAGAGCTTGTGGCACCAAAGCACAAAGAAACAAACCAATGCACGAATAAAGGCATGAAGGAATATGGTGAGCTACCAAAATTCAATTCATGATTTAAAAAATGTTTAAATGGCAGGCCTCAAAGATGCACACAGAAAATTTCACTAAAAAAAGCTGGATTCATGTTTCAGAGATGTCTTTGCAAACCTACAAGGAGAAGTGTTGAATGAGTGGCTGGAGGTC
The DNA here is from genome assembly GCF_022577435.1 of Embiotoca jacksoni. Taxonomy (NCBI): domain Eukaryota; kingdom Metazoa; phylum Chordata; class Actinopteri; family Embiotocidae; genus Embiotoca; species Embiotoca jacksoni. The sequence goes on from NW_027185230.1 coordinate 9,191,659, forward strand.
ACAATAACCTCTGAAATCTCAACCTTTTCACTTCAGAAAGCTTAAAAACAGGAAAAACTATATCACAATATATACATTTTATATCTTGACACAGTGCTATGATGTAATCAGCTCATTACAGGCGGTGTGACTGAGAATACTTTAAGTAAATCAAACTAGTCCTTTTATCCTACGCAGCTATATAATGAGGAAGAGTAAAGATGTAATTTCTCTGCTTCACTCTGTCTAGCAGAAGTCAATGTAAAGTATGTGGGTTGGTGTTTGTGGTATCGACCAGTGCATTCAGTCCTCGCCTGGAAATGGGTGTGACCGACCAAATGTTAGGGGTGAAGTCTCTCTTTAGGTTTGGGGAAAGTTTTGAAAGTCACTTGCTTTCATGTAACGTGTCCTGGAACTTTGTGCTTGTGTAGCGTACATGAAAGCCTTTTTTGTTGATACTGTCATCCGAGTGAAATTTTAAAACGATGGCGTCTCCAGCTGAGTAGACCTCATCTGGAGCCTGAGGGAAAGAAACAGACAAAAAGGTTTTCAAAGAATGATTTCGTTTGAGCTGTGTATACTGCACACGACACACGGTATCAGCCCTACCCCAGATCCACAGTATCGTCCCAGCCTCGGAGACTTGATGTCAGCGCCATCATACAGCTCCACGTAATCATACCCGCAGTCTGCCTCCTCCTCGATCTCAAACACTTGGAAGATGATCTCCACTCCGTAACCCTTCTCCGCCATGACCACCCACAGACAGTCAGAGCCTCCAGGGTAGTTGTTGTCTCCAAACTGTGCATGAGAGTAGAGATCTTTTGTCTTGACCTCGGCTTTAAGGCTTCCTCCGCATTCTGGGAATTCACCACCACAAAATTAGAGGGTCAAAAGGAGAAACTCGTAAAAGTGGGGAAAGAATGCAGCTTTCTGAACACGACAGAAAACAAACCCTCTGTTGAAAATGTCGAATTTTTTGGTGTTCTATTCTTTCTCCAAAATACCCTTTCAGTCTATTTTACAGGCTTTTTTGGGGGATGAGAGCAGTAACTTCATGGTTGCTGTGCCCACCTGCTCTGTATGAAGCCTCGAACCCTCTCTTCTGCACCGAGTTGTCTGAGAAAAAATGCAGGAACATCCTGTTGCCACTGGAGATGACCGGAGAAGGTTTTTTGGTGCCACAAAAGCGTCCCAGATTCGGAGCACGATGGTCTCTCCCGTCATAGATCTCCAGATGGTCGTACGCACACTCCAGATGAGCCTCCATGTCGACCTCATTAAAAACCTGCAAGTCATTCAGAGTGAAATTGAAATAGATACGAATGCTGTAAAGAAAACTGCTTTTCATGGCTTTAAATTTGTCATGACGTACAAGTTTGATTCGATGGCCCGGGGTTGTGAACAGAGACCAGGTGCAGGCCTTCTTACTGGGATATCTATCAGGCCAGTTAGGGCTGCTGATTGTTCCTGACACGCTGTTTACAACATGGTCGCAGCCAGCTGGAGAATGACAAAACAACACATCAGATAAAAACAATGAAAGGGCTCACATCATTTCCTTTTCCACAGCGCAAGTATCATCCGGGGTAATTTGAATAGGCATTTATCAAAAGTGGAGACAAACCAAAGCAAAACCAAACCTTTCCACGTGCAAACATATTTTCTACAAAGGCCAAATAATAAATGGGTTATAGGTCATTGTTAAGTAGCCAGTAAAAGGTCTGTTCACTTAAGAGAACACAGTTTTAATCGACTATTTCTTTTGTAGAAAATAACAGAAGAGATAGAAACCTCAGACATAGACATACAAAATATCCTCAGGCCTAAATACCACAAGAGGTGAGAATATGGTTGATTTAAAGAGTGAACTGACCTTTTAAATCAGTATATTAAATCACACTGATGTAGGAGAGCAGAAGACATACTACTACCTTCCTTGCAGTCATGCTTATTATCGTGAAGCATGAAGCCGCTGCGGCACTGACAGCTGTAGCTTCCGAAGGTGTTTACGCATTCATGCTGGCAGCCTCCATTGACTTTGGAGCACTCGTCTATATCTGTTGAGATGTAAAAAAAGAAAAAGAAAAAAGATTTCAATTCCTTTGCACAAAGTAATAAGTCACAAGAAAGCTGCAAAACTTATTTTGTAGACATTTTAGGTCCAGATCTGTGTTGTACTATATTGTATTCTTCAAGAAGCGTCAAGAACAGGTTTTCAAAAAGATGTAACATATAGAGTTTAAAAGTACTTTTTACAGTTTAGAAGCATTGGTTCAGTGTGGACTGAATCAATACTCCCTGAGTAAATCAATCACTTACCAGAGAAGAAATGAGCCTTGAAGCCCCTCTTGGAGACAGTGTTGTCTGACTTGAACTCAATCCTCATGTTGTTCTGTTGGGAGGTGATGACCTCAGGTTTCTCTGCTCCACAGAACTTCCCATGAAGCTTTGAGTCAGAACTCATCCCACTGCGCACTTCCACATAATCATATTTACACACCTTGTGGGGAGACAGAAATATGTTGCACTAATGAGGAAAGAATCAACTAAAACTTCTGCAGAATTACTGTGACTTTAACTATGTACACAAGCACTTTACAAACAAGTCAGTGAAAACCTACGTCGTTCCCTTCGGTTTCAAACACGTCAAACACCAAGGTGATGCGATACTGAATGGGCGCCACCAGCTGCCACACACAGTTCTTGTTGGGTGGGTATTCTTTGGGCCAACCGGGGGTGCTGAGGGAGCCGTTCAGCTTGGTGATGAATCCGCCACAGGCAGCTGCTGGTGGGGTTTTAGCAGTCGAAGTGAGAGAGACAGACACTGGCATAAATTACAAGACCCCCTTGAGAGTTTGTGAATTTTTTTTAACCTTATCCTTAAACCTTTAACTGCAGAGGAAGAATATCAAAATAAAGATCCAACTGGGTATACTTGGTGTATTACTGGGCACTGGAATCACACATTAAGGACAGCCTCATACAGTTTCTAGAATATCTGGGAATGCACCGAACTCTCCAGGAGCAAAATTAATTCCAATGTTGGCTAGTGAGTAAAATCTGTCTCTCTGCTCTGACAAGTTGCAGAAGGAGAGCAATGCCCTCTTGTGGGGAAAAAAAAAGCTTCCTGAGAATAAGATCTCCATGAGGCAAAGGAGATCTGTTTATTTTAACATTTGTGGGTCTGGACGAATGTAACGAATAAAATGCCACATACATTTTGACCAAATTGTGAGCATCACAGAGCAGACAGTGACACCATGTGTTGCAGATGCAGACTCCAGTTGACTGGCGGAGCGAACTTGCAAGCTGTACTTGATATTTGGAAGCAGTGGCACTCTAATGTTGGTGATGAGTTAATGTGAGGCTCTGCACTCACTCTCACAGCTGCGTCTGTCACCTGCCAGCTCATACCCAGGGTCACAGGCACACCTATAGCTGCCCAGTGTGTTCAGACAGCGCTGCTCGCACTGACCGTTGTCGGGTCTGGAGCACTCGTCCATCTCTAACAAAAATAAAATCGGAATTAAAAGTTTTTATGTTTGGACAATATGCATCACGTTAAATATATATATATATATTTTTTAAATCCCTCTCATTGACTTTCTGACCTTTAAAGAAGTTGGCAGAAAACCCAGCTTTGTTGATTGATCCATCGGATACAAACTTGAGCCAGAGCTGGTTGGAGCTGCCTTTGATGTCGTCCGGTTTGTCGTAGCCACAGAAATGGCCGAGCACCGGGCTGCTCTCTGAGCCGCCATCCCTCACCTCCACGTAGTCGTAGGCACAGCTGTCATGTCTCTCCACCTGCAGTCACAGCATGGGCAGTGATGTTTTCTAACAGCAGATGATGGTGAGGCCTCGTATGTTCAGCAGTCTGTGATGTTTAAACAGGCCTTCACTCTTCCTCCACTGCACTACTTTATGAAATATTTCACAGTGTTTTACTTCTTAGTTTTACTACTCTGATTCCCTCAGATTACAGAGACACTAGAGGAACACAGGGATTTAGACAAACCTCAAGTAGCTTACTGCGTATATCAAGTTAATTGAACCATACTTCAACCTGAATAATTATTTTACTGTCTGTTATCACTGAGCAGCAGACAAAGACTTGGAACTGAACAAGAAAATGTTAAATTTAAAAAGAAAAAAAGAATTAAGTTGGTAAAGCATTTGTCAGATTGGCCATTCATTTGGAAAACTAGCAAGTACAATTCAACCATCAAATGGGGCATTCAGTATTAAAACCACCTGTCACAATTATTTGTATCCACCCTGCAATACTTTGTAACTAACAACAATATAGGTCAGTGGTCCTCAACTGGTGGGACACGACACAAGGTTACAGAGCCATTTTGAGTGGTTCATGAATGTGTGAATGAGATAAAAGCTGAGGAGAAAAATATAAAACCTTTATTGTGAATTCTACAAAACTTTAGCTGCTGCGCTTTTATTTATCACCACGCCCAGGGACTGGAGATGGAAATGAGTTTGTAGCTAAATCTGGTACAAAGCATCTTTCCTCTTTTTGAGATTAATGTATTTTGTACATGGTCCCTGTTATAAATTAATTTGATCAACTAATTATGAAGAACATACATTTACAATGACAGTGTACAGTGGTGTGAAAAAGTGTTTGCCCCCTTCCTGATTTCCAATTTTAAGTTATACTAATTGAGTAATTGAGATCTATCAGTCTGGAAAAGGTTATAAAGCCATTTCTAAAGCTTTGGGACTCCAGAGAACCACAGGGGTGGCCGGCCTACCAAAATTACCCCAAGAGCGCAGCGATGACTCATACAAGAGGTCACAAAAGACCCCACAACAACATCCAAAGAACTGCAGGCCTCACTTGCCTCAGTTAAGATCAGTGTTCATGACTCCACCATAAGAAAGAGACTGGGCAAAAATGGCCTGCATGGCAGAGTTCCAAGACGAAAACCACCGCTGAGCAAAAAGAACATTAAGGCTCGTCTCATTTTTGCCAGAAAACATCTTGATGATCCCCAAGACTTTTGGGAAAATACTCTGTGGACTGACGAGACAAAAGTTGAACTTTTTGGAAGGTGTGTGTCCCATTACATCTGGCGTAAAAGTAACACCGCATTTCAGAAAAAGAACATCATACCAACAGTAAAATATGGTGGTGATAGTGTGATGGTCTGGGGCTGTTTTGCTGCTTCAGGACCTGGAAGACTTGCTGTGATAAATGGAACCATGAATTCTACTGTCTACCAAAAAAATCCTGAAGGAGAATGTCCGCCTCAAGCTGAAGCCAACTTGGGTTCTGCAGCAGGACAATGATCCAAAACACACCAGCAAGTCCACCTCTGAATGGCTGAAGAAAAACAAAATGAAGACTTTGGAGTGGCCTAGTCAAGTCCTGACCTGAATCCTATTGAGATGCTGTGGCATGACCTTAAAAAGGTAGTTCCTGCTCAAAAACCCTCCAATGTGGCTGAATTACAACAACTCTGCAAAGATGAGTGGGCCAAAATTCCTCCACAGCTGTAAAAGACTCATTGCAAGTTATCGCAAACGCTTGTTTGCAGTTGTTGCTGCTAAGGGTGGCCCAACCAGTTATTAGGTTTAGGGGGCAAACACTTTTTCACACCACTGTATGTGCAGTAGACATTTGCTGTCAGCGTTGTCATGACAGTAACAACTAAAATTAGCATTGTCACATTAGTAGTTGTAAACAGGTTCAGAATTAGATAAATTTGCCTTTACATTTAATTTAGGAAAAGTCTAAAGTTCAGTTTAGACTCTTCAACAGTGGATGAAGGTGTTGTGCTTTACTGCACTAGTTTCTGTGAAATAAAGTGGCAAAAAAAAATCTGGGCTGCAACTTAATGACTTCATAAAACTGCGGGTACTGAGGTTAGACTAGAGAGAACCAATAATGTGTATTTTACCTCAAATGACTGAAATGAGAGGCCAACGTCGAAACCCTGTTCTACTGTGATTTTCCACACACACTCTTTATTGGACTGGTAGTCATCAGGATAATTGGGGGACTGGATCTGGCCGCTGTCCCGCTTTACCTCTCCGCCGCAGATGGCTGCACATGAGTTGAGAGGTGAGATTAATGGCAGTTTATTTCATTCACAAACTTTCTATATCTTCAGCTGTCTACATTACACAGGTATAATAAAAAGAGAAAAATGAGAATGTAGCATACATCGAGTGTGTCTTTTAAATTGACCGTGTCGTACCTTCATAAACAACTGAGAAGCCTTTGCCCACCCAGCTGCTGCTGCTCCTGAATTCAACCCACAGCTGACTGTCGGTGGAGATAATTGGATCTGGAAGTGTGTCGCCACAAAATCGGCCTGCCGAAGTACATTAGAAAATAATGACATTGCCTGTCAGTAAGTACTTCACAGTGCTGAGTATATAACACGCATATAAAATGGACCTTTCAGAGGAGCTTTTCTCCAGAAGCCATCTCGGACCTCCACGTGGTCGTACCAGCACAAGTGACTCCTAAAGAGGTCCATTGAGGTAAAATTCAGAACAATCTAAGATGAAGAGGAAGCAGATGGAAGGCAGGAGGGTTACAAGACATTTTAGACATCAAGATTTAACATCAATCTACAATGTTGTAGATTCATAAGATTCACAAGAGACAAAGATATTCAAACAAAAATAAAACTGTCAGTGTTTTTTTATCGTTTTGTTAAATCTGAGTTGGACAAATGTGTTAGTTATCAATGTGCAAAATAATTTCATTCAAGTGACTCGGAAAATGCAAGTTTTTAATTATTTTAGTTAATGATCCTTTGTGTGAAATGTGTTTATTTACATTAACCATGTTGTTTGGTATCTGTTTGAGCTGAAGGCAGAAGAAAAACAAAATTATTTAAAGCTAATCCATTTACCTTGAGATGGTGAACAACATGACCGTAATGATAAATACAACTTTAGAACTTCTTCTTTTACACACGTGTGCACAACATCTCCTTGTAATTGCGGTTAAAGAGTCTGTACTAGACTTTAGACTTATTGGGTTTTTAAATTTACTCACCAATTATGTGATATGGTGAATGGTCTTCACTTATACAGTATATTTTTAAACTTAGCAGTCTCAAAGAGCTTTACAATTTGTCTCCCACTCACACAAACTCAAACACCAATGCCAACAGAGCTGCTAAATGAAATGCTGTCTGCCATTAGGAGCAACTTGGGTTCAGTGTCTTGCTCGAGGACACTTCGACATTGGGTTGATATGGTGAGTTTATTTATTGAAAATGAATATAAAAAGACACTGACTTTCATTTATCTACAACTTGATATATGTGACCCTTTTGTAGTTAATGCTTCCACATGTTTGTCATCACTCACCTTTTCTCCAGGAGTGACAGAAATCCTCCAGACACAGTGAGCGTAGGCTGAGTACCCGTTGGGGAAACCAGGGGATGAGAAGTTTCCAGCACTTTCCTGCAGGCTGTTCCCACACCCTGTCACAAGCACACACCATGAAGAACATAAAACTCTTTTCACTTCCTGTGTACAAAGGTTTGAGCTTTATTTTGAGTACATTCAGATTGGCTATGAAAATTATAAAAGTCTACAAACACAGTGTGATTTCATAATATGGATTATCAGGTAAGTATATCTTCTGCTCATCAAATGCACCTTACTTGCACATTTGTAGAGTTTACGGGCTTGTTCGATGTCCCCTTTGCTAAGCCTCGTCCTCTGTCCAATAGATGGCCTGACCCCATTGACGTCATAACGTGGCAGGATCGTGTCTGAGAAGATGCCTCTGTTTCAAACAAATTCCAAATATGAGCAAAAGAATATTGAAAACTGTGATGATTAAAAAAATCAATTCCAGCGCAGAAAGCCTGATGAGAAACAACATCTTCTAACTCTACTGATGTTCAGGGAAATCTGATTTTCAAAACTTAAAACAGAAAGACTGATCAGAGTTCAGGATTTTATCTGCTCCGCCTTCCGTTCAACACCTCGATACTTTATTGATTCTGATAATCTCTCACTGAGTTCGGAGCTCTCACTCTTGCACAGTTCCCATGGTGATGCACCCATGAATGACAGGCATGTGCAAACAGAGCGCTCTGAATGGGGCCTTTGACCGGTGCCAGCCGGCTCAGTGGAGCCCGCTCCTGAATGCCAGAGAAAAAGGCCACTCCAAGCCCAAATTGTTTAACAAAGCCTGAACTACCAGGCCTTTATTTAGCTTGGCTTGCCTCCATGACCCAGACCTGCAAACCGGTTATGGAGGTAAAAAACCAAAGCACAGAGAAAAGCAATGGGGCAACAACATGCACGAGACAGAAATAAAAAGGAGACTAGTGTGAAACCATTTCTGTGACAATAAAGGACCAAATCCCTGCAGGGCTCCAATGTTCAGCAGTGCTGAATAAAGGGACAAACACCAGGTCAGTGTGGTGGCTCAGCTGGTGATGTAGCAGGATAACAGTGTTACATTTTTTTCAGATGGATGTGAATGAACTTAAGTACAGTGTTAAAAGTCATATTATTAGATTATGTATTTTAAACTCAAAAGTTCAAAAAAATTAAAAAGAAATGATTAAAAGTGTCTGGAGTAAGGTAGTGTTGATGATGTCATGGCCAATTGCCAGTTCTAATATATAGGTGGGGTACACAGAGTGAGTCACCAGTTTAAACACCATTTAACCAACAACTGGCTCAGTGGTGCCGTTTAAGAGCCAGTTAATGTGAAAAGGGCAGAGCTGAAAACTCAGGAAACACTGATCTGGGACACAAAACTGAAAAAAAAAAAATCCCATTTAAACAATTCCAGCTTTAGGAAATACAAAATGTGATCACGGGAAATCATCACATGCCAACCTGGAAAATGTATTCCTCGCATAATGCATGATGCTTCCAAAGTCATATACTTCTCCCAGTGAGTCAACCTCGCCTGGCTCCATCTTCAGGAAGTTATACTCCTGTCCTAAATGCAAGGAGAAACATCTGGAGCATCAGTGAGAATACACATGCATTGACTTTCAACCATGCAGTGACATTACCTGGTTGGATGTTGTCTCTGATGATGCTTACATGCTCGTCTCGGTCCGGACGTGTGTGTTCATGCCAGAAGCCGATCACGTGGCCGAGTTCGTGCACCACGATGCCAAACTTGTCGCAGTTCTTTCCTATGGAGATGGCCTGAGGGCCGCCACCTCTCCTCCCCACGTAGGAGCAGCATCTGGTTGGCAGAGACACCGTTCAGGTCCACATCCTGAAACACTGTTTCTTTTCTGTTACTGCAGCCAGCCAACAGTCACTAACTTTGTTTACAATTTGTTGAATGTGTAAGTGTTGCCTGCTGTGGATAAAAATGCAGTTGGTGAGAGCAGCAACAGTGATTCAATTAGTGAGTCATTTTATGGGCCAGAAAAACAAAACTACAAGCTGAAAGGTGATAAAAAATGCTCGCTCACAGAAGCTCATAGAACCTGCAAAGTCATGTAATTATGTTTGTGGGTTTATCACCACAAGTGACATGTTTTACACACCCATTTACTATGTTCAATTGATTTTAGCAGCTTTAACAGTTTGAGCACAGACTGATAGGAAAGTCTGCACGTAATAACCTCATAATAGTAATAATATAACATGCATGTAAAATTTAACCACACATTAGGTTTACTGGGATGAAACACACTCTGACTGTAGAGACGGCTAATTGATTTTCACATTGTACAAAGTAAATGAAACAAATTAATCAAGTTTATTTCTCTACCTGAAACAGGAGGTGATTTAAAATGTCTAAAACAGTAAATTTAATAAAAGATGCAAAGGCACTTGTAGTGTCCATTAATTAGAATTTTTAGTTTGAGGACAATTGTGCATTTACAGACAGGTAATGTGATCCCAACTCACCCACACGGTCTATAAGTGAAAACAATGTAGCTTTCTTCAGTTGTCCTTTCAGTGAACGTTACACAAGTGTGTTTCTCCCAGTGACGCATCGCCTGACGGAAAATGGCTCGCTGACTGCCTGTAAGGAAACTCTGAATTAGAGTTTGACAGTTTCAGGATGTCCAAGCGGCACATGGCAGAGGGCGCATGCTGTACAGTACAGAGCACAACTTGTTGGTAAAAACAGATTTCGCTTCGGAAACTCACCAGTGAAATTCCCGCTGATCACATAAGGGATGATGCCGTCTGGCCACACTCGTTCCGGTCTGGATGTGGCTGCTCTCCTCTGACGATGAAGACTCTGTGTGTCTGCAACTCTCTCAACTCTGACACTTTCATTGGAAGTGGACCTGTTAACTGTGTAGATTTTGCTTTACCCTACTTACTTTCACTTAATTTGAATTGTTCATATTGTAGAAGATTAGTGCATTGCTACCTGAGTTTGAATGGTTGCTCTGGACAGCGTGCTGTGCATCGTTACCCCTGTGGGCCTCTTTGAACAGGAGGAGGTCTTCTTCATCCAGAGCGATGTCTCCCAAAAAGGCAGCTGTACAGACAGGTAAATGCACATATATATAAATATGTGTTAACAATAAAACAAAAGCATATATTTAGAGTGTATCCTGCTATCTTCTATACACTAATACATTGACATGTAGCCTACAGGACTGCATTATAAGTAACTTCAAGTGTTCAGGAATGTGACAGAGCATTTCTGACAAAAGAAGCTTCGAGTAAAAAAAAACCACAAGTCCAACTGAAGAAAAGAATTGAAATCATCAGACCAATCATCAAACTCTCAAAGTTCCATACTATATAGACCTTGGTCATAAAATATAATTAACACATCTTAGCTGATTAGCTCACTGGTTAACTGTTCAGTAGAGCCTGTGTTGTCTGTGCAGATATGATTCACAAAACAGCATGAGAGCATTCAAAAGATTACTGTAGATAAGTCATGGAAACATAGGCTAAAAAAAAGTCCTAACTATGAACTCTTACTAATAAACACTTTTCAAACTCAAAGTAAATACAATGATGCCTGGTATTTGTTACATGATTGGCACATCTAGTTTGTCCTGGAATGACTTAAATGAACGAGGATAATAACTCTGAATGCAGGATTTATAGTGGCTGTAGTAGGCTCCATTGTTTCTGCTTCTGCAGATCTCTGTCCTGAAAAGAAGCTGAACTCCATATGTTTGTTTGATCAGCAAACACACGTCGTGATTACAGCCTGTGCAGTGCACAACAGCACACAAACTGAAACAGATTGGAGGACTGCTGAGTCATTTCAAAGGATGAAGATATACGTGTTGGATACGTGACAGGACTTTGATCACGCTGTGCTACATTTTACAGCGTTGCTGAATAATAAGGCACTCTTTGATTTGTGCCTAATCATTTTTATAGGGGCTTCATATAAATGGCCAATAGAGGATCTCTGTGTAGTTTTACTTTTTCCAAATTTACACACCACTGTTGTAGTGCCTTGATTATAAGCAGCTTAAGATATTTTTTACATAAAATCAAAATTTAATGCATCCTAAAAATTAGACAGTGTATATCTTTTTTTTTTAATTTATTAATTTAAAGATAGAGTAACATTTTGAAATTTCCTGAATTACAATTTCCTGCTGAATTTTTTAGCAACTCTGACTTTTACACTGCTGAAAAGGTGAAATAACGCATACTGTAACTGCTTAATAGCACAAAGGAATTTTAGAGGAAATGTATTGTCCTCTAAAATTCGTCACCTGTGACTGACCACATTATCGACCGTGAACTATAGTCACACTATGGACATAGTTTGTTTGCTTTGTGTGTGCGTTGCAGCATAAAGTTCACCAAACATTACATTTATCACTTGCATAAAACTCAAGGTTGTTCATATCTGACAAAATCACAATAATGTCACCTTTATGCTTCCCTTTTCTGCAGCAGCATAAAATTGCCAGTTGCAGATTTCCACAGGTAGAGAATAATTACAGCAGAGTCATGGACTGATTTTGCCCTTTGACACACAAACTAAGTGAACACCAACAATCCCATTCAAAACCAGTTGTGTTTTTTAAAACACAGCAATCATCCAAAATCATCAGTCATAATATGAATTACTGCTTTGCTGTTTTGATTTTCCCAAAACAATTTGCATCACTGCAAGATTTCTAACATTGTCAACAGTGAAGCAAAGAAGCAAAAGTGGTGTGAAAATAGTTGCAGCTTAAACCCTTCAGGAGTTTCAGACTACATCTCTCAAGCAGCTCACAACGGTTTGAAAAACACGTCAGAAACAGAGAAGATTGTCTGTAACAACAAAAAAAAAGGCTACAACATAATCTTTAAGTGAACAAGGAAAACCTTCAACGTCTGTATTAAATCACAAAGTCTTACTCAGAGACATCAGAATCTGAAAAGCCATTTGATATCCTCAAGAGATTGACGAAGATGACACACACACACACACACACACACACACACACACACACACACACACACACACACACACACGGGAGCCATGTTTTCTAAATAATATTTTGTCTCCTGTTGGATGGTCATATTGTACAAGCAACGCAGCTCACTGGAGTCTTTCCCTGTAAATACCTCTTTCAGGCGTGTGATGTAACAACCTTTGAAAGTATAAATGAAAGGACGTAGCGGGCCCTGTGTCAGCCTTTGAAGTAAATTCACTCATGCAAAGGGTGACTGTAAATGACTGTCACCCCTGCAGCGTGCACCCCATGCCCTGCAGCCAGAGGGATTTCACCGGCGTCCAGCCGAGGACTGAGGCTGGCACGGCCTCAATGACCTCCAGTCTCCAGGCAACTACCTCGGAGTGGAAGAGTGGTGTATTTTGAACGTTTCAGAAGTCACAAGTGAAAAAGGGACCCCAACCTGCCGGAGGCCCCCGGATAACCAAAGTGTTTGTCATGTTCGATGATGGGAAAAATATGTTGTGCAGCTGCATGTCAGTGAATTTAGATGTGAATTCCCAATGCATTAATATATCATCAGGGTACTCTCTGCATATTTCTGACCAACACATGCGTGATTTATTGAATGGTTGTTTTTTTGAAGACTATGATTTCCCTCCTGTCGTTCAACCTGAGCAGCTTTAAACATACATACAACCCTTTCAACTCCAGGACATATTACAACAATATATCACAAAGTCCATGAACTCAGTTAAGTACAAGTTTAAGGTTCTTGTACTTTACTTGAATATATCCATTGTAAGCTGCTCTATACTAGATTTGAGAAACAAATATTGTACATACCTCACCACATTTCTTTTTGCTGTAGAAATTTACCCAACAGTTTAATGATTATCAACTAATACATAAGAAAAACAGCACAATGCCCCTTAAGCATGGTTATGGCATACAATAATACAATAATACAATATAACATTAACGAAGGGACCACTATATCACTTAATAAGTACTTTTACTTTACTTACTTGTGTACCTTTTGCTCGTACTTTTGTAATTCCGCATGTAATCAAGTATTTTTTGAATCTATTGTTTCATTTTCCACCACTTCTTCTCATGGGAGTGTCTGAAGAAAGGTGATTCACAGCTACAATACACTTGTTTTACATTTAATCACATTGAACACATTTACAATAGGATGTGGAGGGAAAAGAGTAAGGGGTCCAAATATGTCCTTCAAATATAGTAACTGTGAAGAGAGTATACATTGGACCTTGAAAGTATTTTTGATTTTGCAGTAACCTTTCATACAGGTGCTTCATGTTAAGTAGGTGTAAACATCATCAGTCTTTATGCTACTTTACATCTCTACTCCTTCACATTTTTGAAGCAAACACTGCACTTTTATTCAACTGTGTTGATTTAATAGATTTGCTTGATGGTTAGTTTGAAAATCCAGATTTTAATGCAAAACACTAAAAATAACATTTACACCACCATCTTATTCATGTGCCATTACATTTCATTAACAATTAGTTACTATTATTTTTTATTATATAATAGTTTATGGTATACTATACTATACATTTTAATTCTATTGGTTACTTTTGCTTACTTTAATTCATTGAGGTGTTCACATCTTTATCACTGAAAGCTATTTTAACTGTTCAAAGTTTATCCTTTTCATCAGTCCAGTTCTGGGTCTAGATGACTTTGGTTATTGGCCAAATAAGACATCATTCATACACAAAAGGGAGTTAAAAAACAAAACAAAAAAACTCAATTAATTTCATAGGAAGGAAAATGCACGATACCAGCTTTACAGGGATCCTTGTAATCGATTGCATCCTCGAGGTGAGTAAAAGTAGTGTCCAGCTTCCCATCAGCCGCCAGAGAAACGCGCAGCCCGCACAGCAGGAACAAAAACGTAGGAGCGACTTCCATGACTTCTCATCAAATGTCTGGGGGACGTAAAGTTGGGGAGGTTTTGGTAACTGTAGGCGGAAAAAAAGGGAAAGAAGAAAAAGTTGCTCGACAGCAGCGGTGTGGTTTTTATAAACGCTGTTTTCTCACGTCTCCATGCTGCTGCAGAGACTCGCTGTCATACAGGACCGAGAGGGGAGCTCAGCGCACAGCCAACCACACATCCATGCCTCTGAAGAGGTACTTCACCTGCAGGCAGATGGCTTATGTGCACTTACATAAGGAGTAAGTACCCGGTAAACTTCACTTAATTTCTATTACTTTATGTTTAGTACAGTGTCTTAGATTTTAGATCATATGATCACGCATGGAGCCAAATTATTGAGGGATATGAACAAAAGTTGCAGCTTTGAGCTCCTGGCATGTAACAGTTGCTTATATAATTTATTTAAAATAACCTACATTTTTAAATTGCATCAACTATTTAAAATTAATTATACATGCTTCAGAGACATTATCAGGTCTGATTCTTGACCCGGTGGACCACCTGCAGGCTGCAGGTCCACACATTCAACTGTTGTCCTTAGTCCATCTCTAATGATGGATGCAGCTTGTAAACTCCCCCTCTTAGTTTGTCCTCTCTAATTAGCCAAATGATCACCTTTGGCAAGAGATAAATCCTGTTTTCTGTTCCCCAGCTGAGATAGTTTGCCTCCACAGTGTCATGCTGTGCAGACTCCAGCTTGCCTCTGCCAAGAGAAGATTCAGCCTCCTATGAACTGTTTTTTGCTGGCACAGAAAGAGAGGCAAGACAAGGCAAGCCAAGTTTATTTGTATAGCACATTTCAACAACCAGGCAATTAAAAGTGCTTCACATAAAACCATAGGGACTCTGCCATAATGTTTGGTCCAAACTACAGTCACTCCAGTTCAGCTAGTGTCATATAGGATTTCTACGAATGCAGGTCCTGTTTCTGATGCAAAGTTTTAAAGGAATAGTGTGACTTTTTGGTACATATTCTTATTTACTTGTAAGAAGATCAATACCATGGTTATATCACTTAAATATGAAGCAACAGCCAGAAGTAGTACAGTAAAACAGAAGAATAAAACTCAGTGTTCAGCCTATTCTCTAAACAGGAAATCATGAATGACTTGAACATTAAAAGAACTTGACAAAATAAGCAGGCACAACAATGCAGACTCTGTTTTACATACACACCAACACTAGCTGCAGTTGAGGAGCAGCTGGGACGGCAGATGAGACCTGATGAAGAACAGGGAAGGAGACTGAAGACACCTGTTGGACAGGTGAGAAATAATATACACACAGGTCAGAAAAACAACCTGGTGTCGCGTCACCGTGTGTAGTACACCCACCAGTCCACTAGAGGACAGCGTGTATTTGTCTCTTTTTGCCTCAAAGGTCCTTGATTAAATCTGTACACAAACAGAAATGTTAAAACGATGGTGGCAGTGATTCTTTCCTTATGTTATAGTGGTCTGTGGCTCTCACAGTATCCTCATCCCTGAAAACTCTCTCTTCCTGTCATGAAGAAACCATGTGGATGCAGTGTGGAGTCTAAAGGGTGGGATTTTACACCTAAATGAACATTGATTGTATTCAAATGAGTTCACGAAATACAGATCATGTCTTCACCTGGTAAATCCCTCTGTATTTTACAGAATACAGTTTTTAAATCTGGTGTCTGGTAAAACATTGCCCTATGCTAATTAAATGGAGATACAATATTTCAGTTGTGACGATCAAATGTTGTCAGACTGAATGGATCAAATTCAGATAATAAAACCAGTCATTCGGCTGGGGTTGTGACACGGTTTATCCCCCGTATTATGGCTGAGTAGGTCACTCTGGAGCCTATGATATGATCACGTTAAAAGTGGTTTTGTTATTACTTTCACTGGCAGAAGGGGGAGACAGAAGTTCTACACTGCAGGTTAAATTTTAATGATAAATATTGTCTTCTTAATCTTTATCTTCTTTGATTTTTACTCAGCCTGGGAATTGCACAAAACCTCACAACTAATCAGATTTTTTAAGTGCCTTTCTCTTCTACATGTACTGTTTAAAACACAATGGATAGCTTTTTGTGAATTTTATGAGGGTTTTCCGTTTGCTATTAATTGCAATCAACTGTTCTAACAAGTATCAGTTTACGAAAGACGTGCTATTATTTAAGTTTTCACAGAGGTAAAGTTCCAAGTTCTTGGATGCAGATGAAATGAGTGACAGTTTCATGTTCAAGTGCAGCGATTTGCAGGATGCATGTATTTGCCACTATGTGGCACTGATGGGTAAGGTGAAGAATAACGTAAGCCTTCAACAGAAGTAACAGAAAAAAACTAAGAAAAACATGAGGGAGAACAGAAGTGTGATCAAAGCTGTGGGTTCATTCACATAAATACAAGAAAGAAGCAATAAATCATCCTCCAGCTAAAGCATGCTTGTTTTGGTTTGTTGTGCAAACTCATGGCACCGTATGCTAAAATGATTGAGTGTGGAGAGAGAGGGAGTCAAGGACTCAGTCCCACCAGCTTCACTCCTCCTCTGCCAGCACACATCTGCTCCTGAGGAGATGGGACACTGATCCAGACAAGAGCACTTCATGCCTTGGAGATCAGTCTTCACAGCATGGCTGATGACATCAGCGCACTGTGAGGGAGAAGTCAAGAGGAAAACTCCTGCTGGAGAATATTAATGTTTACCCTCTCCCGGGCTGAGCGCTCGCTTAAACTTGGGGTGATGTCCCAGTGCTGGTGCAGGCAGGTCCTGCTCGGCGTGGAACTGGGCATGCTGGTGGCGGTCCTGGCGGCCGGCGGTGCAGCACAGTTCTACGAGAGGAGGGCAGCTGGGTCGTCCTGCTACGGAGGATTTGACCTCTACTTTGTTTTGGACAAGTGAGTGCTCCTGCTTCTACTTGATCACAGACGAGGTCTTCTAATGCTCGGTGCATGACTCATCTGAGTTTGTCTTGAAGACACAGGTGCAAACTTCATTTAAGAGGTCCTCATGAGGAATTTATGGGCCACTACTGTGTTGTAACAGACAGATTTTAGGCTATTTATAATACAGATCAGTGTGAATATAAAAAATAGGGCAAGTTTTTGGGGTTTATGAGACAGAGAATCATATGTGAATCACCTGGACTTGTAACTGCCAAAACTGAGCTCATGCAGGTCCTGTAAAAGCAGCATGCATCCAATGTATGTTTATTTTGAAATTTCACCTGTTTAACTCTGGACTTCAAGTGAAATGTTAGAGAGGTTTTCTAAAGTTTAATTTAAATTATGACAGTGAAAACATTCATCCTTTCATCAGATCTCTTGATGATTTCCTGTGGCACAAAATGAAATGTGTATCTATCACACTATTTTTAAAGCTTCATCATTTAAAACATTTTCAACTGAGGACAAAATCAATAACATCATCACAAAGAGAGAAATTATCTGATTGCAATCCACAACAAACAAAGGCTGCAACTAGTAATTCCTTACATTATCAGCTAATTTTTGAAAATTAACTGATCAGTTGTTTGTGCTACCGAATAAAATGCCCGACAAAAGTGACACATTTGAGTTTTCCAAAGTCTAAGATGTATCTTCAGATGGATTATTTTCTCCAATCCACAGTTTGAAACCTGATTATTCAAATATACATTTTTGTATTGAAAAGACTTAAATGATTTTTGTTTTTTATAATGCTGAATAGTTTTTTGTCACTCTAGTTATTGTTCGAGCTCTAATTGCAACACCGTGTCATTTTATGAAACAAAGGAGCAGATATCTGAGGACTTGAATGCCCTCCAAGGGTTAACGTAAGGGTTATATTACACTGCACATTAAACTTTCATTTAAGCTAACATGAAGCTCCTGAACAGGTCACGTTGGTGTTTTGCTTTATAAACTCTCTCTTAAAAACAGCTATAGAAATAAGAATACTCACTAATAGCTGATTTTTGCAAACATTCAGTCTCAGCCAGTTAAAAGCCTTGAGAACTGACAGAATGTGTGTTTATGTTATGACATCCTCATTTGCGATGTGTTTGTGCATTCACTGAGATGATAAAGTGCACTGCAGGGATTCTTGTTGTCAAACTGCAGCCACACTTCATTGACAGGAGCAGCCCACATCTCGTCCCAGCTCCGTCTCTCTCTGTGCTTCGGGCTGCAGAACCCTTTCTCCATTGGAGCCAGATGTTCCAAAGATCCCAAGGTTTTTGGCGGTCTCCGCACTGAGACTCACATCACAGGATAAATGAAAACAGAAGGGAGGGAGGAGAAGAGAGGCAGTGCAGTGTCAGAGCAGGCTGCAGAGGTTAAGCATACTTTCCCCACATTTCTCTTAAATTATGGAACACCAATTAAAAAATCTGCATCCTGCTGATTGTTCTGGTGAATCTGCACAAGCAGAAAATCTGGACCTAAAAAGAAGCCAAGACAGAATCATGTGGCACTTTAGTTTTTGTTTGGCGTCTAAAAATGGGCACTGAAGCAACGAGTGGAAATATTAAGCAGTCAGGAGGAAACACAAACACAGGAACCACCCACTTACTTCTGTTTGACAGAAGATAGGGACTAAACAGTGCAAGAAGCATCTGCAGCGTGATTTCTTACAAGTCATTTACCAACAATATAACAAGTAATGCAATTGATTTGTTATTTGTAAATGTATTTTTTTTCTCAGAACTTTTGGTATGTGAAATTATAGCTGAAACTACTAGTTCATTACCTGATTAATCAATCAAGAGTAAATTACTAGTTAAACTTTGATAACTCACCATTCAGTTTAATGTTTTATAAGAAAAAAATGCAACTAATTTGTGTAAAGATTTCGTGTTTTCTTTATCCTATGTGATAATACATTTTTATATCTTTGGGTTTAGTTCAGACAAAACAAGCAAAGTGAAAAAAAAAATCACCTTGTAATCTGAGGACGTGTAACTGACTTTTACTCAATTTATTGTTGTTTTATACACTAATTCATTCAGCAGATTCATTAATAGTGAAAATAATTCATTTGCACAGCTGTAATATACCATAAAAAGGATAAGCAATATCAATAAAGGTACAATTTATTAAGTTATTATGCTGTTGCAGTGCTAGAATACTGCAATCCTCAATCTGATCTGATTATTGTATAAAAAGCCTATCAAAACTTTAAAAGAGACATTCCACTTTTTTATGCATTGTCATTTTACCCACCATGAGGAGCACTTCACAGTCTGTAAGAACAGTATCAGTTGTCTGTTTCAGTTGCATCAGATCTTACAATTTTTTATAAAATATCCCGTAAGTCACCTTTATGGAAGTGCAATACTAATCAACTGGACTAGTCTTTCAAGTGTTCATAGTATAGAGTTTGTAGGGTGATATTTAGAGACAATTCTGAACTAAAGTTTTTTCAATCCCTTATTTAATCGTTTAACTGTTGGGTCTTCTTCTCAGGTCAGGCAGTGTGCAACATTATTGGAACGAGATATATTACTTTGTTGATCATCTGGCTCACAAGTTTATCAGGTATGTCCACACAGAAACAGCTGATATTTAAAAAGTGAGGAGAAAATAACAGACTGTGAAACATGACAATATTCTGCTGTTTTTTTTTTTTTTTTTTTCCAGTCCTCAGCTGCGGATGTCTTTTATTGTATTTTCAACAGAAGGAAGGACTCTCATGGCACTAACAGAAGACAGGTGGCATACACACAGACACACCAACACATCTTTATGATTCACTTTTGCATTAATCCTTCTGAGCTGTGTCTTTTCAATGCGATCAATACTTTTTGCTCTCATGATCAGAGAACAGATTCGGGCCGGACTGGAGGAGCTGCGCATGGTGCAGCCAGGCGGAGACACCTTCATGCACAGAGGATTTCAAAGAGTAAGTCATCTGTTAAGTCAATGGAAAACTGACCCAACAGGTTGGCATCTACCTCTTCAAATGAGGCTTGTTTAAATTTATAGCCACTGACGCCTCAAAACTTCTCTCTCAGGCCAGCGAGCAAATATACTACGGGACCGGAGATGGTGAGGAGAACATTTTCCTTTTTAACACCTAATCATGTGGAGTCTTTACTGATCATTCATATTCTTCATAGTCCAAGCACACTGTATGGTAGAGTCATCACATAATGAGAGAAACAACTGAAACACAGCTGCTCTTCCCATCACAATTATATTCTAAATATTTTTCCAAATGAATCCAATCTACAACGGAGTTCACTTGTCGAAAGTAAAGTTGTTTCACAATTTTAACCGCAGTTTTTTTTCTGTCTCCTAGGTTACAGGACAGCGAGTGTCATCATTGGCCTGACAGACGGCGAACTGAGAGAAAATCAGTTTGACCTGGCACAAAGAGAGGTAAGAGAGGTGACATGAGAACCATTTGGAGTTTTTACTAAACTGTGGAGTGTTTAAACCTATAAAAGCACAATTAACAAGTTTATAGATCATTAATATCTTCTCAAACACACCATTTCCCCAAAAGCCAGTAATTATGATGTCTATCATACCATCAAACAGCCAATGGTTGTGTCTCATTGCTTGAAAATAATTCAACATTAGAGAACTTAAAGGGTTAATTCACCCTGAATTGAATACTGCATTTGCGTTCATTTCTCTACAGGAAGCTTGTTGTGTTTGTGATCACATCGCTCTCAGTTACGTCACTTCAGATGTTTTCCAGCCGCTGTCAATGGCATAACATGAGCAGTGACATCACAAAACAAGTTTCAGTTTCAGCCTGTCGGCAGCAGCATTTTTCTTTCAGTGTGATGTGGATAGTGTTCATTATTCCACTGTGGCTTGTTTGTTTGTTCGTTGTCTTGTTTTGAATCAGGCCGGCAGAGCGCGTCAGTTGGGTGCCACTGTGTACTGTGTTGGAGTCAAAGACTTCAATGAGACCCAGGTAAATCAGTCAGTTAACCAACAGATGAAGTAATCAATCCTGCAAACAATCAATTAATCAATAAGCCCTGTTTATTGACAGCTGTCAACGATAGCTGACAGTAAAGACCACGTGTTCCCTGTAAACGATGGATTTCAAGCGCTGCAAGGGGTCATTGACTCGGTAGGAAAGACACAAGCATGACATTCATAGACAGATTTCAATTCCTGATGAAATCCATCCGGGCATAATTTAAACTACGTTACCTTTAGTCCATCTGATATTGTGATTTTCTCATGCAGATCCTGAAGAGATCGTGCATTGAGATCCTGGCTGTGGAGCCGTCCAGCATCTGTGAAGGAGGTAAAGAAACATAAATATGTAATAAAACCACAGAGCACTGTGCTGTAGACAGACAATGTTTAGTTCAGAAATGTACTCAAAGTTACATCCAGATGCATTATTAAAATCAAAATACACTAATGACCACTATTCTGAAACATTTTCTGTACTTTTTAATCTACTGCAAAGAAAAATTATATAAATGGTTGATTTATTCCCTCTCCAGAGTCCTTTCAGGTGGTTGTCAAGGGAAACGGTTTCCTTCACGCCCGAGATGTACAGAAAGTCCTCTGCAGCTTCCGCATCAATGACACAGTTACTTTGAGTAAGTACTTTGCTCTTGAGGTATTTTCCACTCTCCCAGGCACACAGGGATACACTAAAAACAAATCTCTTTGAGGAGTTTTCATTTATTTATATATTAGACCAATTGATTTATCCGCTCTGCAGCCCACTCATTTCCACAGAGAATTATTACAACTTGCTCATTGTTTTATTTTTACTGCTTGCAACTTTACCAGCACAGTGGTGCATGCCAAGTGCCAAACACCAGACAGACGAAACTGCCAGCGAGATGGTGAATATGGTGAAACATTTAGCAGCTTAAGAGTCAGATATTTCCTTCAGGAGCTGGTTGGCAGACACCTGGCATCAAATTAGTGCTATTCTTACTCTGCGTCTGCTGGATGTGTTTAATAAGTCATATGTGCAAAGGCTGTTGTGGAGTTCTGCCCATAAGAAGCAAAGCAACAATAAAACAAAAAAGTATTCCTCCATCTTTGAGTAACTGATAATTCCTTTGTTGGTCATCAAAGGTGATCAACCAAAACTTAATCATATGTATTGAAAAAAACTTGTGAGTAAATCATTAAACTTAAAGCTAAAACTACTTAAAGGAATAGTTTGTGATTTTGAAATACACTTATTCATCTGGCCGACAAAGATACTCTCGTGGAGCTTAAAGATTAGAAACGGGGAGATGAAACCAATCAGTTTGACTTACAGTTGTATATCAGACTATTGATTATGAAATTATTAAGACGCTGCTGTCACAAATATATGGTCTTATTTGGGCTCATAAAACGCCTAGTAGGTTCAGAAGGCCATTATCAACCACATATATGATTGTTGGACTGTACCAGTGATAGGAGAACCAGACCTCAATTGTCATGGTAACAACAATTAACGCATGGTTAACGTTGTGATGATGTCACAGTTTGGTCAGGTTTAGGCATCATTACTACTTGGTTGGGTTCAGGAAAAGATCATAGTTTGGGCTACAGTTACGCAAGTTTTGACCGTACGTCACGTAACGTGTGAATAAGTTAAATCCATCCATCCATCCATCCATTATTTATGCCCGCTTTATCCTGAACAGGGTAACGGGGGGCTGGAGCCTATACCAGCTCACATTGGGTGAAGGCAGGGTACAACCTGCACAAGTCGCCAGTCCATCACAGGGCCACATAGAGGCAAACGGAAACAAAGACCATTCACACCTAAGGGCAATTTGTAGAACCACCAATTAACCTGAGACGCATGTTTTTGGATGGTGGGAGGAAGCCGGAGTACCCGGAGAGAACCCACGCAGGCACAGGGGGAACATGCAAAGTCCGCACAGAAAGGCCCAGGCCCGAATTTGAACCCGGAACCTTTTTGCTGTGAGGCGACAATGCTAACCACTGCACCACTGTGCCGCCAATAAGTTAAATACTATACCTAAATTAAGTTACTCAAATTAAAGTAAGTCACTGCTGACTTTGTTTTCACATGGGACACAAACAACAAATAGAAAGGAGGAGGGTTGAGGAGAAGAAAAAAGTCATTTCAAAAGTTTTACAATTTAGATGCAAAGCGTGACAGTGGACAGACTCAGTCGGGGTTTCTCCAAATACTATGTTAATGCATTTACAAAGAAATATAATAAATAACTGTCCACACAAAAGAGTGATTAACACAAGATAACATTTTGGGGATTGCTCTCAGCTGCCATTTACATCACTGTGCCAAGTTTATTTTGGCCATATGGTCAGGATGGGTAGGGGCAGCAGCTCTTTGTGGCCGAGAACTTAAAGCCTCAATCTCAAAAACCATCAGCGCCGTCTCCCCCCGCTTTGAATCAGCTGGTGTACCGCTCAACGCCTCTCAGATGTCTAGCAGGGAATGTGGATCTCATCAGGGACGAGCACTGTCTTTGCACACACTAGACACTCACTCAGCCAGCGTAAATAAACCACAACCCTCCCTCATTTGCTTCATTTTCCATAAGGACAGGAAGTCCAGGAATTTAATAAAAAAAAAATAAAACAATTTTGAGGCTTGAATTTTCTGAAGTTAGAAAAGAGCGAACTCTGGTTTTCCTTATGCTACTGTTTCTTTCATCACAATACTTTTTAATTTACTGTATACAAATTCTTACGACAATTCTCTTTTCGCAGTGAAAAGACCTTTGGTAGTGAGAGATACGTACCTTCTGTGCCCCGCTCCTGTTCTGGAGAAAGAGGGAACGTAAGTGATTGTTACTGTTAATAGAAAGTATGGGTTTCCTTAGATTAGTAGTTGTATTATAAACACTATTGCCGTTCTCTTTTTAGTCTAATCAGTTAAAATGCACAACAAATTTAGTTTTAACTGAGGATCCCTGTATTTGATATCCTATTATTCATCTATGAAGCTCTAAATGGTCTTGGGCCTAAACACTGGGACAGGTTAAGTCAGTGATTTTTTAATCTAAACCAAGCACGGTGACGCTGCTTTAATGCTCCTCACCTGTTGGACAAGCTTGTCTGCTCAGGGCTTTCCAGTATAGTAAATTTGTTACTGCAATTTTAATATATTCCACTTCTCTGCCTCAGTAAAGTACTTTGAACTGACTTGTTTTTGTTTGTCTTTTGAATGTAATTAAATTATTTTAATGGATTTGTATGCCTTTGTAAAGCACTTTGAACAGCCGTGTCTGAATAGTGCTTTATAAGCAGACTTGCTTTGCCTTTATGATCTAGATTTTAATGTGAAATGGAGGCACATCCACATGTATTAGCTGATTCTCAGTGTTATATTCACAGTTAGAGGTGCCATGAATATGCCAGCGAGGCACTTTGCTTTACTCTCTTCCCATTTCTGCAGGTCTGCCACTCTCCACGTCAGCATGAATAACGGCCTCAGCTTCATATCAAGCTCTGTCACAATCACTGCAGTCTCTTGTGTAAGTAATACAAAAACTAAAACAAAAAAAGCCAAAGTCACCCAGACCTGATGGCTAAAAGTGTGCAATAAACTTCAGTGTAGATACTGACTTCAAATTTGCAAATTATCTATTGTGTAGAAACGTGTCATCACCAGCTCTTTAGTTCTTGTATGAATCAGCTGTTTCTGAACTGCCACATCACACATGTCTGCAGCTACAGCAGCTTGATCTTCTGCCACAGGGTGCTGCATTTCATTAATGGCCTTGACACAAGATGTTACAAAATTTGAAACTAATCCACATTGTTCTCTCTATATACACTTTTTGTTGTGTATTAGCGATGGAAGTAACATTTGTTTGATACTTTTTTTTCTTCTTCTAGTCTGATGGGACGTTTGTGGCCATAGCTCTGCTCATCCTGCTGCTCCTACTGACCATCGTTCTGCTGTGGTGGTTCTGGCCTCTCTGCTGCACTGTGGTACGACAACAGAAAATTTAATCTCAAGGATGAACTCAATCACTGACAGTTATCTTCATCATACATCATTGCACTTTGTACTTGAATAAAACCTGAATAAAACAGGACTGATGATGTGATAAAAGACACACCAGCGATCCTGTGAAGCTCATTGTAAATATGTTTCTTGCATGCTTGCAGGTCATTCATGAGCCGCCTCCCCCAATAATAGAGGACATCTCAGTGAGTGTTTTATTATTCAAATGCTCAATTACATTTCAATATCTTTAAACATATGTATTGTGTTTGTCACAGCAAAAAATATTCACATATTTATTTACTTTAGGATGATGAGGATGGTTTTCCAAAGAAGAGGTGGCCCACAGTGGATGCATCGTACTACGGAGGCCGTGGAGTCGGAGGCATCAAGAGAATGGAGGTAACCCAGAAAGCAAACTGCAAACAAGGCAATATATAATAATCATGCAAACACAGTGAACCATAGTGTCAAATATGACACAATTTTATACTACACAGTGTAAATACCCAAGACCAAGAACTGGTTGGTCCTGGGTAATGGTATTTAGAATAGAATTAAAGTGTGATATCTGACAAATGAACACCTAAAAAAGTAAGTCAAAAGGTAAAAAAGGAACAACAGTTTCCAAAACTATCAAACAATACACGTAGAAGCAAAAGAGAAAGCATTAAAAGAAAATATGGAAATATTTTTCTAAAAGTCTTAGTCACATGACTATTTTCCATGGGTAATTTGTCAGCTACAATGTCGTGCTTCCTTACTTGCTAGTGTACCTACATTTTCTTTTAACGTTAAACATGTAATCTTCAAAATATTCAAATGATATCAAACGTTATATGTGTTTCTGTAAACTGGTTTCAGGTTCACATGTGAAACACGTGGCATGTTTGACTCAGTTAGTTTACAGAAAATGTTAAAAGATGGCAGTGTGATCAAACACCAGTAAGCAGGGAACAAAAAGGGAAGCACAAAGCAGCTCGTTCCTTCAAAGAGATGAGAACAAAAGTCCACCCTGGAAGAGGCTGAGTCACTGTGTTGTTGTGACGAGTTAAGACGAGGCCATCTGGACAGTAAACTGCAAAGACGGCAGAATTGCTTGGTAGAATCTAAGAGGGGCGGTTTTAAGGGCCGGAGTTTGCATGATTTGTTTGTGGTTGTTGTACAGTTGTTGAGTGGCTTGGGTTTTACAGATTGAGATAGAAAAACGAAGGAGGAATTTGTCTTTCTGGGGAAGACCAGCAGTAAGAAAAGTTCAGAGTCATGATGATAACCTCAATGGTGGAATAAGAAAGTCTGAAATGTGAGGCTTGAGAGCAGCAGTTTGTAGGAGGTGAATAGAAATTTTACTGAGACTGCCTCGTACCAAGACGGACCAGATGTGTGCTTTGTCTTGGGAGATAAGGGCAAGGAGACAGAAGTCATTCTGTCGGTGTGAAGTGCTGTACAAACTGTTAGCGCAGTCTGAGGAGTATATGTGCTGTGAAGTTGAAACGGCTCCTCTTCCAAACACAGCCATGGAAAATATGCACAGCTTCATTTATGTGCTTTTTCTGCCAAGTTAAAGCCTTCATGGCTTTTCTGTGGCAGCTGGAGGGGTGTGACTTTGAGTAATGAACTTTCAAGGCTGCTTTGACAGCTCTGGTTTCACCCTTCACGTGCTGGATCTTTCTAGACATTTTAGCTTTTTTTAGTGATAGAAAAAAAAAAACCTTTGACAGTGTAAACGACTCGCGACAGCAGGTCTCTTGCTGAATTTTGGCGTTTTGTGTCATACAAGTTCAAAAGTGAAGGATTTATGCTCTCTCAGAGGTTCATGAAAATACCCAATTCTGAAACTTGCGTCATAAATTGACAAAATTAAACTAAGGCAAAGGAGCCAACTTTTGTTCTCTTGTGGATTTCAGGGGACTGGATTTAATTAAAACCCATGAAGACATGCCACAAACATCTGAATGTGAAAGGAAAGAGAAACTTTTTCTATGTAAATTGCAGATGCAGATGCAGAGCCTAAAAATGACAGTTTAGGATATGATGCACTACAGCCTTGCTCACAGCTTTGTGACGCTGCCTGCTGAAAGCTAAGCAGTATATTTGTTACAGTTACCATCTTAGCTCGCATGCTAACATTTGTTAATTGCACTAAACGGAAAGTTCTGCTGAGGCTGATGGAAAAACGGGATTTACATTACATTTCATTTAACTTCCTTACCTGAGCCTGTTGGTGCTGATGTAAACTGTGAGGAATCTTTCAGCAGCTAAAGGTAGCAGTAAGCATATTGTACATAATCTATCATTTTTAGGGATCATTTCTTTAAATGGGCCTTTTAGATTAAAGGTCCAATGTGTAGGATTTAGGGGCAGAAATGGTGTTTTCATTACCTTAGAATAGGCCTTTCATATCTGCATAGGGAGCGAGTTTCGCGCCCGCTGTAGATTCTCTACAGTCTTGGAAAGGGGGGGAGGGTCATTTGGTTCAGTAATCTCTCCACTAGATGCCAGTAAATCCTGCACACAGCTCCTTTTAAAGTGAAGAAGTGTTGTCAAGAAAGTTTATCAATCGTTTCCCTTGATTCATTAATCCATCTGCATGGATTTTTACATTAATATCTAATATCAATTAATCTTGTCTGCTGCTGAAAATACAACCAAATAGTAAATTCTCAGCTTAATACCAATTTTAAATCTTTGACACTAACTTAATTCCTTTTATTTGTCACTAATTGCAGTCCAGTACTAAAAGCATCTTGTTTCTGTTCAGGTTCGTTGGGGAGATAAAGGATCAACTGAAGAAGGAGCCAAACTGGAAAAAGCTAAAAACGCCCGAGTTGTGATGCCTGAAGAGGAGTTTGATCCATCGCCATCAAGGCCTTACTACAACATGCACAAAACTATCCGTCCCCAGAAGTGGTACTCCCCCATCAAGGTGCTCCCCTGTTTTTCCATTCATTTTAACTGCTTCAATTCATCCCCTCTGCCATTTTTTTACCAAATATATGTTTATAATTTACTCATTTTAAAGTGTTTTTATTATGAGTACATCCCTGAAACGGCTTTTAAATTCCTACTAAATATTACTTATCATGGTTTGACAAGAAATCATAGCTTAGGGTTCACTTGATGGCTTTTTCCAGAGCTTTTAAACAAATCTCATGCTCTTTCCAAGTTTGCTCAGTTGTCAGAGATGTATTACTGCCATAAAATGTAAGTTAAGGCATGGATCACATATGTAGAAGATGATTATTCCAGATGCTTTAAAACTGTTTCTGACATGTAGGCCTCTTCCTTACACTGTCGTCTTTCGATCATAACCTAGAAAATGTAAAAAATGTTATGTTTCTGGGAATGATGTTAGTAGGAAATAGTTTATAACATTTGCTTCCTCACACATTAGTCATCTGGATGAAGGGTAATATGAACCAGACATGAACTGAGCTAACCCCTGAACGTGGAATCTGTGCAGCTGGTGTTAATATTTGTTTATCTGTCTCTTTATTACAGTATATACAGTAGTTTTCAATGCAAAGAGACATCTGGAGCAAAAGACAATTTCTTGTCATTACTATAGTTTCTGCACTTGTTTGTCTTTTGAGGGACTGTTCAGCTCTACTGACTGTCATCTCTATACAGGGAAAACTGGACGCTCTCTGTGTATTCCTGAGAAAAGGCTATGACAGAGTGTCTGTGATGCGACCTTATCCCGGAGACAAGGTGAGAAATAGGATAACACAACCATGAGGGGTCGAGGTGTGATGCTATGAAAAGGTCTGTCACCATCATGGAAATGAATTGTCTCACAAAAAAGTCGGATCACAGAGTTAATTGTCGTTTCATTTTCATTTTATGCCACGATTACTGCATAAAGCCAAATCATAGTTTAACAACATACACCGTATGAAGAAGAAGAGCCATTTGTTGTCATTGGACATTGGAACATACAAATAAAAACTACATTTCTGTTTGCTTTTTAGGCTTTGTTAACAAAAATTGCACAGGACAGATATGACACAAATAACCACTTGAATATACAGAGCTGATTACTGAAGTATACAAAGAAATTACTGATAATGACAGGTACCAATAATCAAAATAAACGATGTACTATGGTGGCACTAACCACAGCAAGAGAAGAGGACGCAATGTGACGACGTCATTAAGCGAGACAAACCTCAAACGGTGGAAAATGATGTTGAAATAGTGATGGAAATATGACATTTCTGTTAATTTCATCCAACTGTTTTCATACGGATGAATACAAGAAATTCTAATGATTTTGCTCAATGATTGCTGTCAGCTTGTTATGTAATAATTGTATTGAGAAACAAAAATGAGTAACAGCCCTTTACACACGTAGTTATGTAGATTGATCACACGTATTCAAAACAAAGCAATTAATCGGATTGTGATCCAACTTTCAACTTTTGGCAGGGAGATATTTAAGAATTCAGAGAATTAATTCAGGACATCTGGAAATGTGGAACAGGGGATGTTTGGAGTGAAGGCTTAGGATCAAACAACAAAGCAGAAAGGAATTAGACCAAAATCTTATCTCCAGGACATTAATTGCAGTTTTTTCATAGACTAAACATTTTTAAGTCCAAACTGCTTCTAATCATAAGCCTATCGACTTCAAAGGAACTCTAAAGTGGCAGCGTCAGTAGAAAAAGCTAAAAACAACTGCAGTATAGTGTGGAGGTATGCTTCTCTCTGCAGAAGTCATTAAGAGTAGATGCTGCTTGCCTGCCTCCGTCAGGTCCGTCAGCATGGCCGGGCTGGCAGGAATGCCGTTTGCTTCCATGACACTCACTAAAAGAGGAATTTTCTCTTTCCATTTGCTGAGAGCCGTACCCCTCCAAACCTGCCAATCGCTGTCCCACAATAAAAAATGTTTATGGCATTTTCCTGTTTTAGTACATTCACTTTTCTTTCCATCTTGTTCATAATTAAAACACTTTCACTGACCTGTGATTACTTTATGTGCACTGATTACAGGGAAGGTGCATAAACTTCACCCGGAGCCCATCCTACCCTGCTCCTCGCTACCCCATCTACAACCATTCCTCCACACCGGTCTACACGTTGCCCCACAGTTACCAGCGTCATCCGTCAGAGGGCAGCCAGCTCTTCCATTTTCCCCCCTCGCCAACTTCAACCCTCCCTCCTTTGCCATCCACTCCTCCTCCATCCTCCACCAGCTCTCCCATGTACACGCCACCTCCAAACAGAGCGCTGCCCCCGTCCAACATGGGCCAAGTCTCTGCACCCCCGTCCCCAACTGGCTCTCTGCCACCTCCACCTCAGGGCCCACCTCCATGTAGAGCGCCTCCTCCATCACGCCCCCCTCCGCGCCCTAATCAGGAGAACCACTGATGGAGCCAAACATTTGAGGAGAAGGATCCAAGATTGGAAACCTGAAAAGACCTTTTCACTGTGTCTGTTGTTGATTACTTCCAAACAGAATGAAATTACAGTGACTATGTAGTTTTATACCACCTGTGTATGGCTCGCACATTATGTGCCATGAACTATGACTTTTTAGAAAGTCTACAAAGTGTATGTTTACTGTAAAAAAGCAAAGCTTTGGCTATTAAGTGCAATTGGAGTTTAGCATTTATTCAATTTTTCAGAAAATTTCTTCTTACCAAATATAAAATCAAACAATTGTGATGGAGCAGTATCGACTTTCACTTTAGCCTTTGTCTGATTTGAATTTTTGATCCTAACATCATCTTTTCATGTTTCACAGAGGTCTAAATAATGAAAAACAAAAATCTTGAGTTTAAAGTCTCAACTGCATCATGTGTTTTATACATGCAAGTCTGTTTGGTAAATGGAAAATGTATATTTTGTAAATGAATGTCTTTAAATCACAAAACATTTATGTACACTCATTGCATTTGATGGACGATGACAGTTTTGATGTTGAGGTTTTTTGGAAAATTGAGCAAAGCAAGGCTAGCCGTTTCCCTTTGTTTCAAGTCTTTATGCTAAGCTAAGCTAATCGCCTTCCAGCTCTAGCTTCACGTTCACTGTACAGCACAGCCGAATGTTTAGTGGGGATGATGCAATATAAAGTATGAGATGTCCCATATGAAAAAAGGTTTTCTATTTTCTTATATACATATTACCCTTTAAAAAGTAAGTAGTAAACTTTGTTGAACTTATTATATTTGTTTATGAAAAGAAAAATATTCATATAAGAAAACATATGCAAAATAGGCAACACCTACACGCACACGCAGCTGGGCACTAGCTCATACAAAAGCCAGATTTACGCAAAAAACTTTGATGGTAAAACAGCGACCAACAACATTGTTATTTACTCACAAAGCAGGCAATGATCTGATAGCAAGCACACACAAAGTAAATATGCAAACAATATAAAAAAGCAGATCTGCACAGGCTGTTATGAAAGCAGATTTACATTATATTTTGATTTTAAGGACGTTTACCGCTGACATGCTCCTATTCAGAGGCAATAAACTATTTGTTTGAAACGCTACTATTCACATTTTTAACTCAATTTATTTCCTTGATGACAGCATGTAATGTTTTTATATATGAATACAGGCTGACCTTTGTGGCTTCTCCAAAGAACTACAAGCATCATCAGCTACACCAGTGAGAGGCACGTGCCCACAACAGGAAGTAGAAGAAGTGCAGGGTGATGTGGGCTAGATTATGTAGTGTGCAAAAACAAAACCAAAAAAAACCAATCATTTAATTCATATAATTTCTCACCTTTAATATTGACCCAAAAATATGCTATAATTACAAGTCAAATAGAAGATAATGAAGCACAGTGTACTTTGAAGCTTCGAGTAAACATTTTAATCAGGTTCATGTAGCTTTTTTTATTTATTTTTTTGCCATAGCATACTGTCATTTCTATTGAGGGCGCAATGACCCATTTTTATCATAATTTATTGCCAATCGTTTTGTACCTCCCACCGCTCACTTATGAAAGTTTAATTAGCCTACCACCTGTGTGAAAACAGCAACAATAATACAGACTAGGATGGCAAGAAATTACAAAGGGGTCCCAGTACCCCCACGCAACTCAGACCAGAAGCCACATTGACTTTAGCCAAGTGTCCAAAGACAAATCAGACCTGAAGCTAGACCCATCCAAGGGAAGCATCCTGTTGTCTTTTGAAACTCCAACTTCACCAATTACAGTGAAAACGGACAAGAGTATCTTCCAGTAGGATTTTAACCAGTTGATTGATACACTGTGACATGATTGGCTGCTTCACGAAAGAAAGTGAACATCTTTCACACCACCCTTTGACATTTTCCTCATGTCTTTGGAAGATCTAGATTTGAACTCGTGTATTTTACCACCTGTGTAGCAACCCAATGCTTCCCACAGTGGGCACCATGTAAGGAACGCGTGGATACACAGCATTGGCTTGTGTTACTTACGAGTTAGGAGTTATTCAACAAAAAGCATTGACCTTTATCATAGCGCCCCCTAAAGGTTGACATGCGTCATTTCTTGTAAGAAAAGAACTTTCAAGGATCACTATCTTCTATGAAAATTTCCCCTTTGCACCGCGTAGGGTTGGGGCTCCCCAACCATATCTTTGGACAGAATAATATTAATAATCCAAGCAAAAACAATAGGCTTCCACCACCATTGGTGCTTCGATCCCTAATAATCAGGTCTGCAACAGTGTTTGTGTGTGTTTACAATTTTTGTTGCACATTTGCATCCTATTGGCGACTTCAGTGTACAGCACAACTGCAGGGTCGATCTCACTTGCAGAACAAAACCTGTTTGTGTTAAAGAACAATTCTAATCCTAAAACTTTTAGGCAATGTTCAGACTGCCAGCTCAAATTCATTTCTTTCTAAAAACTCAAGATTGTATCTGGAAGATTTTTTTTTCTAAATCTGGACAGTTTTGACCAGCTTGCGGGTCGAAGAAAAGGAGGGACATGCAGCTGCAAAGTGAGGTGGGGTTTTCATTTCAAATATTTCTATTTTTAAGTTGTTTTTAAAAATAAAAAAAATTCTTCCAGTGGGATGTTGTATTTTTCTGTTGGAGACCTGGTGATGTTTACTCGTCAGTCTTTGTCCTCTAAATCTGAATGAAGTCCAGCAGGACATGGTGGCTCCACATGCTGTCACAACTTTGTCTGCAAATGTAGCTCAAGTCAAAGTAGAAGCAGAGCACAAACTCTTGTCTTCCCATAAAATTTTGTTGGGCAATCTTTGTTTTTATCAAAACCAGATTATGAGGATTAAAGAAAATGCAGAGGTAAAATGGAAAAAAAAGATTAAAAATAAAGTTAATCCAAGATCACTACAAACATAATGTGTTTGCAGTTTCAAGAGAATTTTTCCTCCAGTAAAACCACATAAAACCCGTGAGTTACTGCTGAGTTACTGCTGAAATATCTTGAAGGGTACGTTGAATCTGTGAAAGACGAGCCTCTTGTTTTCATTCAGCGATATGCAAACTGTCATGTGAGCTTAGACTGATTCATTTTCCTAAACGTGGGACAAGAAGAGCGCATGGAAAATGTGGAAAGTGACCCAGATCAGGTCATGAGATGATTTAATCTCATTAAACCCGTCAGGATTTGAAAACATAAATGGATACAGATAGTTTTGGGAGGTTTTTAATTATATATTAGTTCAAGGCGGTGTGTAAAATTCACTGTGGTTAATAAACCTGCATCACAGTGGAGCTGATTAGCTGTGTGAGGTCAGTGATTGCCATTATTTGTTCAGGCAAGGTAGACAGTGACACTAGCCAAGTTGAGGCCACTGGAAAGCATATTTTTATATTGTCCTCCAATATATTTAAAGAGCAACATGTATGAGCAGCAGTTTTTTTTTTCTACTGTTACAGAAGGGATCATGATATTAAAGTATTATCACACAAACATTTGTGAAGTAAGGTCAGGAAGGGGAGCTGATTGCATCATCCATTTTTTGGGCAGTACTCAAGTTTATGGAGGAAATTAGAAAAAATATATAAACTGGTTGTCACATGCATGCACAAACAATGCTGGGAATGGTTTGGAGACAGCTTTTACATTGTCCTTTTGGAAGCGAGAAAAAAATATAAGATAGTAAAGAGAGTATCTAACTGTCCCATTAAACTGCCAAAAAAAAGTTGTCTTCAATCTTTTCAATTTCAGGTTAGGGCTTTGTTAAAGTGTTAAATGGCAGAAACACCTCTTCCAGACCTTCATGGCATTATAGTTGGATTTTGCCTTCATTTTTCTGCCTTTTGCCTGACTGCCTGCGTCTGGAGGTTTTGTCAGACACTCCTCCATGAGCTCACCGTCCACAGGACTGCGAGTCTGCCTGCGTACGTCTGTGAAAGCATTTCCAAATGAAGAAAAGAACTGAAACCAACAAAAAAGAAAAGAAAGAAAAACACATGGAAAAGGTATATTAGGATTTATTTTAGGAGATCTGAGTGGAATAAGCTTCAGCTGACTGGCTGCTCTGTGGCTTTTTACAAAATGCCAGACCCCAGTTAATTTTTTTCCCCCCTTTCTTTTGTGTTTGTCAGAGATAAAGAAAGACATTCTTACACAAAATGGAAGCAAATTGGCATGAATATGTTACAATACAAATATATTCAATTGTAACAGTATTGTTATTAAAACAATGAATAAGTTTACATTGCTAATTGAATTATCCATTCACATTCCAGCTGTATGCTCATTTCCTACGGTGCCAGCCAGGAAAGCAGAGCAGCAAATTCCAAGCTTTCTGAGTATCCACACAACTAAAATTTCCACCCTGCTGTTGAATGCCTCCATTAACCCCTCAAAGTGCAGTTTACATCCATGTCTGTCCAGACTTGTATAATATATGTATACTGAAGACTTATTTGGGCAACAAAGCAGATTTTGATAGAACAAAGTTGTTGCCATGTGTGGGAAATTTTGTCAGAGTATTCCGATCACATCACAGGAGCAGAAGGGACGTATTGTCTCAGTTACCTTTTACCACCAAAGTCTAACCAGTTCATCCTTGAGTTCATGTGAACATTTGTGCCAAATTTGGAAAAAAAAAATTCTGAAGACATTCTTGAGATATCACATTGACAAGAATGGGACAGACAGACAATCCGAGAACGCTGGTGTGGTCGGAGGCAAAAAAAAAAACTTCTTCTGAATCATGACACGAACAAAAGAGAACGACCTCTTTTTTATCAATTTATTGCACATCATATTGGTATGAACAAATCCGATCACAGGACTCAATCTGTAACGGCTGTAGAATCAGCTGCACAGTGACTTTCCAGAGGTCACACATGTCCATGATATAAAACTCAAACAGTTACTCTGTAACTGATGTCTGTAATACTTGCTCCCTGACAGTTTTATTATTCATGTCTCTGATCTTTAACTTTATGGCTTATTTCCATATTGATCATTTTTGATGTTCAAGATCATGAGAATGATTTACATTTGGTTATGCATTTTGAAATAATCCTATAAATAGCATTTAGTGGATGAGTCTAAAACACTAAAACGTGTATCAGTATTGTATAAACCTAAATTGTGTTAATGATTATTTGCTTTCTTTCCAAGAATGAAATAAGCTAGATACTACTCCCAGGTCTGTACAGCAAAGCAATGGAAAGTAAGGGTTCATGGGGTGCTGCAGCACCTCCTGGCAGAAGGTAAAGGACCTGCACATTCACAACTATGAAATAAAAAAATACATTTAAAAAGGGATTTCATAATAGTGGACCTTGAGTTAAAAATGTTCAGTCTGGCTAGAAATTATCTTTAAGGTCAGACAGACAGGTCAAAGGTCTCACCTGAGGGGACCACAAACTAAATTATGATGTTTCTGATTTCTCTCTGAAGCCACCAAAAATTGTCAGATCATAAGCAACTGACAAACACCTAGAGAACGCCATGTTTGACATACTCTTAGCCTGTAAGAGAGCACGTAGCTAATGTTAATAAAAGGCTGTCGGGATGGCGGCTAAATAACTTGACAGTGTTGATCCTCATCTCAAATTAATCTTCAGGTTCCCAACTTTCAGATATTACACAACATCTATATGGCATGCAATTTTGACCTTAAAAGGCGCAGATGTTAGTCAATTAAAATTGCATTTTAAAAACGGAAAAAAAAAAACAAGAAAAAAAAACCAAGACAGACTAAAACTGCATTCAATTTTGATTAAATTAATTTTTTATTAGCACCAAATCACAAATAATTCTCAGGGCACTTCTCATAGTAAAGTCCTTAAAAGATAACTTTACTACATTAAAGAGAAACCCAACAATTCCCACGAGCAATAGTGGAAAGGAAAAACTACTAACGGGAAGAAACCTCGAGCAGAACCGGACTCAGAGGTGAGCAGCCATCTACCACGACTGGTTGGGGAGAGAACAGTATACAACAAAAACAAGGTAGTTCAAAGTGCTTTACAGAGGCATAGAAACCACCAAATTTGGGTGGTGATGATCTTGACAGCCACAAAAATACAGTCAAAGAGGTCAATAGTTTAACAAAGCACAACTGTTGCTTTGGAGAAGTACTAAACGGTACTATGATGGCCTGGTATCCTGTTTACCAGTCTCTACTCAAATAAAATGACACATAGCTATGAAATATTACAATTAGAATAATATGGTAGTCTTTAAGCCAGTGTCCACGCCCGTGCATAATGGATGTGCACATGTGAATATGTGGTTAGGTGGGTGTTGTTCCCAGAAAAGATTTATTTTCAGTCTTCAGTTGCAGCTATAAGCTGCTGCTGATGATATCATGATGAAATTAGGCAGACCAACCTCTCCTGAGTTGATTCTCAGCATGTTCTTCAGTGGATTGTCAGAGGGATGGGTGGCAAGTCTTCAGGGGTCCTCATGCTGGGTCAAAACAAAACATCTTCATCAAGCTCTGTATTTGGCAAACTAATATCTGCAACACCTTACTGACAGATTGCGGACAAACAAAAAAACAGACCTTGTTTTAGCCTCTTTTTACCGTTCCTTCGTTTTAACTGTATAATGCCAGTCACTAAATGTTAGTTATGCTTAACTACTTTTTCAACAAGGCCTATTTAGCTGTATTGTTGAGAGAGTATTTACAATTACAGCCCTGTTTTTACAATATTGCTTAGTCTTAGTAATTTGACATTTTAATATAACAAACAGCCGACAGTGGTGGTAGTAAACTTAAAGCCATTTTGGATAATTGAATGTTTTTCCCCAAGCCAATTGGCTACCTACCCAAAATGCAAAGCTGTTTTTTAACATGAGCTGACAGTAGAAAACAAAACACTACAATCACAACTATTAACTAATTCTGACATTGTTGCAATATAACTCAAGGGCAATGCTGGCAGTAAGCCAACAACCGAGAGAGATATTTGTCTGAGCAAATTTATATCGGTAACAGCAAGTTAGTTGACATTATCACCTACTCTAGCCAATCACTAATGAAAACAGACATGTACTGTTGTGTACACAATGTTACTTACACATTAAGGAGGAGAAGCTGGTTCCTTCAGCAGCTCTTGATGCTCTCCATCTCAAATTCAGCGGCGGATATTCTGGAAGGTCATTTTCACAATGTTTTGTTGGTGGTCACCGTCTTGTCTCTAGAAACTTGGGGAGGGCCAGTAGTATCACAGGGAGGGACTCCTACATTCATGCACAACTGGACCGTCTATCAAAACAAAGAACAGGAACGCTTAGATTAAAACAGTTTGACTTCATCCTCTGCTAAGGATGTCATTATTTCTCTATACAAAGAAAATTGTACACAACCTTTAGGACATCACTGGGTCACCGATATGGTTATCAATGAGGGCATGGCCCAGCTTGGCCTCCTCTTCGTACGGGAAACGGCTGAAGCAACTGCAGACGCCATATTGATCCATGAGCTCACTCGAGACAAAGTCCTCTGACAATAACATGGATTGCATCCTGTAATGATTAAACTAAAAAGAACAACAACTACATATATATCAAAAACATTAAGCATTTACTATTGAAGGGGCTTCTCTGATTATACTTGAATGCTGATGCATTAAGGACTGCAATTCTGATTCAGCCCATAGTTGCAATTTTGAGAATGTCAATATAAATAAGTAGCAAGTTGTTTAATGGTTTCAACCCACTATCAATTACAATTTCATTGTCACTGTTGTCATCCTCATCACCACTAGAAGGAAAATTGAGAACACACCCAAAACCAGATATCAAAATTTCTTCATTATTTAAGCCTTAAGTTGTCACTCTGCCAGGCTTACTCCCTACTAAGAACCACCCTCAGCCCCCTACCCTTCCCCAAACCATCCCATGTGGTAAGAAATGGGCAAAACATTGTGACTAAATGTTGTCAGTAATTGACAACTGTATCCTAACGACAACGCTTTTCAGGGGCAAGATTAAATACCCCTGCTGGGAGGCCTCCCAACATGCTGGGCAAAATTCTTAAAGTGAAATGAAGAATTTGGATGCAATAGGCCTACTTTTGGAATTAAACTTGGAAAAGCGAGACCAGACAGCATTTACCACAATAAAGGAATGAATGCTGAGGCACAATATTAAAAAATTTGAGTGGTGATGATCTTGACAGCAGTACAAATACACTCATTGAGCACGCATGCTCAAAATGGCAGAATGAACCAGGCTTATTACCAAAGGAAATCCGCAATGATACATCATCCATGGGCTGAATAACTACATGAAAGAGGCAAATTCAAATACAGTAACAACCAATTGATCTAATTTATCAAATCAAGATTAATGTTCTTTTGAAAAAAATTCATAAGGAAATGAAACCCTTTGCAAATGACAGTTCAAGTCAAAGTAAAAGAATCTGAAATTGTTGTCAGATGGACAATTTTTCTCAGCCTTGGTCAAAGAAGCCCCTTGACTAATATTTAAAATTGTTTGGGCCAACTAAAAAAGGTTATTGCACCAATAGTAACTGAAGCTGATTGGATGGAGACAAAGTCATAGCATGGTGGCCACATTGGATAGACAGAGGTATGTAGCATGCCATGCAAAAAGAGTAAAGAATGAATGAATGAATGAAATAAATAAAGAGTATCGGAAAAGCAGAAGCCATGATGAATGAAAGTCAAGATTGATTAGCTATAGGGACAGAAATACTGACAATAGACTGGTAATAGATAGTGACAAAGGAAAAACACAAAAATAAAGAAAAGTGAGACTTACAGGTTTGTAGATCTACTTCAGTCCAACTGGGATGAGTCATCACAATGTCAGCATCAACTAGGTTAGTGAGCTGACATGGTACACTATTGAAGTGAGTGGGTGGTGTTTTGGCTGCTACCAGGGCCAAAATGTAGCTGTACCCTTAAGTCATGATCTACATTTTGAGTTCTTTAATTTTGTGCAGATATATTTTGCCGATTGTAGTAAAATGACAGCGCTTTAATTTACTGAAGGATAAGTTAAGGTGTCTGCGCTTTTCTGACAGCTGTGGAGGATGAAGCTGGCAGGGTTTGAAGCTACATTCATAAACAGTAATGTGCTCAATTGCCAATGTGCATAGGAACAGATAAGAAAAGCTAGCGCTTAAAATGTATTATTGCAGCGCCAAGCTGCTTAGTGAAAAACATTCATCTAAATTAAGTTAGGCACATTGGTTCACCGTAGACATCGATATGTCAATTTGGGTGGGTGAATGAAGGACGGTGAAGTTTGTAGAGGCCGAGGGACGGCGGCCGACAGTCATGGCACAGCGGCCATGTGGAGACCCAGCATTAAGGAATAAAATCGACACGTAACTTTTTGTAGATCATGCCTACAGTTTCAAAGTTGATGGATGACAAAAATGGACAATGGAGTTTGTGGAGGCTAAGGGAGAGAAATATCGGCACAGCAGCCGACAGTCATGGCACACGGGCCAAGCAAAAACCCAGTGTTAAATTAATAAAATTGACATGTACCTTTTGAAGACACTTCTTGCTTCAAACTTCATGGACAATGGTGTATATACACACACATGGTCAAAGTGGCCATGTTGAGCAGAGACAGGGCAAGAGATCGGCATGGTGGTTGACACAAGGCAAAGTCATGGCACACAAAGAAAGAGAAAAAAAAATAGAAAAAAAAGTTATTTTTGTAGATATTCCTGGTGAAAAAAAAAGTTAGTGCACTAAAACTGATTCAAACGGTAGACATGACACCATAGCACAGTGATCAAAACCTATTAGATGCAAACACAAAAGCCTTATTGGATAAGCTTTGACAATCTCCCATCTGAATAATGACAGATTGGGGAGAAAGAAGAAAAACAAGTGGAAAGACAAAGCAAAAGATTGTAGGATAAGTTCAGGCCCCAATGGCCAAATCAAAGCACAACAGACAAGGTAATTAATCACATGTGATGAGATAGAATGCAAAGTCATAGCACGGTGGCTATGTTGGAAAGATAGACTGGCATCAAGGCATCAAAAAATAAATAGGAGACTTACAGTTCGAAGCGCTTACTGCTGCTGCCTAAGGGTGAAGAAAACAAGAGTGAGTGAAGCTTCCAGCCTATAAAGTTTCCAACTTAATGGGCCCTATTTTTGTGGTGGTGCAATGACAGCTTGGTAACTTCCTGACCAAATTTACCTTGTGCATTTGGGGAAATTTGATGAGCTGGTGGGAGGACTGATGCAAACAGGTGAGGTGTTCTTTTAAAATACAGCAGTGCAAATTATATTTAACTAGTAAATGACTGGGATCAAAACCAAATCCGTTTCTGGAGCTGCTGCACCTTTTGTCAATTCAAACTAAATGCTTACAAATGAACACTAATACTCAGAAAAGTTTGTCTAAATGTAAATAAGCCATTTATTAAACAGTGAAACTCAGTGTTGTGCCAAAGCAGAGTTCACAACTATCTACTGTAAACAACATTAAATCATGTGTAAATGGCACTACAGCAGCTACAGAAGAACCTCAACTTTGCATCAGACTGGTGCCTCATGAACATTTTTTGCAGGATATGTCAGATTATAGTGGCTCATTAGTAGCGCGTCATAGTTTCCTTTCCAAACACAATGGCCACATTTTATAGTGTTGCAGTCATTTATAAAAGATGCAGAGGAATTAAAACTGAAATGGCATTTGATTGAAACGGCAGGTTAACATAATTATGCCACCAACCTTTCACAGTTCAATATGGAAACTTAAAATCAGAAGTGGGGTTGTACCATGAACAGCCATTTAAAAAAATTTAAAAAAAATAGAAATATGTTAAAGCCGCAAGCCAACACACCCAAAAGGATTTAGGCAGTATGAATACTGTTCCAGACACAGTTAATTGTAGACCGTTAATGACCTTTGAGGGAGTTTATGAAGACGGACTGGTCCAGTCGACTTTCTCTACCTCCTTCCTGTTGTGCTCAAAGACTGTATGTGAAAATGCACCTGGTCTCTGTGTCTGAACAGTGCTGAGGGCCACTAGGATTTGGCTCCATTAGGCTCTCAAAGAGGGTCAACAAGTTCTTTCCACAAGAAGTTTGCTCTATTCACTCCTGATCAGTGGTGTGGTGGTCCTTGTGCCAGACTTGAGGCTTTGAACTGGCTGTTCACAAGCCAATGGATGTTCGCATGGTGGGTTGCCACATGGTCTTGCCGCACACACCTGTAATCAATGAAGCACATTGTGGTGAGTTGAAGGATCAGAAAAGGCGAAAATAGCAAACATTTGTTTCTATAAAAAGCTTTCAAAGCTGGCTGTAGCTCAATATTGATGCATAAAACCTCTCCAAATTAACTACAGGGAAACTTAAGTGACATTAAGCAACAGTTTAAAAAAAAAAAAAAGGAATATGTTAAAACTTTTTTTTTTTTAAACGGTTGTAGTTTTATCCTGGCGCATATCACAAATGCAACATTTTAGGCCTACAGTATAAAAACACAACTTCAAAAGTAAATCAACAGGCAAATATTGTGGGGAAACACTGTACAACAGACCCTGAGATAACCGTGGAGCCCAGAGGAGCTGGAGCACTAATGAACCTTCTGTCCAGCCGCTTATCAACATCTCAGCGCGGCTGGAATCAGCCATACCTGCGTTCAATTTAGTCAAATCAGCTAATCAGCAAGTCCATCCTAAATTACGTCACTGATTACGGCTCTCCCGCCCCTCACAGCCTGTAAAGTTAAGCAGAATTACGCCGATTGCTATGACTTTCTGTACAGATTTCAAATGAAAACCTCTTTATAGTCTGCCAAGACATGGCTGTCTCTCAATTCTAACTCGCATACTCACATTTGCTATTTTGCGTGCATAAATACATTCACGCTGACAAGTTTAGTGACATGCAGTGGACTATGAGTACCAGAATAGTGCATTCAAAACTGTAAAAAAATATTTAGTTTGAAATTCTGGACACTTCCGTCCCTCAACAATCGTAAACTACTGGAAGAGGAGGGGCCACAGACATGTTATTGTGTGCATAAAACAGAGGCAAACACCTTTATTTTTGACAAAAAATAAGTAACTGAAAGATCTTTTGGCTGATGCATTCAAATGATGCTTTAATTCTCAGTAAGTGTGAGATTTGAGACAACACTACCATGTGAGATAGAATGATTACTCTATTTAAGAGAAGAACAGTGTTCCAGCAGTAGTTCTCCTAAATGATAAAATGCATATATCAAGAATTTATTTAAAGAATGACACACACTTGGATTCAGCCTTTACAAGCCATGTAAAATGTATTCAGCCTTCTTTATTGTTTATATTGCTGCTGTCACACAGGCTGCTTCAACATTAAGAAAAAAGTGATTGGAGGTACCAAACAATTGTCAATAAAATATGAAAACGATGTGCTTCCAATAATAATAGTGTTGCAAAATGAAACAAACAAAAAAAACGCCATGACCATTTTTATTGAAAATAAAACCTTTCCTTATTATTAGTTATTTGATGATCAGCCCTTTTATTTCTGGTTATCACCCCTGTACCCTAACCCTAACTCTAAAGTCACTTCTGACACAATTCAAACAACAATCAGCCACCAATTTCTGCAATTTAAGGTCACCACGGGACCACTTCAAATAAACTAAATCAGAGTCATGCAACTCTAAT
The DNA here is from genome assembly GCF_022577435.1 of Embiotoca jacksoni. Classification (NCBI taxonomy): domain Eukaryota; kingdom Metazoa; phylum Chordata; class Actinopteri; family Embiotocidae; genus Embiotoca; species Embiotoca jacksoni. Next base: position 9,234,901 of record NW_027185230.1, read on the forward strand.
TTAAAGGTCATCACAGGACCACCTCAAACCCAAACGGGGACCAAATAACTCCAATTTAAAGGTCCTCACAGGACCCCGTTTAAAGCCCTATTCAGGGACTACAAAAACTACAGTTTAAGGTCACCATATGACCCCTTTAAAAACCTAACCTGGATTAAAGTTGCCACCTGACTCTTTCAAAATAAAAGCAACATTTCTTCAAAGTAACCTGGAGTCTGCAGTCATTATTAGACCTTTTTACAATCTAACCCGGACCAAGGACCCGCTTGTGACGATGTCACCACCAAGAAGACCTCATCCTAACACCTCAGAGTTGACAAACAAGTTAGGAGAGCTTGACTGGCATGGGGTGGCCTGTGCATTTACCTTTGACTCTCTTTACCAAACTGCTGGACTCAATGAGAGGCCACCAGGGGGAGTCATTGTGATTCAAAAAATACAAAAAATGTAACCAGCTCGTGCCTCGGATAAGCGGCTCTCCCCTAAACTACAGGTGAATATACTCTGAGGTCCTTACTCAAAGAATCTTCCTCGTCAACCTTCTCCACTTCACTCCTTCTCTGCTTCTGGCCCTTGGGCCCCCTGTGGCTCTCTGGAGCTCTCAGAGGGCCCCTAGGGTACGAGTACGAGATGTTCCCACCTAGACGGGTGGGACCCTTCTGTGACTCATTTCTCCTTCCACCTCCTCTCTGCTTCTTCAACCCTTCTCATCCTCTCCCTCCTCCCCACCTTCCAGCTCATCCTCTCCCTCCTCCCCACCCTCCATCTCATTCTCTCCCTCCTCCCCTATTTAAATACTGTGCCCCTCCTCTCCGGCTTCAATTGAGGCCTTTCAGATACATCTGTTGGGTTTAGCTGTTCATTCCAGTGTGGTGTGGAGAAGGGCAAAGCAGAACCAGCACCATTTGGGGGACTCTCTGGGGAGGGATATTGTGGGTGGGTTTGGGGTCCAGTGACAGAAATTTAAAAAAAAAAAAAAGAAAGAAAAGAAAAAGCAGACTGTCATTCCAGTTCATGCAACATAAAGATTATGAACAAAACACACACAAAGGAAAAACACAAGATATATTAGTAGTATTTTAGTTTTATTTCCTCTGCATCTTTTATACTGCAACACACTGTAAAATATGGCTATTGTGTTTGGAAAGGAAGCCATGACACACACTACTAATGAGCCACTGTAATCTGACATATCCCACAAAAAAATATGTCATGAGGCACCAGTCTGAGGCAAAGATGAAGTTATTCTGTAGCTGCTGCAGTGCCACCTACACGATTTAATATTGTTCACAGTAGATAGTCGTGAACTCTTTGCTTTGGCACAAAATGAACAAAAAAATGTAAAACAGATTATTATATTAGATTGAATTATATTATTACATTAGGGGCCACAATCCCAAAAATATGAAACTAATACTCTTTGTTAGAAAAAAAAAAAGATCAAATTATCTTATTAAAAAAATTAATGAAATTTCGACCTAATAGTTATTATATTTGTCTGAATTTAAACAATTTATGATTTCCAAACACCTAAGTTTCATGGTACACTCTGTGGCCTATCAATGTAAAGTTAATTACAACATTTCGCCACTAGATGGAGCCAAACACATCGCGTCTCTCCTCAATGGCGGACACGGATCAGGTGACCAGAGTAAATCAGGAAGTCAGTTTGTCGTGCTGTAAAGTTTAAAGGTCTGTGGACTTCTGCTCCCCTGTGCCAGACCTTTAGATTTTCACGTTGCTATAGTTCTCTGGACAGCATATTTTCTTTGTTAAGCATTTTGATTAGAACCGTTCTGTCGACACTTTTGTTCATTTTTGCTTAAATAAACATTATTTTAGTTTAATCCTCCCTTGTGCCATTTGTTATGATCACGGAGCAGGGCCATAACACTTCAAACCACGTGTTCATCATATTTTTAACAATTGGATTTGTAGATTTTGTTTCTCCAAATTTGATATTGTATCTGAATATAAGTATAAGGGCAGAGGCAAACATAAGCATTCTGATTGCATTTCTTTCCACTGTTGCAAAATAGAACTTAATAGATCCAAGTTGTGCCGCCCAATAGTGCCAGACTATAAGAGGCACTTCAAACCTGCTCTGCTGTAAAGACAGATGGATTCTAGCACCTTTATCTTTCCAAATAAATTCAATGAATAGTTTTCTCACTTTTTGAAAAAGATCATCATTTCTGCATCGATTTCTGCATGTGCCCATACAGCTATTGCAAATGATTCAGTTGCTAAAGTAAATAATAGCGGGGATACGGCGCAACCTTGACGGCATTCCTCTTTTAACTGCAGTCGGTTTTGATATAATTCTCTTTGTTAATATTTCTGCCATAGAATTTAAATCCAATAACTGAACCCGTTTTAGAAAAGTGTTCCCACATCCAAATCGTTCCAGAGTATTAAGAAGATGAGGCCATTCCACCTTATTGAAAGTCTTTTCAGCTTCTGAAAAGAGGAAGATTTTATCTGAGGTATATTCTAAGCTTTGAAAATGTTAAGGAGCCTTCTCACATTATGGAATCCTAATAATAAAACCGTTTTGATCTAATATGTACAACACTGACATTTAGTCAGGTCGACTACCGAAAACATTTGTAATGGTGGTTTCAGTGAATTTTATTTACATTTTTTGGAAAAAAAAAATCTATTGGTAGCCCATCTGGTCCTGCCATTTTACCAGATTTCTTGCCATCAATAGCTCTACCTATTTCCTCCTGTTTAATATCGGCCTGTGTTTTTTGAATTCCAACTGTAAAGCTGTTGTGGCCTTAATTCTGAAAGAAAATAAACAGCAGGGATGAATTAAGAGATTGTTTTTAATTCAAATTCACAGGTGACATGTCACATGTGGCATGTCACGTGACATTCCATGTAACTACCCATGTGACATCCCTTGTGATGTGATGTCACAAGGAATCAAAGGATTCTAGAAGACCACTCCCACTTGCCACACCCACTTTCCATGTACATTCAGTTGGAGAATTTCAGACGGTCAGAACACACCGATCGTCAGCACACACACACACACACACACACACACACACACACACACACACACACACACATCAGAGAGCATTTGAGACTCAAGAACAGTGGAAAGTGACTTCAACACGTAGCGAACAACCAATCAGGAGAGAACTGATTGTATTGGAAGCAGAAATGGAACAAAACCAGAATCAGATCCAAAGTAAATCAATTGTAACTGAGGAGCAGCTTCGCCTACACTTTGACCAGGTAATCGAGGCTATGACAAAGAAGCTGAGGGACCTTACAGATGCTATTTCTGAGGGCAGCAACAAAACCAATGAGATGGACATGGAGCCCTCCACTGGAGATCAAGGCGAGGTCCAGCCCCAGAACTCTACTGCTCCCGTTTCTGTTCAGCTAACTCTGCCTCCAAGCATTTCTGAGGTGGACTATCTGAAACAGAAGGTGGGGAACCATAAAAGAGTCCTGGAGAGGACCAATGACCGTCTACAGGAGGAGCACAGGATGAAAAAAATGTCAGAGAGCAAACGACACTACAACCGGAAAAGGCTCTGCATGGTGGAGAAACCACTGCAGGAGGAGCAACACCTGAGACTCCGCAGTGAGCAGGAGCTGAGGAGGCACAAAGACATCGTTGAAGGTTTGACTCGCTCCTCCAAAGCTGACAATCCGGCTGAGTCCAGCGTCGCAAAGAGAAGCAAGGAGGAGCTCGTGTGTGCACTTCAGATGGAAAAGGTTAGAGCTGACGTCCTCGAGAGGGAGATTAAGAGCATCAAACGTCAGCAGGAGGAGGTCAGCAGGGAGAACGAGACACTGCATGAGCTGAAGATCCTGAAAAAGCAGTTGGACAACAAGACCAACTCCTGCCTTCAACTGTCCACCAAACTTAAAGCACAGGAGGTGGACAAGCAGTCTCTGGAGGAGAAGTGTTACCAGCTGACAGCCATCCTCCATGAAGCCAGCAGCAACAAGGACGAGGAACCCTCCACCCAGCCAGGAGAGGTGAGGGCCGTCCAGGGAGACGTCCAGCCCAAGCACCCTGCTACTTCTGTTCAGACAAGACCGCCACAAAACGATCCTAAACAGGTGGAGTATCTGAAACAGAAGGTGGACAATCATAAAAGGTCCCTGCAGAAGATCAAACGCCATCTTCTAGAGGAGCAAAAGAGGAGACACAGGGCCGACAACAACAGGTACTGTGACTGGAAAAGAATTTGTGTGATGGAGAAGCAAATGCAAAAGGAACAGCACACAAGACTCTGCTATGAAAAGGAGGTGAGATGGTACAAAGATGTCATCGAATACTTGAGCCGGTTCTCCAGACATGAGCGTCTGGTTGAGTCCAGTGACATGAAGAAAAGCAAAGGGGAGCTTGTGTCTGCGATCCTGAAGGAAGAGCAGAGGGCTGAACGACTCCGGACACAACTAGAGAACATCAGACTCCAGCAGGAAAAGGCCAGCAGGGAGAACGTCACTCATGACAAGCTGAAGGAGCTGATAAACCAACTGGAGGACAAGAACAACTTCCACATTGAACTGTCCACCATGCATAAAGCCCAGATGGCGGACAATCAGAATCTGACAAGGAAGGTGGAGGAGCTAACGAAGCAGCTGAAGTACCCCGTCAATCACCAGCCCGAGGTCGTCTCACAAGGGTCCACGTCAGAGGGCAACGTAACAACGGTCTCTACACCTGGAAAGACCTCCACGCTAGAAACCATGTCAGAGGACTCTGAACCGGAGGAGGACAGCAACCGCAATTCTGTCCTCGTCCTACAGGAGTCTACACCTGAGGACAACTTTACAACGGTTTCTACTCTGGAAAAGATCTCGAAACCACAAGAGGGCTCACCTCCAGAAGAGATCTCAACTCCAGAAGAGATTTCAACTCCAAAAGAGATCTCAACTCCAGAAGCGATTTCAACTCCAAAAGAGATCTTAACTCCAGAAGCGATTTCAACTCCAAAAGAGATCTTAACTCCAGAAGAGATTTCAACACCACCAGAAGTTTCTGAAATAGTCAAAGTCTCTCTTTGGAGACGGTTTAAGAAATCCGTCACACCAGCACATCACCGCAAGTACAAACATCTTAAGCAAAGTATTTAGTATTTAGTTAGTATTTACTTAGTGTTTAGTTAGTGTTTACTTAGTATTTAGTTAGTGTTTACTTAGTATTTAGTTAGTGTTTACTTTGTGTTTAGTTAGTATTTAGTTAGTGTTGAGTTAGTTTACTTAGTCTTTAGTCAGTGTTTACTTAGTGTTTAGTTAGTATTTACTTCGTGTTGAGTTAGTGTTGAGTTAATGTTTAGTTAGTGTTTAGTTAGTGTTTAGTTAGTATTTAGTTAGTGTTTACTTAGTGTTTACTTAGTATTTAGCTAGTGTTTAGTTAGTATTTAGTTAGTGTTTACTTCGTGTTTAGTTAGTATTTAGTTAGTGTTGAGTTAGTTTACTTAGTCTTTAGTCAGTGTTTACTTAGTGTTTAGTTAGTATTTACTTAGTGTTGAGTTAATGTTTAGTTAGTGTTTAGTTAGTATTTAGTTAGTGTTTACTTAGTATTTAGTTAGTTTTTAGTTAGTATTTAGTTAGTGTTTACTTAGTATTTAGTTCGTTTTTAGTTAGTGTTTACTTAGGGGTTAGAGGTCAGGGGTCAGGGTTTAGGGCTAGGGCGTTTTCATGGGTTTTCTCCAGGTACTCCGGTTTCCCCAAATGGACGCTGAATAACCTGTAACAACTTAAATAAATTCTGTAGTCCTCCATAAGTGGTGTAGCTGTGTCTCTGTAGAGAAGTACGTATTCTTCCTAGTCAAGTGTGTCGGTGGCTCAGTGGTCACTGTGCAGGTCGAACAACTATAACGTCTCTCTGTTACAGCCACAACACTGTTACATGTAACAGTTGCTCTGTCACCGAATGTTTCTTTTCTGTACAGGTCCTGTTCACACCAGCAGAGAACATGCTGCTGTGTATTTGAGGGGAAAAAAGTTCACCTCTAAAGTCCCATGAAACAATAACAGAGCCACTTTAAATAAATCATGAATCTTCAGCTCAAATCAGCTGTCTGTCTGACGAATTACATCTTTTCATTGGGTTATTTATGATTTTCTAAGCACTGACAATTCTGTCCTTGTGCATGATAATTTAACGAACCACAACAACTCACGGTAGCCCACCAAAATGGTGGTTGAACGGCGAGATGCTCCTCAGGAGAAAGTGAGAACCTTCTCATATATTATTTTATTTTATTAATAGGGTTTTCTTCTGGTAATTTGGGTGAAGCGACCCTTTAATACATCTCAATGAAGCGCTTTGAAGTCTCAGAGAAGAAGAATACAATCAGTATAGTTTGAATTTTTTTCCATAATTTGGACAACATGCTATAGTATGACACAGTGGTGCAGTGGTTAGAGCAGTTGCCTCAGATAGATGTAACTGGGTTCAATCCCCACCTGTGGCATGCATGTCAGTTCAGAAAAAGTCATACTGCTTCATAATCCTATCATAAAATCACAATGCCACTTAAAAAAGTTAGATTAGAGTTAGTTAGATAAACCAGTTACTGCTAATACTTTTTTTTTTTTTTTATCATGGAAACAGTAATGGGGAGGTTGCGTGGCTGACGTGGAGAGATTTTACAGTAGGACTAAAGGATACCGTGTAATAATTTAATGTAATAATTTTTTTATTTAATCTCGTCCATACTCCAGAGCAGAAGGTGGCGGTACTGCACCAATAAACTGGATGCCAAACGCTGTCAACAGGAAGAAGCAGCAGCAGAAGAAATGACATCATATTATCTGTGTTGGGTAAATACAGGTCCTGAATGTTTTTTTTCTAATCCTTTCAGCGCCCATACTCTAAATACAGCATCTATTCTTTCCCGATATATGACTGTACTGCGACAGTATACTTCAAGCTCTTTAAAGTACCTTTTCACTTCACTTCTGGGGCCTCTACTCAGGCTCGTGTGCTGTCTTTGCTTTGTTTCTGTCTTCCAGCACCATTGGTTCCTGGATTGGCTGTGGAGTCATCAGAGCAACTGGAGCCAGCTGGCCACTGTCTCCTAGTTGCTTAAAAGCCACCACCTCCAAATAGGGATGGGCGATAGCAGACTTTTTAAGTTCGATACGATACCGATACTTTTAGTTAGAATTTTACAGATACCAATACTTTCTTAAATGGGGATGTGATTTTTCATAATAAATGATAGTTTTTAGAAAAAAAAAGTTCATTACACTTACATTAATACATAAATTATTCTCATATTTTACCTCAAGCAACCAACTGTGGAAGTTTCACTGTGATATCTATTAGTTTATTTATTACTCTAGTAACCTGTACTGTCTGGCCTTAAAATGAAATTGTGATAAAGATGTTTTGGAATTTAGGGCAGACCCCTGGGTTGTTTTTAAATGCTTAAAAACGTTACTACTGTTGCAGCTGTGTGGCACCCTTTTGTCACAGTTCGTGCATCTTCCTGTGATTTTGTCTTCTAATGAAAAGCAGCACCACACCACGCTACGTTTTCTCTCTGCCATTCTCTCCGGCGCTCATGTTGAGTAAATTCAATATGCGCAAGAGAGGTGTGCAGTTGGCACCTGCACAGTGCGCGCTCACTCACTCTATCCTCGTGCCTCATTGGTTCCCACGGTCATGTGACACGGAGCAACAACTTTTAGCATAAATATGACAAACTTATAAAAAATATAAACATTTGGAAGTGATGCAGCCATCCACGTTTTGTATTTATCGATATTTAAAAAAAAAATTCAATACCAAATGAGTAGCTTGTAAGTATCGAAGTATCGATCCCGCAGAATCGATGCGCCCACCCCTAGTTTAAACGTCGCTACCACGACCCTATCTGTGGTAAAACTAAAACCAACTCTACATTAACAGCAACCTAGCCCGACGCGCTAACCATAACCAAATCAATGAACCGCGCTTAATTTAACATCCTAACCAGCTGGTTTCTATCCAACCTTAACCGTTTCCCACTCTGATGCCCAAACCTAACCCAAATCTTAACCGTCTCCCCCTCCGACATCTAACCCTAAACCTAAACCTAACCTCTGCGTATAAACCCAGGCTCAGGGTCACTGCAGGGCCCCTCTCAGCCAAATCACAAGCAAATAACTCTAAAGTCACTTATGACACAATTCAAATAACAATCAGCCTCCAATTTCTGTGATTTAAGGTCACCACGGGATCACCTCAAACAAACTAAATCAGAGTGAAACAATTATAATTTAAAGGTCCTCACAGGACCCCCTCTAAAGCCCTATTCAGGGACTACAAAAACTAAAATTTAAGGTCACCATATGACCCATTTAAAAACCTAACCTGGATTAAAGTCGCCACCTGACTCTTTCAAAATAAAAGCAGTATTTCTTCTAAATAATCTGGAGTCTGCAGTCATTATTAGATTACTGAAGAAGATCCACTGTCGGTCGAAACGTTGCGATTTGGGACAGAATATTGTTGCTAAGAATTTTAACAATCTGATCATGAGCTCTGCTTATAACCAGGATTCGAACTGGACGGTGGTACGATCCAGGAGAAAACGGGACCGTTTTCCAAGCCGCACCAAAGAAACTACCAAAACCCAACTGACTTCAACACAACAATATCTCTTTATAACCAGACTGGAGGCCTGACCCACCTGGACTAACAGGCGGAAGAGGAGGAGGAGGAAGAGGAGAAGGTGGAAGGAGGAGGGAGGAAGGAGAGACTCTGGATTGAGGCTGAACACATACACCCTTTAATGAGAGCTAGAAAGACTCTCATGGTTCATTAAAAAGCACAAAAACACAGAAACCTATTGGAGGGAGTGTGACTCTATGATGGGTTAGATGGGAATTAGTTTGGTTTATATAGGTTGCAATTTATAGGTTCACATCTTTTTCGTATTTAACTATATTTTTGGTAATAAGTATTACATATTCAGCAATAGGACTCAAAATGCATGACCAGAAACATAAGTACGGAAAGAAAACTGTTTTAATGATATCGGGCAAAACAAAAGCAAAATCCAAGAAAGGGAAAATTCAAAAGCTCAGTCAAACACAGGGTCCAAAAGCCAGGAAAGTTAGCGCTCACGCAGTGGTACAAAAGGGAAAAGGCAAAAACAGAGTCCACAAGACAAATCGGGGGAAAACACTAAAACGTACCGATAACTGATTGAAAAAGCGTCTGGATGAGTTTGAGACAGCGGTGACAGGATGACGATGATCTGACAGAGGAATGGAGCGGTTGGAGTTACTACACAGGAGGGCAGGGAGATCATTAGACACAGGTGGAAACAATCAGGGCTGGGAACACACAGGAAGTAAATACAACAAGGTGAGTTACCAAAATAAAACAGGTAATAAACATGAAAACATTAAAGGAAAGAGAATCTCAGACTTCTCAGCACTTAACCCTCAGACCAGCAGGCCTCCTGTAACATATTTTATTAATATTATCCTCTGAGCAACGTTTTCTGATGTCAAACATGTAATAACCTAAAATTAAGATCTTATAAACACTACACAAAATGTATATTTCAACCTTTTTTTTATGTCTACAGAAGTTACCAAATATCAGAAACCCAATAGAGGCAGAAAGACCGACACATTTATTAAGAACATGAATTAAAGTACATTTACTTGACATTAATCCAACTATAGCCAAATAATTGATGGAACCTGGAGCCTGACAGGGTGAACAATTTTAAATAAAACGGACACTTGCTCATTAATAGCCAGCAAGTTTCCTGGCTGATGGTAAATTAAAGCTATTCGAGCTTTTTAATACTTTAAGACCTCCATATAACCTGAATAACTAATATGTTTTAGGCTGCTGTGTAAAACTCCAGTAAATAGCAGTCAGTCCAAATACATGCTGCCATCTCCTGGAGATGGTGTGGAAATGGTTCAGTTGTGGACTTACAAGAGCGCGCGCACACGCACGCACGCACACACACACAAACACACACACACACACACACACACACGTCTATTAAAGTCACATTTTTATTTGTGTTGGAGTTTATGAAGCATCAGATGTTTTTTCTATCAAAATAATAGAAATCCTACCAAAAATTCTATCGTGTTTTCAATAGCGGCTGGTAAACACATGACAACACTTAATTTATTTTCATTTTATGAATCTATCCTTGTCAGTAACTGGATTAAAGATGGATGAAGTTTCCCTCGTGACTATGTGCCCTTGACATGTTGCCGATTCAGTGAATCCTTTTCCAAATTTTTTACAGATCAAAACAGATGTTTGGTCCCAATAACACACAAATGTTCACTCACACAAATCACTGCTTTTTTTGTGAACACAGAAACAATCACATACATACAACAGTGACACAAAAGAAAGCGTTTAATTTTCCACTGATTCTTTGATGTCATGTCACCAGGTTGATCTCTCATCCAGAACCGGGGCCTGGTTTTGTGTGTATCGCTTTAAAAGACGAGGGGACTGGAGGTGAGGTGCTGAAGAGGAGGAGGAGGAGGAGGAGGAGGAGGAGGAGGAAGAGGCGCTCACGAGTCTACGATCGCTTTTTTCGGCTCTCAAAGTTTCTGAAGTTGGCCGGCCTGATCTTCATCTCTGCAAACTGGATTGAGTGTTCATGGCCCTTCCAGTGGAACCAGTTGATCCCCTGCGGAAAGAACCAGAGCAAGTCATTGGAAATAATTAGTCCGCGTTCTCCAGATCCGAGTCGTTTCATGTGAAGTATGTGCCATGTCAAATTTGCATCGGATACTTTAAAACAACGTTATCTCCCACATTAAGTTACTCTAAATTTAAGTTATCAAAAATCCATCCAAGTGTGCGTCCTGGTAGCCAAGTGGTTGTGGTGCCGACCACATAGCACACATCAGAGACATCTAAGCAGGAAGCTGTCGGTTTGAGTCCTGGCCAGAAAGACCTTGTGCAGCACATCATTCCCTCCATTTCCTGTCTCAACATCAAAGTATTTATCCAATAAAGATTTCCACTTTTCCTCCAAATGTACATCTGTTCTCCGTCTCTTTGATGACCAATAATCACTATTGTACAAGTCGACCCTCAGTTTTTATTTCTTGCATGAATTAATCAGTAGAACCAGCAGCTCATGAAATACTCGTACTGCAGACATTAAAAGTGTGCGTTAAACTCTTTTCATTTTAATTTGGAAAATATGTCCACTCTGCAGACGTTTTATCTATGAACAAAGTCACCCGACCGACGAGCTCTGCGTCCGGCCACAACAAAACTATTTGGTTCAATTCAGCTAAATTCAGTACAATAGTGATCCGTTACAAAACGGCTACCACTGAACAGGGAGCGAGCCAACTGTTCCTAATAAAGCGCTCGTCAGTGTGTTGCATGATGATTGATCTGTCATTTCTCTGTTAAGGGAAGGAACAGATGTCTTTTTGAATATTGTTAACAGAGCTGAGGAGAAAAAAAACAAACAAAGGCTGACAATGTCTGAGCAAAAATGGGCAAATTTTAAGAGAACAAAAAGCGGTAATGTGGAAGAAAAACAACAAAAATAGAACAGAACTGCCAATGAAGCCTTCAGCAGGATTGTGTTAATATGAATGAACATTATGTCGCCTTTGGTTCGTTTCATTTTTCTGATGAAGATTCCAGCTGAAAAAAATTATTTGTAATAATTTGGGTTTTTCTGAACATTGTGCGAACGTTACATACCTTACTGTGACTGATGTCGCCATATTTCCCCATGAGGTTGACACGATGACAGTTTTTATACCAGAAGGCACCTTTGTAGGACAGAGCGCAGTTGGTCACAGCGATGTCGTTGTCGTTGTCGTAGGTGGAGAACGGTCGACCCTGGTGGTACGTCATGGAGTCGCCTGGAGAACATGTTAAAGGGCAGAAAGCTTCACAAACATGCAGGCTTCATCAGTCTGCTTAGTTTAACTCATGGGGGCTTTTCTTAAAGGAACAGTTCATCATTTTGGGAAATATGTTTATGAATTCTCTTGACCAGGGTTGGAAGATGAAATTACATCTTTTCTCAAAACCTAGGAGATCTTTCCACTGTTCACAATGATAAATGGAAAACCAAAGACTTCAGGCCATAAAAGTACTTTTCAACTATTTATAAAGTCTTCATAAACTTCAAAAACTGTTTTACATACAGGAGGACTTTTTATTGAAAGTCAAATAAGCAAAAGAGAAAATCTTCACAAATGTTTGTTTTTAACACAACACAGATCTGAAACAAGAGTCTGAACAGCCTCGTGTTTTCAAGCAGGAGGACGATTAGCTTAGCTTAGCATAAAGACTGGAAACAGGGGGAAACCGCCAGAAGTACATGTTGATGTTAAGTGAAAGTACATTTCATGGAAATATATTTTATAGGAAATTACCATTGTTAATCTAAAAATTTTTAATTTGAGAACAATTGAAAATCTACTCTGTAATCTACAGGTTTGAAATTGTATTATTCTGCAGAAATTAGTCAGAAACAGTCGTCTTTTTTTCTAAATGTTGTGTTGTCAGTGTGCTGCTGCCTCCATCTCATGTTGATTGGCAGGATAAAGTCAGTGATGAAGGACACCATCATTCAAAGTAGATACGATTTAGTAAAAGGGAATCTAATAGGTGAGTTTACGTACTTTTTAGCTGGAATAAATTTTCAATTCGTTGTCATTAGGGTTGAGATTTTATTGTCGTTAAGGAGAAGAAGGAGAAGAAGGAGAAGAAGGAGAAGAAGAAGAAGAAGAAGAAGAAGAAGAAGAAGAAGAAGAAGAAGAAGAAGAATCTTGTCAAATGCTGTGGTGGGCCAAAACAAAGAAGGTGCTGGCCAAACTTGGCCCACACGCCCAAAATTGGGCTCCTCTGGGATAGGGATCAAATGGTCATTTTTACACTTTGGTTTTGGTAGAGATATAAGGTGTTATTTAGTGAGCTTTAGACAGAGACCGGTTTGATTTTCTGTCTTTTGGCTTCCTGGATCAAATGTCAGACATTCCTTCAGAGTCACACCCACCTGCCGTTCCACTGTACGCTCCGATGTAGATTTTATATCGCGTTCTTGGCTCTGCTATTGTGAACTTGTCGTACTGAGCGTAGGCCGACTCCCCGTTGTCCCTCAAGTCCACTCGCAGCTCATAATGGCCCAAAGACGTGATTTTATGGAGGTTGGAAAGACCTGTAACCCAGGTTTGTTTATTATGACAGAGTCCAGAGGAGACTCAGCGAGGGAAGGAAAGTTAGAAAGTTGTGAAGTCTTACCGAGCCAGAACTCATCGTTCATGTTCCCGAAGCCAGCGGTGTAGTTCTTCCAGTTCCTGAAGAATTCCAGCTTTCCATTCTGCCGTCTGAGGAAAACCTGAGGAGGACTGACTTTGGTGAGCGTCACAACAGCTTCACAAACAACCACAAGCAGCACGGCTCCGGGGTTCTGTTCTGCTGTATGTCATCTATCAGCAGCATGCCAGCTGAATTATGATGTGAAAGATTCCAACAGGTTGATCTCCTCACCATCCATCCTCCGCCATCTGTGCTCATGTCACAGTAGACCTGGACGGGCTGGCTCTCATCCCCTCCGATGTAGATGGTGTACAGACCAGAGGTCGTCTCTCCGTTCAATAAAATCTGAGCACAGTCCCTGGGGCGCCGGTACAACTGGCCAACTGAAAAGCACATTAAAAAGACATCATCTGGGAGAGCTCGGAGGACGCAGCTGCTTCATCTTCATCCCTGGGACATAAAAAAAAATGCACCCGACGGCACACAGAACTGTTTGAGAGAGAGAGGACCTTGGAAAGGAAAAGGACTGAAAGAGGAAAAATGGAAGGTTTTTCCATCGTGAGCATCGGAGGCAGACTGAAACATAAGCGCAGGTGATCCGGCTGGAATATCGGATTCCATGAAAAGAATGTGCGTTAGAAGGAGTAATATCTTTCTGACGTTCATCTGGAGCGATTCCCGGACCCTTCAGGTCCTCTGTAGCTCTGCCACTTTTCAGTCATACATCAAAATGAGGTGGAGATTTGCATTTTCATCCTTACTGGTGGTGAAGACGGTGGTTACGTGGCGACTCCTCTGGGCTCCAATGATGGCCTGTAGTCTGATGTTGTACTCCGTGGAGCCGCTCAGCTGAGACATGCTGTAAGAGGACGCTGTCGGGCTGAGCACCACCTCCTGCATCCACGCACACATGGAAACATTAATTATTTACAATAGTCATACTGGAATGAATTCAACACTGTTTTTTAGACATTTCACTGCAGCACAACAAAACAAACAATCCATCACAGTCAAAATATTGCTGCTTGTATTTTGCCATTTAGAAATAACGAGTAAGATATGCAGTTGCTGGAAGTTATTTTGCATTTTAAAGTTTCAAAAGCAGATTTTTGAATTTAACTTCTTAAATTTTTCCAAACTTTTCCGAAACTCAAAGTAGTGGCTGCCAATGGATTGGGAAATCAATCCAAAACTTTATGGCAGGACAATTCAACTTCAAGAGCAAGTGTGCCAAAAAGGAAAATGACTGAGGGCTAACGTGCCACACAGAATACAAATAACTCTAACAGGATAATATTAATAGATATAATACAGCATGGAATAATCAATAACAGGCAATATAAATAGTCATGCGCATTTTATTCCCTTTAATGGAATCATTATGATTAATTCCAGACACTGCTGATTGTTCACTATGCTGTTGTCAAGGTTACCCACAGTGATCGTCTGTGACTCTCTCCTACTTGCTTACATCCTCGTCTTCAATTCACTTATTTTTATAGAGCGCCAAATCCCAACAAGTTATTCCAAGGCACTTCACATAGGACAGGCCTTACAACAGAACTGTACAACATAGAAAGGAACCAAACTATTCCAAAGTGAGCACCAGCTGAGGAAAAAAACTCTCCTTTTACAGGAAGAGAAACTTCTGACAGAACCAGGCTGAGACAGCAGCCAGTGCACTGCTGATTGTTCCTCGACAACATCTATAGTTCATCCTGATTTGGAAGCAGCTTCTTATGTGCCATAGAAAAAAACTTAAAAGGGCTGTATCTGGCCCGCAGGCCACAAGTTGAATACACCTGTCGCCTCTGGTGTCAGTGAGTGAAGTGATGTGGTCGTGTACGTACCCTGATTATACCGTCAGGAGAGGAGAAGGTGAGTGTGTAACCAGTGACGGCTGCCTGAGGGGGTTTCCACGTCAGAGTGGCACTGTCAGTTTGAATGTTAATAGCCGTCAGATCGCGAGGAGGGTCCACATCTGCAAATACAGCGTCACACTGAGGATTTACCATCCAGTCACGTAACAAAGTCTACGTATGTGTAGCTTCAAGGTCATTCTCATGTGGACAGATCTACTCTCTGCACCGACTGTCGCTGGAAAACATTAAGAAGTCTAAAGGTTCCTCGAAATGTAGTTTTCTCAACATTCAGTAAATTTAATTGTCTGCACTCTTGTTCATTACTAAATAATCAAATCATCATAGACACACTAAAACTGTCAGACTTGAGGCCAGGATTTTTATTTAATTGCTTATCAAAGGTCTGTGGAGAGTGCACCAGAGTCTCAGAGGAGCTTTAACACCCAGCTGACCCGTCGCTGACTCCTCCTGTTTCTGGACTCAGTTTTTGTTTCAACACTGCAAATTTTCTACCGTTAGCTGCAGACCTTCTTTATAACTGATTCTGGTCTTGAAAACCTTGCACCCGCTTGGATCTGCATCATCTCACAGCTAGCACATTCTGAGCTGCCAATGTTTCTGGACTTCCCTTGAAGTGGAGATCAAAAGACACATTAAATACTTAGAGTTCCTAATTAAGGGATAATGATGACTCTCTGACCCACCTTTGTTTTCTGAAACGTATCTGACGTATTAAAAACAAATGACTCTTTGGAACCTAAAAGAGTCTCTGTCTCAGTATTGGGATTATTCATTAATACAACAGTACCTGTGGTGAATTCAGTCACTGAAGAAGCACTCTTCTGAGCCTCTTTCACAGCATGAACTCCGGCTGTGTAATGGGTTCCTGGAACCAGTGAGCTCATCTCAAACTCCACTATGTTCCCAGAAACATGCTTCACCACCGAGGACACTGCAAGGCAGGAATCAAACCATCCAATCAGACCAAAGCAACCTTATGTCGCTGATTCACGCTGCACTACCGAACCTGCTGATTTTATTAGGCGATGATGAAGATAAAACTCATGACTGTCGACAGACAAAGTAAGAAGTAAGAATAGAAACGCACCGGATTCAGCGCTGTAGGTGATGACGTAGCCTTCGACAGTGGCTACAGATGGTTGCCATAACAACAGGGCTGAAGTGTCAGTGACATTCACTGCAGTGAGGCCCTGCGGTTTGTCCAAAGCTGGAGAACACAAACAGGAATACAGAAAAAAGGTTTGAAATAAGAGTCCTTCGATCTGACTCGTCTGGAGTGTCGGTGTTTTTAAAGGACAGGAGGAAGCCCACCTGTGGTTATTGTGTCCGTGTTGGGGTCACTTTCCTCCAGACCCTTCACAGCACTGACTGTTACTTGGTACAATTTTCCAGGAACCATGTTGGGCAGCACCGCCTCGAACACACCGCCGTCCACAGTCAGGGTCATTGGGCTTCCTGTGGAGGACAGAGAACAAAACGAACGGTGTACTTAGGAACATGAGTTCGGTCCAGTGGTGAAACAATTTATCCGGCAGTGCAGCTCCTCGCCTACTGCGGTGGTAAAAAATTAAAAGCGATCACGGCTAAGAACAGCGCAGTGAAGCTGCCCTACACACTAGATATAAAAATGGATGTCGCCTCCTGCCTTTTTTCTGAAAAGTGAAGCCAATTCTGAAGTGCCTTAAAGTGTAATACAACTGAGGACCACTAGGGGCTGGCTCCAAAACAAGTCACCCATTTGTGAATTTGGAATTTTGGCCGTCGTCATCTTGCTTTTTTGGAGCCAGAGGTGACCATATTTGGACAAGCTAGGGACAAAACGAGCAGAAACCTCACTTCACCACAGCCCTGTCAATCAAACATGCGTCTTTTTGAGCATAATATCTAACTGATGATAAATGTATTTTCAATGGAATGCCAGAAAAACTGATAAGGAGTGACATTAGTGAAAGACACCGTAGTGACTTGTGAAAAACATTTATTGACTTTATATTTGATTAGAGAAATTGAATGGGCGTATATGGAGCCGGAGGCTTTTTGGAGCCAACCTGTAGTGGCCCTCGGTGGTATTGCAGCTCAAGGCACTTCTGTATCGGCCTCATTTTTCAGACCCCAAAGCTTCGAACACTTTTGTGTACAGTCAATGGCTTAAAACCACAATGCTGACGGTGGGTTAGCATGCTCACATCTGTACAGCTGAGGGAGAGGGGACTGACATTAGTTTAAGCTGATGATGATGCTGAATGTAAAGTCTGAGGATTACCAAAGTCATAACAATCTAATCTTGAGGTGAACATGGATGTCTGCACTAAATGTCATTGATATCCGTCCAGAAGTTGTCAAGACATTTGACTGACGATCCAAATTGTCAGCATCATGTTAACGCCCCAAGAAAATTCAGAGAAATCACCACAGCCATTGCAAATGTATATTGTCTGGAGATCATAAAGGTCTGCACTGAATTTCACTGCAATCCATTGAATAGTTGGAGATATTTCATTCTGAACCAAAGTGGTGGAGAACCTTTAGAGAACAAAACTACACATGTTCAAATGTAAATTTAACCTGCAAATACAATTCAAACCCTGACTGATCTCTTACCTCCTTCAAAAGGCAAATAGGTGATGCGGTAGTTATCCACCGGAGAGCGAGGCGTGGACCAGTGAACTATGGCTGAAGAATCAGTCACCTCAGAAAAGTGAAGTCCTCTTGGAGTGCTCAGGCCTAGCAAAGTGCAAATGGATATACGCAGACAGGAAATCAATATAAAGAGGTTAATTACAGTGAAGGAAATATGTCAAATAACACTGTAAAAACAGAACCAAAAAAAAAAGAAACCTTCAGCTCAGGGAATCCAAATAAAACTCAAGACATAGCATTTCCCAAAAGACAGTTTTACATTAGAGACAGAGATAGAGTTTAGCCCAAACCAGAGGAGTAAAGAAGATTAGTGGGACTCTGGGTTCAGTTCTCTGAAAAGTGATGTCACACCAGAAGCTCAGAAAGTTTAGTAATTAGTACGAAACTGCACACTCGGCAGCGTTTTTCATATACCTGTCTGAGCAACCCCTGTAATAGGTTGGGAGCGTCGGTCCAGTGTGACACCATAAAGCTCGATATCATACTCAGTGCCACTCATGAGTCCTGTTAGAACCTTGGTCCGCTCATCGCCACGGACGCTGTACTCCTGAGGGTGGGCTAACTTTTTGCTGTCTCTTATTTTGATCACAAATCTGTCAAACAAGTCTTCATCAGCCGTCCACGACAGACGGAAACTGTCCGCCGTGACGTCCGAGAAAAAGAGGTGCTCCACTTCCGGCTCGGCCTCTGGTTAGACAAGAAGACATTAACGTTGCAGAAGGAGTTTTCCCAGCTAACGTCATCAACCTCAAGAGACGAAGGAAGAGGTCAGCAACCAGGCAAGAAGGTTTCCGAGAGGCGGACAGGGATTAGATTCCAGCCTGGAGACCTTTAGTCCACCACCACTGATCTGCCATGCTCGGGCATCCGTTAGTGTAAATAAGTCATACGTTTGGGAGAATTCAAAGATAGGATGCACTTTGTAGATGTTTGTGTCAGTTAATGAATCCGTTGGAAGGATTTCAGTAGACACTAGTTGCGTCCTGAAGGCCAGCCTCGACGCATTCAGTGCATTCAAAGGTAAAGAAATAAGATCAGAAGTTAAATCAGCAGACATTTCATGCTCAGAATCTGTTGATTTATCAGTGTTTTCCTGCGTACAATTTTTTTTAATAATTTTAAGTTTTAATCAGTGGCTCGTGTCCATCCACTGGAGTTTTAACTTTCTTCCAGAGATATCTGTGTATCACAAATCAAAAAAGTGGAGGAAAACACATTTAAATATGAAAACAAACAAATATGCTTGCTCATATTTTGGAGGTGAGAGGAAACAATCCTCCCGATGACGCAGCTGCATTCCAAGAAACTGCTTTACATATTCTGGAAAAAATTGTGTTATGAACAGCAATTAGGGTTAGATCAGAGTACGGAGCTGAAGTCTCACCATCAAAACACGGCCTTAACCAACATGTATCAATACTTAATGCCAAATAACATAACTAATCCTAATGTTTGCTAGAAATAATGCATGAACATGAAGGAACTGAGCCAGTTGCGACAGTGAAACTTCAGAACTGTATTGACAAGTTTATATATACACACACAGCAGATGCAAAAAAATAAGGAATTGGACTTCTTAGTAAGACGAGGGGCCTTGCAGTGCACTGAGTGGTACCTGTCACAGCCACTGTAGTCAGAGGCCGAGAGAGGAGCCCTGACAGGGACACCCCGGTCAGCCGGACCTCATAGCCTATGCCGGTGATGAGGCCCCACATGTCCAGGTGGGTCTGGTTTCCTGGCACAGTGAACTCCTGCGGCTCCAGCAGCCAGCCGGAGTCTGTCACCACTATGTGAAAATGGCTGAAACCGCCACTAGAGGGGGATATTTCCTCCTGCTGCTGCGGCCGCTTCACCTCCCACGACACGTGGAAACCGTAGGGGGTTATGTTGGAAATGGTCAAGTTTTCCACTTTAGGCAATGGAGCTGGGAGGGGGGTAAGGGATTGGGGGGGATTGCGTTAGGAGGATAATGTGTGCAATGGTTGCAAAAGACAGAACCAGTTCTTCCAGTGCGCTATTATTTTAAAGTTGTTACCAGGTAAAAACTACTTTATCTTCAAAATTTTAAAACACATTAAAGGCAAATCTGGCATGCATCATAGCACTTCGCACTTCCTTACCCAAAGCTGCTAAAGCGACATTTTGAGGTTTGGCTTCAGGCTAACAGTCTAGAAACATAAAACCAAAACGCGGAACCAAACGCTATCTGAGATAATTGCAAGACATATCACAAGGTCTGATGACAAAAGCTCCTTGAAAAAAAATTGTGTAGAACCTAGACATCTTGTGGTGATTACTGGTACTGCATCTTAACAGAATTCTGCTCTGGCTATAGCTTTTAGCCAAGCTGCAATCCACCATGATGCCACCCACTGGTTTGTGAACTGCCATTTTGACCGTCATTTTAATAATTTGGAGCAGGAAGTGACCATATTTGGATGAGCTGGGGAGGAACCTGTGGTAAATCTGACTCACTTTGATTGAAAACTCGAACACTACACCCGCCCATCTATAGGAAAAATCTGACTGCACCACAGGCCTGTCAATCAAACCAGACATGCGCCAAAACATTCCGCTTTTTGAGGCCTAATTTCTTATAAATGATGGAATCATTTTCCTGAAGACCACCAGAATACCGACTGGAAGGAATGAATTTAGTGAATGACACCATAATCACTCGACCATTTATTTCATGAGACATTGATGCTTTTTGAACTGGAGTCTATGGGAGCCCAAGGGTTTTTGGAGCCAGCACCTTGTGGCCATTAGTGGTATTGCACTTTAAGTGCATTGGCTACTCTTTTCAGATCCGGAGACTACTTTTTATTGTCATTTTCTGTCAATAATTAAGATTTAAAAAATGGTTTCCTCTCTTAAAAGCATTTGTGCATGCTCACTTCAACATCCACGTGACCTCTTTGAATCAAATAAATAATTTTGTGCACCAAAAAAAGACTACTGCTCATGATGCATGCCGTTTTTGCTCCTAAAGCTCCTTTCAGGCTTTAAACCTGCAGAAAACAAAATTATTTTCATTTGCAATAATTTTTGAGTTACTATGCTACATTAAGCTCCAGGAGACAAACATCCCAAAAAGGTGACTTAGTCCATTAAAAGTTTTGATACAAAACCAAAATTTTAACTGCAAGTTATTAAAGTACAAGATATTAGTAAAATACATAGTACCTGTGACAGCGTGGGCAAACACAGAGGGAGTGTGGCGCCCATGAGAAATACCGTACAGTTCAATATCATAGCCTGTGGCATCCATCAGGTTAGAGATCGTAATATCACGGGTTTCACCCGGCAGTTTGAACTCCAGCGTATCAGACTGCTGCTCAGGGTCACTGACCCGGATAACAAAGCCATCAAAATGGCCTGACACAGTGCTCCAGGACAAGCTGAGGTTATGTGGACTGGCAGATGAAGCAGCTATGGGCCCCAACTGTGGGACATCCTCTGAATAAAAGAAGAACAAGGCTTTTTAGTTATGTTGTCCCAAGTACACGTACGTAACAATGTGGTTGGTACAGGTAGTGTCGAGAAATACCTGTTGTAGCTACAGCGAATAGGGGCTGTGTGTTCTCACCACCACCACCACTGACGTACAGCTTTATGTTGTAGCTTGTGCTCGCTTTGAGCCCGGCCATTACCGTGGAGCGCAGGTCTCCTGGCAGAGCTCGCCCCATCGCCTGCGAGGGCAAAGCAGACTCTCTGACTTCTACTATAAACTTATCAAAAGCCTTCCCTCCTGTCCGCCACGACAGAGAGAATCTGTCTGAGGTAACGTTAGAAACAACTAGCTTGGACAAATCAGGCTCTTCAACTACAGGGGAGAGAAAAAAAAATGTAGAAAGAAAGAAATAAAAAGCATGTATTTGTCTCCAGTGTATGAATACAGGCCCAAGTCAACTTTACAGTACAGGTAACGATAGAAGAATATTTCCAAAAATACGAGGGGTGATCAAAAAGTTTCAAGACAAAACCATCGCCATGATTATATCGGTTGATCAACATTATCACAGAGTTCAACGTTAACGTGACCACTGGTACGTGAACATTAGTGGATGTTTTTAACATGCTGTGAGCAGGTGTGACGTCATCATGGAGAACCAAAGAGCCACAGTTCAGGTGGTTCACAGTGAATGTTTCCCCTCAGAAGGTCCCAGTAGAACTCGGTGTTGACTCACAGTGACACAAAGAAAACCCACCTGGTGTCTCCTGACCTGACGCGCCTTCTTCGGTCTTGGACAGTGAAGCTCCACCCCTCTTAAAATGTGAATTTCACTCAGAACACCTCGCTTCATCGCCGTAGACTTTCTGAAGAATTTCAAGGGTCTCTGTTGACCATTTACAGAGTTTGATATAAATCTGATATTTTTCTGCTCCAGTTTTAGGTCCAGGGTGACATCACAGATGTTCACGATCCAGTGGTCACGTTAACATGTTGAACTCAGTGATGATGTTGTTCAAGAGACGACACTTGGAACAGACTCAATAACGTTATTGCTTCCTCCTCCGTGCATGTTACTGTGCGTATCACTCTTCATGCACAACAGGAACTTTTGGATCGCCCCTCGTAAATAACCCAATTCTCTGTAAAACTAATAATTGAATACACATAAAATCCAAATACCTGTTGATGCAACAATACTGACAGCACTTGTTCGAGATCCTTTGTATGTCCCATAGAGGTAGGCTATGTAATCAGTGCTGGGCCTGAGCCCTGTGACATCGTGGGACTTTACATTGTGGGATATGTTATATTCCTTTGGCTCCATCAGCCAATCAGAATCAATTATCTCCACGATAAAACCATCAAAGTTTCCTTCAGTGCCGTTCCAGAAGATTGAAAAGCTCTCTGACGTTAAGTTTGAGATATACAGTTTTCCAACCACCGGTTGATTCACTAAAGATAGAAACCATGGTTAGATTTTCATCAAAGCCATTTTGCAGAACTATCTAGTCTAAGTAGTGTAGAGATTATCGGTAGCTCGTTGGATTCTTTTATAGTCAAAGAAATATGTAGCATTACAGGACACTCACCACAACCAACAGCAATTCTTGATTAGCTTAATAAAAGATTAAATACATGCAAATATTTTTGCAAAAAAAAAAAAAAAAGCAAATAGAAAATCCTCCACCACAATTTAAATGGCAGATTTAATTTAAACCAATTAACCCTATTCTATTCTTTAAAAATAATGTAAAGCAAGGAGAGAAACTCAAAAAGCCTTTGTGGTGAATAGCTGAAAATACTGGCCTGTAAGTTTAAAGGAATTCAAAATTGATTTAAAAGTGAAAACGTAATTAAGGAGGAAGATTTCATGCATATGGAGCTCGATGAGATCATGCAGCCGATCTGCTCATTTTGATGACGGAAAATCCGGCAAAATGTCGCACACGAGCAATTCAAAGCGAGAGGTTGAGCTAAAAAGGTAAATTTACATGCCATTAGAAATACAGTCATGCATTCAAACAAGCAGCAGACAGTTAAATTATGATGTAAAACACGGTGGTGTTACTGTTAACCTCAGATTATATCTTCATCTTTTTACCTTGAAAATGACAAGAAGCTTTAATCATTTGCCACCTAGTAGTTCAAAAGGAAATGAGGATATTTACTATGATGCTCTTTGAAAATAAAACTCAGTCACCCACACAAACTAGAAGAACTGGAATGACATGATACACATAGTATCACATAGATGACACATAGTGTGAGCACTTACACACCCAAAGGACAGCTCAAGGTTAATCAATTACACGCTGAATGAGAAGCTGATGGGATGAAATGAGATGGTCACGCTGTCGCTGTATGATGGGGGTGGGGTGGGGTAGTTATTGGTTTTGCTTTTGCAATCATTGCAGCACATCAGCATCAGACCTGACCACAATGCAAGGATGGCAGGGGGAGGGGCTTCATGCACGTTGCTGACTGGGATGGTGAGAGTGAACGTTTGAGGGGCGTTCGCTCGGCCTAGTGATGTGATGTCATCACCCGACGCCTCTCTCAGAGACAGACAGTGGCTGGAGGGTGAGGAATGGTGGTTAACATGAAGCAGTACAGTGCACTGTGACCACGGTGGGTTATTATGTTCTGGTTTCATGCAGTAAGGTCTGTGACAACAGAGGTGGACTGAAACAGAAGAGTTATTAATGGAGAGAAATAAAGTTTAGAGGACAAAATGCTGCACCGCCGCAGGCTGCAGGTACCTGTGGTGGCTTGACTGTACACGGGGTCAAGGAAGGAGCCCTGATACATCCCATACAGCCCAACCATGTAGCTGGTGTTGGGATTAAGCCCGGAGAAGCCCAGGCTCACAGCGTCTCCGGACAGACTGAGGTTCTGGCTCTCTGACAAATTCTCCAAGTTTGTTACCTCAATGACAAAGCTGTCAAAGTCCCCCCCACCCAAGGGGCTCCAGGACGCAGTGAAGCCATCCCATGTATTGTCAGAGATGGTGAGGTTCACCACCGTGGGCTGCAGCTCCTCTGGTAGATAGACAGATCAGACTGGGGTCAACTCGATCGTTCACTTTAAGACAAGCAACAAGTACAACCGAGCATCAGGGCCGAGACACGGATGTTCAAATCTCTCTCTTTTTGGGACTATTACAAAAGTCAACAAAAGAAATTATATGATCATTTTATTTATTTTTTTTTAAATCTGGATATTTTGAGAATTTAGAGGAATAAAGTCATAATATTTTGAGAAAAAAGAAGTATTCCCTTTTTTAGGACAGATCTTTCTTTAAAAAGATTGAATTTTTTTGCAAAATCCCCAAATTCTCAAAATATTGTGGCCCAAATGTTGAAATATCACTTTATTCACAATTAAGATGACTTTTTCAAAATTGTATTGACTAATCATGAATTTAATAATATTGAGTTACATCCCTTCAAATATTAAAACTTTTTTCTCAAAATATTCAGATTTTGATTTCTATTAGGACAAAATCTTACAGTTTATTCATAAAATATAACTGACCCTGATATATCATATCATAATCATGATAAATCTATATTATGAGTTTAATCTTGAAATAGTAAAAAATTCTTGAAATTGACTTTAATCTTAAAATATAAAAACTTCTTGCAAAAGTCTTGTAGCATTTCAACATTAATTTTGAGATATACTTTCATGAATTACATTTCTCAGATTTTTTTTTTGGCCCTAATACTTCGTTGTAAAGATTGAACAAAAGAGGAAATGAGACGAGGATTATTTTTTTACAGTAAAATATGAACCATTTGTTGACAAAAAGCCACCTTAGTTATTTGGACGATGGGTTGTGATGAGTACCTACAATAAGAAGTATTTGCTCCATGTACCTGTAGTAGTAAAAACTGTCAGAGGTACAGACTGCTTGCCCTCCACCAGCCCTTGCAATGTAATATCATAGAGAGTGGAGGGGGACAACCCGTGTATCTCAGCCTTCCTCACACTTCCTGGCAGAGTAGTCACACGAGGCTTCGCCGACGGAGCACTGAGCTCCACCACAAAGCCGTCAAACGCCCCGTCGGCCGCCGACCAGGCCAGGCTTACACTGCTGGCGGTAACATTGACCGTGAGGGGCCCCAGTGGGTTGGGCCCTGAGCTGTCAGGCTCCACCCCTGAGCTCATCACACCAGCATCAGGAGTGTTTAGAGGATGTAGGGGTTCTGGGTTTTGAACTACTTGGTTATCCAGAGCGGACTGTGGGCTTGTTGGGGCGTCTTTGATGCCCAGCGCTAGTACGTCTGCAGAGGTAGGCTGCGGAGCTACAGTGAATAAAAGCAGGTAAAAGAATCAATGTCTTACTGCCTCTGGTCAGGACTGTAAAAGATCCTGCAAGAAAAAAACTGGATTAAAATAAAAACACAGATTAAATTAATGTGCACAAAGTTCTGTCCTTGACCTGAAGTTTTCTCGGAGGGATTATTATTACTTTTCCATGACATTTAAAATCGCCAAGCAGCTGATGAGACATTAATGCCACTTGAGTCAGTGCCATTAAGTGTTTGAAGGCTCTGAGTAGTCCACCGCAGTGGAAGTACACAGTCATCTTCAAAATGATGATGAAGCCATGCACAGCCGCTCTGAAGAAAGACCGTCGAGTCGCTTCATGACATGCGAGTGACGTTCGGAGGAATTTTGTCTGACTGCTACAGAATCATTTAAATCCAGGGTTCCCACTCCAAGTCAAAGGTATAACTCACTAATGTCACCGTTTGTTATCAACTCTCAAAGACTCTCTGACTGTCATTAACTTTCACTGAAAAACAGGCTGTTGTGAATTCTTCATTTTGTGGCCAACCTTCTTGAAATCTACATTTTCCTGCATGTTTGCATTCATAAGCAGCTACAAGAGAAAGAGCATCTTTACTGAAGAGCAGAGGATAAAACCACTCAGACAACATGTTAAATAACGTGTTAAAAAAGCTACATGGAAAATATTATGTTTTGAGAAATAGCAACTAAAATTTAGACATGCAAAACAAAATTCTCTGATATTCCAGGACTTGGCCCAAAACAAATTATGAAATTCCCCTGTCTGGAAAAGAGTTTTTAAAATTCCCTGAAACTTTCTGATATTCCCTGAAACTCCCTGATATTCCCTGACCCGTGGGAACCCTGTAAATCTTTTTATGGGATTGAAGAAGATGAAAAATGTGGATGGAGTTAGTGGACAGGGCTTTCATGGAGTAAACCTGGTGTTCCTGCAGGTTTACATGGCTCTGGATTTCTTATTGTAATTGGGAATCCACATGCTGCCAGTACTGAAGTTGTGGCAGAGGATGAGTGGGAGGAGATCAAATGAGTTCTTTGTGAGTCATGCAGGTGATATTTTGATGGGAAATCTACGACCTGCATGCACGTCTGACCTCCTAGCAGCCGTCTGAGAAACGAACACGCAGCACTTCTGATTTCCATCCACACTAGAAGAGAAACTTGTACCTGTGACTGCGACAGCCTCGAGCAGGGCAGATCGCTGGCTGCTCGTTACTCCATAAAGTTTGATCTGATATTCTGTCACTGCCTTCAGGCCGTTGACTCTAGAGCCACCGGCATCTCCAGGAAGTTGGACCTCTTTCACATCCCATAATCGCTGAGTGTCTCTATATTCTACTGTAAAACTATCATAGACACGGCGAGTCTCGAGTTTCCAGGACAGGTCAAATCCATCAGGCGTGATGCCTGACACGGTCAGCGCTCCGACCTCATCCTCAGGCTCCGTCCCAGAAAACTGGGACTCCGAGGGCTCTAAATACACAAAGCTAAGGACATCGTCCTCGGAGCCTGCGGGAGTCGAGAGCTCACGGTCATCTGAAGTGGCTGAATAAAAAGTGAAAGAGGCTACGAGAAAAACAAACAGGCACAAGATTTATTTCCTGCCGACAAACCCACCAAAACATGTAGTCATAATTCTTAAAATCGACTGCTTGATTGACTGACGCAGCTGTGGTTACCGTGGCAACAGCAAGTGCAGTTTAGTACTACAGCTGACTGTAAATAGAACAGCTGGAGTATCTCGTTACTGTAAACGTCAGTTAGACAGAATTGAAGCTGACCAACAAACACAGAAATGAGATTGGATTACAACTTAAATGTTGGTGTGAACTATAAAAACTGAAAGAAAAGAAACAGCTGAAGGTCTTCTTTCCACCTGCATTAAAAACTTTTAAAACCTTGTAATCATCCTGAAGGACATGACATCATGTTTCACTTCTTATTCATTGTAATCTTTGTTTCTACCCACCTGTGGACGCAGCCAGGGAGACAGGAGAGCTCCTCTTGAGTCCCCTCTCTGCAGTCAAAGTGAGGCTGTAGCTCATTCCAGGAATCAGGTTGAGCAGGACGTAGCTGGTCGCTGTGGGCGGGGCCTCCACCTCCTCCACCTGTCCGTCTCTGGAGGCGTACAGCAGCCTGTATCCGCCCACTTTGGCTTGAGGTTTGTTCCACCTGACGGTCAGAGAGGTCTCCGTGGACTCGACCTCCTGGAAATCTCTGGGAGGATCGATGTCTGCCAGCAGAAACGTGGATCAGCAAAGACATGGTTTAATTTCATACCAACAATCTAGACTGTCTGTCTGTCTGTGTGTATTAATTAAGGACGACTGTCTGTGTCTGTGTGTGTGTGTGTGTGTGTGTGTGTGTGTGTGTGTGTGTTAATGAAGGACAACTGTCTGTCTGTCTGTGTATTAATGAAGGACAACTGTCTGTCTGCCTGTGTATTAATGAAGGACGTGTCTCACCGGTGGCAGCGTTGGTCGTCGCGGGGAGACTCTCCCTCTCGTTCTTCACAGCAGTCACTCCGACTCCGTACTCGGTCCCCGGCTGCAGACCTGCGACACCACCAGATAAACTGAATTCAAATCGAATATGATCATGTTGTGTGTGGTGCTACTTCATGAATGTGGTCTGTTTGACCCTCACCGCTGACTGTAGCCTGTGTGGTGTCTCCCGGTCGTCGTGGGAACACCTCCTCACCGTGAGTCGCTCCAGAGATGGGGCTATATTTCACCCGGTAGCTGCTGACGTCAGCTCGGCTGTTGATCCACTCCAGAGTGATGCTGCTGTCAGTCTGGGCCACCGGCTGCAGGGCCGCGGGGGCATCCAGGGCTGCCGGAACACGTTTTTATCATTAATTATACTTAATAATGATTAACTTCAGATCTGCAAACATACACTGAGCTTTAGTGTCACTATTCTGGCAATCATTGGAGCTCAAGCTGCTCCAGTCTGCAAATGAACAGTGCCGTCCCTCAAATAACAGAAAATAAATATAAATGTGGTCAAATATATCCACCCAACAGCATGTGGTTTCACTGGTGGTATTTTACATTTTGTGTAAAACAAACTGTCAGCAGCTGTTAACCCAACACAAAAAAACACGTCACGTCTGTGAAAACTGTGAAAACTTTACAGTAAACTATCTTTATTTTATGGCAGTTTGATGACTCGTAACATCTAACGAACGTCCTGCACAGATTACTTGTGTGTTTAAACAGTTAAAGTCTATATTTTCTGTCTTCTCGACCCCGTCGTTACCTCAAACTTGTCCAAGCTCAATAAATGGACACAAACAAACGTCACTGAAACAGCAGTAAATGGTGTCCAACTGTGTGAATGTTGAATATTAATAAGGTTATAAAAGGGTTTCAATAAATTGTCAGTTGTTCCAAGGATCAGCACACTTCATTCATTTCACTTCAAGACATTTAATCTTTAGTGTTTTTTACCACAATATTTCATCCAGAACATGCACACATGCAGCTGTTAACTGAAGGAAAGCATCATGTGACATTTCCTGGTTATTGTTATCACAAGCTGACCTGTGGTGAAGGTGGCGGTGACTGGCTCGCTGCTGACGTCTCCACTCCTGGAAACCAGCGACACCGTGTACTCCGTGTCTGGCTTCAGACCTGCAATGCTGTGCTGCTTGTCTGGCGGGAAAACATCCACCGAGGTTTGGTCCGAGGGGTCGGAGCTGGGCCTGTAAAACATGGAGACTGTGTCCATGGGAACCAGCGGCTGAGACCAGCCGATCAGAGCCGAGGAGTCCGTCACGTCCTTCACCTCCACCTGCTGCGGCCCGTCAATCTCTGGATGAGTTGGACACGAGGGACGGAGACACATCAGAAATCATGTCAAACGCAGCGTGTTGAATTACTGCGGTGGAAGACTCACACAAATGTCAAAAAGATGTGAATATGTTTGAAAATTGAGCATTGAGATTACATTGAGGAAGACAAACAGAGGGACCGTTTCCTGTCCGTCTCAACGGCCTCTGCTGCTCTATTTGAGAACTAATCATCACTTTCAGTGCAGATTGTTCAACATTTATTCCCCCTTAACATTCAAAATTAACAACTTTCTCTTCAGTGCAAGTTATACTTTGTGATTAACTAATATTAGCATGCTAAAGTAAAAATGATAATAATGTGCCAGCCCAGCATGTGATAATCGTTAGCAAACGGGAAAAAAAGTGCATTTCCCAAAATATTGCACTAAATGTACAATATTTAAGATTTTTAAGAAGAGTCTTGATCAAAAATGTAATCTATCCATGTAGGAATAATTTAGTGTCTTACAGTAAAAAAAATAGTTCAAGGAAAATTCAAGTAGAGCCTAAACTTTCTCATAAAATGAAGCAATAACTTGGATCGACACAGGAAAGACCAGTGAGAAATATATTGTGACCATTTAGTGTTTGCTACCTGACAAACCTCCTGTGTTTACACGAGGATGAGATGTCTGTCATCCATGTTTTGGAGCTAAAATGAGCTCTGGGGGTAGAAAAGGATGTGAAAGATTTCATCTCGCTTCTATCCTTCATGTGTGGGAGCTTCAGCCTGAGCAAATAACTGACATCAGCAGTGAAATAGTGTGAAACTCAGAGAGTCCGTCGACACTGCCCTGCAAACTAAATTACTTTTCCATGCACAAAGAAAGCGGTTTGTCCTGGCGCGGCTGTGCCAGGAGCTGGAAGCACGTCACAGTGTAATGTATGGAGTCACGCTGCAATAAAAAGTCTCGGAGCACTGAGAGCCAGATTTAGTGAAAGTAAAAAAACGACTGAGACAGAGTCCCGCTGGGCTGAGATTCAATGTGTTTGAGTTATTACTCTTTATCTAAAATCTGTTAGTACGGAGAACCATCAGGGATGTCTGCTCCAAGTCTTCATTGTGGAGTTTCACTCTGTGACATTCATGTGTTTTTATTCTGTGTCAGTTGCGTGAAGGTTATTTGAACCTGAACAACGTGACAGAGCAGATAAATGACAGAAATCTTCATCATGAACTTCTCTGGAGGATTTTAAACTACCTCACTGGTAGTAAATAATCTGAGAGTTAAAGACTCACTGGTAGTGACTGTAAATAATCTGAGTTAAAGACTCACTGGTAGTGACTGTAAATAATCGGAGTTAAAGACTCACTGGTAGTGACTGTTTGGGATGTTGGAGGTCCTCTGGTGTTGTTCTTGATGATGTTGATGGAGACTTCGTACTCCTGTCCCGGTCCAAGTCCCGACTGGAGGAACTGGTTTTGAGAGGATGGAAGGGTGCTCACCACTTTTCCATTTTCTTCTTTCTGCCAAGACAACATGGAAAATAAACCAATGTAGAAATATGCTGTAAAAAAAAAATAAAAAAAATAAAAACACGCAGGAGGCCAGATTACTGTGAGAAGCAGGTGAAGGCAGGAAATCAGCACATTTACATTCAGTCACTTCATCAGTCTGTTTACATTCAGCAGGTCAGCATTCAGATTTCTGAACCACTTTGACACCTGCCTGTTAAATATTAAACTAGAATCCAGGACACAGCTATTTTAGCATTAAGATAGCTGGTTAACCAAGATAACCATTTAAACTGTATTTGAGTTTACAGATACCCATAATCATCGCGGGGCAGCTTTGACTGACATTTGGGTCCATGGGCACATATTTCAGGAAGAAGTCCAACATATTTATCAGCCAACACTCATTTCTCTACAACGACTTTCTGCCTTGGATTTTAAGCAGCAGATTTTGCTGCAGTTCTACGACATCCAGACTGAACCTCACTGAGGTTTTCCGTATGTCAAAGCAAATTTAATGGTGAGCACTGAAGTAAATCCATGTTGTGCTGAGACTTCCAGTAAGCTGCCACATCTTATCACCTCACTCCCTGATGGGTATTTTAATCCAGAGCCAGAGTTCAGAGGAGAGGCAGACTGACCATGTTGCGGAAATAGATCTCCCAGCCATCGAAGGAGATGTCCAACTGGTCCCACACCACCTCCACTGACGTTTCTCTCACAGACTTGAACCTTAAACCCTCTGGCTGCGGGAGATCTGAGGAGAAAGAGAGAAATGTTCAGCATGTGTTTTCTGAAGATTAACTAATGCAGGAATGATGAGGATCTACCTGTGGCCACCCTCGCACTGACAGGGATGCTCCTCTTGTTGCTCAAAACAGCGTAGACACTGATAAGGTACTCGATGCCGGGTTCCAGCTCTTTCACGGTGGCAGCAGTTTTGTCTCCAGGCATGGTGAACTCCTGGTGGAGACCTCCAGGACTGGTGGGCACGTAGGTGATGAGGTACTCCGTGACCAGCATGTTGTTGTTCCAGGACAGGTCCACGGTGTCAGTAGTGACCTCACCCACGGTCAGGTCCTTCGGAGGAGACACTGGAAACATGAAAGGAACAGGAATGATGTGGGAGTGGTGTCAAATGGTTTCTTAAGGCCACAGTCAGCAAGTATCCACCACAGAGAGTTAATGTGAACTCCAGAAACGCATCTGGCTGCAGAGTGAAGAAGTGCCAAGAGAACAAACTGAGAACACACAAACCAGAACCTTTTAGAAATGGTGTCTGTTAGGAGGAGTGGTGGGGGACTTTTCAGAACGGAAGGAAATGACGTCACTGCGGATTTTATAGTAGATCGAGTTAACACATGGAGTTGAGCAGAGAGCTTCTTACCTCCTGAGCAGTCGTCTCCGATGTGTCCCTCATCGCAGACACACTGACCGTTCACGCAGCGCCCTTTGTCCTGGCAGTTGTTGATGCAGCTGCGCTCTGCACAGCTTTCCCCTTCATATCCATTCTCACACGTGCACCTTCCTTTGATGCAGCGCCCCCTGTTGTTGCAGTTCTCTGGACAGGCGAGCACCGAGCAGTCGTCTCCTGAGTAGCCCTCCTGACAGATGCACTTGCCGTCGAGACAGTAACCTCGGGCCAGGCAGTCATTGGGACAAGCCTTCTGACCGCAGTCTTCTCCGGAGAAGCCTTCGTCACAAACACACTGCCCGTCGATGCACCGGCCGCGGTCCCGGCAGTTGTTCGGGCAGCTCAGTTCACCGCAGTCCTCGCCGGTGAAGCCCACGTGGCACACACAACGTCCCTCGATACACTCCCCGCGGCCGTAGCAATTGGAGGGGCAGGTGTGGATGCTGCAGTCCTCGCCGGCGAAGCCTTCCTCGCACACACACTGGCCGTTGACACAGCGCCCCCTGTCCCGGCAGTTGCCGGGACACGACAGCTCGGAGCAATCGTCTCCCTGGAAGCCCACGTCACAGGCACACTGTCCGTTGATGCACTGGCCCCGGTTGTTGCAGTTGTTCAGACAGGCCAACTGGCTGCAGTCCTCACCTTGATAGCCTGAGTCGCAGATGCACATCCCGTTGAAGCACGTGCCTCTTCCGTTACAGTCGTTCAGGCAGGTGAGCTGAGAGCAGTCATCACCGGCGTAGCCGGCGGTGCAGACGCACTGGCCATCCACGCAGAAACCGTTCCCACGACAGGTGTTGGGACAGGTGCGTTCTCCGCAGTCGTCCCCGGCGAATCCCTCATCACAGAAGCAGGTGCCGTTCAGGCAGCGTCCGCGGTCGTAGCAATCTTTAGGGCAGATCAGTTCAGAGCAGTCGAGGCCGGTCCACGGTTCATCACACATGCAGTACCCGTCGTCACAGTAGCCGCGGCCTCTGCAGTTGTTGAGGCACTTGCTTTGAGAGCAGTCTTCCCCGGAGAAACCATCTGAACAGACGCAGACTCCGCCCACACAGCGGCCGTGTGCGCCGCAGTCGGTGGGGCAGACCTCCAGCGTGCAGTCTTCTCCCGTGAAGCCCTTCGAGCACTCACACTTTCCGTCCACGCAGCGGCCTCGGTCTTGGCAGTCACCGGGGCACTCGGGCTCGGTGCAGTTGGGACCCGTCCAGCCAGGCTCACATGTGCAGCCGCAGGTTTCAGTGCTGTAGTTTCCATGACCGCTGCAGAAAGGCTTCGTTCCCAGCGCACCTTTATAAAAAGAAATGTTTGACTGTTTAACAGGTCGTTGTGGTCAAAATCTGATCCTCCAAAGTAAGATTTTTTTTAGCTCCAAACTTTGTGTCTTTGCAGCAATAGTTTGACCTTCAGAAAATCAGCTGCTTTTCCTGTCTTCGATATGAAGATGCCACTTTTCTGTCAGTATGAACTCATAACCAGCAGACAGATAGTGAAAATGTGTATATATATATATATATATACAAAATGTTAAACTTCTCCTTCATGGTGTTTTATTCACTAATAGGTCTGAGGCTTATTTCAGCAGCTTCTGCTCTTCTTACTTTCAGTGATGTCATGCTTCTGGGAGCCAAAATTCAGAGTTACTAGATGAGTATGAAAATGAAAAACCCACTTTAAATTCCACAGATGTGACTTATGAAGCGGACTCGGTTGACGTGTAGTTTTCTTGGTGAAGCACGTCTCAGATAAACAGGGGATTATTTCTATGTGCTGGCTGACTGAGACGTCCCACCTACCTGCAGCCTGCGCACCACAGCATCCTCCGTCACTGCTGCACTGGTCCCTCAGAGCTGAAACTTCTCCCTCCAACATGTCCAGCCGGCTCAAGAGCTCCTTCAGGCCGGGCAGGTCGTCGCTACACCCGCAGGCCTGCCGGGGGATGTTGATGCGGTGCGTGAAGACGATCTGGTCCTCTCCGTTTATCTTGTGTTCAGTGATACGATGGCCCGACGAGACGGCTGCATCTTTGGGGTAGAACTGTGAGCTCTCAGGGGCGTCCAGGTCCACCGAGCACCGAGGACTGGCAGGAACGTGGATGTTGTAAACGTGGTTGAAAACCACAGGATGCGCCGCGCTGGGGAGGCTCATGTTATGTTCTGTACTGGGTGCCAGAGTCTGTCGGCGATGCCGCAAGATTTTCTTCACCAGCCCAGCATGTGATAAACTGATCAGAGCGATGAGGAGGAGGCAGCCCACAAGGCTTGGTGGAGCCATTCTGGAGGTGGGACCAGGATTCAGTAAAATAAATATCCTTTGGGACCTCTGACTGAAGGCCAATCTGGTTAATGACGTTCTGGAAAGACAGACAGACAGACAGAAAATCAAACAAATGCAGAGTCAACTCAATGCTGTAAAATACAACTAATGTATAAGACAACAGCTTGAAGGTGATGTTCGATGTGCGCACACATTAGATCTGAGAATTAAATGAATATGAGGGATCCACTTTTTAAACTCTTTGAAGGCTGAAACAGTCGATCTGTGTTCGTCTGAGCATGTGTGCCATGTTAGAAATAAAAAAGCTTGCAATGATCCATAAACCACGACACACACCAACGACTTCCATTAACCTCTGAGGGTACACGAGTCTTCCTATTATTTTGCACTACAACTTTGGACCATCCGTAGAAGTTAGTAGCAAAAACAAAGAAAAGGATCAAAAGATTTGCTGATGAATCGGTGAGCTAATCATCAGACAACTAAACTAGGAAATGATCGTTTCCTTTTTCTGGTAATATTGCCAAACATTTACCGTTTCCAGCTCTTTAAATGTGCAGATTTAATGCCGTTCTTCCTCCATATATCATTACAGACTGAGGGTCTCTGTGTTTCTAAAGATGTTATATGCCCTTACAGGTAAATCATGTCAGGCCTTTTCACCATTTTATTGATTTTTTTAGACCAAACAACTAATATCGATTAGGCCAGAAAATAGTCTGCAGATTAATTGACGATGTAAATAATCATTCATCACCGTATTAAATGTCCTGTGAATGTTCTGCTGAAAAAAAAAAAAGAAAGAAAAAAAAAAAAAAAGTTCACAGCTGTGCTGGCTGTCAACTCTGGAAAATCTCAGCTGTTTTGCATGTTGCAGCACATTAGTGGGATTTTCTGGTTCCTATACATATAAAGGGTTGAAAAAAAATACTGAAAAGGAATAATTGTTGCCATACACATCACCCCAGCTAACCCCATACCCCTCACCCCACCGCCCACACGTCTCTGGGATGACTTCATCAGCTGGAAACCAGGAACACTATAATTTGTGGGAAGCTTCTTCCTCAGCGTGGGAAAGTCTGCTTGGATCATGATGAGTCTCCAAAGGAGCTGAAAACTAACAGGAAGGTCCAAATATAGTATTATTATAATATATAATACAGTCCTGACCTCTGAACAGGTCCAAATAGTCATGACCTCTGTACAGGTCCAAATACAGTCATGACCTCTGAACCGAAGGTCCAAATATATTATTACTATTATTATATATAATACAGTCCTGACCTCTGAACCAAAGGTCCAAATATATTATTATTATTATTATATATAATACAGTCCTGACCTCTGAACCGAAGGTCCAAATACAGTCCTGACCTCTTACGCACATCTTCCCTGAGATGTATAAAAGCTCTGATATGGTTGTTAATACAGAACAAGATTGGCTTCAGATGAGTCGTTCAGGATGTCATGTTAAACATTTCATCATCAACGGTTCACCAGCCAACACGCGTGCTTGTCTGCTGCTGTGTCTGGAAAACTACATGTCTATAAAAGAGCTGCATCTCTGAAGGTGCAGCAGGATTTTGTCCCAATTGATTGGTAGCCGTCTGCACGTGCAAACCAATCAAAGAAGACTTCCAGAAGGGAATCTATGCTCTTCTAGACATGAGAGGTGGATTTATGGTACGTTCTCACGACAGCGTCTGGAAACTATGAGTGAAGTCAACCATGACTTCACCCTCTCTTCTCTCATATGTTTAATGAGTAGGACATATTTCATCCTCCAGAGATATCAAAACACCTACACATGAATCAAGTCTGATCCGCACTATAACACCAGAGAGCCACACCACCACCACTAGCCATACTATAACATAAACAAATATTGGGTTTGACCCATTCAATATCTCCCTCGCAATTCAGCACCCCATCTGGATTTTGACAGATTTACATTACTTGATTTTATTTTTATTTTTTTTTCTAATTTGAATGAAAATTGGCCAAAAATACAGTTTTGTTTCTCCCACTGCATCTTCAAACAACAAAAAGCCATCTCTCAACCTTATTTCTACCTCTGACTCTCAACCACAGCATGTCTTCTGACTCTGGATGTCTTTCAAGACTTTGTGAAATTAATCTGAGAAGAGACAAACTGTAGTAACTTGTTGTTCCACCTTCTGGTGGTCCTGACAGAACCAATGGTTGGATTGTCTGTGAAACATGAATATATTTCAGTGTTTCCCACTTGTGCTGGGTGGGTGCATGCTGGGCCTCATGTGCATGCTGGGCCTCAGAAAAACAAACACATCCCATCAAACACAAGATAAGCAATTAAACACAAAGACATAAATAAAAAGCAATGATAAGCCATGACAACGAACAAAGATAAACATGACGCATGTCCCGTAAATGCCTCACTCTGCATCTGTAAATGTTAAGAAGCATCGAGTCCTCTCAGTTACTGTAGTGAACTCAACTCTTTTAGTTTAAAAAGAGTCAGAAGTTCTAATAAAAGATCTCCTCAGT
Source organism: Embiotoca jacksoni (assembly GCF_022577435.1). Taxonomy (NCBI): domain Eukaryota; kingdom Metazoa; phylum Chordata; class Actinopteri; family Embiotocidae; genus Embiotoca; species Embiotoca jacksoni. Next base: position 9,271,961 of record NW_027185230.1, read on the forward strand.
TCAAACCCAGTGTTTCCTGCTACCATCGGGACCACCGTCCCCCTCGAAGAAATACTTTGTCAAAACTTCCGATGTGGTTGAGGGCTTTTAATTTGAAACAGAGACAGCAAGTTGTTTTGCGGTCAGTGATGGTTACGCTAGTTTCTCTCCTCTACTTTCTTTGTTTGATGAAGGAAGAAGCTCTGCCCGCCTTACACATAAAGCGGAATAAAACGGTAGACAGTTGAAGTGAAGGCAACGTTACTCAAACAGGCGACAACTACACACTGTCAGAGCAATAAAAGCCAACAAGATTACGCAGTAATAGTCGGACGGTGAACTGAAGCAAAAATCAACGTGTGTGAAACACGAGGTGGGCTCCAAAATATGAAGACGGTCCAGGTGTGCTGAAAAGATTTATATTAGTGGAAAATCAATAAAACAAAAGAAGAAGGAACGAAGAGTTCAGAGCCAACACTGAATGCAGCATGCCCGATGACTCTGAGGGTTCCCTGCTGTTTATGGTTATATTTGGATGAAGAATGTCCTCCCTGAATGATGAGGACGATAAATATGTTCCATCACCGTCAGCGCGGTGCTTTGACATACAGGTATGCAGGTAGACCTCCTTTCAACACTCGCGACCTTTGACCTAACCTCTCTTTCATCTTCTTCCCTTCATCTGATTGGTTAAGGTGCAGATATAAAACTGAGCTTGAGTTTCACGACTTCTCACACATCTGGTGAGAGGCAGGATGAAGGTGGGTTCGGACTGCAGCTGTAAATCTGAAAACGGTGTCTGGCAGTATGTTTCAGATTCTTCTCTAGAAAACTTTACAAGACTTACAATCTGCAGTCTTGGAGGAGAAGACAGAATCTGACTGCATGTGTTCGTGTTCACGGTAGAGGTCTTATATTTAAAAAACAGAAAGAATGCAACCTAATACCTTTATGAAGTCAAACACATGGAAAATTACAAAGTAAAAAAAACAACGTACTGATATTTATTTTATTAGTACTTTCACGTTGTGTTTCACAATAACTTGCAATTATTAATTGACATTATTAATCGAGTAATTTGGGCTCCAACGCAGTCGTTCATGTGTCAGGAAACTGATGGATGGAGGAACTAATTAAGAAGTAATCAAATAAATATCTGTATTTATTATTTTAATTTGTTAAGAACATTGAGTCATTGACATATGTATCACAATTTTGTCTATTTAGTTCCTAAATGGTCGTCGACCATTAATTCCTCCAATACAAACGCAGTGAATCCCTTTGCGTCCTTTAGCTTCCAGCTGCTGTGAACTGGCTAGCAGCAGCATTAGCTGAAGATCTGAACATTAGATGTTTAATGTCGTCCAAAACCCTGCGACCAAACTTTTTAAAAAGTTACAGCAGGTAGAAACATATTTAAGCTGTGAAATTGAAGACGTTTAATACACTCAGAGGCTTTTTTGAGGTAACTACCAGAGCATTTATAGTGTTCAACCCCTGCTGCAGACACCCTGTTTATAAAGAGCCGATTAAACTACAGCCGAGGTTACAGTCAGAAGAAAACGTAATTCGGAGTCGGGCTGGGGTGGACCGAGGACACCTTGTGACTGCGGGACGTGGGAAGACGATTTGGGGAGAAAATTGAAATAAATATAACCTGTTCACTAAGCTATAATCCAGTTGCTGTAGTTTTAGCACTCTTCCCCCACGCTGGCAGCGAGAAAGGAACTTTCCCAACGGAGAAATGTTGGCCATGGACGGACCACATCTGCTCTGCCGCGTCAAAGAAAGTAAAGGCACCAAGATGCTTGTCCAGTGTCCACATCATAGATCTACCCTGAGGAAAAGTGAAAGTGCTGCTGCAGGCAGTTTGTCGTCTGTGATGGCGTCTTTCTGTGCAGCCAGCTGAAACATTGTCATTATCAACATTTGAATTGCCCATGACTTGCTAAGCCTGAATGTCATTGCAGCTGGAAATCATCAGGAAAGTTAACTGGAGCAGTAACTGTAGAAACAGAAATCACCTCATTAACAGCTTACAAACTCTCCCGCTGCTGCATTCACATATCCACAGGAGGACTTTTGGAGCCATAAACCGGACTTTTATTGTGGCGACCCTGAACAGGAAGCAGGCTTCAGTATGATGGTAACTATCGAGTCTCTCCACATTTAAAGATGTGTATGAAGGGACATGCTTTTATAGAGCTGATTGATCACTAGTTGGATCCAGTTCAAACAAAAATGTACTTTTCCAGGATTAGCTGCTGTTTGTAATCATGTATCTTCTTCACGTCTCCTTTTATTATTTTGTAATCAACTAATCTGCTCCAGAAACCAGATAAACTGAAGGGTGTGACTATCACTACTGTTGAAGATCTTCCTCCACTGATGTGAACAGACAGACATCTGTGCTCAGAACAACACACCTGCTTCCAGACAGATTTACAGAGTTAAAGGTCAAACACGCTGACAGCCACCGAATCTTCGATAATGATATACATCCATTAATTAAAGTCTCTTCTACTGTAAACTCAGGACATCAGCTGGTACATTCAGGCTTTGAAGACAGTCAGATTACTGTTATTACACAAGCACGATGCCTTCACGGACCGTCGGCAACGTCAGCCTTCACCTCTTTCGGAAACTGGGCCATTAGAAGAAGAGTCCAGCCACTTTAACATGAAATAAAGAGGTGTGTGATGCTGAGTTATGATGACCACTGGCTCTGACTGAAAGTCACGCAGAGGGAAGTTTTGTCTGACGAGCCCCGGGGAGCTGCAGCTCCTGAACCAGCTGTCCCTCCGACAGACACCTTGATGACTGCTGCAGAGACACATCCAGGACAGCAGCACATAGCAAGAGAGGCAGTAAAACACAGTCGCCTGAAGAACTGCAGACAGCACATGATGTGGATTTTAGATACGAGTGGAAGAATTCTAAAAGAACTGAATGATTTGGATCTTCCTCAGCTTTTATTTCTGCTGAATGTGGAAGCGGTGACTCCAACCCAGCACACAATGAAACAGTTAAAACTCCTGTCAGACACACTCACACTTCAATTAGACTGAAAGGATGAAGCTCTTATTTTCCTTTTTGCCCACGTTTGTAAATCCTCAACCATCGCCCACTTCTTTAATCTCCATCATGGAAAATGATGCACAACGAAAGATGCGCAATGAATCATCAGGCTGCAGAACCTCCGAGCATAAATGCACACAGATGGACAGTTTTTATTTATATTTTTCAGAGTATTGATCTACAACCTGACAACATTTGCGAGCATTTTGTTTGTGTGCGCTGCCTGCTGGCCCTTCTTCTACTGAGGATCACTCTCCCATATGTTCATCCTGCCCTCTGATCGCTGCACTGGCTGCTACCACTGATGAAGAAGGTGCAGCATACACCAAGAATGAACCTCCATAATAAGTCAACTAGAATCACTGTTGTAGAAACAAGTCTCAGAACTTCCATCTCAAAGACAGAAACAATTCAGAAATTACATTTAAATCAGGAGAAATACACGAATACATCTTCTCACCTGTACACATGTGATCACACGTTCCTGCAGGTAACATGAGCCTCTCCCCCGAGTCTTCACGAGCACAGTGATTGTTGTGTCACACTAAAGCGCCGACTCTCAGCAGCTCCTCGTCTCCCTCAGCTCTGACAGCTGGGACGCAGTTCAGCTCCTTCCCTGACAGAGAGACGAGTCCACAGCAGAAGGGAGAGAAAGTGGAGTAAATGTCTTTTAAAAGTGTGACGAGTGTTTAGGTCAGACCCCCGCTGCCTTTAATAGCCCCGTCCTCCCTCCCTCTGCTGTAGCTAATGGATGCAGCGCTGCTGCCTTCAGATGAGTTGCCACCGTCCTGGAGTCATGACAGACGGAGCAGCGCTTGTGGTTGTGCAGAGAAATTAGAGGGGAAGGCGGGTGATGAGAGGCAGGCAGGCAGACAGATGCCTTCAACTAGATTCACTTCATAAAAAAGACTTAGGATATTTTACTGCATCAATACAGCAGCAAAAATAAAGCTTAAATTAACTCCAATTGTCATGTCATATTTAAATGAATTGCCCATCCATCATCCATTCCCATGTTTCCCATTAATCCCTCCAAGAACTCTTTCCTGGTTGAATAATAATCTAATAAAAGTGACAAATAAATATGAAACAGGGAAGTCGATCTGCAGTTCCTGAAGGAAATTACGTTTTCTTTGCTCAGTTATATTTAGTTATATTTTCGCACCTTTAACAGACAGACGAGCAGGAAACGAACAGCTTCTTCTTCTCTAACCGCTGACAGGGAAGCGAATCTGTGATATCAGTTGAAGCCAACACAAAGCGTGAATGTGAAACGGAGTCAGAAACGGGCAACATGCCACCATACGGACGCAGCCGCCGCAGTTTAATCTTAATGTGATTAGATGAGGATCAGAGGGGTCACTTTAAATCTCTGGAGACGTTGCTTAAGACACACTTACGGTTGGTTTTTGGAAAAGAGGATCATTTTGGGAGGTTGTGTGTGTGTGTGTGTGTGTGTGTGTGTGTGGGAGAGAGCTACGTTAGTGGATAGAAACACAGTCAGTGTCAGTCAGTCCGACACTTTGATGAAACGTCTCAACAACCAGTGGATGGGCTGCTGGGATTTTTTTTCTTGCAGCGTGGTCCTCAGAGGATTCATCCAAAACACATTTTGTCTGCCGCTGTCATCAGGACAAAGATACGACTTCAAAGATGCAAATGCAATAGTATTATGGATGTGTGGATTAATGTGGTTATTTGTGATTTGAGATGCACATCCTTTAAGCAAGCAAAACAAGCCAATCAACAAAGTCTGTTGCAGACTGAAAAGAACGGCGAACCTGAAAGGGTTAAATTAATGGACTGAACCAATAAATCCTGATTACCCTAAAGACACAACACTAAGTAGATTTGTCACGTTTCATTGCTGGATGGTCGAGTCTGGAAAACAACACAAGTGTGTGCAGCGCAGGCTGAAGTGATGCAAAGCAGGAAATGTGTCTGGAATGGCTTTCAAGTACATGATGAAGAGTCCGCTCACATGCACAGGATAAATCCTAAAATCTGTAACCCTTCATCAGATCAAATCCGCCGAGCCCGAGAAGACCCCAGGGATCCGGTTTGAAGGGGGCCACAAAGAACGAGAGAATGTGTGTGGAACAAAGTACACACTGTGACCCCTTTAATGGCTGCACATGTTTCACATGTACGAAACGCTGCAGAGAAGTTCAGCTGGTTCAGACTCGAACCATTTAACATTTTCAAGATGCTGCTACTGAAACTATAAACAAATGGCAGTTATGATTAAACAAGACAATCTGAAGAATGTCTGCCAACAGTGGAACAAAACACTTGCGCAACCATGTCTCCCACTTAACATGACTGAGAGCCAACGTACAGATGGTGTGCCAACAAACGACCCCACAGTCTCTGGGACGAGCAGCTCGTTACGACCACAGTCTGTATAGAAAAGTGTTCGAAGCTTCCTGGTCTAAAAAATGAGGCTGATGCAGAAGTACCTAAAGCTGCAATACCATCGTGTGCCACTAGAGGTCGGCTCCAAAAAGCCTCCGGCTCCATAGACTCCCATTCAACTTCTCTCATCAAATACAAAGTCAATAAAATGTCTCCACCAGTTATCTCTGTGTTTTTAGCTTAAGTCATTCCTTATTACTTTTCTGGAGGTCCATCTGAAAATAATCCATCATTAATTAGAAAATAAGCTTCAAAAAGTTGTGTTTTTTGGGGCGTGTCTGTTTGATTGACAGGTATGTGGTGCAGTCAGGTTACAGCTATCGGTGGGCGGGACGTAGTATTGTCAGGTTTCCAATCAGATCAGTCTGATCCACCGCTCACCCAAATATGGTCACCTCCTGCTCCAAAACAACAAGATGACGATGGCTGAAAAACCGAACTCAAGGCTTCATGAGTCCATACGTTTACTTGCCAAAACTCTGGGAGTTAACTTGATCCTTTCCTTTTCTTTTCCTCTGGATGAGACAGAATAAAAACCCTCAACAGTCCATGTCACCAGGTACCGAAGATGCTGTATGATGGATGACTGACACCCCCGTCTGATTCTCCTCAGAACTCTGAACTTCTTGTGTCAGTTCGGTCTGTTGGGATTCTTTTTTACACTTCGGCCGTCCGTTTTACTCAACCAGGTTCTGGTACGGCCTTCTCCATTTTCAGGCCCTATAAGGCATCAAAGTCCGCTTTCCTGGTTTCTTTGACATCAGTGTAAAAACTTTGATCCAGTGTTGTAAAAGAACCAGAGACCATCGAAGGAGGGTGAGAACTTTTTATAGAATCTGTAGTTGAGGTTGTTGACGATTTCAAAACATATCTAATGATAAGCTCAATAATGGAGTGCCTATCTAATATTCTGTTTATGTAGTCTTTTAATTTGGCGGTTTTTCCACAGGGGGTCACCAGATTTTTTTACCAACAAACTGTCAGTAAATCATAAACACAGCAACACAGAGAAGCTTTGCCTTAGACGACCTCAAGTTTAATGCCCCACTATGTAACTCTTGCAAAACTATGACACTTGTAGGACTCATAAGAAGCTCCATCTGCTAGCAGTTTTTTTCTAGATTACAGCTGGCGAATATCAAAAATGTATTCTAGCAGTCTGGCGATAGAAACCTACTGCTTAGAATTGAACTGCAGGATAAACTAAATACTCTCGGATGACAAAATATTAGCTGCAAGAGGTCTGCTGCCGTACAACTTCAAAATACTGTTTGACATCCCATCATGTTGAAAATGTTAACACTTGTTTGCTGAGTGACAAAGGGTTGGAGCCGGAGGGCCTGAATGTGGCATGAAGTCCTTCCAGTCCAACTGTGACTCAGACACTGAGCAGACCAGAGCAGTGCACACTAACATGAACTAATATGGCTCTGAAGGCATCACCAACCCTTCTCAGGTCTGGTGACCAGCTCATCTGCTGTTACAGCCGAGAGCGGCTTCGACCAAAACCATTGCCTTTGTTGCCTCAGAGTGGGAGCTCTGATGAGATCAGAGGATCCGTGTGTCCAGGCTTTAGTTTGAGGACTACAGTGACACAGGTGAATGGTCTGTGCTCACCGTGACCCTGTGTTAGCACTGAATCAACCACAGGGCCTGCCGTCCTTAAAAAGATCAGCTAATATCATTCTGATTACGGAGCCACTGTCTCCTTTCATTTTCATTATGATTTAATTTATGATCTCTGAATTAAGAACAAAAATAAAACATGTAAAAAAAAAAAATCAAACAAAACAAAAAACTATTAATATTTACACTGATATACATTATTTATCTCCAAAGATGGATCATGATGGTCATTAAATCATGATAAATCAAACAATTGATATTGTCTTAAATATATATTTTACCGGCACCTGGTAATAACCAACAACAACAACAACAACAACAACACACCCACCAACCCAACCAACCAACCAACCAACCAAACAAACCACCAACCCACCCAACAAACCAACCGTGACATCACCAGTTGGTTTGTGAACCGAGTTTAGATTATGGTCGTCGCCACCGTTGTATTTTGGAGCGGGAAGTGACCATATTTGGACAAGCTGGGGAGGAGCGTGCAGTGGATCCAATGCAAACTGATTAGGAACCTGAGGACAATATGCCCCGCCCACTTATAGCGGCAAACTAACTGCACCACAGGCCTGTCAATGAAATAGACACGCCCCCAAACATACCGCTTTTTGAGAACTAATATTTAATTCATGACGGGATTATTTTCAGAAGGACCAGAAAACTAATAAGAAGGAGTGACTTTAGCCAACAACACCGACATAACTGGTGGAGAAATCGGAGTCTATGGAGCCAGAGGCTTTTTGGAGACCACCTCTAGTGGCACTCGGTGGTATTGCAGCTTAAGGCACTTCCTGTCAGAGCTGTAAATTATGTCCACTTTAATATCCAGTCTATGGTGGTAACACATTACAACCTAGTAGGTGGTGTACCTCTGTATATTTCAAGTAATGTACTTCTGCACAGCGGTGGTTTGACCTAAATGGCAGCATGTTAACATGTTTACAGTGACATATCTACACTCCACGTGTGGCTTTAGCGACGGCATGTCAAGCAGTCACGTTATACTTGACAAATATTAGCAGGTATTCTTTGGGGTCTATGAATGTTTGTACATTTCATGGGATTCATGAAAGATATTTCAGTCTGCACCAAAGTGGTGAACTCGCTGACCGACAACTTCAACCCCAGAGCCTCCAGAACAGTGGTGTGACCAATAAAAACAATGTGTAACCGTATTAGATAAAAGGTTTTACTTTAAACCTGAACAGTGATTAAAAAAAAAACAAAAAAAAAACAGGAGTGTCGTCGAATAACCCAATTTAATCTAAAGGCTTCATTCTCTCCTTCTGATCAGTTCATTTCCAGAGTTAATGGTTTTTTGGAGTCTGGAGAAAAATTATCAGTGTCAATTAAACCCGACAAAGAAATAGAAGGCATGCACTGACTGCATTGGGAGCATCTTTTGTCTCTGCTGCTCTGAGATCACTGAGGCGTGCAGTGAAGTCGAGATGTTTGAAGGTTATTAACCACACAGAGAAACTTCAGAAGGAGACATTAGAATTATAAAATAAAGTCATTACCTTCGGCTGTATTTACAATGATTACTTTATTATAGAAAACCTTATAATCTACACTAAAAAAGACACATAGGGTCCCAGAAGACAAAAACTCTACCAGAGTGAATGCATGAATGTGTCATACAGACGTGATTTTGAGCAGAGAGCATCTAATGTTTTTTTACATCATTGCATTAGACTGTAATCCTCTCGGGTGTTGATGACATTCATGCCAACTGCACTCCGTCTGATTCTCTGCCCTGTTTGGAATATTTCTACGGCACAACGGAGCTTCTAACTCTTAAATAAGAGTCCGTTTTAACATTTGAGCATCTATATCAAATATCAACCATGCTGAGAGAAATGCAGCACACCTGTCTGTCCACTAGAGGATAACGTGTCAGTGTCACATTTCAACTCCGCTAGGCGTGAAAAGTACACGCACATTTGACCTGGGTCATGTGACGAAGTATAACGAGTGATTTAATTATGTAATTTTTATTGATCCACTGTTTTACCTGTGGAGTATTTTTAGTGTTATTACTCCAGGTTTTAAAAGTATGGATTGGATTGAAGGGTCGGTTCTACTAAATAGTTCGGAGGAAGAATACTTTGTAACCAGCTCCCGAGTGTCAAACTTCAAATGAGTTCAGCTTGTGTTGTTTTTGAGACACTCATCTCACATTTCTATTTTAAAGACAAGCAGTATGGTTTTGTGTGGTGAATGGTCAAATTTCAATCTACAGCTGCTTTCACGCATTGGACTGTGACTTTACAACAGTAGTATGATACGAGTCGACCAGCATGTGCTGCAACATTTAAACATGCAGTCGTTAAAGCACAGTGTTAAAAAAAAAAGTCCACAACTCTCTATGTTGTCCTGGCTGAAGTCGTCACTCTGTGCAAGCGTGACGAAAAGCCATCTGCTTAAATGACTTCTGATGAAGGAGGATCCTGTCTGGATCGTATTTAGCATCCGGTTCTGTTTGAACTGACATCAATCACCATCAGAATGTGACTCCCGCCTCCAAAACCATGGTGAGGGAAACACAAACACACAAGACGATGAGGGAAAGATCACCGAAGCAGGGAGCCTGAACGCTGGACGTCATCGGACTGAACCAGATGTGCTGATAAATCAGCTTTTCCTAAACAACAGTTATGATGCTCAGCTCAAATATAGCCTCTGTTTTCTATAATGCTACTTCCTAAAAACAACAGATTCATTTCTGTTTACAACAATAAATAAAACTAAATATTTATGCATAGCCGAGGAATTAAAATGTACTTCAAGGGAGCCCTTTGAAATACAATGGTGAGTATTAGCAGCATCACTGGCGATCAGTATCACAGTTAATCCTGAAAGTCCAACCGCTGCGAGGCTTACACGCAGTGGTCAAGGCTACCACATATTGATTATACCTCATTAAATTAGCATAAATACAATTAAAAGGTTACTTTTCATTCCCATCCTATTCAGAAACAAAAGCAACAGAATTTAAACTCGATTTACCCGAAACAAGTGTAGAAGTTGAGCTTTGGCACTTTACAACGCAGGACGTTTCAGCCACATCAGCTCAGATCCAACTTCAGCGGATGAAATCAAGTCCTGTAGGAGAAGCTTCAATCAGCAAAGGGGACCACAGAAAGCCAGAAACATGGCGTCTCGGAGCATCACACATGATCCCGCATCCCAACAGGAGATATTTAATCCAGCTCTGCCTTCAGCTCATCCTCTAATACGTCAGAAAACAGGGAATTTATCCTGAGCAGGACTAATTGTTTGTTGGTGTTCTCAACAGTAGCTGATATGTGCACGGCTCATCTGCCTCCCAGCAGGAAGTCAGTAAAATAAAGGAGCCAAAATCAATAGTGGTAATAAGCATCAAGTGAGCAGAAAGAGGTCAGTGGTTCCAGACAGAGAGATTAGAGCTGGCAGCCTCATCTCTATGTATACTAGATGGACTCCGTGATCTACCGTCTCCAAGGGTTTATTAGGACCATTAGGGTGTCTATTCATTTAGTCACCTTATTTCAGGACATTGTTTTAGCATGGAGGGATATTTTATTGACGTACAAGAACATTTAAAACTGATTTTAGTACATCTGCTATTGTTATTATAATATAAACTGTAGTGTGAAAAGAATTTGGTTAAAAAAAGAAAAAAAATTATAATATCAACAAACTACAACAACATACTGGAGATTCTACGACATGAATAATAAAATAGATATGAATTATTTGGAAATAAATACATCTGTGCCAGAAATGTGGTGAAACTTAAAATGAAAAAGTTAAGATGTCATCTGATTATACCCGCATTTACAGAAAAAAGTTGAAATGAATTTCTTTAAACTTCAGAAACGGATGAATGCAGATTGCAGATAGGTTGGCCACAACACAAGATTTATGATGTCAGAAAAGAAGATCGGGCCCTACAAATATCTTCACAACACCAGTCGACCTTTTCAGTAAAGTTAAACCTGCCATAAATTCAGATTCAGATTCATGATTTACAGACAAACACGAAGCACTGGAGAGTCCTCCATGTTTGGTTCTCACTTTTATCACTTATAAAAAGGATAAATAATAAGAACTTTCACTTTAGATGCTGGATGTTATTCCTCCATAGAGATTATTGGAGTCCAGAGATGTTAAATGTTACCTCAGAGTCCAATCCATTTTCAATCTTCTTTCCATCCAGCAGTCAACAGAGACGCAACAGCTAAAAAGCTTAAAGAAACGAACTTGCTAAAGAAGTCTGCTGGGAACAAATACAACCAATAAAATGTGGGTAAAGTTACGTAGTTAACTTAAAGCTTTCCACAGACTGTAATGCTAAAACTTTAGACTCAACACAAGACTTTTACTTTGAAAGGCAAAGAGCTGAGTCGAAGATACAAACAAGGTTTTCAACAAGACATCCACCACCAATAAAAAACACTCCGCCTGGAAGCTGCATGAACCTTCATGCTGTTTAGAAAATAACGACGTAGCTGATCAATATGATTCCCAAGAAAGCCAGTGTTTCTCCTATAATTATCTATAGAAACAAAATACGAACGTACTCATAGAACTGCAGTTACGTCCAGTAACTATTTCTTTATTCACTTCCTGTGCACCAGTTTCCTTTCAGCTCAGTGAGTCGCTCATGCATTGCTGTCACAGAAGGTCGTGTCTGTTTCTCTGCTCTGTTGTGTGTCCGTGTTTCATGAGGGGCGGAGCCTCGCAGACCTGCAGCACAGCAGAAGGTGGACACTGGTGAACGTAACTGGAGTTGATGACAGCTACACTCATTACGTAAAAAGAGGGCAATAAAATCCTAAAGTTCAGCAATCAGTGAACAAACCTCGACCTCAAACTGCTGAAAACCTCACCAGCGTGCTTTAAATAATACCCCCCCCCCCCACCATATTCATGCAGTGAATATTTCATCACATTTTTCTACTTTTATTTCATAGACCTTTTTGTGATCAGCTGTGTATCAAATATTCTTCATCTATTTTGCAGCGAGAGCAACACACAGACCCAAAGAAAGAGTGTTTCATGAAGGAGCTGCTGCTGTCCAGGTGGAGGATGAATCAGCTGCACATGAGCGACACACTGTGGTCAGCAGTGGAGACGGTGACATCATACTGTCTCACAGGCAGGCCTTTCATCTTGTCGAGGAATTACGTGGCGGATTTTTTAACGATGAATGTCCTCTCTGGGTCCAACAGAGAATACGTGCAGTTAATAATAGTCACATATAGTCTACTCTGTACTGTTAAACTCCAGACACAACAGCGTGGCTCACCGTCCGTTTCCTGCCTTTTTAATTATGTATTGACGAGACCCCGGGGAGTGACCTCATTTCAGTCTTAACAAGCATTTAGTCAAAGAATGTGGGACACGCTAAAACACTGTGTTGCACGGCACATGTAAATGGTCTTTAACTTGTATGGCGCTTTATCACCTTAGTGGTCTCAATGCACTTTCACATTGTTTCCCATTCACTCACTAATGAGGGTGAGCTACTGATGCTCACCATCAGGAGTACATTCAGAGCCATCGGGAGCAACTTGGGCTTCGGTGTCTTGCCCAAGGACACTTGGGCATGTGGAGAGGAGGAACCGGGGATTGAGCCACCAACCTTTCAATTAGTAGGTAACCCCCACTTCCATCTGAGCCACAGCCTCCCCAACATGTGTTGCACAGCATGATTACATCACTTTGACTATATCACTGCAACCACTAAAAAGCAACTAACATTTCTGTTAATCACGTAATTATTTGTGTGATGAATCAATGACTCATCAGCCTCTGAAATGACTAAATCCGGTTTGTCAGTGTCCAAACTGACGTCCACAAACTGCTTCATCCAAACCAAACTTTTTCAGTGCAATGACAGGAAATAGAGAAAAACAATTTGGGGAAAAAAACCATTTAATTAATAATGTCATATAAATATCTGCTAGATGAGTCAGACTAATGTCCTGTCAAGGAAAAACCAATGCAGTGGAGAACACTTAACTGCTTATATCACCATCCCCACCCAGAAAAAGTGATTAAAAAAAAACATAGGACAACTTTAGACATCTTAAAAATAAACCGGAGGTTGTCCTAGAGGACGGAGATCCAGCTTGGAGACAGTGAGGACGCAGAGTGTCTCACAGGAGGAATCACACCAAACATCTTCAAGAATCCCTCCACAGATCAAAGTCTGTCCCGTTTATAACTTTAACGATGAACAAAAAACATGCGTGTTCAAACATCAATCATAAAATGATCTATTGAAATAATAAGTACAGACAGCTGCTGACTCAGCTGAACACACTTATTAAATCATCATTTAGAGTTTACTTCAAACCAGGGAACTGATAATAACAATAATAATAAACACTGTATGTTCTGAGACGGTTATCAAAACATGAAAAGCTCATTCTGCTGCAATAAGGAACACATAGTGTCAACGATACTTTTTAAAAACTATTTGTGAATAGTACTTTTAGAAAACACGTCTACAGACACGTTAGCACAGCTTGAAGCTGAACTTACAGTCAACACACTGGTGCTGCATGCTAACATTTGCATCTAATCGCAGCCTGACTTCAGCCAAGTTGCTCTCAAATTTAACAAAGGTTTTAAATTCATTTCCAAACATGCTGCTGTCCATTTCCATATTTCACCAGAGACTTCGATGAATGTCCCATCTGTTGACATCCTGAGAAGAACACAAGGACAACTAACACCACAGGTTCAAGAGCACTGAAGGGAACTTCCCATTCGGTCTTCTTGTTAGTGGAGTCATCGTCTCGACAGGAGCAGCAACCCAACGATCCACCACGCAGACGTCATGCAATCTGAGAAAAAACATGTGGTCCAAGTGCTCTGACAGCTACAGTAAGCAAGTAAAGTTTATGTTTATTCCCAGATATAAAACCGCTCAATGTTTTCCATCATTAAAGGAACGCAGGTCTGAGAAGTTGAAATCACAGCAGCAACAAACCAACAGGAAACAAGAAAAACACGTCGAAAAGTTCCAAGCAAAGAAGAATAAAGTCCAATATCTCCCTCTGAAATGTCACAGATTGAAAGATTAAAGTAGCATCACATGGAAATACTCAAGAAATATTTCAAACTTATATTCAAGTACAGTATTTTACTAAATGTACTTAATACTTTCCACCACTACCCAAAAGAACAGAGCCATCATTCATGTTATGAACAGAAGCACAACAATGACGTCAGCTGATGCAATAATAGACCCACAAAAGGTTTAGAACTCAAATCAAATAAAAACTGTTCCAAATTATTCAAACGTTTGAAAGAAACCAGTGTTTACCTGATCACATTACTAATGAAAGCAGGATTAATTACAGTCAGGTGTACAGAAATAAACTTCTTAAAAGAACTAAAACCGTAAAATGAACTAAAAATTAAAAAAAAAAAAAAAAACCTGTGCATGAGGCCAGCGAGGCCAGCAGCAGCATGTCGGAGCATAAATAAATAAACACAGCAGGTGACGTCATAACATTACTAAAGACAGAAATCTTCCTCATGCTGACAGGTCAGCACAAACACAGCTTCAATGTTCGCCATGTCAACGGCAAATAAGATACTTAGCTTGGCAGGTGAAGAAGTGGTGTTGATCTCAAGTGAAGAATAAACCCCTGAAGGGTTGAACCGAGGCACGAGGGAGGAGGGAAAACCGGAGTTAAGGCTTTCAGAGCCGTAATTCAAAGATGTCCGAAGACGGACAGTTAGGTGGAGGTTTTTTTTTTATTTTTTTTTTTTTATTTTTTTATTAAAAGACGTGAAATCAGTGGTAGGTGCACACAGTTTGAGGTGATTTCATGAATTATTCCAGATGCAGCTGGAGGCAACGCAAATTGAAAAGGGTGCGTTTGATTTAAGTTCCAGCTCGTGGAGTGTGTCACCTGTGAGAGGGCGTGGTCACAGCCGGTAGCACCGCACTGGATTTGTCTGACCCCTTCTTTTGAATCGGGGAGCACAATTATACTAAGATGAGGAAGTAGCAGTATCGTGACTTTTTGATAGGCACTTAGGCTCCACTATAAAGTGTTAAAAACAGCACTGGTCCATTTATCTTCCATCTATGAAATGACTGATTACAGATAAAACTCAACGGTTACACAGAGGACAGAATTTCCCCATCAATAAATAATAGTTTCCATTATTAAATCATTAGCGTGTAAGACGGATTTCTATAGTATTTATTTAGCCTGCATTTGTTCATCTGTTCCCAGTGTGCGTCCTGCATTAAATGTGATGAACGAGATTTTGAAGAGCTTCCTGCTGCACAGTTGTTTGGTGGTCTGCATGTTTACTATGAGGATGTTCAAGCAGCTTCCAGTAATGTTTGTAATGTTTAACATTTGACTTGTCTGGAAACAGCAGTTAACATTGAAATTACCCACTAAAGTAGAACCATGTAGAGAAATCCATCAGGAGAGACATAGCGCCCCCTAGTGAGCAGAGGTGAAAAGTAACTTGTAGTACATTTAATCAAGTGTATTGAAGTACATTCTGGAGTACTATTGGAGTAATATTTCATTTGAAATGAAGCATCTTTACTCTGTTGTAATGTAAATTTAAATGTGGTTTTCAAGTAACTTAAAAAAGTCATCAGACTGAAACCAACTAACTTTTATTACATACTGCATGTCCTTTTTTTCAGCATAATACATCAATTATCAACATCCGAATATATATACACATATATATATATATATATATATATATGGCTCTCATTTCAAGGTACATAAATCACTCAACAAAATACCCTGTTTGGACAAGCAAACGATACAAAGTGCACAAATAGTTGGTTCAGGTCGACTGCATCACATGACAGAACTGCTGCTGTGTTTTAAATTATAAATGAATTAAAATGTACATTCCGAGACCTCAGGGAGCATCTGAGGTCTGAGGACAGCTTCATGGGACGCTGCTAGTTATCTCCTCTGGTGCTCTCTCACACACACACACACACACACACACACACACACACACACACACACACACACATAAACTTAAATACAAACATATTTGGCACCATATTTTAGCATAGAACATAAAATAGAATTTGCGATACAATGCTGTTAGTACATGGAGGTAATACTTGATTTTGGCACGTTACAAGAACACTTAAAAAGTTCATGTAATCCGGCGTGTTACATGCTCAGTCTTCATTGAAAGGTTTTTAAGCCAACATTTAAAACGGCCTCTCTAAAAGCCCAGTTAGCCAGATAGCTTCATGAAGAGCTACCGACTCCCGGAGTTGGGAGTCGGTTGCGGTTCTTCAGCGCCACGATGAGTAATGTAAACACATGAGAAGTGAGGATTAATCGTGTATTGCACTCTAGAAAGAATCATCACTGCACAAAGAGGTCGTCCTGGCCTGTTCCAACCATCAAAGAAAAAGTCGGTATATAGATATAGAATTAATAAGGTATTCAGTAATACTATGTTTATTATAACATCTCCTGTATATTAACATTGATATATAGATTATTTCAACATTATGATATGAAAGATACATATTTATAAATTGCTATGAATATAGGCGGCTGCTTCTGTTGGGCAGACGCAGCGCCGGATATAACATAATAACTATTCTGCGATTACGTATTTTCATCCAAACAAATAGAAATAAACGCCGTCACGCGCGGCTCACGAGGAAAAACCAGCGTGAAACTCCGTAGTGAATATGAATTGAAGCCTCCCATGCACAGAGAGGTTTCAATACAGGTCGAGACTTGTTTCCAAACAGGCCAGCAGCGTGAACCTTAAAAACCTCAGCATGCATGCTAAGTAACGGCAGCCTCTGGTGGACAGGTAGAGAAATGACACCTCAGATAAAATGGGAATTGGTGCCCACTGGACAGTATAAAGATTTATCTGCAGCTGCGCTGAACATCAACCTGCAGTAAAAAAAAAATTAAAAAAAACGTTGAAAAACGGCCCGAGACCCACAACAACGCCTCTCCACCGCCACACACATTCAGCTCACTATAACTGCACCAACATATATATTAGATTCACATCAGTATTCTATCTTAGAGCAGCAGAAACACGTGTATATATATATGTATACTGTATGGACAGAAAACAAGGAACAAACTATTCCGTCATTTCGTGGAATCTGTGTTGACGTCAGTCTGTGGTGGGGCACAGCACGATGTGTTGAGATGTGAGCTAGTGAGCATATCGCGGGGAAAACTCCAGCTGTGTCTGTTGGTCACAGACAAGAACACATGAAGTTTTTCGGCTTGACCGGCAAGCTGCCCTGACTCCTTGGTAACTCCACTGTATCTTCCACAGATGTACCAAACCACCAATCAGAACCACCAACCCCTAATAGGAACAAATACGCAACACTAACTTTACATGGAAGTCGCCTGGTTCCAGAGACATGCAGGCAATGTCCACCATCACGGATGGCTAATTCACTAACAAGTTTTAACAACCAACGAGGAACCTTCGTGAAGCTCACCTCAAATAAGGAGCCATTTTTATACTGAAAACGCCGCGGCATGCAAAAAGAAAAAAAGAAAAATAACGCTTGTAATCTTATTCATAACATAACTCCACGTTTGTCTATGCAAAGTCACTCGACACTGGAACTGAGACGCTCACGATATCCACAATCTGCAAGAAGAAGCAAAGACTGCATGAAGCCACGCTCTAAGAGTATCACAGGTCTACAGCCAGCTCCATCAGGACGACCACACCAACTATCACTAGTCTACAATCCTCTTCTAACACGTCTGCAGGTTCCGCAGCGTCCCGCGCCGCCAAACGTCTCGCACACAAAAACAATACTGTTGAATCGCTTCGCCGCGTCTCAACACTGCACTGACGGCGCCGCGCTGCTGCTCGCTCTGTGTCCTTTAACTGAAAACCTCATGTGCACAACTTAAGTGATACTTCATCACCGCGTGATGTCAAAAGAAAGGAAGTTTTGCACCCAAAATGTACAGCGATGACGGCGGTTCTGGCACGGAGACCGCCAGGTATGACGATGCTGCGCCGTCTGGACTGAGCAGCACGCCGCCGCAGACACATCTGTCTCCCCAACGCCGCAGGAGACGGGGAGGTGCCCGCACAGCCTTAAAGGGACCACGACAAGCCAAAACGAAGCCTTAATGGTCAAAGAGCTGCCTGGCTCTCAAACTGTAGCGCCCAGTGGAGCCCCCCCTAGAGGCCGGTGAGGTCCACGATCGCTTTAATGAAGATGGTGTCGTCGCGGATGTAAGAGTTCTTGGCGTCGAGCTTGGAGAGCGGGCAGAAGAGCGGGCAGCCGCTGGCGATGTTCATCTCGCTCACGGGCCTCTGGAAGGAGGAGGAGGTGACGTCAGGGCGGAAGGCGTCGATGATGTGCTCCCGGTTGCTCTGGTCCAGCAGCATCAGAGTCACCTGAACATCAGACACGAGAAATTTTTTGAACGATGTCTCACGAAAGTAAGGACAAATACAGTTGGACTGTTGTCTCTGCTGTTACCTTCTGGTTGAAGGGCCATTTGAGCAGAGCATCACTCAGTCCCCTCATCACCACAAAGAACAGGGACAAGTGGCTGCCGCGCCCCGTCCCGTCTCCGTTCAGGTAGATCCGCAGACACATCTTGTAGCCGTACTTACTGGTGTAGAAGGCTGCAAGAAGAACACATTTACTGAGCATGAGGCTTCTGTTATAAACACGTCTACACACGCGGACCTGGTCTCTAAAAAACAGGACCAGGACCTGAATCTAGAATATTCAGTCTAAACAGTAGAAACACTTCTCTCCAATAAAAAAAAAAGATTGTGATAGAAGGACTTCATGGCTGGACGATAACACCTACCTTATCTACCTTAACGTGTTGTATGTAACACATACTTTATATCTACCTTAACGTGTTGTATGTAACACATACTTTATATCTACCTTAACGTGTTGTATGTAACACATACTTTATATCTACCTTAACGTGTTGTATGACCGGCAGAGAGGACACATATTTACTGGACAGGACGTCTCTGGCTCATTTATAAAGTACTTTAACTCTGGTGGTTTCTAATAGTTTGGTTTTGTGACATTATTTTACATTAAAGTGTGTGTGTGTGTGTGTGTGTGTGTGTGTGTGTGTGCGTGTGTGTGCGTGTGTGTGTGTGTGTGTGTGTGTGTGAGGGTGAGGGTGAGGGTGAGTGGTGGGGGGTGATTTCACTGTTTTCACTCCAGTTTTTTTTCCCTTTTGTTTTATTTCGAAGGCTGTTTTCTAGCTGTTGACGTGAAGTTCTATTTTGAAGGCTGTTGACCTGAAGTTTTATTTTGAAGGTTTAGCCCCTCATACCTCACCCTGAACCTGCTGCTCTTTTTAAACCCATTAACAGACATCATGCTGAGCAAGAGCGGGTCTGTGCTTTAGGTCTACATTTCTGCATGTCTGTTTGGATGTGTGGAGACGTCCTCTGTCTCCTCTGTGCTCTGCCCTCTACCTTCTGTCCTCTGTCCTCTGTCTTCTGCCTTCTGTCCTCTGTCCTCTGCCTTCTGTCCTCTGTCATCTGTGCTGCTCTGCCCTCTGCCCTTTGCTCTCTGCCCTTTGCCCTCTGCCCTCTGCAGCAGGGACAGTGTTACCTGGGGAGAACATGGCGGGGGCTCGACCTGCGATGGCATCTTGTCTCTTTTTGGCGAAATCGGAGATCCTCCAGACGAAGACGCCGTCGAAGGTGGTGGCGGACATTTCTCTGAGGCGTCCCTCCATGTCAGCGACGGTCAGGTCCTTCAGGCCGACGGTCCTCTCCAGCTGTCGCACCTGAACACAAACACTCATCTATAATACCTGGTTCTGGTTTAATGGAGATCATTAGAATCATACATGATTCATAAAGAAATCAAATCACCAGATTAAAGTCAAATTCATCAATCTAAGATGAAGAAGAAACAACATTTTAGAGTTCCTTCATACGCATGCCTCATGTCCAGACATCCGTCACCGTATTGACTCAGTTATTCATCAAGAGTCAAAAATGTGACACTTATCACACAGTTCCTGGACTATTTTATGATTTCTAAACACGTCTGTCAGAAATGATTTAATCCTTTCAAAATAAAAGTCCCGCTGAACGTTTGCATCATGGCCCAGTGTGCGGCAGGCAGTTGGGTCTCGTACCTTGTTGCTCAGAGCCTCGATCTTGTCCTGGTCCAGTTTGTGCTGCCGGTTGCTGGCCTCCATGGTGGTGGCGAAGCGCTCCACTTCTCTGTTCAGGACACACACCACGTTCTCAAACGTTCCCGCTTTCACCTCCAGCTCGGTGCACCGGCGGCCCAGCTCCGCCACCTTGGTCTTCTCGCTGTGGAGCTGCAGCTCCAGCGCCGCGCCCACCGAGCTGGGCAGAGGAGTGAAGGAGGTGGACACTGAGAGGGTGGGAGCCAGAGCGGGAGGGGGGGGCAGGGGACCAGAGGCGGGCGGACCGGGGGGGCCGGAGCTGGAGGATGAGGAGGAGGCGGAGGCGGAGGCTCCCTGCACGGGAGGCCCAGAGGAGGTGGTGCTGAGCTGGGAGACTCTGGCCTCCAGCTCCCGGAGGGACTGTTGCAGCTCCACCAGCTTGTGTCCGGCCAGCTCCAGACCCGGCGGCTGCAGCCCCTCCATGCTCACCTTCATGCCCATGATGTAGTGCAGCAGCAGGTTGAGGTGCTCGTAGGCATAGGAGCGCTCGTGGTCGTGAATCTTTTCCTTCTCCACCTGCAGGAAGGGAGGAGGAAACCAAACAGAGGATTCATGCCGTAAAACATACAGTTCACACAGAAGGACTGTATGAACATTACCGGAGAGTAATAACAATAAACGTCTCTCTTCATCTAAAAATCAAGAAAAGATTTTAAAACGTATTTATGAACACGGAAACATATCAAATAAAAATATACATGAAAGTGATCAGATGATGCTACAGTCTGCATGAATGAGATCAGTAACATGAAGTCTGTATGAGATCAATCACATGAAGTCTATATAAATGAGGAAGCAGAATATCTATCAATAAAGTGGGATATAATAATTATAAATTACTATAAATTGATGATCTCAAACTCTTTTTATGCATTATGTGAAAAAAGTGTTCCAATCGAGCGACTCTCGTTATTTAAAACTCTTTTTCTTTTGATTACTATAAATATCTGAATGAATCTGTGATGAGAAAACATTTTAATTATTTTTATATTTCCTGCTCGTTCAACAGATAAAAATAATACGGAGCGCTCCACCTGCCGATAATGACAGTTCTTCATTCTATATAATACATAATATTATAGATAATTACTGAAGATACTTACAGACATGTCACATCCAACGACATGAAACCGACATGGAGTTCTGAATTTGCTGCAGAATTTAATGTGGTCCACATACTAGAAAAAAACAACAATAAAAAGTTAAATTTTCTAAAAGAAAATATTGATTTAATAGAGAGCTGCAGTTTGTGCCTCTCGTGTTGTAATATTAAATATTTACTGCTGTTTAAAAGATATTTCAAGAATCTCAGGGGACTCCAAGAGAGAAAATCTTCCACCTGTTTTACATTAAAAAGACTTATGACTCATTCTTTTTAAGTGTGTTGTGAAGACCTGACGTCTGCTGTATTTCTATTTATATCTGCTTTCATGCTGTCATTAACTGTAAAAGTGAAAGTAAAACTAAAAGATCTACGACTAAAAATAAGGCGTTGATATTTTCTACAGTAGATGATCTTCACCCACCTGGATGGTTAAAATCGTTTTAATTTGACAGAATATTTTTAGGAAAGTGTTCAAGAATTATTTAAAGTGTTGTTAAAGAAGGTTCAAGATTTCCAGGTGAATGTTTCTCAGGATAAGAAAAAAGACACAAACTGAGACTGTAACAGTGTTGGTGACAGCTTTACCTTTTCTCGGGGTATTTTCTTCTTGGCGCAGCCTTCACAGATCATCGGGTACTTGGGACAGATCTCGTCGTGCGCCTGAAAAAAGGAAGTGTTTTATGTAACAGCTGCTGTGATCTGCCAAGCTTCTCCGGCCCAAATAAAGAATTGCTCACCTTGATGTTTTTGAAGTGAAATGGCTCCTTGCAGTACTTGCAGTTGAGCGTCCTCTCCGGGCACTCGCGCTCATTGTGGCGCTCCTGTTCGTTGAAGCGGATTCGTTCTTTGCAGGAGGGGCAGGGGATGATCATGAACTCACACTTCCCCTCGTGGTTCAGCTGTGGAGAAGTGGAGCTTCAGAAAGACAACCTCAGAGCTTCAGTGCAGCGCTGAAGCTTACATCACTTTAGCTGTTTAATTTCTGATCCATCAGGGAGACAATTCACTCTGCAGCAGGAGTCCAAACGTCCAGAACTATCTTCAGCAACAAGAAGAAGGAGGAGGAGGAGGAGTCCTGCAGCAGAGCCGAGGGCCAGATGCATAAATGAAATCCTGCATTCACCATCTCCCACAAATAAACTGGTATTTATACACAGGATGGGAGACATGAACCCAACAAACATGTTTTCTCTAAAATGCAGTTTATCAGCCAGAAACTGTGAAAACAGAAATCAATATTAATTGTCCAAAAAATACACTTATTTAAGCTGAAATTTGCATGACTCAGGAAACCTTGAATGACTTGGCTCAGAGGACGAAGAGGAGAGGACGACGAGGAGAGGACGAAGAGGAGAGCATGAAGAGGAGATGGAGAAAAAGAGAGGATGAAGAGGAGAGGGCGAAGACGAGAGGATGAAGAGGAGAGGGCAAAGAAGAGAGGGTGAAGAGGAGAGGACGAAGAGGACAGAGAGGTTTATAAAGGTTGTAAACATGTAAACAGTTCAGGATTTGAAGCATGTGAAGCCCTTGTGGGCACACATTATTGTACACAGATTTAATCTTTTTTTAATTTTTATAAAATAAATGATCAAAGAAATTCAACTTTTGTTTTTCTTCTTGTATGATTTATGACATTAATAACTGTGTTGTTGTGCACAAAGACATGTTTGAGTTCATGATTGTGTTGTTTGTGCAGGACCTGCTGCTAAAGTGAAAATGAGCTCAAATTGAGTAAAAATGTAACAGGAACAAAAAAACTGCTCGAGGTTCAGAGAGTTCAAAGTAAAATGAGAGTTCAGATGTTAATGTAGCAAAAATTAGATTTTAATTTAATTTGCTCATTTTACACTTTTAGAGCCAAAAATGTGAATCACTGAAGTAGGTCGCCTCACCTCGTAATCTTTGATGCTGCCCTTCCAAGTGCAGCTCTCATTGATACAAACAGCTGACAGGTTTTCCACTTCCCTTCGAACCGCATTGTCCGGAAAAGCCTGAAAAAACAGGAGAAAACAAAAGGACTTTGGTGTAAACGTGTGTCAGCCAACACACGGAGTCACACCTGCAGGTTTAGACATGATTTTACGTGTGCAGAGATGTTGTGTTTACTGTCACAGAGGCTGGAACTGGTGACCCAAATGTACTTTTAATCATTTACATTTATTAGACACCTATAAATACCAACTTCTTTCAGTACAGATTTTACATAAATAAAAACAAATGCATTCTAATGTTAAAGATAAAACAAGAAGCTCCAAACAACCTCAGACTAAAATCTGAGTCAGGTTTGGGCTTCTTTGTTGAGTTCGTGATGTCTTCAGAGTTGTTAGCAGTTTTTAGCACCTCTAAACTTCATATAATTTCATTTAAATAAGTGTTTGGATTTGTGAAAATGAATATAAATGAGTGGATTTTTATTTGCTCTTCCATTAATCAGGTGAAGTCTGAGCAGTAGATGAGCCGACGATAGCACATCTCCACCCTTTGGTCTCTAATAACATAGCCTAAAGATGGCAGCGCCCAAACTTACTGTAGGCTTCACCTCTGCACAGCTGTCATGTCGTCCATCTTCATATTCAGTCTAAACGGTCCGTAATTCTACCAAAGATTCAACTTTTCTTCTTTAGTGGATAAAAAATAAATTCATACTCACACATCCTGGTTTCAGAATCGACGTTGGCTCCTCAAAGATTTCTTCTTTAATGCAGGCATTGCATTTCTGGGGTCCGTTACTGCAGTAAAACAACAACATCCACTGATAAACAACAACACACACTAATACACAACAACACACCGATAAACAACAACACACACTGATAAACAACAACATCTGCTGATAAACACCAACACACGCTGATGAACAACAACATCCGCTGATAAACAACAACACACACTGATAAACAACATCTGCTGATAAACAACACACTGATAAACAACAACACACACTGATAAACAACAACATCCACAGATAAACAACAACTACTGTTGTACCGTTAAATGAAAAAAAAAACACACTGATAAACAACAACATCTGCTGACAAACAACAACACAAACTGATAAACAACAACATCCACTGATGTACCGTTAAATGAAAACAAACATCAGATACCCAGTGGTCCAAAGGAACGAGCTAAATTTACTCAAAGCTGCTTGGACTTTGCTTGAATAATTACATGTGTTTATTTTGACAGCTTGAATCAGTAGTTACAGATTCATCATAATTATAGAAAAATATGCAGTCAACAATAATTACACTGCACATTCTGCAGCTGTAGTTACTAATTAGTAATCTTAAGATTTTTGCACACAAACCCAAATTCATAAAATATGACACTTTTATATCAGTAACAATAATTCAGTAATATAATTTAATGTGTGAAAGAAATAACATTACACTAATCTAATTACAGTTGAGAGTGAAGTGTTTATTTCCACATGAACACCATGAAACTCTCCATGACTGACTGTCAAGTTGAGCAAAACTGGATGACGCTGACGCGTCAGCGCTTTCTGTGACATCGCATAAATATAAAAATCATCAAGTTCTTAAATATGCAAAACAAGCTGTAAATTTGTGTGTGTGTGTGTGTGTCCATTTTAATTTGTCATTTCCACATCTAGTCACTACAGAGCAAAAAGATCCTTCATTTGGAGTCAAATGTTCATCCGAATATTTGCTCTGTTTAAGCTCTGTTTTTGGTCTCCACCACCTCCTAAAGGAAACACCCTCCTCGTTAGATGCTACATGGTCTACTTTGTCCACCAGCTAGTCGCTAACCATCTGTCTGCTGTTTGGTGAAGAGCAGGACGTCTTCAGAGGGTTTTTAGGAGACGTTCTGTTGCCTTGTTATATTTAATATATATATTAATATATTTTTGTATATATTTCAGCTCAAGGCCACGGAGCTCCTCACCTCACAGTCCGGTTGAAGCAGTAGGAACAGAAGCGATGTCCACACTGGGCTTGAAACGGCCGTCGGAGGATGTTGTGGCAGCAGTTGCACAGGTGTTTGTCCTCCAGCTTGTTGCCCAGGATTTTCTTGGGGAAGCCGGGCTTGTTGCTCTCCATGGACGAAGGAGGGGACGGTTCCTGTGTGGCCATGGTGTCTGTTCACACGTCACACCTGGGAACGAAGATCAAAGTCAAGGCCTGGAGATGCAACAGAAAGAGTTGGGTAATGCGTCTGCCTCTTCAGGGCTGCATGAAGCTGCTGGAGGCCAAAGATGTTTGTACATGGCAGCCTCATTATTCCCATTTCACTGACTGTTGGCAACAAATCTGATAACTGATCAACTGTTTGAGGACATTTTAATTCTCTGATTCAATAGTTTTCACAGTTTTATGATAGTAAACTCATCATCTTTCAGTTTTTTACTGTTGATCTGAAAAGAAAAGCTGTATATGTATTAATAATTAATTTATGATCATAACATTTTCCATTGTTTTCAAATATTTAATTAACTAAACAATCGATTAGTTTTGAAAGAAAATGAGTGTCAGATGTTTTTATTAAACATTTAAACAATTACTGATTGCAGCCCTGCTTTCAAGTTCCTTTCAATGTCATGTTTAATTTACTTCTTCATCACTAACACAGGTATTTTTATTTGTCCTGCACGTCTGCTGACACACAAAGCATCAAAATATAACTAATACAATTAGAAAGAAATAAGAAATAATGATTATTTTCATCATTGATTAACTGGATATTATTTTTTATCTCTATTTACTCTTTCTGCAGCGCCCTCTGGTGGGCGGATGCCAGCTTGTACAATTTGTACACTAAACACTTTGCTCATTTAGCAAAACAAAAGGTTTGTAACAAACTAATTTAAATCTCCAAATAACTGGCAGCTTATCAGCTAGAATTATGTGAAAATAGAAGTTTGTAATTAATAAAAATATCTTGTGTATGTCTTAAACCTTAGGACAACCAGGACATTTTATCATTATATTTTAGTGGATTTACTATAAAATAAAACAAAACAAATGAACAAAAAGCATGAAAAATGTATTTTTAAATTGTGTATTAAATGATTTACATATTACTTCATAAATACTTAGTAATTTATGCTTCTACATTTAAAGATGCATGAATCTATATGTTTACATGAGGTTACGAAGCAGAAAATACAGGAAACAGGTGCAAAACCGGGGCAGCGTGCGGGTTAATGAATTAATTATTTGGTCTTTAAAGTGTCAGAAAATAGTGAAAAAGGCCTTTTACATTGTTGTAAAGCTCAAAGTTGAGTCATCATGTTGCTGGTCGGTAGAAAACCTGAAGATCTTCTGTTTACGGTGAATAAAAGAAGGTTAAAGGCTCCTGCAGTGAATTCAAATACAAGATCTGGGTCCTGGAGGTCTGGACACTGGAGTTCTGGAGGTCTGGGACCCTGGACCTCTGGGGTCCTCGACATCTGGATCCTGGAAGTCTGAACCCTGGAGGTTTGGACCCTGGATGCCTGGACCCTGAACATCTGGGGTCCTGGACCTCTGGGGTCCTGGACGTCTGGACCCTGGAGGTCTGGACACTGGAGGTCTGGACACTGGACGTCTGGGCCCCTGGACGTCTGGGCCCCTGGACCTCTGGGGTCCTGGACATCTGGGGTCCTGGAACTCTGTGGTCCTGGATGCTTGGACTCTGGAGGTCTGGACACTGGACGTCTGGGCCCCTCGACGTCTGGGCCCCTGGACATCTGGGCCCCTGGACCTCTGGGGTCCTGGACATCTGGGGTCCTGGACCTCTGTGGTCCTGGACATCTGGGGTCCTGGACATCTGGGGTCCTGGAACTCTGTGGCCCTGGATGTCTGGAACCTGGAGGTCTGGACCCTGGAGGTTTGGACCCTGGAGGTCTGGACGCTGGACGTCTGGGGTCCTGGACCTCTGGGGTCCTGGATATCTGGACCCTGGAAGTCTGGACCCTGGACGTCTGGGGTCCTGGATATCTGGACCCTGGAAGTCTGGACCCTGGACGTCTGGGGTCCCGGACTTCTGGGGTCCTGGACCTCTGGGCTGCTGGACCTCTGGGTTCCTGGATGTCCCGGTGACCCAGGGCAGGTGGAGGTCCA
This sequence comes from Embiotoca jacksoni, assembly GCF_022577435.1. Taxonomy (NCBI): domain Eukaryota; kingdom Metazoa; phylum Chordata; class Actinopteri; family Embiotocidae; genus Embiotoca; species Embiotoca jacksoni. The sequence continues at coordinate 9,299,449 of NW_027185230.1, forward strand.
GCCCTGGTGGGCCTTCAGACAGTCCTGTGATGAGCAGCAGCTTCTGTCTGCGGAGCATCACAGACCAGCTGAGAGGCCCACACCCTTTGTTTACATTCCCGCTCTACATTCACGGCTCCTCGCACTCCACCGGACACAAACCGCTCTCAGACACACCGCTCAGCTCAGCTCAGCTCAGCTCAGTTTGGCTCGGCACGGCTCGGCTCGGCTCGGCCTGGACCCAGTCAGGATGCTGACAGATCGCTCCTCCTTTGTCTCGGCTGCCTCCTTCTCCATCCCCGTCGCTGTTGCTAAGCTATCAGCCTCCTTTAGTCAGAAGTGGTACCCAGCACGGCGCCACGCCCCTTTCAAATCTGGTGCCTGCAACACACCGTTTACTGGAGAAGCCTTTTGCTAACATTGTTGCAATCACCGGAGTTTGCACTCACCCGTTTCAGTCTAAAGTGTCATCGCGTGCAGCGGCTGTGAAATCACCTTTCCCGGTCGCAGGTAGACGCTCGTGCGCTGTGCCGATCTTACTGGTGTTGTTGCAGCCGGCTGGAGGTGTTTTCTTCAACGTTAGCCACATAATAGAGATGTGGTCCCCCAACGCGACGGCTGTTATTGTCCAATATCGCCATTGCACTTTCAGACTGGCTGTTACGTCATGGGGGGAGGGGATGGGAGAGAGAGAGAGGGGGGGGGGGGGGGGGGGGGTGACAGGCAGACGAGGTGCGGAGGAGTCCGAGTCATTGGTCCGGGAGCCGGAGGGGGGCGGGATCGGGAGGGGGCGGGCCGCTCTGTGGAGGGAGACGGTAAACATAATCAGCACATATCTTCTATATGTACACATCATCTACACATCAAACATCTACATGTACACGTCTTCTACATGTACACGTCTTCTACATGTACACGTCTACATGCTCGTCATACGTTTATAATCCTTTAATTTTTGCATCTGTCTTCGGCTGTAACGCATCTTTTTGTTTGAAACGTCCTAAAGAATATTTATTTATTTATTTATTTAAAGAGGTAACAATTTTCTAATTTAAAGTATTGACTTTGAAGTATTCAGAATATTATTCTAAATGTATTATTTGTCTGAAGTAAACTTTAGGACATGAAGTACTGTAAGTCAAAACTGAGATGGCCTTCTTTATTTAAATATTTTTCTTTTTGTAAAAACTACAGAAGTACAAGGTGACATAAAAAAAAAAAAGTACTTCACATTTTTAGTTCAGTCCAGTAACTACTAGAGTAAATGTACTTGAGCAAAAGTATTAATACCACACTGTAAAAAATATTGTTACAATTAAATGCATTTAAATGAAATTAAAAGCATTTTAAAGTAAAAAATGAAATGTGACTTTATGTAAACGGGGTATTTGTACAGTGTGGTATAGTACTTTCATAAAATACATTAAATAGCTGCTCAGTTAAATGCATCAGAAACAAACAGTTTTTGACACTTCAAATACATTTCTTTAGTAATATGTACAGAAATGCATTATTTCAAATGTATAACTTTTCCTTGTAATGAAGTTCTGTTGTAGTAAAACAAACACTTCTTCCAATAATAATCTAATAACCATACAGTCAGATTCCATCTGAGGTGTTTGCATCCATCTGTCTGCAGGTGTGTCAACTGAGGGCCAGATCACGTCACTCCTGATTAATAATCAAAGTATGCGATCATTTATTTCAGGACTGATTGAATCAGTGAAAGAATTAAAGAGACTTTAATAAAAAGTTGAGAACAAGAAGCTTCTGCTGCTGCTGAAATTATTGAATGTTCTTTTACAACACAAATAATAAACTAAATTTAAGTTACAGTAGAAACAGCGTTAATACAGGAAAAGACAGACCAGCATTTTTAATCATTACAAACTTTTAAGAAGCTCTTTAGTTTTACTTTGTAACCGAATTAAATTCATTTCTATGGTAAAAAAAAATTACATTGTAGTTCTTCAATTAGTAATGATGTTTTACGATAAATATGTCTTTAAACCTCATCTGACTCCATGTTTTCACTAAATAAACTCGACTCAAAGCAGCCTGACATATTTACAAATGTACTGTGAATGTATATCTTCACATATTACTCCATAACAACAATCGGCCTATATCAGAGACGTAAATATAATTTATTGGCATTACAATGTTAACAAAAAGATTTGAACAGCACGATTTGACCTTTTCAGAAATGTGGGACAACACTGAAACCTTTGGACCTGATCATCTTGAAATAAATCCCATGATATAAAAGCCCTTAGATAAATGCTACATGTTTGCTCTGCTGAAACTAGCAAAGATTTTTGTTTTCAAAAGAGTGATGAAATAGTCCTGAGTGGAAAAGGGGGAGAAGTCACATTGCACACAGTTGAGAGAAAGCTTTGTGTTTGTGTTTTTGGCGTCACAGTTGTGATCCCGTCTGATCTCTGCTGATCTGCAACATCTCTAATAAAACAGTAAAACATCTGTTCATACAGAAAAACAGACAACAGTCTTCCTTTAAGTCTCCTCGAGGAGCTTCCGGAGGTTTCTCTGAATCTAGGACGAAAAAAAAAAGATGTGAAATCATATTAAACTGAGATGAACTATAAACTACTGTAGATTCCATAATAAACGTTAAATAAATGAGAAGGAAAAGTTCAACATATTTTTATTCTCTTTCATGCCCAGAGTTCGATGTGAGGGTTGAGGCCAATCTCATGTCTGTTAAATATGAAGTTAGCTTAGCTTAGCATAAAGACTGGATACAGAGGGAAACAGCTAGCCTAGCTCTATCCAAAACATTATATCTATGTTTGTATAATTCATACAAAATACAAAAATGATAAAAACACGTTTTTGGATCAGGTTCCCAGAGGAGTCTCAGGGAAGTCTCAGAGGAGTCTCAAGGAGTTTCAGGGGAGTCTCAGAGGAGTCTCAGAAGAGTTTCAAGGGAGTCTCAGAGGAGTCTCAGAGGAGTTTCAGGGGAGTCTCAGAGGAGTCTCAGAGGAGTCCAGGGGAGTCTCAGAGGAGTTTCGGGGGAGTCTCAAAGGACCCTCAGAGGAGTCTCAGTTGAATCTTAGAGGAGTCTCAGTATAAATCAAGGCAACCACTGCAAGCTCCTTGCAGCTTTATAAAAACCTGACTTTTAATATGACCTTTAATGACTTTTAATGTGACCATATCAGCTGTCTATGTAAACAGACAAACCTTCTCGAGCTTGAACAGGTTGGTCGACAACTCCCCAAAGATCTCAGCGTTCACTTCATCCTGAGACTTCTGGCTTCCAATATTTCTGCAACATGATACAAACCAAATAAATATCCACCAAGTAACGAGCGATGCTGCAGTGCAGTATCAATACAATACAATGTTGTACAATAGATACAATACAATATGACTGTGCTTGGAGATTTAAAGTCATCCCTTTCAACCTTCTCAACAAATGGTGGATCAGGCTCTTACTCATTCCGAATGTGTTCCCCCATCGACACCAAGGAGTTCAAACGATGCTCAAGAGCCACGATCTTAAAGGCCATGTAACAGGAGGACAAGACGAGAACGCTCACTCTGTGGAGGCAAAAACACGACGCGACCCGTCAACATTAAAATCCTCAAATCACAGAACAGTCGCCAACACGCCCCAATGGTTTGTGTAAATATCGTGTTGTCAAAGCGGCTTTTCATGTTCCCCCATAATAAACGATTACTCACAGGAACAGGTAGACGAGGAGGATGGTGTGTAACGACATGGTCGGCGGGGGTCTGCCTTTCAGTGAGACTCCCCGGGTCGGATTGGTTGAGCCTAGAAATAAAAGCAAAAAGACCAGGACAGGGTATTTGTAGCACACCTTTCAACCACGGAACAAAAATAATAATAATAATAATGTTACTACTAATAATAATAATGTTAATTATAATTATGATAATAATTTTAATAATCAGGAACAAATAACTGAGTGTCAAAATTATGATAACATAATGTAATAATAATCATGTTAATAACAATAATAATGTTAATGATCATAATAATAATAATGTTAATAATCATATTTAGGAACAAATAACTGAGGGGCATCATGAAGATTTTGAAACATAAATTAGGAATAAATACAGGAAAAGACTATTTCGATTCTTTGACCAAAGTTAGAGGAGTAGATTGATACCAGTCTCATGTCTGAGTTTTAGCTTTGCTTCAGTGGTAGTAAAATCCATTTATCAGCCGCTCTTCTTTCTCACTAATATATATATATTCTGCATTGAACGGGTCGCGGTTCCCCGACACGGCGATATGCGTCACAGCTACGGAGTCTATTTATGATGAAAGCCACGTCAGACGCAGGAACTGTCGAGAGAGTCAGGTCAATTTTCAAAATCAAACGCCCAACCCAGTGCTACAGCTAACAGGCACTGTATGTGAAATAGTTATAAAAACAACGTCAATTAAAATGCGTAGGTTAAAGCGGGAAATAACCACAAAAACCATAAAGGAACAATTTAACAATGTTTTCAAACTAGATGCGCAAAAAACAAGAAAAATACCAACGAAGCAGACAAAATGCGTCACTTGTTCAACGAAGAGGTCCCAACACATGACATGACAATGACGGGCAGGTGGATCAACAGGGAAAAAGGAGGCTGGTTCTGTGCTCTGAATGTTTGTGCTGTCATCCACAGCTTCAATCTGCTTCTTCACCGACTGCACACGGTTTTCTCCACTTTGACACAATGAACTGATCTTCTTCTGACGTCCGCTGAAACCCCGAACTTTTACATCATTTATCAGTTAACAAACGATACATAACACGATGATTCATGAGTTTACAGGTGTCCTGTCTTCATGCTGAGCTAAGCGAACTAGCCGCTGGCAGTAGTTTCACCTTGGAGCGTACAGATATTGCACGGTTCAAATCTCAAGCTTTTCATCTGACTGAAATAAATACCCGTATGTGGTAAAATGCTGAACTATGCCTTTAAATGTGAAATCAGGTCAGCGGTTCATACGCGGATTCTTCCAGTAACCAGTGAACGCCGAGAATCAGAATGAACAGAGCTTCTTTTCTTTGATTCAGAGTTAAAGTACCATTGTTGAGGGCGGCTCCGTGTTTCTGGCTCGGGGTCTGGAGGTGAACGTCCGCGTGGACTGAAACCTCTCCGCTCTTCACGGCACTCAGAAAGGTGGCCGGGAGGCCGCTGAAGTCTGCTCACATCAACACAGAAGAGACACTGAGTAAATATGAACAGACTCACAAACAGCCCAACGAGTGCTCTTCGCCCGTGAAAGGAAAACTAAAAACCCTCAGGATCATGGCAATAAGCAAGAGATTTCATTGTTCATTCAACAGGATCGTTCCTGTTTTTTGGGCCAACTGTCTTCACTTTAGCAAAAAGAAGCCTCAGAGGTTCAGATGTAACGTGGCTGAACTCCAGCTGTCTGCGAACTATAGACGGTCGGAGACACCTGAAACCTGAACACAGAATAAATAAGTGTACAAAATGTGTGCAGTAGATTACAGTGAGTACACAGCAGCTTTGTGCACACAGAGAGAGAAGAGGACGGAGCACACACCACTTATTTTATCATAATCTGGAGTCTGAGACCCGGAGCTGCTGCTCTCCATCATGTCCTGCCGTCTCCGCTGCACGACCCCATCGAGGTCACAGAAATCTCCAGAAAAGTCCTGCAGCGCACAGTCAGGAAGATATACAATGGATACCACATACAGAGTGGGTGTTGTTTAGCATGAAAACAGCGTCTTTTCATCACAACGGAAAATGTTCAGTAAATAAATCCTGTAGAAAAACATTGGAGAAAATGGACGGACAGACCCCTGACTGACCAGAGGAAGGGAGGACGGGCTGTTTTCACAGGAAGTAACGGGGCTGCTGGACGTCTTCTCCACCTGCAGGGACAACACACACATGTTACTGTGTACATTAGAAAAAGAGCTCTTTTTTAAAGCCATATTGAATTAGTCAGTTGTGGGAAAGGAACCAGCTACAACCACAAATAAAGTTCTGGCTGACATGTTAGCAAAAAGAGCTACATTAGCATTCATTTGGTTGTGCTTATAGGCAACTGGTGAATTAAGTCCCTTTTTAGCTCATTCAAATACAAGCCACTGTCTTTGTTTTGGTTCCCACCGACTTCTGAGGGAATTATTCGGCCTTTTAGCTGTTAAATACTACACAGTTGTTATTTGCTTGTTTGATGTTTGTTTTTGGTTATTCAATCGATCATGAACACAAAGTTGGAAACACCATCCAAGAGTCCAAAAAGCAAAAATACTGAAACACAGAATAGAAGCAAATCTTCACATTGAGAAGCTGGAAACCACAAAGGTTTCTTATGTTAACATATGAAAATAAAAAGTCGAATAAGGTGATGTTAGTCTACAAATCCATGAATTAGTAACGATATCAGAGCTCCTGTCATTTTCACCAGATTTTCACAGTAAAATGAAAACATTTAGAAAGACTATTGAGTTGCGTGAGCTGAATAGAAGATGTGATTTACCTCCAGATGAAGGCAGATGGATCTCAGGAGTTTGTAGGTGGTGTTTCGAGAGAGGAACGACACGAACACGTGCTGGAAGAGAGTCATTTACAATCGCTTTCATGTCGTTGTCAAAAACAGTAAAACTGATTGTCTGGATGGTTTTCTTACCTGATCGTGTGTTGTTTCAATAACGAGGGCGTTTGGCACTAACAATGCAGTTTTGGTTTTCTTAATAAACGTCACGGACATCACCGGGATTGAAATCTGACAAAGAGAAAACCCTCTTTTACTGTCAGCGACACTCCACCAGAGAATTCAAATAGTTTCCTTCTTACAGGAAACATACCTTAGTGTCTCTTCCAAAGACTTTGGAGTGGAAGCAGATCCAGTTATCAGAGACGAACATCTTACCCTGATATAAAATGTCTCTCTGCAGGGCACAGGTGTAACCTGTCGGCATCAATATCCACATTAACAATCTCACATTTGTTTCCCTCTTAACTGAAAAGAGAATCTGAAACTTACTTTGTTTGAGTAACTCGTCTTTGCTGACTTCTTTGAACAACTTATGATACTGTGCGTTTGTCTTTGATAACTAAAAACAAACATGTTTTGTTAAGAAACCTCAGAAACATGTGACGTGTGTTAAAGGTTTGAAAGTTGTATGATCATAACATGTTTTTACCTGGTTGGGCTGCGACTTTTTCCGCTCTAACTTGATTTCAAAGTCAGTTAAAGTCGTCGGTGGAAGCTGCTCGGCAGGTTTCAGTCTGACAAACAGAAGCAGAGTGTTTCTGGTTAAGCACCATGGAAATACCTGTGGAGGAATAGGTAAGACCAACAGGTCTTCATTTGGTTGTGCATCGTGTCACCTGAGGTTATGTAAAACATGCTGACACAGCAACAACACACCTGTGATCAGCACTTTCAATTTCAACAATTACAGTGCTGAAGTTGGAAAGCAAAACTACTGATTTCAGCCAACTTCAAAGAATTATATGATTTAATTTTCATGAAAACATTCTTTGGGTTAGCTAGATGTTATCAAATACGAGTTTCAGCTTTTAAAACAAACAAAAGATTGATTAATGTCACATATACAACATGTTTTTCTGACATGCAGTCAAGTCAAAACATAATCTGAAGGCTAAAAAGTTAAGAATGTGATGAGCTTCTCGGTGAATCTGTTAGTTCTTTGGTTTATTATCTGTTATGGTTTATTATCACATATACACAGTTTATTCAATGAAAACGTAGAAAAGTAGCTGAAACCAAAGAAATTTTGGCCTTTTTTGTTTAAAAAAAAATGAAATCTTTTCTGTCAATCTGTAGTTGTTTTAATATGTTTATTGGTACCACTTTACTTTAGCAATTATAAGGCAGATATAAACATTTAACTAACGGTTTATAACAAACTATAATGTAGCTGGAAGGACATCTGTTACAAAATGTGTCAATAAAAACGGGTGTATAACCAGATAAATAGTGACAATAACATAAACAAACACTTTATAATGTCGTTTTTTGAACTTGTAATGACTGAAAATGACCCACCAACACTTTATAGAGCAATTATAATTATATATAAATACAAAAGTGATTACCTCATGGCCGGTTTCCTCCTGCTCTCTGAAGACTCTGCGTCCAGATTGAGCTGCAGGTCTGCAGGTGAGCGGCCGCGCCTCCTCTGTCTGCCCTCACCTGCATGGTCCACCTCACACCTGGACACACAACACACAACACAAAGTTGAAACCACACCTTCCATCACACATCAGCTGCTGCAGGTTTATTTACTATTTCAACAGAAAAACTACTGAAAACTTTCCTTTAGACTGATGTTGATTATTAATCCAAAAAAAATATCCCATTAAAACACATTTACACAGATCTGTTCAAGGAATGCAGAATATAAACCAGTAGTGAAGCTTCCTGAACTTATTTATGTCACAAGTTTTCTAGGCAACAATTCGAAAATGCAAATGAGCCCCTCGGCTGATCCATTAAAGATCCTTTCATTCAAATACATCGTTCGAATGGAGGTAAAGTGGCAGAAAAAACAAAGCCTCAATCTTCTTCACTTTAAACTGAATAGCTACTAAGCCCCTTCCTCTTCCTCTGCCTCATCTTCTTCCTCCTCCTCTTCCTCATCTTCCTTTTTCTCCTCTTACTCATCCTCCTCTTCTCTTCTCTTCCTTCTCTTCATCCTCTTCCTCCTCTACTCTAACTCCTCTCAGCACACTCACGTCGAGCGGTTCCCCCTCAAATCCCGGCAGGAGAGTTGTTCTGGACCGGGTACCGGAGTCCCAGGTCTGTCCACCGGTTCGGTCATCAAAACCATGGTTCCGATTTCATGTCTCAACGCCTCCAACAGCGGCGTCGGTCCACAAACAACGGAGCAGCTTTCAGGAAAAAAAGTTTGGGACGTCGTCGGAGGACCGGGAGGCCCGGGAGAGGAGGAGCCGGAAAGGGGGAAGGAGAAAAGAGGAGGAGCAAAGCGGATGAGCCGGGGAGGGGGGAAAAAAGGAGGAGTAAAGAGGAGGAGGAGGAGAGAGGAGGAGAGAAGAGCAGAGAGGAGGAGAGGAGGAGACAGGAGAGGAGAAGGTAGGAAAAGGGAGAGGAGGAGGGAGGAGAGGGGAGAGGAGGAGGGAGGAGAGGAGTAGGAAGACTCCTGCAGGGAGACAGTGGGATTAACCTGCAGGACAGAAACAGATATTATCTCTTTATAAATAAAATAATAAAATACAAACACACTGTTCAAGATATTTACATGAGGACTCGTTGAATTTACTGTAACTCAGGTTTTAACTTCATGTAACAGCAGCTGTATTAGGCGCAGATGTCCAGCAGGGGGCAGCAGAGTCCAGGTGATGTGACGTTGAGCCTTCAGGTGTGTTTTACCGTCAGGCGACTACCAGGTGTAAAATAAGGTGAAAAGTTAGCAGTCTTGAGGTTCTTTACTGAATTTACTTTTAAGGGAGAAACATTGATCGCAGGTATAGAAACTGGTCAATTTTTTATTTTAGATTTTAGATTTAAAAACGTGATCAGTTTATAAAATGTATAAAGCCTGAAAGATATAACTGCTTTTCCTCATAAGAATATGAGGAAAAGCAGGTTCATTTGCACATTTTACTAGAAGGCAATACAAAGTGCTTCATATAAGACATGTTTTATGTTTTACTGATGTATATTATTTATGTATTACATGTTTCTTTATAAGAATGCAGGTGGTTTACTTTATAGATATTAAATACATAAATATTGTTTAGGGGTCACTTCAAACTATTAGGCTGAGCCCTGTAAGCTCCATAGTGACAATAAGCAGTTTATTATTGATTATTATTTGTCTGTTATTCGCCTTATTTCCTTCCTGCTGACTCCAGGGGGCGCTGTGAGTTCATTCAGCATCCTGGAGACGATGGCACAGACAGCAGTGCAATGCGAGCCAGCAGCTAGTTACTGTTACTTTGCCATCAATCACGGCTGACAGGAAGCCGGGGTTAAAGGTCAGAGAGCTGCCAGAGAGTGAGAGATGGAGTGTGTGTCTACCGGTTCATACGGTTAGAGACGAGTTACAGAAACACACTCATCAGTGTAGAAAGTCCTGCATTCAAAACCTTCTGCAAGTATCATCGGAAACATTTACTGTCAGTATGAAAATACACACTTTAAACATAGTAATAAAATATAGTAAAAGTACCGACCTAAAAAAATCATAAGGGAATAAAATGCCTGTAAAATAAAGTGTTAGAAAACCTTTTAAACTGTAAAATAACTATAAATGAGTACAAATAAACGCACTCCAACTGACATATAATGTATAATATTTTAGATAGTCAGTAATGATATGTTCAGTGTTTGAGGGGGTCCCAACCTAAGGCTTTAAAACCAAAAATGTCCAACGATTTCGTGTCAAATCACGTTTTCGCCCCGATGTACGCGGTTGTGTGCGACGTGATAATGTGACAGGAAGATTGAAGTCCTGTTAAGTTCTCTGCTTGAAAGTATGTTGGGCCTCATCAGCTGTCAGCTGGAACAACACTGAACTGGCAGTGAAGACAGGTTGGAGTCTGGTGGCCATAAATCACCTGCCTGACAGGCTGGGAACCACAAACTCAGCCTCAACACAACACTGATCAACATGTATCAACACGTCACGGCTCAACACGTCTCAACACGTCTCAACACGTCTCAGCCTGGACGCTGCCCACAGTCATCTTTTCTCTTTTTACACTACATGAAGGTGGGGTTGGGGTTGGGGTTGGGAGGAGGGGGGAGGGGGGGGGGCTGAGAGCACTGACTGCAGGTCATTAATCACGGCCTCTGACATGCAGAGGACGAAGCCACGGCTCTCTCTGCATACAGCTGCTGGGTTAGACGCACACACGCACGCACACATGCACGCACACACACACACACACACACACAGCTGTTGATAGTGATAAAAGGCCATCAGGCTGCAAGACACCGAAAACTGTGTTTCATCATTCACAGCTACTAAATCAGAGTCCGAGCAGACGTCTGCTGAAAACTAATTCCTGATCAAACTTCCAGCAGAAGAACATCTGGAGTTTCTGAGGACAGAAAACCCACAAAGAAGAAGAATTTTGTAGAAAGTGTTGACAGTTCAACTGAAGGTGATCTGGTGCAGCACAACATTCACTTTGGATGAGTCTGGCGCGCATGAAGGAAACCACATGTCCGCACTGCTTTTCATCACAAATCTGTCATGTGTAAAATTACAGGTTACATTTTTCACTGTTAACCAAAGTTGGGTGAATAAATTAGTTTTAACTTGACTGCGAGCTCAGCACACTGTCCTGCTGTTCTTGCTCATGTCAACAGTTCTCCCTTCAAACGTCTTGGAATGTGTGAAACAACGGGCCCTTGATTTTAGTTTGAAGATAAACAAAAGAGGCCTCATCCATTTCACTGGGAGAAATAACTGGGTTGAGCTCGCTCACCAAGCTGGCTGGCAATATTAATGTTAGCTCTCGTTGGTAAACATCCCTCTTTGTGAATAAGTGATGAAACAAGAACTTCATGAAGATTCCTAAATATTCACGTCATGGTGACAAACACGGTGTTGTGCAAGAAGGCGAGTGCTCGCTGACATGTTCACGTAAAAACGTTTGCAGTTGACGATCCACGTAGAAAATGTGCAAATAAAGAAATCACGCTGTTCTTCTTAACACTGTTATGACACCACGTCAAAGTACAGTAAGAGGCTTTTATTTTGGACTAACATGCTCGTCTGTTTAACGTTAGCTTTACAAATTGGGGGGGAAGCAAAACACAAGTTAGATTGATGCTATGTTTATAAGTTTTGTATTTACTGTGAAACTGTAAAAACAAAAACTGATCTGATGGGTTTAGCTCATCTGAAATAAAGCAGGACAGACCTCCTGTCGTTAGCTTAAACTGGATAAAGTGAGAAAATACCACACAGAGGATGTGGCATTGTTGTGGGGTTTATTTATTTATTTTCAATTTGGATTTGTTTGTTTGTTTTCTAACAACGCTACAGTTTAATGCACTCGTCACACAGTCAGTAAGCTTGTTAAAACAAACTTTTGTCAAACAAAATCTTTATAAATAAAGTTTCCCTCCACATATCCAAAGTTTATTTCTTTCTAAAATAGTTTTCTGCTCAAATTATTCTTTTGTGAGTTTGACAATAACGTTGTGAACGCTGCAAGTCACCCACGAATAGTGAATATTTCTAAATGGTTTTTATTTCTACATTATGTAGCATGAATTTGTAACCTGTGTTGAAATGCTATTATCAGTAATTATAATTAGAGTGACTGAATAAACAGATGAGATCATTGGCACCTTTTAAAGAACCTCACTTCTTTTCTCCATAACGCTTTTTAACATTTGTCATTTTTTTCTGCTTCAACACACCACATTGCTGAACACACACACACACACAAGCGAACACACACACACACACACACACACACACACACACACACACACACACACACACACCCTGTCTGTTGTGCGTTAGGTCTGCTGGTTCGACTAAACAGGATTTTCTGTCCCTCATTAATCATCCTGACAGCTTGAAAAACAACATTTCCTCCTTAATGACTGTGTTCGAGTCACGTCTGCTGTTTTCCATTAAAGCTTCTCGTTCTCGTTCCTCTTTGTCCTCTCAGCCACTCTGCTGTTCTCTCCGTCTCTCTGTTGTCCTCCACGTGCGGATTCTGGAGACTTCTCTCTGACCTCCAAAGTCTGCGGCGTGGCTCTGCTCTGGATCACGCTGAAGATTACTCATGAAGACGGTGAAAAACCATCAAGAATGAGAGACTGAGGATCCAGAGACTGAAGATCCATAGACTGAAGATCCAGAGACTGAAGATCCAGAAACTGAAGATCCAGATGTGGTCCTGCGGATGGTGTCCCCCCTGCCCCCCCTGGATGTGGCTACCCCCCCAGCAGCAGCTGGCTTCCAGACGTCGCCGGTCGCTGCCGAAGCACGTTTCTCCGTTAAGCGGCGGTTCTGTGATGCATGAGAGCTGACAGCTGAGCTCGGATCGCTCCGAACAGCCGGATCAGAACCAGCTGGGCCAAGCACATTAACAGAGAAACCATAATTGCGTTTGCCCTTTCGTTCACCACTAAATGTCTTTCTGTTGACTTTTTAACAACAGACATGAGGACGGAGAGGCGGGAGGATCTAGTTCCCTTTTTAGAAATAAGAATATCTTATGATGTGCTGAAGGCCTGATGTGCTGCAGGATGAGGGTTTCATTTAACACGAGGAGGAGCTCAGTCACATGCTGGCTTCATGGATTGTTTTTCTGCAAGAGAGAAAAGTGTATTTTGAACATTTCTGGCAGCCGGTGGGTGGACGTAAGTGATGGTTTATGGCGGTTTAGAAACATCCGTACAGCAGGGCTGACATCTGTGTCCGCTTTATTTTTGGACCACTTGAAAAGCCCTCATGGTAGGATGATGGATGAAGTGATAAAGTTGGACAGGAGACAAAATGAAAGCAGAGGAGTCCATTTCTGGGAAGCAATAACTCAGAGACACGTCAGAGAAAATATCAGAGCAGAAGTTCATCATCTGTGACTAATTTAAAGAAATGTCACCAACTCTGAGAGCAAAGAGAAGTTAGTCACTAAAACATGCATGTTGTTGGACATATTTAAATCTAACCTGATGGTTTGGTTCCGGCTGATGGAGGCTGGTCATGTAATGAAGCAGCAGCTCCAGTCTGTCATCATTCATCACCGTCTGTCAGGCTGCAGCCACAACTCACTCAGACCAACCAGGCAGAAGAACAGCATATATTAAATATAAATATTAAATATGTCCCCCCCGCACTCTGGCTGTAACTTACAGCACTAAAATTAAACAAGAAAAACATTCTTGATTCTGGAAGCAGGTCTTCGAAGGATGAAGGTCGAATCATCTGGCTGAGAAACACTAGAGGAAAGAGTGAGTGTCCTCCTCCTCCTCCTCCTCTTCCTCCCTCAGAAACCGCTGAGTCACCTTTGACTTTCGGTCCTCAATGGAGGAAAGTGTTGCTAAAAAACAGCATGAATGCTGAGTTGCCCTAATTCTCCTACTAATAAAGGTTTGAGGAATAATGCAGAGGGCAACTAGAAACAAAGAAAACAGAGATATTATCTGCATGAATAAGTGAGAAAATGATCACACCTTGTTTCGCTGTTTATAAAGAATCTATGGAGCTACGCTAGCAGCTCTGTGGAGCTGTACAGTGGGGCTTTACATGCTAATGCTAGCATGCTAAGATGCTCCCAATGACAGTGCTAACATGCTTATGCTCATTAGCATTAAAGAAAATGTACAGATGGGCCTGATAGGATTTCCATTCGTTTTGGAGGTATGTGAAATTTTGAAATGCGGCAGCAGACAAAAAGCCAACGCAACACCAAAGTACGGTGGCCCTGAGGTACAAAACACAACAACACTTGCAAAACAAAACTGAAAACACAAAGTAGCCTGATTTTTTTTTTTATATATAATGTTGTTTTGTTTTGCACCTCAGTGTCACCGTACCAAAGTTACAACAATACAAATGCCTGTAACAAATTTAATGATCATTCCTCCCAAAGTTGTCAAGTCTCTCTGAACCAAAGATGTTAACATCATGTGGGCGCAAAAGGAAAAGTCAGAGAATCACCAAACTCATCAGGATTCATCCTCTGGAACCCACGAACGTCAGTACAAACCCACGAACGTCGGTTAAAACCCAAAAACTTCGGTACAAACCCACGAACGTCGGTTAAAACCAACGAACGCGTCAAAACCCACGAATGTGGTTGAGCTACTGTAAAAGAAACACGATGATTCCTCTTAATAAAAAAAACAGGTATCACTAGTCACCAACAGGTGGCGTCCCGATCCAGCTATACACTCGGTTTCAGTGAAACCCAGTTGACTGAAACACCAACAAAGTCCAACAGAACCACCTCAGAACCAGTGAGTGTGTCAGTGGCGGAGGAACGGTCAGCAGTCAGCTGCTTTCTTGGAGCGTCTGTTTTCTGGAACATTTGTCGCAACATGAAACCTTCAGCGGGCCCACCGGATGTCGTGCCCTCCTGCCGAACTCAAGACGCCCCATCGGAGCATCTCAGCCCCCCCTGAAACAGAAGCGCTCTCTCCTGTTACATGGGACGGGCTGTTTGGACCCGGTGGGTCCTCGTCAGAGTCATGAGTGACCAGCAAGGGTCATCTATACTCCTCCGAGGGTGTCACAGTGTCCTGGTGCTGGTGGAAGGGTTATTACCGCTGCCAATCACGCGGCCGCCGTTGTAACTCGAGAAACTGTCGAGGTCCCTGAACACACACATTGGAAGAAGCTCTGATGGTTATCAGGATCCGACAGTATGTGTACATTACCTGATAGCTTGGGCTTTTACAGACACTTTAATAAGAACACCGGGAGCATTCAATCAGGACGACAGCTGTTGACAGTAACAAACACACAAAGTTATCAGTCACGTGATTCTTTCACGGTAAAAACAGCCGCTGCACATGTCAGGATCAAAGTCTGACAAAGTTGACATCTTTCTGTCATGTCCTGTTTTCCTCTTCACAGGCCGACAGCTGTGAACTGGGAGAATTGGTCTGGAAGACATTTTTCAGAGGTAGTTTCCTCACATAATATGCATCACCTGACTTTGTTGTAAATCCAGAAATGGTACTCACAGGTTGAGACGATGTGGTGCTGCTCAACAGTTCGGCCTCAATAAACCTCAGATGAACATCAAAATCTCATTATTAGATTTCAAATAAATATAAACATGTAAATTATATTTTTGGCACAAATGGACCCTCATGGAGAAATATTTAGTCACATGTTCTGTCGACGTAGACAGTCATGTCGACATATTACTTCCATATAAAAGTCATAATCTAAGATTTTGTCAGCTGCTGTTTCCATCATTATACTCGATAGAAACGAACATATATTTCAGTAGAAAACTGACCTTTCACATCAAAGTTGTTTCACTGCATCTCTCAGAAATGAAGACAACAGATTCTTCATCTTCAGTGTGATTTATTTACCAAAATATGACCTCCTCTTTCACTGTTTTACAAAAAATATCACATCTCACTTTTATAGATCAGCTGTGAAAATAAGAAGTTCAGAGAGAGATGCGATTTTAACATTCATCCTGGAGGAGTTCAGACATCAGTCGTCTGATACATTGGTTCAAAGTGATCAGAACACATTTATGTGGTGAACATTAAAGCCAGATTCTCCTGTATAAAATAAATACAACTTCTCAGTAGGAATAAACTAAACATCAGGAAACAAACCATCAGCAACCAGCAGGGCTGTTCAACGCTGTGGAGCTCACATGCATCGAGGCCGGACGAACAGCTGACTTACATCTTTCTGCACTGAATCATCATCATCTGCAGCAAAAACCCTGAACATTCAGAAGCATTAGCGCAGCGTCCAACCATCTGTTTACCAAACCAACAGGCAGCAGGAGCCAGCAGGGGGCGCTCACTTCTGCTGCAGGAGTTTCCAGCAACACGATAGAGCTGCGTGTCCTCTGACGTTCAGCCTGATTAGAAACACACAGTCTGGTATAGAAGGTACAAGCAAAGTGTGAAGATGCTGTCGAGTGGATCCAGGACCTGTAAGCTCCTCCCACTTCCACTGGAGAACACACTGAAGTCAGGGGGAGCAGCAACGCCACCAGGAAGTACAAACTGGCTGAGAGCACTGACATCACTCACATATCTTCAGACAGTTTGCTTAGAATAGCATTAACAGAGGGAAACAGCTGGCCTGGCTCCGTCCAAACGTAACAAGGTACCAAAGGGAAATGAGGTACCAAAGGTAACGAGGCACTAAAGGTAACTAGATACCAAAGGTAACAAGGTACCAAAGGGAACCAGGTAAAAAGGTGCCAAAGGAAATAAGGTACCAAAGGTAACGAGGTACCAACGGTAACAAGGTACCAAAGGTAACAAGATAACAAGGGGCCAAAGGTAACGAGGTACCAACGGTAACGAGGTACCAACGGTAACAAGGTCCCAAAGGTAACAAGATAACAAGGGGCCAAAGGTAACAAGGTACCAAAGGTAATGCACATATAAAGCTCACTAATCAACCTGTTCCATACTGTTTGTTTCATCAGGGGTCATAGTGTTAAAAATGATGTCATGATGACTCATAACGTGATCTTTACAGGTGCTGCTCAGTGGATCTTTTTTTACCTTTGTACGGAGGCAGGTGAGCCGTTTCCCAAGTTTACCCATCTTTATGCCAAGCTAAGCTAACTGGCTGTAGCTTTAAGAGACAGTTGTCATACTTCTCATTGAACTCTGCCAAAAAACATACAGGTCTTCTTCCAAATGTCTGACCATCCTGTAAACGTAGATGTTTATGTCACTGGTATCCCAGAGCGGACGCTGGTCCCAGTCTCTGACTGTAGAGAGCGTAGTGGGGGTAGTACGGGCCTGAGGTGGGCAGAGAGTGCAGCGAGATAGACGAGGGTCCGGTGGGGAGATGGACCTTATTATAGGGGTGGTACCGGGCCAGGCCCAGGCCGTGGGGAGGCCTGAGAGACAGGGAGCTGGGCATGGAGGCTGGGCTGCTCTGGTGTGGGAGGTGGAAGGTGCAGGAGGTGGGGCCAGAGGAGGACAGGGAAAGGAGCTTACCGTCCATCCCCACGTGTAGAGCTGTGTGCGTGCGCAGGTGAGCCAGGAGTTCGTCCGACGTAGCAAAGCGCTTGTCGCACGGCCCTGCGGCTGAGACCCAGTTACAGACGTGAGGCGGCGGGTCGTTGGGGAGCAGGAAGCCGTACGTGTAGAGGGGGTGGGACAGCGAGGGGGACACGCTGGAGGACAGGGAGCTCTGGTGGAGGGAGTGGAGCGGCGGGGACGGATACACCAGAGGGAAGCTGGCTTTGAGGCTGGAGGATGGGTCGTGGACGCAGGAGCTACAGGCGGTTCCGCCTAGGTGGGACACGGTCGGGTAGCTGAGACAGTAGGGGTCCCGGCACAGACCCTGCATGAAGGAGGGGGGGGAGGCGCCTGTCAGGGGGCTGGAGCTCGGGTGCTTCCCCGGTACTCCCACGCTGAGGCCCGGCTTGGTCGGGTCCAGTCCGGGAACAAACTGGGAGGGGTACCCTGCGTAACCCCCTCCCACCGAGCCGTGGTAGCCCCCGTTGGAGAAGAGTGGCTGGCTGCTCTTATATGGAGAGACGGGGGTCACATGTCCGGAACCCCCAGAGGGGTGGGGGGGTTCTGGTCTACCTCCGTCAGGGGTGGAGCCGCCATCAGAGCTGCTGCTGCTGCAGTTGGTGCTGGCCCGGACGACGCTGGAGTTGGCGTGTTGCGCACCATCCGAGCTGGCCTTGTTTAGCTCCGCCTCCTTTTTAGGGTTATTAGAATGATTATTATTATTATTATCATTATTATTATTATTACTGGGACTGTTCTGCTCATGAGCAGCTTCACTGGGAGGGTGGGAGAGTGAGGAGGGCTGCCCCCCCGGGGACGGGCTCTGTTTGAGTAGCTGAGTGTGACCCGGTGGGCTTCTGGTTCTGGGCGAAGCAGCAGCGGGTGGACCGGACGACTGACTCACAGTCCCATTAGTGGTGACGCTGCTGCTGCTCGGCACCCTGAACCCAACTCTATCTCTGCTGCCGGAGACTCCGTCTCTGCGTCCGTCTCCGCTGCCTTTGTTGTAAGGCTTAAAGCTGGATTTATCCTCCAGGGAGCGGCGGCGCTCCCCGAGCTTCAGGCTGCAGACGGACCGGCTGCCGGGCTCCTTGTCCCCTTTACTGCTGGAGGAGCTCAACTTGGTGGAGGATGGAGGGTCGGATTTACCGATCTGGGAGCAGGTCTGAGCCAGCAGGGCCAGGGGACTCTTCTTAGCATCCAGCTGCAACAAAAGTACAAATCAACCCACAGGTTTTCTCTGATTATCTGTCGGCCTGTAAACTGTTCATGTGAAGTTTTACGGCTCCAAATGTCCAAAAACAGGAAAATACTGGATGTCCCTTCTCAGAGGCTCAGACGACAACTTTCAGCTTCCACACAGAAACAATAGATATTTTTGGACAAACAGGATATTTTGCTGCTTTTCATTGTACTGGATGTTCTGGGCTCCTTTGTTCCAACTAAATCAGAAAGATAAAGACTTCTGTCTGAGTTCTGGGAAGCTATTATTTTAAACATTTCCTGCACTGATGGTCAATAAATCCTTGATGATCATTAACCACTAGTTCCAGCTCAACGATCAGCAGACAGAACATCTTCACATATTAGTAGCTAATATGATTAATATACAACTCCATATTAATGAAAAAAGAACAGCTGCTCATTGATTTTATCAACTAACCCCTTTAACTATATTATTAACTTTAACTGTGATCTATTAAGTAGGTTATCATGATTTAAGACCTGTAACCTGTTATTTTACTAGAGACATTAAAACATTCTGTCCGAAAATATAAGTTCAGTTTAGATGGAAATGTTTTTAATATTATTATTTCTTTATAACCGGATGTTTATCTTTCACTGCAGGCTAACAACAGTCCTGTCTACATTATAAAACTATAAATAACAACAGTCCTGTCTACATTATAAAACTATAAATAACAACAGTCCTGTCTACATTATAAAACCATAAATAACAACAGTCCTGTCTACATTATAAAACTATAAAACTATAAATAACAACAGTCCTGTCTACATTATAAAACTATAAATAACAACAGTCCTGTCTACATTATAAAACTATAAGTAACAACAGTCCTGTCTACATTATAAAATTATAAAACTATAAATAACAACAGTCCTGTCTAGATTATAAAACTATAAATAACAACAGTCCTGTCGACATTATATAATTGTAAAACTATAAATAACAACAGTCCTGTCTACATTATAAAACTATAAGTAACAACAGTCCTGTCTACATTATAAAATTATAAAATTATAAAATTATAAGTAACAACAATCCTGTCTCCATTATAAAACTATAAATAACAACAGTCCTGTCAACATTATAAAACTATAAATAACAACAGTCCTGTCTACATTATAAAACTATAAAAGTTAATAAATACCTCGATGCTCACTGGTGCTGACGTCAGCGGATGTAAATATTCCAGGTGCACCAGGTGTCCTGTGTGCGCCGTCAACATCTTGAGAAGTCGGATAGGAACCCGCCTTGCCTGCCGAACTGGGTCCAGAGGGGTCAACACTGAGACCACGGCACCGGGACGGGAGTGTTTGGAGTCAGTGGTGTCACTTAGTCGATCCGCAGCTGGTTCTGGAGGGAGATATCTCATGGAGAGGACGCAGCTGGTTCTGGTTCTGGAGGGAGATATCTCATGGAGAGGACGCAGCTGGTTCTGGTTCTGGAGGGAGATATCTCATGGAGAGAACGCAGCTGGTTCTGGTTCTGGAGGGAGATATCTCATGGAGAGGACGCAGCTGGTTCTGGTTCTGGAGGGAGATATCTCATGGAGAGAACGCAGCTGGTTCTGGTTCTGGAGGGAGGTATCTTATGGAGAGGACGCTCCGGGTTGTCCAAAATAAAAATAATAAAAATGTGAGTAAAAGTAATCCCAGCGGACACAGAACCGCGGCGGGTCTCCTTAAATGTCCCGAAGGACGGAGAAGACTCTGATTCTTGTCTGCAGCATCCTCATCTCCCACACGGCTCCGACTACAGGTCCAAACCCGCCAAAAAGTCCACAAAACGACACGCGCTGTCCTTTTCTGTAAAGAGACACTTCATAGAGTCCAAGTGTTCAGAGAACATGTCCCACTACGTGTATTCGCTCCGGACTCCAGCAGCTCTCTGATCACAACAGTCGGACTTCAGAGTGAAGCAGCTGTCTGTCCGCTGGGTGGCCGCGTCATCAAGAGAGGGCGGGGCGAACGTGCGTGAAGGCGGAGCGACGTCAGCCGGCCAGGGACATTCATACACATACGTATCTATATATATTAGAGAGAAAGAGTATATATGTGTATACATATATACATATACATATACTGTATATATATATATGTACGTATATACATATATACTCTTTCTCTCTAATATATATATATATGTATATATATGTATATATATACAAAGACAGAGAGAGAGAGCGAGTGAGTGAGAGAGAGACAGACAGACAGACAGATATATATATATGCAATAAAGTACTTAAATGTAATTCTAAGATATGTTTACTGAAGTGTTTAATTTTCTGCTTCAAATTAAAATGACTGGTATTACAATTAACCCAGTTTAGTTTAACACTATATTAATTTAACCATTATTTTTCCATGCAGCCTATTATTTTTAATCCCAGACAACAATATATTTAGTTGGTGTTATCTTTACATTACTATTAATAATATTTATTGATGAAATGTGGTAATTTTGAAACAAAAGCTTAAGTTACAACTGTCCCAAATTGTGCCAAATGATGTGATATTTAAAACTGCAATTGATTCACATAGTTTTTCTATTGAAGTAGCATGTTCCATGTTATTAGAAAAATAATGTGTGTTTACTGTGACAATTGTGGACATTTTTGTGTACAACTGCCACTTAAATCACTTTAAAAAAATTGTCCCATCTGTGGTTTGTTGCTAAATCACCATATATACAAACACAAAGTATAAAAGCGGTGGGCTTTTGTCCAAACGGTTGCCGACCACGATGAAGAGAAATAATAGGACTTTATATGAGGTTGAGCTTCCTGAAAAACAACTTGATCCAACAATCCGAGGACCACAAAGTCCTGAGCTACGGGTCATGAGGTTGAGTGTCGTTAAAAGAAAATCAAATACTTGACATATTGGATGAGCGTGCAGTCACGAATGTATTTATAAAAACAAAACTTTGCTCGGATGTCATTTCCAATCATATAATTTGCAGCTCATGAAACACGGATCAAAGGAAAGATACTGTGAGTGTGCCGGGAGTCGTGGGACATAGACCCCTTATTAAAACTATAAAAGCTCTTTTGTGAGTGTGACGCTGTAGACAACAAAGTGAGCAGTGGAAATAAGTCACGAGTCATCTTTCACTCTGTAGTCAACGAGCAGACGAGTGCAAGAAGGGCACAGATCAAAAGTCTAGATGTTTGTTTATTATAGCACAGGGTCACATCTCTTCACCACATCTCTTCGTCACATCTCTTCATCATGGCTCTTCATCACGGCTCTTCATCACAGCTCTTCATCACATCTCTTCACAACATCTCTTTGTCACATCTCTTCATCACATCTCTTCGTCACGGCTCTTCATCACATCTCTTCGTCACGGCTCTTCGTTACATCTCTTCGTCATGCATCTCTCTGTCACATGACAACAAGGGGATTACCAGTCAGTATGATTCATCCTCTGAGGACCACGAATGTATGAACCACATTTAATGCCAATCTGTCCAACAGTTGTTTAGTTACATCAGTCTGAAACAAAGTAAAAATACAAATATCCTGAGTCAGAGCGTTCTTGAGTCTTTCTGTATAGTCAAATCTAAACTGGAACATCTGCCAAAATCAAAGCAATGAAATTAACTCAAGCTCCTGTTTTTCATACAGTTGCCATGTTATAGGTCTTTAAACAATATTATTTGAAATCTCCATCTTTATAATATTATTTGATTAAATTTTCCAGTTAAAATGGTGAGTTTCAGAGAAACTGAAACATTTTGGTGGCAGTTTGTCCAACTAACCATGTTTTTAGGTGTACAATGTTTTCACACATCACATTCAGTACACGATGTTCTTTTCATTTTAATTAGTATAAGTATGAGGCAGTTGAACAGTTCACCTGTTCACAAGCTGCCTCTCATTCATTCATTCGTTACGATATTATAAGATATGTTCTTCTCCTTACCGTGGATTCACTGTTCACATAAACCTTCAGGTCTGCCTTTATTTTGACTAGTGGACTGACATCATTTGAGCAAATGAAAGCACACAAAAAACCTGAATAGCGGATACAGAATGTGTCACACTGCAGTCTAATTTCTTTTATAAATTTATGCCATTTTTACCAGAGAAGAAAAATGTGATAAAGACGGATCAGCTCTGTATTAATGGTTCTATAAATCTGGAATGTTAATAACTTTATTGCATTACCGCCTGCTGACTGACTTTGCAATGAGCTAATTTTGTTAACCTAATTATACAATGAATTGGTTAAAGTACTTAAGAATTACGGCTGACAAGAACTATTAGCTGTAGCCCAAAATAGTCTGAGTCTGAGGGGCTTTGATTCTCTGAATCAAAATCATTCCTAATCCTTCATAACCTGTGGGCAGACGGCTGCATAATGTCAATTAGCTAACGGATATTTATCTTCCAAGGTCTTCCTTAATCTTCAAAAGCATTGCTTCCCTTGTGATATAAAGACAGGATGATAATTTAATACTTGTGTAAAAGCAGAGATCCTTCAAAAACATGCTGTTTATTTTGAAAAATCCCTCCTTTCACACTCCTCACAACCCTTAATGATCTGGAATCAGCATTAGGTCACTGTTTGAAAGAAAAAACAACTGGTTAAAGTAACTGGTGCCTTGACCTCACGCCCTAAACAGCACAAGAGCTACACGGAGACATCCATCAATGTCGCATCTGTGATAAGAGGCAGAGAGTGGGAGCACCGTGTCATCAGGAAACAAGGTCACAGTCTGCACCGCTGTAGAGACGACAGGAAACCAAAAGAAGTGTTTTGAAGCATGAAGCACGGGACAGTCGGATGGCCATGTTAAAGCGTTGATAGAAAGTCATAAACAACAAGGAATAAAAGTACTCAATAAATCACACTTAGAAAATATGAATTTGGAGTGAAGTGCTAATCTTCTGAAGTATTCCAGGCTATTTGGGCATACAGACCACAGACTGTATATAAAAGAGGACAGAGCTTCCAGGTCTGAAAAATGAGGCCATAAGCTGCAATACCACCGAGTGCCACTAGAGGTCGGCTCCAAAGAGCTTCCGGCTCCATAGACTCCCATTCAAATTCTCTCATCAAATACAAAGTCAATAAAATGTCTCCACCAGTTATCTCGGTGTTGTTAGCTAAAGTCACTCCTTATTAGTTTTCTGGAGGTCCATCTGAAAATAATCCGTCATTAATTAGAAAAAAAGCTTCGAAAAGACAGGTTTTTGGGGTCGTGTCTGTTTGATTGACAGGCCTGCGGTGCAGTCAGGTTACAGCTATCGGTGGGTGGGATGTAGTATCATCAAGTTTCCAATCAGATCAGTCAGATCCACCGCTGGGTCCTCCAAGCTCGTCCAAATATGGTCACTTCCTGCTCCAAACCGCTCCGAACTAGTCTAATGTAGTCTAGAACTAGCAGGATGGCAACGGGTGACGTCACTGTTGGTTGGACACGTTTCTACCAATATTTTTAAAAGTTTTATGTTGAGCATTGCCACTTCTCTTATTGAGGTCACCAAGGTTCTCATAAGGTCTTTTTTCAGAGGTGTTTACAATAAAAGCCATAAAAATATTTTCTACAATAAAACTGTTGGTGCTGCAAAGACGTTGTACAATGCTAAGATCATTGACTCTGTCATAGAGTCTCTGATCTGATCACTGGCATTAAACGATAGTGTCGTTAACTCCACCAACGGTGTGTCAACCAACCGCACACAGACAGCCTGATACAAGTAACTAAAGACGCCTGATATCTGACTGTAGTTCCATACTCGTCATACAACAATACCATACTTCATTCAGACATCATCTGATGAACAGCTCCATGCGGTCGCTCTACCTTAAACAGTGGTCCTCCATCAGGGTGCCGGTCGGTCAGTTTACTGGAGTGAAAAGCTGCTATCTATCTAGTTAACATTAATTCCATCCATCCATGAGAAATGTTCAACAAATGTTTTTCTTTTGACTCAGTTTGTTTAAAGGGTGGACATGTATTTTAAAATGGGGTATTCCCATGTATTTTTATTTTCAATGCAACGTTATCCTGTTGTCTCTACCAATGTTGAGACCAATGTTACCTCTCTTGATCAACATCAGCACAAAGCCAGAAAAAGAAAAGACCAAAAAAAGTGAAGCCAAAGGAGGTCACATACAAAGAAAGAATTCACAATAAACAATATGTCTCTTCTCATTTTAACTTCTCATGACTCGCCTTGAAGTTGGTCATTAACAACTAGTGGCACAGTGTCTGTGAGTGATTACTGCTTCCTGTTGTTGCCTAATTTGAGACGTGTTTCCTCTTATTCTCTTATCTTAGAAACATAATCAAAGCAGTAACACATGGCAAAACAATGGAAGCAGATTTAAGGACTAAAACTGTCCTTAAAGGCTCCCACTACGACATCATATCACAAACGGTGTTTGTACTGCTGAGAGGCAAAGAGTGATTGATAGTGTATTCATCTCTGTCTTTGATGTGGCATTAAATAAACCTGTGCAAACAAAGCTGGACATGAATAGAGCTTTAAACAGCAGATGTGTCCTGATTGTTTGAGTCTTTTGTTCTAAAGTGAAACTAAATGTGTTTTTTTTTAAGCTGTTGCCAATAATTACTCGACTTAAACCACGCAGCTTCTACCAAGACGTGGCAGTTTCTTCCTCTAAATCTAGAGTTAACTTTTAAATATACTTGGCTTCAATTTTAGATAGAAATAAACAGAAACAGGATCCTCATATGTCACCGACAACCAATGATGCTGTTCGCTGAAATTGCAACTGTTGCAAGCCATCGTTAGCTAGCTAGCGTGCTACATGATTTGTCTAAAATTATGTTTCCTGATTCAATAGCTGATTTGTTGTAAGAAGAACATATGTAAGGGGCGAGGCGTTCCCAGGGCCAGCTGGGATATATAATCTCTCCAGCTTGTTCTGGGTGCACCTCTGGGTCTCCTACCAGTTGGGCGTGTCCAGAGAACCTCCACTAGGAGGCGCCCAGGAGGATCAGAAGTAGAGGCTCTACTCAGAGCTCCCTTTCTGATGTCAGAGGTCTGAAGAGGCCAACAGCACCAGATCATCTGCAAACAGCAGATAAGCGATCCCGAGACCCCCAAACCTGACGTTGTCCTCCCCCGGGCTAGTCTAGATATCCTGTCCATGAACATCACAAACAGGATTGGTGATGAAGGACAGCCCTGGCAGGGGCCAACACCCACCAGAAACGTGTCTGATTTATTGCTGAGAATACGAACACAGCTCCTACTACAGTTGTATAGATACTGAATGGTCTGCTGTCAATCCTCAGTGTCCAATGGGTGGACCGATCCTCAATGTGTCCTGTGGGTGGACCGATTCTCAGTGTGTCCTGTAGGTGGACCGATCCTCAGTGTGTCCTGTAGGTGGACCGATTCTCAGTGTGTCCTGTAGGTGGACCGATCCTCAGTGTGTCCTGTAGGTGGACCGATCCTCAGTGTGTCCTGTAGGTGGACCGATTCTCAGTGTGTCCTGTGGGTGGACCGATCCTCAGTGTGTCCCGTGGGTGGACCGATCCTCAGTGTGTCCCGTGGGTGGACCGATCCTCAGAGATCAACCCTCAAGAGGACGACAGCTTGCTGTCAGATTGTTCTCTTCTGTTCAGTGAAATTTCATGTGACATCAAAGATGTTTTTTAACACCCTCCAGATTTGGCTTTCTGTTGAGATCCTGTTCCAAGAAGTCAGAGCTGCCTGTTGGCGACTGTCCTCTTAAATAAAAGGTCGGAGCAGCGAGGAAGGATTCCTGCTTCAGCTGATTTTCAGCCAACATATACACAGCGTTAATGCTGCTGGTTTTATTTAAATGAAATGCCTACTTACCTAAAATTGTGGAAAATAAAGCTTCTCCTGCAGGACAGGATTTAAGGTGATTTTTTTTTTGTGATGTGACATCACCTTCTCGACTTTCCCTCTTCAGGTTATTTTACTGCCTCGTGGACCTTTTCTTGGCGGTTGCAGGGGATCGATCGTGTCTGCACAGCCCCGGGGCCGCTAAACAAACCTTTCCATTGCTCCCTGTAGCTTTCACTAAGTAATCATTTACTATTGATCACTGGAGGTCAGGCTTATCACATGTGTCAGGGCTCCTGCCACAGATTAATCTGAAGCCGATGTCCATCTTGTGTTTCTGAAAGGTTGGATAACAGCAGCCTTTCATATCTTTTACAAGACGGTGAAGCTCTGAGTACGATGAAGAGTAAACTGAGACCAGCCTTGAAGTTATAATGATAACAAATGAAGCGATGTGGTTTCTATTTTTCCAGTTGTGATTCTCATGGCAGTTACTGAAATACGAGGACATTATCATTTAATACTCAGGGGTAATGGAGCCATTAAGGGAAATATTGATAATATAATTGATATTACGATGAGTATACGGTATTAAAGTATTTCTACCAGATAATGAAAGAAGATGGACAAACTATGAAATGTATTAATTTGTTTAGCGCACACTGTGTCATTAGAAAGCACAGTAACATTAGAGAGAAAAGCCTCGACACCTTTTTAACCAACAGAAGAAGACCGTTAACATCACAGTCTGTAAAATCAAAGCGTTAGATGTGTCTTATTCCAGCCATTTGTAACTAAAACAGATTCATGGTGCTAATAATGAGGATGAGAACACACGAGTCAATGCTTTCATGCAGGATCCCCATTAATCCTGCAGCTGTCTGTAAAATCAAAGGAGAAGCAGTTAGCTGTGACAGACCACTGGACCAGGATCTGTGTCCCGCATCGATCCACCCAGTTCAACACTGTGACAGAAAACCCTGGGGGGAGGGGGGAGGGGGAGGGCTGCCTCACATACTCCCCACTCTGATGGCTTTATTTACTCAACCCTCATTCATCCATGTCGGGAATAAATCCACACACCATTTAGAAACCAAAGCCGAGTTCTACACCAAACATAGTCTGCGTTCCTGCTCGTACAGCCGCATAATCACTGGTCACTTCAACCCAAAACACACATTACAGAAGGAGAGATGCATTTCAGCTCCGTCCCACATCTGTCATCGCTCAGCACTCAGCACACGCCTCCTCTGCTCCGCCTCCACACATGCTAGCAACACACACAAAGTCTGTCACTACACTTGACTGGTGGTGTAACAGACTGTGGCAACACTGGGAGCTGCTAGATGAGATTGCTTTCGTTATTTGTATTTCTGTCCTTGCAAATACATCAAACCGAGAGCAGCATGTGGCAGTTTGGCCGATGTAACGGAACAGAACCGTCTGAAGGGAGAACAGCTTCAGTTTCACATTCTGAAGAAGAATCGCTTCAGTTCCACGTTCTGTTGGACATACTCTTTGACCCTCAGGATCAGGTGTCCAGTTTCAAGCTGGGTGACAGTTGATGGAAGCTGAGTAGGGCCATCCTGTACCTGTCAGTCACAACGCAGGCAGAGAAAGCGCTGTTGTCAGACCACTCGTCAGGCCTCGATGTTACAACAAGATCAATTAAAGCCGGTTATTGTGTCAGTAAATCAGCGTCTATCCTCCGCGTCGCCTCGAACATCCTCATCTGATTTATTTGTCTGATCCACATAAAGGATGAAGTTCAGGTTACTGAATGAGGAATCAAATTAATGCAGTGTTTTGTCTTCCTGGTCATTAAGGTAAAGTAAGTTTTACGGCCTCACTCAGAGGTGTGTTGTTCTGGTCCTGATGCTGAGGATGTAAAGCATAAATTACTCTGCTAACAAGCCCCGCCTCCTCGAGTTAGTGATGACAAAGTGTTCTCTTTAGGAAGTTAGGCTGAAATGTCGGGGGTCTAATTTATCTCCCAGGATGAATCCATGAATGTGAAGTAGAGCCGTATTTCACTGGATGGAATATTATTACCACTGCCCCAGAAAGTGGTGGAGGGAACCGTTTGTCACCTGAACGAGCTTTACGGCGTCACGTTGAACATTATTCACCGTGTGCAGACACGCCGTAAAGTATTTCCTGCGCTGACCTCAGATTTCTGCTGAAGTAGGACGGTTTCCTGCAGCTCCATTAGAGGAGGAGATAATGCAGTGATTTCCTGCAAAAAGGATGCGGAGCACAGTGGAGGAAAAACACTGATTTTGTTACTTCAGGCATCTAAAAGTTCTAATTTTTTTTTTCAAGTTATTTATATTCAAACACTGTATAAATATGTATAGTTTTATAAAAATTTTGTAAATTCACAAGTTACATCCAAAAGTATAATTACATTCAGTGTGTTGTTGACATTCTCCTGCAGCATGATGAAGATATTAAAGACCGTTACGATAACAGCTGGAACCATCTGTAGTCACTGTTATTGGCTAGAAATAATAAAACCGTTTTGTTTACATCTACCTGGAATCAAACATCCACTGCAACCAATCACAGACTGGTGCAGTGGGCCCTGGGTTCCTTCTGATGCATGACAATGCTAGGCCTCATGTGGCTGGAGTGTGTCAGCAGTTCCTGCATGATGAAGGCATCGATGCTATGGACCGGCCTGCCCGTTCCCCAGACCTGAATCCAATCCAGCACATCTGGGACATCGTGTCTCGTTCCATCCACCAAACGCCACGTCGCACCACAGACTGTCCAGGAGTCGACTGATGCTTTGATCCGGGTCTGGGAGGAGATCCTTCAGGAGAACATCCGTCGTCTCATCAGGAGCATGCCCAGGCGTTGTAGGGAGGTGCATACAGGCACGTGGAGGCCACACACACTACTGAGCCTCATTTTTGACTTGTCTTGAGGAATTTCCACAGAAGTTGGATCAGCCTGTGATCTGATTTTTCCACTTTTATTTTGAGTATGATTCTGAATCCAGACCTCCATGGGATAATTATCTTAATTTCCATTGATCATTCTTATGTTATTTTGTTCTCAACACATTCCACTATGTAATGAATAAAGATTTTCAACTGGAATATTTCATTCATTGCGATCTCGGATGTGTTGTTTAAGTGTTCCCTTTATTTATTTTGAGCAGTGTATATATATATATATATTATCACCTGTAAGGTCGACACAATGCTGAGACCATAACACTCCTTCTTTACCAGAATAAAGTGAAGTATGGCGTTGTATATTTCCCCGCTTGACATATTTATGAGCCATCCCTGCGGTATAAACTCAGTGATTGGTATTTCACAGCACCTTGTCAGCTAAGTGCTGAGCAGCCAGACGCCTCACAAACACTGGGAGCATTTCAGAGGGAAACTGAGACACACAGTTATTTAAAAAAAAAAAACCCTCTCTCTTGTGACTGTAATTCATAGTGTTTGTGCTCGCTGCTGTTAAATCAAACCATGTCCTGGCTAGAGGTGCTCGTTGAATCTGTAGGGAAACATCTGAGCTCTGTAAAAGGAGAGCCCTGTTTTAAAACAGCGATCCAACATGGAGGAATTGGAATATTTTCTGTATTAACACGGACAGATGGGATCAGAATGTCTGAACTGAGGCTCTGAGAGGATTTCTGGCCGCAGCACTTCCTCTTTATGACGTCTCTCACTGCAATGAACAGTTTGTTTTAGACACTTTTTATATTTCAGAGAGCCAAGAAGAACTGCTGTTGTGTAAAGAGTTCTTTACCTGTGCTCAGTAACATTATTAGTGGAGGAAAGAAAAACCACGTGTACTTCAGGATAGCCATCAGCTGTTAATTATGGAAGCCAAAAAGGCAGGCAGGATCAAAAAAATAAAACCCAAAGGTCTAAATTATCATATAGTAAATCAAAATTAATGAAAGGGCTCAATTTTACAACCCATAACAAATGTAAATGTTTTTACAGCATGGCAAAAATCAAGAAGGTCTCATTAAAGGTAAAAAGAAAAAGGGATCGTCCTTCCATTTTCCTGATTATACTAAATTAATTGTGAAATTCGCTGTCCATTTATTTCTGTATATGTGGATTTTTTTTATAGGATTTTAAATTATATTTGTTCATTTAAATTACATGAAGATATTCCAAATCTTATCTTTACCTTAAAAAGGTAACTTTTTGATTTAGTCCAAATTTGTCTACTTATGATTTTTGTTTTCTCATATTTTTTCACTTTAAGGCAGAAATGTGCTTCCATAGCTATTTAATGACTACATCTGTTCAGAATATCGACTCTAACTTTTCTTATATGACTGTCAAACAAACTTTGTCTTTATCTAGTTATTATTCATGTTGTTTTTTATAATTATATATTTTGTATACTTATTGTAAATATGTGACGCCTGTGGTACTCCATACAGGACATTCGTATCGCATAAGTCAGTTCTTTTGTTTTTAGTTATTTTTACCTTCATTTGTTAAGAATATTTAATTGTTTTCAGATTGCCCTGTCAAACAAATGTTGAAATTGTATTATTTATATGTGTGTCATGTATTAAATCAGAATAAAAGGGGACCCAGACTTCACAGTCAGAACAACATGTAAATGACCACAATCATCAGATGAAGTTTTTAAATTCGGCTGCAGAGGAATATTATTCTCACTCACATCACCCTGCGGGGGGGAAATGGACCTTTTTGATGTTCCATCAGATTTTATCAGCAAACACGACTAAATAAAAGGGTGAATGATAAAAATGTCAGGGATTATCTTCAGTTCGTGGGGCGCTGCGATGTCGAATCAAAACGGATTTGGTGGAAATGATTTGGCAGGGAGAGAAGGGGGGATGTACAACAGGCGAGCGTGTGTGTGTGTGTGTGTGTGTGTGTGTGTGTGTGTGTGTGTGTGTGTGTGTGTGTGTGTGTGTGTGTGTGTGTGCGTGTGTGCGCGTGTGTGCGCGTGTGTGTGTGTGTGTGCGTGTGTGTGTGCATGCGTGTGTGTGTGTGTGTGTGCGTGTGCGTGTGCGTGTGTGTGTGTGTGTGTGTGTGTGTGCGTGCGTGCGTGTGTGCGTGCGTGTGTGCGTGTGTGTGTGTGTGCGTGTGTGTGCGTGTGCGTGCATGTGTGTGCGTATGTGTGTGTGTGTGCGTGCGTGTGTGCGTGTGTGTTGCCTATTTGACTCTTCAAAGTGTTCCTGAATATGTTTCTGTCCCAACAATAATCTCATTCTTGAAGAATTAATCCACAGAAACATGCAGCAGCATAACGCAGAAATACATGATGCTTCTCTCACTTTTATTTCTGCTGCACAAAAGACAAAAACAGACAAAAGGCCGGTTGAAGGCAAGTAAACAAACTGTGAACAAACTTCACCAACATCTCTGGATTCGACCTCTGAACATTTAAATTCTACCGAACGAAGGAAATCACATCCGTTTCTGTGCTCCTCCTCAAACTGAGGCTATGTTTGTTCCACACTGCTCCATGCAGCCTGATTCTACATCCCACCATCTCCAGCGCTGCAGCCACTCCTCTGACACACTGACAGATGAGGGTGTAGCCTCTGGCACATCGCTCCATGCGGAGAGTACACACGGTATTAGAGAGGTGTGACTCCCAGGACTGGTGCTTTACTGCACCATTAAAGGTTTTATCATCCCCAGCTGGCTTCCAGGAATCGACTCTCAGTCAGGGGAGGACCACAGCAACCCTCAAAATAAGATGATGGACAAACTTTAACGTGGATGTAGAAAAAGTCTGTTTCTCCCAGTTAGGAAAATAAAATGGATGAAGGCCAAGTGACAATTTGACGAAGGCCTTAATAAGACTGCCAGTGAAATCTGTTTTTGTCCTACCCAGATTGTATCCGGATAAATCTGTAAAAGTCTGGACAGTAAAAAAAAAACACATGAGATGTGATTAAGATACTGAGTCAGAATTAAGATTTTAAATCAGAATTAAGATACAAAGTCAGAATTAAGATACTAAAACAGAATTAAGATACAAAGTCAGATGAAAAGATCACATTGAGCTCATCTTTCCCTCATTTTGTTTCTGACTCTCTCCTCTGACTCTGTCCCACCTCCTGCCGCCCTGCTGTCCAGGCAGCTCTTCAATAAACAGCCTGAATGCTTTTGAATGGAGCATCCTGCTGGCAGGATCTGAGCAGGCTGTTTACAGAGGGGCTTGTCAGCTGTTACCACTGGGATGTTGCAGCATGTGGAAACAGTGGGGAGAGGTGGCCTTTGATGCCTCCCCCTCTCTGCTCTCTGTTCTCTCTTTGATGCAGCTCTGTGAAGTGTTAGTCGACGACAGGAGGCCGACGTATCGACACCCACACAGGAGAGGAGAGACGATCGTACACAGGCTGTACAGTCTGAAGACAGACACACACACACCTGCACATCTCAAACAGCTTGTCTCCACCTCCTACAGCAACAGTCCTATTCAACTGCTGTGAAGGGATATGAATGGCTGGTGCTCCTCGGGCTCTGAGCTAACTGGTTCTGGAGCTCAATCTGCTCAGCTTTAATCACTCAACAGATGAACGAAGGCCAATCCAAATGTTCAGAGACCGCTCCTGTTGCACGCCAACGCAGCACCGCGACTCGCTCGGAGCACGACAAAGCTATAACCTTCATGAGTAAGTGCTCCAAGTGTCATCGCTTCAGCACCCGAGTTGCACATATTTATGCGAACGCTGGTCCGGGATCATCTGCAGTTTCTCCATGGACACGAGCAGATGGTCAGATTTGTGTCAAACTCTGGAAATCAACAACAGAGATTTTCCAAATGCTTCAAAAAGCATTCAGACATTTCAGAAAACCTTCAAATGCCTCAGAAAGCCTTCCAATGTTCCAGAAAACCTTAAAATGCTTCAGAAAGCCTTCAAATGTTTCAGAAAACCTTCAAATATTTCAGAAAGCCTTCAAACGGTTCAGAAAGCCTTCAAATGTTTCAGAAAACCTTCCAACATATTAACTATAGACATATTAACTCCTGATAGACATTAACTCCTGATAGACATATTAACTCCTGACAGACATATTAACTCCGGTGAACTCAGTGACAGAAGGCTGAAGCATGTTTGAGTCCATGTGCTCCAACAACAGACATAATTTTAATGCTTTCAGGACTCCTGACAGCTCAGATTTATAAATCTGAAGAACCATGAACACGTGTAAGTGAGGAGGGTCAGATAATACCACCCTGAGGAGATAGATGGGTAACCAGAACCTTTAACAGTAAATATGAATGCTGGCCACTTCACTTTGATACAGATGTGGTGGTGAGGATGAAACTCTGAAAGTTTTTGTTCATACTGAAGGAGAAATACAACGAAGTGCAGAGACACGTTTCAGAGAGAGAGCGTGGTGACGGTGAAGACTGGGAGGAAATAATAACCCCGGTAGGAAACTCAATAAAAACTCTTCAAAAGGCCTTGACTTTGAAAAATTGTGAAATTATATAATACAGCAGGGTAACGAAAGAGAGGAGTTATTGTGTTTGGCACCGGATCCGGAAGAGAGAGCCCAGGGCCGCCTCGTCAAATGAGCCATCACTGACGGAGCAGTTCAGCCTGCTGGTGATTAAATATACACTTACAACCTGCAGGCTGCTGCAGGATCACATGTTGGTGCAGAAAGCACAGAGAGGCAAAGGAGGAAAAACCTCGGGTCGTATGAGGAACAATTGTACTTCTGTGGTGGAGCGACACAGAGCCGATAGAGGGTTAATATGAGAGATAACGGAGGGTTAATATCGACGGTCGCATCTCCGTGTTTGTTTGTCGGAGATCTACTTCAGGTCAGACCTTCATTCATTCTCCAGCATCGGCATCCCAGTATGTAAAACACGGCTGGTAATGTGATCCATTCAGCTCAAGCATGCAAAGTGTTCCCGGTGGTTGGGTCACATCTCGGTCAGATCACCTTTCCACCACAAACAAACATCCAGACTCTGTTTGTGAGACCGCTCCCTGTAAACCATCTCATTGAGTCGCACCAAATGACAAAACAAACCAAGTCGGGTTTGACTGGAAAAGCAGGTCTGAAAATGTCTCCAATGTCTTATTTTACTTCAAAGTTTTTAGTGTCAGGTTGGAAATGTAAACCTCTGCTCCTCTGACAGCACCAAGCCAACACATGCTCAGAGCTGTAAAACGGATCACATTCAATAATTCCTGAATAATTAAGTTTTCAGAATTCTCCTTCTCAATGTGGGGCATCAAAATCAAACGGAGCAATGATGGAGCCGAGGAGCCGTTGTGCTGCTCTACTTTAATCAGCTTATGCTTTTCAGGGCAGATCGCAATGAATTACAGTTTATAAAAGCTGCGCGTTGGTCGTGAATCAGTCTCCAGCACACAGGACGGCTGGACAAAGGAGCGGTTAACATGGTTTATCACGGTTCTTTCACGTGGTCAAAGGTGGGACGGGTTCCAAGAGGCCAGCAGGTGTTGGTTCGGGGAGACGCAGATGTGGGACGTTGATTTCTCACTTCGTCCGCATTAAAACAGACCAAGGACTCTTTTTTTACTTTTATTATCAGAGAAACTGTCCAACAGGACGAGTGTACAGGTTGGTAGTTCATCAGATAATTATTATGGTCCGATAGCCGAGCTTTAAAAACATGTTTTTCTTTGAGTGTTGTGTTCTGAACACTGAGCTCTCCGTGAAGTCTAGTCTCTGTGGTGCTGCTGAATGACAGACGGCGTCATATGACCTCTGCAGGAGTTCAGCCCACACACACACACTCACACACACACACACACACACACACACACACACAGAGGACAGAGAGATCTACCTCAAACACAGACAGAGGACAGAGAGATCTACTTCAAACACAGACAGAAGACAGAGAGATCTACTTCAAACACAGACAGAGGACGGAGAGATTTACTTCAAGCACACAGAAACTCTTTTTAAGTTTCTATTTCCTCACTAACCCTCAGTAATTACAGATACCCGCTTGTGGACAGCGTTAGACATGACATTACAACCATGTGTTTCCACTCATCACTGTGACCCGAGGAGGTCTTCCTAAACCCCACCACAGTCTCGAGCGTCCTCCTCCCAGCAGAGAGTCAGCGGCCGCTCTTCAAACCACATCGTGCTGCTGCCACATCCCATCTGTCCTCAGACCTTCATGGTCCTAATGTGGGATCCATCATCACATGTGTGCTCTTTCTTCGGCTCCATCCACCGTCATGGATCCTCAAGTCTGCCTCCGGGGGCCCCCCGACCGCCTCGTCTCGACTTAGCCGGCCCGACCCGGGTCATCCTCCGCTTCAGTCCTGTTCAGCCTTGTCAGAAGAGATTCTGGTGGTGTCAGCACTCAGAACCAGAGACAGTAGGTTCAATGTTCTGGTAGGGATCCAAATAAAAGAAGTGTTGTGTTCATTCTGAAGGTTTCAATAGACTTGCTTGTGCTACAGCGTCGTGACCTCTCTGTGAACAATCGCTGCTGTGTTGAGCACGTTGTCCAACTCTCAGAGAATCCCTCACTGTAGTTAGAGAGATGTACCACTGAACATCAATGTGTCTCTCATACAGTAGATCTGTATGTTTCAGGTCTTTGTCTTCTCCACACACACAGCGTCTGTTTCTCTCTCTGAACTCTTCACCCCCGCTGCACCACCAGGCTGTCACACTAAATTATACCTATGTGGTTTGTGTTGCAGCCCCTCCCTTCGACTGACAGGCAGCGGCCACTTCACAGACACAGATGAACTGTTTAAGCCTTCAAAGTTGTTCTTCCACTCTGCAATCAGATTAGAGCTGAAGGACACAAACTTCTTCTGCTGCCTCCATCGTCTGGTTGAGGGACCAACACAAACAACTGGTTTCTGGTTAACTCTCTTCCATCCGCCCCATGACGTGTCAGTATTTATACATTATATAATATTATATTTCTAATCACACAGTACAGGTTGTGACTTCTGTTTCTGTCCTGTTTTAAACTTCAGAGAGTTTGAAATTGTGTTTCAATTTGTGGCTCATCAAGGTTTTTTCTTTCGACATTACGATGTCTGACAACTCACTGCTCATATGAAGCTACGGAGGGTTTAATGTGGTGGGTTATCGTTTGTCTGATTCTTCTTCTATTTAGTTTACTTTATTGTCAATGATAATCCAATATTTCTACTGTTTCTGCAGTGTAACTTTAAAAAATGTACTTGCCTCATAACAGGAGTAGAAAACAAACAAGGTTCAGGTCAGGGGAGGGACAAGGTCAGAGGTCAACGCAGGGAAAGTGCTGAGTGTGAACAGGAACATGTGATGAAGGGGGGGGGGGCGGCTGGGGGAGGTGCAGGGAAGGATGGTAACGTCTCTGAAAAGCATCGAAATATTAAAGGAGTTAAATGAGTTGAATAAAAAGTGTTGATGTGGTATATTTTAGATAAAACCTGAAACTTTCTTTTACTTTTTAATCTGTTTGAAACACTGATATACTGATACTGTTTTTCCATGCAGCACCATCCGACCGGCAACACTGACTCACAGATGAAACAGCAGGAAGCTGTAAATCACACATCACAAAGAGTCCACTGACAGCGCAGGAACGCCGCTCGCCGTCACACCGTCCCTCCGACGCTGCCTTCAAAGCTGGCTCAGGCAGGAAGCGATCATTCCCACTTCCTGTCACAGCGAGGTGTGAAGGAAAGTCAAATTTTTTGTGGAATTTATTCTTCCCCCCAAGGACATGTGACTCTATTGTGATGTGAATCACATCTGTTGGGATGCCAGCTCTGGCTGAGATAAAGTTGTTGTCGTGGAAACGGTGATGATGGGTTTGTTGCTGTCAGGGTTGGACAAAGGAAGACGAAGGCCTGTAAAACCCCTTCGTTATATATACATGTACATATACACACACACACACATATATATATGCTGCATTCAAGTATACGTGTTTGGTTCTTGTAAACATGTAATAATAATAATAACAATAATGTTGATAAATAACAATAATAATAATAAGAGGTCACTTTGGATGGTGGTTTGTTAATGAGGCAGAAAACTCCTTTAGTTTCTGATCTTATTTCACCAACAAATGGTCTTTTAAAAGTGTGTATTTATGAAAGGAGAATAAAGTCTCCTGCGAGGTGTGAAGCTCCCCGCCTGCCAAGTCGAAGAGATTGTCACTTTCCAAAGAGGAAAATCACAGCTTAGTAAACAAGGACAACATCTCCTGCTTGGAAATCTGGAATTTCAGCAGATCATCTCTAATCCCATTTTAATGGTTGTCTGATTTAGAGGTGAGGAGGATTAAGGGGGAGTTGGGGGGGGGGGGGTTACATGTATGCACACACATGCTCCAATGAAATGCATCATATAGTGCACATGGCTGTTAGAATAAAAATACCAATACAGGAGAAACAAAACAAAAAGTGAGCAGCAGAAGAAGAAGAAGAAGACGTCTCAGACACATCGTTGAGATTTAAAGTGCTGCAAATTTCTGGTCTCCTCTGTCCTGGTCCTCCTGGTCCTCCTCACCATCCTCTGTCCTGGTCCTGCTGGTCCTCCTCCCCTCACCGTCAGATCTTAGTGGATGTAGATTAAAAACTCTTCCTGATTGATCCCACTGACATTTGTTTCCTTCCACCGTATTGATCACTCTGCTAGTTGGAAAGTGATGATTAATAATGATGATAACAGTGTCATAGCTCATTAAAATCAACCACATGAGGCTGAACTCTGTTTTATCTCCTTTTATCCTCCTTTACTATCTCCGTATCTCCTTTTATCCTCCAGAAGCCTCAGTGGGTTTTATTCTTTGTATTTAGTCTTTAACTCAGCAGCCTGCTAGACTACGTCGCTCTGCAGAGAAGAGGAGCGATTCATTTATTATCAGTGGGACCGACTGACAGCGCTGAAGACAGAGAGCTGAAACACTCTCCTTATTTAGTGTATCTGTCAGGTGGTGTAATAAAATGGGCAGAGAGGAGGACGGAGGCTGGATGAAGCATCTCTCACTGATGTAATACGCATTATAAATTAATTTAATTAGGCTGTGAGGGGACAGGCTGGAGGAGCCACAACGGGATTTATTGGGTCTTAACTTGGCATCTTAACGACTTTGTGCTTTTAATATCATTACCGTGTAATTTATTCTCCTCTGTCCG
Organism: Embiotoca jacksoni; assembly: GCF_022577435.1. Lineage (NCBI taxonomy): Eukaryota > Metazoa > Chordata > Actinopteri > Embiotocidae > Embiotoca > Embiotoca jacksoni. The sequence continues at coordinate 9,338,272 of NW_027185230.1, forward strand.
CACACGCTCACTGAGTGTCAGCACAGACGACCGACACACACCGCGCAGCTGGAATCTGTTTAGCTCTGAGCTGTCACAGATATCCATCCACAAACTCCTCTGTGACTCATCCTGTGATGTCATCCTGTGATGTCATCCAGGTGATACCACCAACACCGGCTTCATTTAGGACCTACATTCATCACGGGGGCATCACTGAGCTCTGAAGGCTGGTTAGACTGCTGCCTGTACATTCATTCATTCACTCACTCATTCAATCACTCATTAAATCATTCATTCTTCATTTGAACCAGTGTTCAGCTGGTTTGCTGACAGGTAGAGTTGGTTTTAAAGACTTAAAGGTGGTTGTAACACGGTATTAATCGTATATCCCGGTGTGTCCAGGCTCTAGACGTCGGGCTGATTTTAAACTATTGGAGCTTTTAACCAATCAGCATTGAAGTCAGTGTCACAAATCTCTATTTTAGATCATCTGTCTCTGACAGGACGGCGGCAGCAGCGAGCAACTCTTCCTCTCTGAAACACCGACTCAGACCTCCATGTTTGTGTGTAGCGCTCCGTTTTCTCTCCTCCAACCGTCCTCCCTCTCTTCAGCTCATCTTTATCTCGTTTCATCCGTCTCATCCCGACCCCCCCGCTGGCCGTCCCACGCCCTTCAGTTCAGCCTGTCGGCTCAAATAAAACAGACAATAGACAGAGAGAATGAAGAGGAGATAGAAGACGAGGAGCAGAAGAATAATGCAGCTTCCCTCCTCCTCTCTCCTCTCCCTCCCCCTCTCTCCTCTCCCTCCCCCTCTCTCCTCACCCTTCTCCTCTCTCCTCACCCTCCTGCTCTCTCCTGACCCTCCTCCTAACCCTTCTCCTCTCTCCTCACCCTCCTCCTTTCTCCTCACCCTCCTCCTCTCTCCTCACCCTTTATGTTGTGGGGATACTGGAGATACTGTTTGTTTATTTTACATGGTTTGTTCTCTGGAGATGCTGTTTGTTTCTTTGTTTATTTAATCATCAGGAAATAAATGGTAGCTGTGCAGCTTTTCTAACTTCAGTTTACCTTTATTGTAATCTATGAAACCCACTTTAACAGTTACACTGTTTATATGAAACCCACTTTAACAGTTACACTGTTTATATGAAACCTACTTTAACAGTTACACTGTTTATATGAAACCTACTTTAATAGTTACACTGTGTAAGTAAACGTTCTATAATCAGTATAATGTGCTGCACTGTTAGCAGCGTTGCTAATGAGAGTCACGTTCACTGTGTTAGAGTTACATACAATATGACCTCGGTCACACTAATTCATTTACTCAGTATCCCTGCTGTAAACACAATGAGAGCTGCACACACACGTACACGCGCGCGCACGCATACACACACACACACACACACACACACACACACACACACACACACACACTCACACACTCACACACAGGCCCAGTTATATTTAACACCATGAAAACAGCAGCTGCTACAGCGCTCTGCATTTATTACCCATAACAGGACTATTCAGGAGCAAACAGTCAACACACAAGGCACAAGGCATCAATGACTGCACATCACTTATTATGGTACTGGTTGTATTTATATTTAATATAATTATAATTGGTCCTACACATAATGGTACTGGTCGTATTTATATTTAATGTAATTATATTTGGTCCTACACATTATGCTGCGCGGTGTAAAAGTTTAACTCAGGAGTATATCAGTATTTCTCCGACCTAAAAGCCTGAAACAGCTCTAAACGTCTCCAGTAAAATCTGTGACACTGAAATATTTTCAAATGGATTAGAAGCAGGTTTTTCTTTTGCCACAGAGGAAGCTGTTTAAATAAATTACATCCTCTCCCCGTTTAATTCATCTTCTTTAAAAGGTCTGACCCTAATCATCACTGAAACAACAACAGAGTGAACATCCTCCAGTGAAAACACGAGGGCAGCTCCTCTGCCGCCGCCAGCGTGTGGCCCGCTGTCCAAACAAGGCCGGCATGTCGGCGCAGAGGTCAGGGCTGGACGAAGAGGAACTGGCACTCCTCACCCTCGCTGAGCGGGAAGGCGGGAGGTTCGTGACTGACAGAGACTGAATCAGTCACCACAGAGAGACGAGGGGAAGAGTGACCCGGCTGCACCACCGCCAGCTCAGTATGACCGGGCCGGAGGCGGACAATCCACACAGTTAAAAGAAAATTTGCTGCTTCTTTTTCCCTCCACCACAAACTCCTACAGGACTGCTAAAATAGAGCTCCAGAGCAGTGGAGGGAGAGATATGTAGAGCCTTTACTGAAGTTAACGTACAGATAAAACTGTGTCAAAACAGGTCCTTAAGGTTAAGTAAAAATGCAAACGTATCAGCAAGTATTACTGTAGCAAGAATAAAAAAGACACACTATATGCAGACACCTCTCTCAGGTCTGAACCAACCAGCAGTGACGTCAATGCAAAGTCTTTCTGCCCACATTTAGAGAGAAAACTGAAGAACACGTCACTTAAAATATCTCTTATTGGAGCTGAAACAGTAAGGGGTGTGTGTGTGTGTGTGTGTGTGTGTGTGTGTGTGTGTGTGTGTGTGTGTGTGTGTGTGTGTGTGCATCAGCTCGGACACACTGCCGTCCTCTGCACCCCAACAAGCACTTAACAAACCAACGTAAGCAGCTTTATTGATGGGGTGGTCTCAGACTGATTAATGACCCAATAATCAGATGCAACCTGCAATACATCAGCTGCTGATCAATACTTCCTGTACTCTGCAGCCGCGGCAGATCATTACCACGTCACTCTATATCTGCCATGAGCACAGGAGGGCTGAGAGCTAACGGAGGAAGAGGAAGCCAAGAAGAAGGGCTTATTCTCTAATGTGTTGGGATTGATAGAGACACTGACATATCATCAGCATAAACTGTATATAAAGACAAACAACATGACAGCTCCCGTGAAGTGAAGCCAGAATCTCTCCACCGCCCCCTGGTTGCAGTATAGGTCATAAGCCCTTTGTGCTAGCGGATGGGACACGAGGTGAAGTAAAAAAAAAAAAAGTAAATTTTTAAACAAATGTTTTTTTTGATCAGTTTTTTTGACTAGATATTTGATTCCATAATGAGCATCGTCGCCTCAGCGAAAAGGTTCGGGGTTCGAATCCGGGCCTTTCTGTTCGGAGTTTGCATGTTCTCCCTGTGCCTGCGTGGGTTCTCTCGGCTACTCCGGCTTCCTCCCACCGTCCAAAAACATGCACCTCAGGTTAATTGGTGATTGATTGATCGATGAATGGTATTTGTTTCTGTCTGTCTCTATGTGTTGGCCCTGTAATAGACTTGCGACCTGTCCAGGGTGTACCATGCCTTTGCCCAAAGTGAGCTGGGATAGGCTCCAGCCCCCCCACGACCCTGTTCAGGATAAAGCATGTATAGATGATGGATGGATGAGGGCGCATGTCGTCATGATTGACAGTTGCTCTGAATAAAGTAGTCGTGGAAACACCTTCAGCTGCAGTAAACTACACTGACCGAGGGATCAAAGGAACCATTTAAAGATGCGTATTGCTAAAAACAGTTCAATATCGTACCCAACACTGGATCATTTGCAGTTTTTTTCAGTAGGTTAAGTTTGTGTTTTGAAGACAACTTAAAGCTGCTTTAATTTGAAGAAGGAGCAGTTTTTATGGTTAACAGAAACCAATGTATGTGTCATTGTTGTGTTTACTCACCTCATGCTGTTGTCTGGGTGCCTGAGCAGACCGGATGTAGGCAGGTGGAGCATACGGGAGGAGGTCGGGGTGGTGGACTGGCAGGTAGCATGTCTGACACTCAGTGAGGAGACCAACGTCTGTTTACCTTCATAAACCTGTAATTAAAGTGTAATTATTAACTGTGACCACCCTGTTTCCTTTGCCACGGATGTCTCACTCTGACCAGACTTCGACCACAGTTCAGCGGACATGACCTCTGTTTTTTACTCATATTTAACAGATGTTGGAAAAGGAAAGAAAACTGTTGGCATGTGAGCTACAACTGACATATTGTTACACTTCGTACATCTTTCAGGGCTTTTCAGTGTTCTGCCTTCGTACGAAACTTTAATCTGAACAGCTTAAAAGAAAACAGCATGAATCGTTTTCTCTCATTTTGGGCCCATTTCTGTCAAGTACAACAGAAGTTCTACCGCTTAATAGATCAGTCACAAGAACAGACTTTGGGTTGCCAGGTTTGTAAAAAAAAAAATCCCTTTTTGCTGAAGTCTACCTTTTCAATTTCAGAGTAGCAGTTTTATAAATGCTTGAATTCATCAATTAATCCTTAAAATCGTGATAATAAACAGGTTATGGCTGTGATTTTCATTTGCAAACCGTGTTAAACAGGTTATCTCAGCCACTGAAGGGCGGACCAATCAGCGTTCAGTGAGAGGGGCTGAGCGATGCTGAAGTAGCTCCAACATGGTGGCGGTGATGAGTTTCAGCGTGCTTAAAGGCTGCCGGTTCAAACTTAACTGCAGGTCAATCGCCATCGGGAAACCATCCCCGGTGGCGCTGGACAGACCCATATATATTCACAGTGTATTTGGGTCTGAGCACCAAGCCAAGGGTCAGCAGTATTTTTCACTACCGCGAACACCAGAAGGTGTTTATATCGCTCGTTTACACCTGATTCATAAAATAAAGTAATGATTCACTCACTGCGATGAAAGTAAAAAGACAAAAGTGGAACAAATATTGAACAACATGTTTAATGAAGTTGAATCAGTCATCTGTGGCCGTTAAACCTCATGCAGAGTGTCGTTAGAGACATACATGTATGTAGATGTATGCAGAACATGTACGCTGCACACACCTCAAACACAAACCTTTGTCTCCGTCGACAAATCGGAAAAATCTGATGCCATGAATGTTCATGAGCTTAATCCCCGTCCTTAAATTAGCAGGCGAATGAAAAGATACCGCTGCTGTCGGCCTGCCAGCAGCTTTACAGTGGGCCATAAAAAAGGAGGGAGGGGGAATTCAACCCCACCAGAACCAGAACCACCACCTGGGACATGCTTTACAACCGCAGCAGACTGCACACAGTGATTTCCTGTAAAGGCTGCAGGAGCGACTGATCCAAGAGGTTTAATGAGGAGGTTTGATGGCAGAGCGAACGCTCCGTTTATTAGTGAGTGTGTTGGAGAGACTGATTGAACATCAAGGACCTCTCCGACCCGCTGCCAGCCCCCCCCCCCCCCCCCCGCCCCGCTGGGTTCACCATTATAAAACCCCACCTGACAGTGGGCTCGTAAAACAGTTATAATGCTGTCGTAAACATGTCACGACACCTGTCATAAACATTAATGACTGTTTATGGATGACAAAGATGAATTGAAGGTTACGGCCGTCTGATGATCGGACCTTTAGCAGCCGTTCAAAACAACATGGCTGCTCGGCAGGACACCATCCAGAGAAAAGTCACAGTCATCAAGTTCAGAACGCATCTTTATCCAAATTATGTATTTCAGTCCATCATTAATAATAATAATAATAATAATAATAATAATAATAATAATAAAGACACCATCCTGTCACTACCGAAACGTTTCATATCGTCAACTTCTTTCAATCACGTGTCCGTCGGTGAGGTCAAACATGGTTGTATGACAAAGTGGCAGACAACATGTGTGACGCTGATGGAAACATGTAAAATCACTGCTCGGCTCAGGAATACATCGCTGTAATCCAATTAACCCAGCAGGAGTTCCAGAAGGCCCATCTGTGGTTCTGAGAGATAAACATCAGCCTGCACTCTGTGTGACCCGACACACATACACACACACACACACACACACACACACACACAGGTCTCCATGCTCTCTGCATGAATCATGGCGGATGCGTGACAGTTGGTGTTCCAGTGATGTCAGCAGGTCCATGAGGCTGTGCAGCAGATGTACGGGAGCTTTATGTCCTCTGTGTGCTGTCAGATGTCCCTGAGGGGACAGTCCAAGACAAATGTGTTGGTAATTTACAAGTGTGCTTAAATCCCCATTATTCTTCTCTGTGCAGCTCTCTGAGGATCCGCAGGTCGTTTATCATCCACACACAGAAACAGGAAGAAAAACGAGGAGCTGTCGTTGGTGGGGTGTCGTCAGAGCGAAGCTTTAAAGGATTGTTACTATGGTAGTCGTAGCGATGGAGCAGGAAGCCCAGGATGAAAACACGCCAACCGTTCATTCAGTCCAACTAATAATGACGGATTCTTTTTAGATGGACCGCCAGAAAACTAATAAGAAGGAGTGACTTTAGCTAACAACACAGAAATAACTGGTAGAGACATTTTATCGACTTAGAATTTGATGAGAGAAGTTGAATGGGAGTTTATGGAGCTGGAGGCTTTTTGGAGCCAACCTCTAGTGGCACTCGGTGGTATTGCAGCTTAAGGCTCTTCTGCATCGACTTCATTTTTCAGACCTGAAGCTACGAACAATTTTATATACAGTCTGTGGTTGCATGACATTCATCATACGACTTAAACCATGTGACAACTTTACGGAAATGAAAACGGTCACAAAGACACGCCACCCTCTAGTGGACTGGCAGGTGTATTACATGCTGTGCTGAACAATTCACCTCTAAAATCTCTGCCCTCCTCGTCTGTGGTGACACGACAACCGAATCCAGACGTCTCCCAAAGGACCCTCAGTTTACTTCCTGTTTATGTCCTGGAAGTGTTTGGGCCGTGACTGATGGTTCATGACAACACTGTAGACTTGTACTTCATACAGACATGTTTTAGAATTTTCTTGAATGTGACTCTGCCCTCCAAACACCCTCTGTGGTAATCAATGCTGTTGTCATTGTGCAGCGAGCAAAATGAAACGTGTGACAACGTGGCAACACAAAACCCTCTCCGTGATCATCAATCACGGAGGGATGACGGCGTTTAGAGCGAAGTTACAGTAAATCACAGCGCAACACTTTAGTCCAGGACAGTTTTACAGGAACAGAGCGAATTCAATTTCCTAGCAGGCCTGAGCAAAGGTATGCAAATATAATACAATACTATCATGTGCACGGCCACGTGCACCGCCGGGCCGTCTGCTGGCTGTTTGCAGGAGTCATAAATCAATGCTGTGCTGTCAGAGCGTCTAACACGAGGAGAGAGAGAAACAGAGTTTCTTCCTAAGATCTGCAGGGCTGCCAGGAAAAGAGACAGAGGACAGAGGATGCTATAGATCTGTGTGTGTGTGTGTGTGTGTGTGTGTGTGTGTGTCTCTCAGCCATGAATCAGCTCTACAAACCAGCATCAACCTGTTTTAGTAGTAGCTCAATTATTCTAACATCCAGGCTCATGTCGCTCCATTAATCTGTCATAAAGATTCCAGTGAATGAGGAACACACAGGTAAAGCCAGGTAAAGCCAGGTAAAGCCAGGTAAAGCCATGTCTTCTGAGAACATCCAGTGAAACAGTCAGTTTTAAATGCACGCTGCAGTGTGCATAGTGAGAGTAAGTTCATGTTTGGTGTGTAAGGCGGTGACAGCTGAGAGCTGCTGTAAGGAGATCTGCTGCTGATGACCGTGATGATAGTGCAGTTTATTGGCCTGTAACTCGGCTGTCTGCTGTAATAGCAGCGCTGACAGATACAGACCACCCACTTTCCTCTGACCACAACACATTCATCACACGTTTAACTCTAAACTCAGCCCGAGGCAAGAAAAATACAGAGAACTTGTAGTCTGCATGTCGCACCTCTGCGGCGGAGGGATGTTGTAGATGATCAGAATAATAAAGGTTCATGATTTCAAGGATCTGGTTTGTATTGAGGAGTCCACCACAGAGCTGTGGGCAGGAGAGCGGAGTCACCATCATGCTCATTCCTCAGCTTTCCCTTTCCCAACTTATTGTTTCTGTATAATTTAGAGTCTAACTAGAATTTTATCACGTTTTTCCTCTACGTGTTCATGTGGTTCATGTGTTCATGAGTTCATGTGGTTCATGTGTCCATGTGGTTCATGTGTTCATGTGGTTCATGTGGTTCATGTGTTCATCCGGTTCATGTGTCCATGTGGTTCATATGTTCATGTGGTTCATATGTTCATGTGTTTATGTGGTTCATCTATTCATGTGGTTCATCTGTTCATGTGTTCATGTGGTTCACGTATTCATGTGGTTCATGCGTTCATGTGGTTCACATATTCATGTGGTTCATGTGGTTCACATATTCATGTGTTCATGTGGTTCACATATTCATGTGTTCATGTGGTTCACGTATTCATGTGTTCATGTGGTTCACATATTCATGTGTTCATGTGGTTCATGTGGTTCACATATTCATGTGGTTCATGTGGTTCATGTGGTTCACATATTCATGTGTTCATGTGGTTCACATATTCATGTGTTCATGTGGTTCACGTATTCATGTGTTCATGTGGTTCACATATTCATGTGTTCATGTGGTTCATGTGGTTCACATATTCATGTGTTCATGTGGTTCATGTGGTTCACATATTCATGTGGTTCATGTGGTTCATGTGGTTCACATATTCATGTGTTCATGTGGTTCATGTGGTTCACATATTCATGTGGTTCATGTGTTCATGTGGTTCATGTGGTTCACATATTCATGTGTTCATGTGGTTCACGTATTCATGTGTTCATGTGGTTCACATATTCATGTGTTCATGTGGTTCATGTGGTTCACATATTCATGTGTTCATGTGGTTCATGTGGTTCACATATTCATGTGTTCATGTGGTTCATGTGGTTCACATATTCATGTGGTTCATGTGTTCATGTGGTTCATGTGGTTCACATATTCATGTGGTTCATGTGGTTCACATATTCATGTGTTCATGTGGTTCACGTATTCATGCGTTCATGTGGTTCACATATTCATGTGGTTCATGTGGTTCATGTATTCATGCGTTCATGTGGTTCATGTGGTTCATGTGGTCTCTGGAGAGGTTCCTCCATGTCTGGTTCTCTCCAGCTCTCATGTCTTGCCTCCTCCGTCTCCTTCCGCCATGACAGTGATTAATGACCCTCAGCTGCCGTGGGCTTCCTCGCTGACACTCCATCTTTCTTTCTCTCCTCCCTGCTCTCTGTCTCTAAGAAGAAGGATTAAAGTGGAGAATCAAGCCAAAAAAACCGATTGATGCCACATGTTCTCAGACAGGGAAATAAAAGTGGAAAAGCCCCGACATCAGTGAACAGGGAGGAAACCCACACTCAAACAGGCGAGTGTTCAAAGCTATAGAAATAAAGTTATTATTATCAGAGCTATAAAAATAAAGTTGTTATTACCAGAGCAGAGGGATGTGTGTGTGAGGATCATCAGGACTGATCTGCTGTTACCCACGGTATCAGGAGTCACATCCATCATCACTCAGCTACATTTATATACATCCTCATTCTTCATCCTCCTACATTCTGCCAGAGATGCTTTTATTAATATTCTTCATGATTTATTGACAGAAAGTCCCCTCTAATGATAGCATCACTTCCTGTTTAGTCTCAGCTAATTATTACAACTTGGTTTGATTTTCAAAGTGTCGGCCTTCATTTCTGTTGGGTATAAAAACATATGACATCACACCATCACATGATGTGGTAACCAACCAGCTGTTATCCATCTCTGGGTCACTTCCTGTTCCTCTGTTGCTCCTTGTTTACTGGTTCCAACACTTGTATGTGTCGTCAGGTTTACAAACCGATGTGTGACATGACTGCTGGCTGGCTGCCCCTCCGTGATGTGATAAATAATAGTCAGAAAAAAGATTGGCAGAACATTTTGATGTCTCAGTGAAGGTGGAGCATCCAGGAGTTTCTTCATCTTCTGTACCGTTTAAACCTTCCTTGCAGCTGCAGCCGGTTAACGGCAGCTTCCTCAGCTTCCACCAACGAGGGCAGCTGCTTCAATTTATGGTTCGTTGGTTCAATACTTCCTGTGTAATTTAATTCATTGCCAAGAACCTGTGAAAAAGTTTAATGGTGTTATAAAAGAAAAGAATTAGTGATAGTGAAGGAGATTAGAGAGGCATTAGGAAGTGGGAGTCTCGGCCGCGCTGCTTAACGACTCCGCTGTCCAGAACAAATCAGTTTTACTGAGCAAAGCTGCTCTCAGCAGAATTATAGCCGCTGTTAGCCGTTCTCATTACCTGCCCCCATTAACGGGGTCCTACCTGAAGAGGGATCGCTGGAACACAATCAATCCAGACCGATGACTAACAGCCTGGTCCCTGGAAAAGTTCTCATAGCAAATAATCACTCTGAAGGTTATCACTTCATTTTGTTCCTCATATTTACAGAGAGCTCACAGCTCAGCAGCAGTCTGTCCAACACACATCTCCAGATAAATATATATATATAATTGTTGGATGGTATGACAGGAGACGTACATTTATTGTCCACAGATCATCATCCTGATGACTTCTATGATCAGCTGACATCCACCATGATGGTAGTGGTGGATGGAGGAAGAGGAAGAGGAGGAGGAGGAGGAGGAGGAGGAGGGTGAGGAGGGAGGGCCAGAGGGGAGGGGCTCGTATTGATCATCCGCCAGGTGTGATGGATGATGTAATAAGAGTCAGCAGCCAGCGGAGGAGAGGAGAGATTTCTGTTTCTCAGAGTCATGGTGAAGGATGAAGGAGGAGAGAGGAGGACGGAGGAGGGAGGAGAAGGGAGGAGGAGGAGGAGGAGGAGGAGGAGGGGGCACGGAGGACGATAAAAAGGAGGAAACAGGAGGAGGAGCTGCAGCCAGACAAGCTCATTAAAGGAGCGGAGCAGTGACAAATGATGTATGAAGCTGGCAGCTGTGTGTGTGTGTGTGTGTGTGTGTGTGCATTTGTGTGTTCATGCGTGCGTGTGTACTCACATACTTCAGTACTCACATACTTCAGTACTTCAGTATTATGGCATGATTATCATGATTTTTGATCTGCTGATTAGTTTCTGAACTAAACAAGTGTTTTGATCAGCAAACACACCAAACCTCAAAATTATTCAAAATACATTAAAATATATATTAAAAAAAAAAAAAAAAAAAAATTTAAAAACCAGCAGATTCTCATATTTCATCACAAAAAAATGGAACTTAAAAATGTGTTTAAAAACAACTTTTCAACAATTAATTCAGGTCTACTTTTCAAGTGTAAAATGGCATCAAAACATCCTATATTTGAGGGAATTGTTTTACGACACTTTATTTTACATATATCGTGACAAACAAAGCTGTTCAGATTTTACATATCAAACATGTGATCAGTGGCATGTTGAACATCCCATCTCCTTCTTTGAGTCATAGCTCTGTCAGATCTGAACACACACACAGGAAATATACTTTTTTAAATTCACTGTGACTTACGTTTTCCGAGGATATCATTTTCTCCGATGTACATCCCGAATTAATGGCCATAAATCCACGAAGAAATCAGAAAAAAGACGCTCGGTGTAACTGCAGAGGTCGCCTGGGAATCTTCACGTTTTTACGTTTTCTTCAGCATCAAAGTCATCCAGCGATAGTTGGCTCTATATTCAATAGTCCGATGCAAACAGGAACTACTAATAGTTAATTCGGCTCACTTTTAATGGTGCCATTTGTCCACATGTATGATAAATATACGCTAAAACAACACAGATGAAGTTGTGGCCCGTCGCCAGCTCACTGTACATTGCAGTTCCTGCCGAAGTTCCCAAAGCATTGTGGGAACTGTTGCGCCAAAGGTTAAACAGTCTAATGACTACGTTTGCTTTTAATACCATAATTACAACTTGCAACTAATATTTATAGATTTTTGTTTTCCTTTAATAAAGTATTTTAGTGTGCTAAGTTTAGCTAATAACCACATTTGTAAAGGGTGTTTTTGTATCGGTGGCAATAAGGAGCGATAACCATATAAAGTCTAATCCTCCTCATTGTAATGTCATAAACGTAATGCTCAATTAGTTTTCACTACACTATGAAATGTATATGAATCTATACAGCCCTAAAAAGAAGCGTGTGCAGAGACGCAGCAGGCACGGTGCCACAGGGATTGTTGGCTGCGTGTGTTGGCAGCTTAAATATTCAGCTGCTGGGAGGAACATCCAATTTCTGTACATCTAAATGTTATCCAAAAAAAAAAAAAAATCTGATTAAAGCCCATCTACTAATATAGCAACAGTGGAGCCTCACCGTCACTTTAATGCATCATCATTTATAAGCAGTAAATAATAAACTTTATAACAGACAAAAACACAATATAAAGTAACCGAAAATATAACTGCAATTCCTACATAAAACAGTTTATAAGTGGTTGATAAAATGATGATCGACTGTAAGCACACGAAATATCAATATAAATACAAGTTATTTATTCCATTCACTCCCTATGAAAGCTGAGCAGACTGTCTGGCGATGAAGCCCATGTGATGTGGCTGAAACCGCTGAAAGAAATCCAGTAAGTGCTCCTTGGATGCAGATAGAGTTTTCAGTTTTTTTCCGACATTGTAATCTTTCATTAGCATCCGCACGAAACACAAGAATACGGCAGCTGATTGGATGATTACAGAGAAGAAGCACTTTAGCAGAAACATCTTCCTCTAAATTTCTATGTGCAAAACTTTTAACTTTCAACTCAAATACAGTCTTTAATCTGGAAGTTTGGACAGTTTGATCCAAACAGAAGGCGAGTCGTGTCACTCTGTATTCGTGAAAAATGAATATCTGGACATGATGTGCACATTTATCGGTCAACCGTCTGTCATTTCAGCATGAATCAGTTAAATTATGTGTGATAAATGAATCCGTCACATCTCAGACAGAGAAGGTTGTGACGTGTGTGATCAGTTAGCAGCGTGATGCAGATGCTGTTGGGTTTGACCAACAATAAAAACTCCCTTCACGTTGTCAGAGTGGTCTGCAGTATGTCTTTTTAAAATCCGCAGTAATTGCTCGTCAGAAACTGGTGACCGCAAACACAGAGAACGCTCTGATTTCCTAAATCCACTGACAAGTTGCCACGACGGTTCAGAAGGCTTCAGAAGTTTATTATCGGTTACAGAAAAGGCCTTTTTATGTATTAGCGTACGTTATTGAGAGATGAGCTGAGACAAGAGACAAGTAAAAAGAAAACAGTTTGGAGAGGAAAAACAATCATGAAGGAGAGGAGGAGGAAGAGGAAAAGGAGGAGGAGGAGGAGGAGGAGGAGGAAAAGGAGGAGGAGGAGGAGGAAGGAAACAAATGAGCGGTTTGTTGCAGCCCCACCAGGACTATCATTACCATACATCAGGACAACGAATGAGTCTTTCAGCAGGCGGTAATAAGAATTTGATAAATCATGAGCTGAGAATTAACTAGACGTCAAAACAATGAGAGCACCATGATGGATGAAGAGAGGATGATGTCACAGATTAGTCAGAGGAGAAGGGGGAGGAGAGGGTCCACGGCAGGTCAGAGGAGATCTGGGACGTGGATGAATGAATACTGGTACCACATATCATGGATCCTCTGGGGACCATGAATACTGGTATCAAGTGTTATGGATCCTCTGGGGACCATGAATACTGGTATCAAGTGTTATGGATCCTCTGGGGACCATGAATACTGGCACCAAATGTCATGGATCCTCTGGGCACCATGAATACTGGTACCAAATGTCATGGATCCTCTGGGCACCATGAATACGGACACCAAATGTCGACCAACCAGCACTGACGTAAAGACGAACGGCCAAACTAGTTTTAATGTAAGAAGTCGTTTTACAAGTGATGTGACTTTGATTGACAGGTTTTCCATTAACGGTCCTCTTTATTGTCCGTCTCAGACCCCCTCCCAGGGTGAGGGATGTGACAGGAGGATGTTTATTTAATGAGAGCAGTCTGGAGGGGGTAATGAAATCTACCTAACACCATGAACAACCAGCCTCATCACGTCAGCCTGCTGCAGCCTTTTGTTCTGAGGCTCCGGGCTGACACCGACCCAAAAGACAGATTACTGATTCTACGAAGGCCGTCGACACGAATGTAGAGAAATAAAAACTAACCACCAATCCGTGCTGCGAAGTGATGCTATCAGGTTCATTGTGCTCCTTGGAAAATGACGTTCAAGGTAAGAGGGCAGGCGTGTGACAGCCTCATGTAAGGTATCTGTGAGGTGGCTTGTTGTTACCCGGGCCACACAGACACAATCATGTTCTGGTAATTGATGCTGATGGATGGACTTCTCTTTGTCCAACACACACACACACAGACAAGCCAGGAGCCACCGCTTTAACACAGACAGGAAGTACTCAGGCCAATCAAAGGGGTACCAGACGGTTCCTGCTGCACGAGAACCGACGGACTGAAACTGGACCTGAAATTGGAGCAAAGAGCACACTCTTCAAATTCATCCATCCATCCATTATCTATACCCGCTTTATCCTGAACAGGGTCACGGGGGGAGGGGGGGGAGGGCTTGAGCCTATCCCAGCTCACTTTTGGGTGAAGGCATTGTACACCCTGAACAAGGTCGCCAGACCATCGCAGACCCCTCTTCAAATTCAGTTTCAAAGTTTTGGTGAACACAAAGTACTCGAAGGAAACCAAATACAAGTTCGGGTGGTGAGGAGCTACGATTGTGTTTTCGACACATCGTCATGTAGGAGAAGCCTGTTGTCATGTTGGAGAAGCCTGTTGCCATGGCGCCACAATTCATGTGGTTCACAGTGAATGTTTCCCCTCAGAAGGTCCCAGCAGAACTCGGTGTTGACTCACGGTGACACAAAGAAAACCCACCAGGTGTCTCCTGACCTGACGCGTCTTCTTCGGTCTTGGACAGTGAAGCTCCGCCTCCTCTTGAAACACGAATGTCACTCAGAACACCTCGCTTCATCGCCGTAGACTTTCTGAAGCATTTCAAGGGTCTCTGTTGACCATTTACAGAGTTTGATATAAAATCTGATGTTTCTCTGCTCAACTCTTCGGTAAAACTGCACCGTGACTTAACTCATGCAGATTATTTCTTCCACCTTAATGACAGTGAAAGGCCCATCAGTCATCGTACCACGTGCTCTCTCCCATTATTATTTATGGCCATTATCGGCCCGTGTTTCCTCAGGCAGTGACTGCACTGATGGATATGATGATGAGGTACATTATTTTTTATTTAAACAACCTCAAAAGAGACTTCAAACAACCAGGAAAAGACTGAAACTAAAAAGAGATGAAATATCATGCATTCAGTGTGAGACTGAATGCATGAAGTCTGAAGGTCTTTTACAATTGACTGTATGTCTGTAAACTGATTTCACTACAGGACCGCTGGTTCTGGTCCCCCCCCCCCTCCCACACACACACACACACACACACTCTGTGTAACACGTCTGTCATGTCAGGCGGTGGAGGACGTCTCTGTCACAGCGAGATCTTCCTTCCAGGAGAGGATTGATGCGTCTCCCGTCTGCAGGACTGACAGACGACATAAAGAGCTAAACGCGAGGCTCGGAGCTGTCTGGCAGACGGAAGCTGTCCTCCCCCTGATGTCCCGGAGGCCGGTGAGGAAGACGAGGCCGGAGGCTGGCGCTGCTCTTCAACGCCTACACCCTCATGGAGCTGCTCCGTGTTCAAGCTGCTATTCTGAGCGCCGCATGTAATTTGGCGTCGTGTTCCCGTGGTATTAATTTGTAATCTTAATTAATTCAGGAACACTTGGACAGAACTTGTGAGCATGTGTGATGTTTCCAGGGATGTGTCTCACAGTAAGTGTGTCATCGACACTTTGGGATGCCCAGAAGGAAAAAGAAAAAAATAAACCACATCGAGCCAAATTATGAAATGCAGTGAGAAAAACATAATTCTGTTCATTTCCTCACAAAGGAACATAGTGGGATGATTCACTGGTTAAACTGATCCTCTCTCACATTTTCCACCTTCTCTGCTGTTTATTGGAGCTCCGTCAATCTGTTGGCGAAGTAGCAGGCATCTGCTGCCCCCTGCTGGTCAACATCTGAACATGCCAGGCAATGCAAAACAACTGCTTTGTGCAGAAAGTGAAGCACCCGACTGTGATACAAAACGAGGACCTCACAGAGCACTGATGATAACACGACAACACAACAACACAACCTTTTCTAGTGATGCAGGGTTCAATCAGCTGAATTCATCAGTAACTAAAGCAACCGTGAGAGTTCACTGACAGCTGAAACAACCCGTTCACAACACGGGCAGAAACAGAAGAACTAAACGGCTAAAATGTCAAAGAATCATTGACTCACATTTCAGCGGGATGTTTATTGATATTTGCCAGACCACAAACATCCGATCCGTTATTTTAATGTTTCATTTTCCTGATATTTAAACAGAAAAACAAACGGATTCAGTGAACGAGATGAAGTGATTTTGTTTTGCATGCGTGAATATTTTCAACAAATGAGGCAAAAATGTTTCACTGGTAAACTTTAAAAATAAAATTTGTTTAAAAATATACTTTCTGTTCAGATTTTTTGGTTAAATGTTAAGAACATAAATATTTAGCATTTAAAGAAATGCTTTAAGATGAGAAACAAACATGCATCTGATCAATATAATACCTATTGATTATCACACCTTGCAGCAAAATAATAATAATGATGATAATAACAATAGCTGTATATGTATGTGAGCTGATGATTTTAGATGTGAACATGTATGATGATGAAGGCTGCTGTCAGACGACCACCTGCAGGATCTCCATCGTGTTGGTGAGTTTTGGGTGTTGTGGACAGTCCGACTTGTTTCTCCCTCCTCTCTCGGCCGGGTTCGTCCTCTCCTGGTTCTCCAGCTGGCCGCTCTGCTGGTGGCCGAACTCGAAGCTGATCCTGAGCTCCCCCATGTGGCAACGGGGGAGGACGTCGGGGATCCACTCGATCACGAACGGACCGGGCTCATTCTGATCGGCGGTACCGGGTCCTTCACGGATACAACAGCGTGAACACGGCCGCTCAGATTCACTTCCTGCTGCCACCGAGAAAATAAAAAACGGGTCACCCACCGACTTTGAGGAAGGTGCGGAGCTCCATCGGGCGAATCGCCTGCGGCCGATCCGTTCTGAGTCCCTCCGGTGCCTCGGGCTCGAGTGGCGGATCGGGGCAGTGAAAACGGGAGTAGGAACCATCCACATTTTTTACGAAGCTTTGAGTGACCTCGAGGGGCAGCTGGAGGGGAAAGAAGAGAGCATTTTTTATTACATACTCACTCAGCTGATGGTTCTTTAATCAATCCGATGTTATTCCAAAGTGTGTAAAAGACCCGCCAGTCCACAAGAGGACAGCGTGTCAGGGTCACGTTTGACTTCACCGAGGTGGGAAAAGTCAAGTTCTTCAGATTCAGGCACCAAAACGTCTGCGTGGGTTCAGATAAACATCCTGGTCCGAGTTGAATTAGCTAGTTTTACTGAAGTGATCTTACGTACGTATGTGCAGCGCTGTCAGAGCGATGCTCCGCCCCTTTTCTCCTCCAAGTGAGGAAATAAAATGTTAAATTTACTGCATTAAGCCGTTAATACAAACTCACCACTTCCTGTGTTTTTCAAATTCGAGCGTTTGAGTAAACAGAAACCCTTCATGTCTTAACTAGGCGTTTATTCTGAAACATTTTACATACGTTACATTATCTTACGTTACGTCAACTTAAATTATGTTACGTTAATTTACATTACGTTATGTAACATTACTGAAGAGAAATCCACGTTTGTCACAGACTCTAAATCCGACGTTAAAAGTTTCTACTCAGACTTTATCTTTGGACTTCGTCACATGACCTCCTTCTTGGACCTGGTCATACACGCGTGTATCTTTCACGCCTTAGCGAGACAAAATGTGACCCGGACAGTTTGTCCTCCAGTGGACGGACATGTGTATTACACCCTCAGGCACAGTACCAGGTTGTATTATTAGTACAACTGGCTAAAACTAATGTCCCCCTCTTGAACTGTACCGGATTACATAAGAGACGTGTTTGTGTTGTCAAGACGACCCACATTCACATAAACAGTCAGTTAAACCAACACATTCAGCAGCTCCACAAACTGCATCCTCTAAAATCATCACACGGTCGAAGCATCTCTGACAACAAAAACTGAACTCCAACAGAGGAAAACTGAACCTCGGAGAACAAGAAGAAGAATGTACTGAGAGGTTTGGACAAAGAAAGTCCTCCTGAAACAAGTGGATCAGACGAACTCCAGATGTTGGAGAGCCGTCCCGTCCGTTTACCTCCGGAGTGTCGAAGATGCGTTTGACCTGCGTCAGGTTGGTGATGTTCCAGGTGTACTTGGAGAAGGAGCCAAGAGGAAGTCCATCGTTCCTCACCAACGCTGACACACACATGAACACGCACACAAACACACACACAAACACACACAGAGGTTTAGTCACGTGTTTGCGTTTAGCTGGAAGTACTCAGTTCTCCCACCAAAATAAAAGCACCAATAAAACACTCCACGACAACGAGAAGTCTTGAAAGAACAACAGTAATATTTAACTGGTTAGTACTGGATTGTACTGTAGTCCAGTGGTTCCCAACCTGAGGAGCTGGGCCCTCCACAGGGTCACAAGAAAGAAAAAAAGAAAAAAAAAAAAAAAAAGGGGGCCATGAGATAATTAATGCAAAGTTCTGATGAACAAATTTGTGTTTCATTTTTTTGATATGAGTCTTCTCATCTAAAACTCAGCAGATGTTTGGTGATTTCTTCTGCTTTAGTTGAGAGTTTAGTTGATATCACAGCACCGTGAGGGAGACGTCTGATCCTTAATTCATTCTGCAGCAGAACAACAACTAACCAACTGATGCTTTAACGCCGATCCACTCCTTCTCATGAACACATTTATATTTCAATTGATAAATTTGCTCTAATCTTTGTTGTTTTTGTAAAATATTTTTGGAGTTTGACGTCCGTGAGCTTCAGATTGTTTTTTTTACATTGAACCATATAAGAGGTTTAAAGAGGAAATCACTGCTTTTCAGATCTAATATTCAATGTAATTTAGAAGATCATTGTGTATTTTTATCATTTTAATTTGAAAGGTGACGTGGAAGAATTATAAAGTAATATATTTCCTGAAGTGTGTAGAAGTGTAGGATATTATTGAAGCTCAGTTATCTGTTATCTGATGTCACGCAGACTCTTGTAGTTTCGTGATAACAATAATCATAATAAAATTCACCTGAACGTAACTTTCTGAACTCCCACCTGTCGTGAGGTTCGGCAGCCTCCTCTTCTTCGATCCCAGGGACAGACGCTGCTGCAGAGCGTTGAAGAAGTCCTGGGGGATGTGGTAGACCAGAGGCTGCGGTTTACCTGATGGAAAACAAACAAACAAACAAACAGACAAACACAGACAACTGTTTACTGCGAGTGACGAGAAATCAAAGCGTTCTGCACAAATAAACAGTGACTTGTAAACTTGTAAATTTCTCCTTTCCAAATTCTTTATAAAAAGTGGTTCATCGATGACTAATGTTTTTATTAATCCTTTATTAAAGATTTTATGTTGTTCTGTAGGTATGTCCACTTATAAATGTGTGTACAGCAGGTCTACGCTGCTCCCTGGTGGTCAGATAACGCAACTACAGGTTTAACCAGTCAGAGCATCTCGAACATAACGACCAGCAGATTTTACTGGTTCCTCCGACCTTCCAGGAAAATACACACGAATTCCCCGTTTTACACGTGATCACATGTATGACATGTATGACATGTGATCACATTATGCAACACGTATGTGTAAAAGCTGAGGTGCTTTCTAAATAAGTGACTTGACTTCATGTGAAACTAAACTGAAGCTGCAGTAGAAGTTTAAAGACAGCAGCAAACAATAATGAAGGACAGAGAATGTCCTTAGTTAGTTCTGACCAACGGAGACAGACTGAAGGACACGGAGACCGACTGACAGGTCTGATTGTTGACAGCATGTTCAAGCCTTTAAATGTTTACCGTGGAGTTGGTAGTGCATCGTCTGGTGGATCCTCTCGGTGACTCCGGACAGCCACTGATGGAAGCCCATCGTCAGCGTACGCTCGTCCACCGCCTGAGCGCTCCCTGAGAAACACAGCAGAAGGTCAAAGTTCAACGTATAACCTGCAGACGTTTTGTCAGACACACATGAAATGTTAAAATATGTTCCAGTGTTCTTCTGAACAGGGATCAGTGCAGCGGATTAGATGGAGATGGAGACGGATGTCTGAGACGACAACAGGTAGACGGCACAAACTAAATGATGGAGGAGTGGGGGCGGGGGGGGGGGGGGGGGGGGGGGGTTGTAAGAGGGGGGGGGGGGGGCACCTGGAACCTTCAGCCCACCAGAACCAGGACCTCTCCTCTGACCCGCTCTCCTCGACGCTCCCTCCGAGCCGCAGGGAGAGGATGCTGAGGCAGGAAGTTAGAGGAGGCCAGGAGGAGACAGAGAGAAGGAAGGACGGGTTGGGAGGAGAAGACAGAAGGTCAGTGGAAGAGTCAGACGGACATCAATGTGGGAGCAATGCTTTGTGGGTAATATTTCATAGAGTGTACTGGTGGGTCCCACCGGAGACGGGTTCATCCAGACGTAGTTTCTTGACTTTGTGGTAACAGGTGGAGGTTTCAGCCTGCTGCTTCTCTCCGGAACTGATGACTCTGCTGCTCACAGTCTGCACACCTGAGAGGAAACAGTAAGTCACGCTGAGCAAACAGGAAACAAGGAAGAGGTTCTCAACGGGTCGAGATCAAGAAGCAACAACAGCGATGTCACCGTTGGTTTGAGTTTGATCTGAAGTCTTCATGTTCACCATTTCAGCTGTCTCCCTCTTGTTGTTTAGGAGCAGGAAGCAACCATATTTGGATGAGCTGGGGGAGGAGCGAGCGGTGGACCTGACTGATCTGTTTGGAAACCTGGATACTACGTCCCGCCCACCGATAGCTGTAGCCTGACTGCACCACAGGCCTGTCAATCAAACAGATACGCCTCCAAAAAACACATCTTTTTAAAGCTTATTTTCTAATTAATGACGGATTATTTTCAGATGGACCTCCAGAAAACTAATTAGATTTGATTGTATTTGATGAGAGAAGTTGAATGGGAGTCTATGGAGCTGCAGGCTTTTTGGAGCCAACCTCTAGTGGCACTCGGTGGTATTGCAGCTTCAGGCACATGTGCATTGGACTCTTTTCTATCCAGTCTGTGGTCGAGTCTCAGGACTCGCATTCTTCCTTATTCTCAATCAAATTTTCTGGACATTTCCGACTTGTCAAAACGGACAGAAAAAAAGCACCTTTGATGCCTTCATGCTGTTAAAAACAAAAAGTGCAACGAGGGCTAAAAAACAAATGGCTTATCTAAACCTGTAATTATATTTTACGTGACTCTTTTTAGCTTCTCAAAATATTTATCAATTTACATATTCATCTATTTAGTATTTGCTGGATTTCCTTTGATGATGATTGTTTTTGTTTTATTATTTAATTAACATTTTTCAACTTAAATTATTTTATTATGCGTGTTTTTCTTTTCATGTTTTTATTGTTTTGTAGTTTTGTAATGATGTGTTCAACTTGTCAGTCCCTCCTGTATAAGAATTTAATTATTCTAATATTCTGTGATATGTTGTGTTTGAACTGTAAATATAGAAATATAGGTTCATTTAACTAAAGCGTTTGTAAACATTGTGGACATTTAAATTAAATGACTGATTAAATCTTCACCAGTTAAAGCAGCTGATGGATGTGTTTTAACATGTTGACCACAGTATGTTGTACACATGTATGTTGTTCACATGTATGTTGTTCACGTGTATGCTGTACACGTGTTAATGTACACATGTATGTTGTACACATGTTAATGTACACATGTATGTTGTTCACATGTATGTTGTTCATGTGTATGTTGTAAACATGCATATTGTACACATGTTAATGTACACATGTATGTTGTACACATGTATGTTGTTCACATGTATGTTGTACATGTATGTTGTACACATGTATGCTGTTCACATGTATGTTGTACACATGTACGTTGTTCACATGTATGCTGTACACATGCATGTTGTACACACGTATGTTGCAAACACACTGTATGAACAGGGATCCTGTAGGGACTCCGTGTTCTGCCTGACAACACTTCAGTGATGATGTCATCGTTTAGTTTTCAGTCTGATTCTCTGAAACTAAAATAAAAAGTTACCGCTGGAGGAGAAGCTGATGAACGCTGTGAACTCTGCAGCCAGCTGGTCATCGCTGGCGAAGGCACACACACAGGCGTAGAAGTGAAGGCAGGGCGGTGATGACAGCGAGCCGGGGGGAGGAGGAGGGGGAGCGCTCGCTGATCCGCCAGCTCCATCAGAACCAGAGCCGGGTCGAGTTCTCCTCCTGCTCACCTGGCAGGTACAGTGGAAAATACTCTTGTCGCTCTTGGAGCCCTCCGACAGCCCTCCTGCAGCGACGGTGAGGTGCAGCAGCCCCAGAGGATGCTGGGAGTCCGTGTGGCACTTCACCACCAGGGTGTGTTTGGAGACGCGCTGCACCAGGGGCCCCGGGGACTCGGTGGCCAGCCGCCACAGCTCCTCCCGGGCCTGGATGGAGGCCTGCAGGCCCTCCAGGACGGAGCTCTTCAAGGTGAGCGGCGTTGCGCGGCTCCGACACTCGATGGCTTGTTTGATGTGGACGCAGAGGCTGTCGGAGGACTGTTTAGCTGCTGCCGACTCACCCTGATGTGACCTTTGACCCTGCCTGCAGGAGGGCATGAAGCAGCGGCCCAGGTTGATGCGGGTGAGCAGCGTGGCGCCATCCCCGGTCGCTATCGCCGTGTCTGTGGGGACGAGCTCGACGAAACCCCACTGTGTCGCTGTGGCTCCTCTTCCTCTGTGACACACCGAGAACACCTGAGCTCCTCCACCCGGGCCACCGCCCACGACTCCGCCTCCTCCTCCTCCTCCTCCCCCTCCCTCTGGCTCCTTCTCCTCCCGGTCCTCGCTGTCGATTATCACCTTCACCACCTCCAC
This sequence comes from Embiotoca jacksoni, assembly GCF_022577435.1. NCBI lineage: Eukaryota > Metazoa > Chordata > Actinopteri > Embiotocidae > Embiotoca > Embiotoca jacksoni. Next base: position 9,361,205 of record NW_027185230.1, read on the forward strand.
TGAACACTTCCTGCTGCTCCTGCCCACGGCCGAGGCGATCCTCAGGGACACCCCGCAGGCCTTGTTCTTGCAGCTGAGCCCTCGGGTGCCGTTGTAGACGCCACACTGAGGACACCTGCGGATGCCCCGCAAGGTGGCCCGGCCTAGGTTGGACAGGAAGGCCGGCGTGGTGGATGTGGACTTTCGGCTGTCTCTCTGTTTTGCTGCCAGGTTGGGCTGAACGGCTGAAGTCTGAGTGGAGGAGGACACGCTGCTGGACGAGGAGGAGACGCTGCTGGACGAGGAGGAGACGCTCACCTCAGCTTCCATTTTATCAGTTTAGTTTTGACAGGAAAGGATTCAAGCCTAAAAAAAAAATAAAAAAAACAGGGACAATAAAACAAATATCAGCTGAGATTACAGGAAAATGTGTCTGCATAGTCTGAGTAGAACACCGTGCACGGGCTTTTATATCACATTATTCAACTTTAATAGCTTCATTGATGTTTGAGAATGATGTTACTGCAGTTTTAGTGTTTGTAACTGCTTCACATGTATCATGCATGTTTAAATGCTACACACCTCGCAGTAAACACACCACCTTGTCCTACACATGCTCCTTCTGTGTGTGCTTCTTTAAACAAACCTTCAAACTACCTACAATCCGCCCTGTTTGGTCGAATCCAGCTCCTCTCGGCCTCCGAACCGCCTCGACCGTCGCCATTCCTCCTTACATCCCGGCAGCCGCATTGCGCCTGTAACGACACTCCCCATTGGCTGGAGACGATCACGTGGTGGGAAAAAGGGAGCGCGGTCTCGCCAGGAGCGTTGAATCATGGGAGCTGTAGTTCTTTGAAGCTTACGGGCGGGACGCTTTGATTTGACGAAGTTTTCAGGCCTTTTCTTGCTCATTTTAGCTTTCATATCAAATAAAACAAACTTGCTCAGTTGAGATTAATGCGTCAAGTATTTATTAAAGGACTTTTTGTAATCGTTTAATCAGAGCCGTTGGGCATCTGTATCACCTTTTACCCAAAGGGAGAGTACAAGGTGAAAACTTCAGGTGCTTTGTCTTGTGACCAACAGATCCAGTATACAGTGATATGAAAGACATATACCTCCAGTGCTGCAACCACATGATAAATCATTTTCATTTTCTGTGCATGTACTGGTGGATCTCTCCAGTATTTATGAGCTTCACTTAAGTTTTGTTTAAATGGTTTTTAATGCTTTTGAGGAGTTTTTCTAATTCTCTGTGCATTGTGTTTGTACGTAACTTAATGAAACACGTGAGCCTAAACATACTCTCCTCCAGACTCCTGAAGAGCGAGTAGCTCTGCCTCTGCAGGAGTGCAGTTAATGGTCGTCAGCTACACCTGCTATTCAAAGATGAAAACAGTGTAAATTTGAGCTGTTTGAAGCATCAGCATTTTAATGGGACAAAGCAAAAACACAAACTATGTTCCTGAAGCATCAACAGAACTTCCCTCCAAAAACATAGGCTGAAGACATTCTTAGGCACCGCCTACTCTCCCATGATTTTTGGTTAAATTAAAAGTAACTCACCGGTGATAAGGCAACAAAATGGATGTACCTAGGTTAAAACGATGGTGGCCACAGTTGTTTCTTAATCTATAAAAACAATTGTTATGTTGGTCTAAAACAGAATAACTTAAATAATGAACCACTTGTGCGTTGCATGGTAACGCTGCGTGTCCTGCGTCCTCAGACCAATGACATGTGGCGTCTATACTGTACACGGAGCAGCCACACGATGCTGCTGTCCAGCTGCTGTTTCTGGAATCCATTTCCCACTAGGTGTGTCACACCTCCTTAATTAACATGTGGTCTTTATACAGATTCAGTACAATTGAACAGACTGTTTGGTTATTTACATAAAACAGACTTCCAAATGAAATCACAACAAAGTGGAATGCAAAAACATTAAAAAAAAAAAAAAAACTAACCCTCGTATTTCAAATTTAGTGAAGATAACTTGAAGTATTTGTGCAATATTTGTCTGCCTATAAGTAAGATAAGAGTGGCAGTAATCCCTGCAATTGGCTTATTTGAGATATTCTAATTCAAAAAATAAAGTTGACAGCAGACAGCCAAACAAACATAAAAGGTCTCGCGTGTCACATGATCAGATGGTGTCACGTCACCGTTTCTTTAGAAGACTGTCCCAAAATGAAACACATGAAGGCAGAAGCTCTTTATACAAGGTCAGCATTTTAAAGATGCAAAAAAAAAAAAAATAAAAAAAAGAAGAAAATGACACTTTGTCTTTTATATTTGTAGGAAAAAGAAAAGAAAAGAAAAGAAAAGAAAAGAAAAGAAAAGAAAAGATGGCGTAGTCCTTTCAGTTTCAAGGGTAAATGACCTGGACATTGTCCTGTGTGTAAAAGCATCAGTTCATGCACACACGTAAGCACACACACACACATCCACAGACAGGATCTCCGTCTGCTCGGTCCGGTCCGGTCCGGGAGATGAAGTGAAGAACATTTGACTGGTTTTGTCCCCTCAGACCTGCCGGTGTTTCCTACGGTTCACAGAATCCTCTGACGACACCCTGAGAACTCGCCCGGTTTCCCTCTCTGACCCGACGGACCGACCGCTGGATCAACAGGCTCTGACTGAGAGACACTAGAACTCTTATGGCTGCAGTACTGCGGACTACTGAGTGCTGTCTGAGGCCCCTCCTCCCTGGATGATTGTTAAATACTGGTAGAAAATACTGCCCGTGCTCTTTGGCTCCGAGGGCTGAAAACAGAAGAAGCCGTTCCTTTAATATACAGTAGATTTAATTCATTTCAACTAAACTAGAAAGATCTGGACAGGTGGGATCATTTACATTTGGCCAGTAATACACCAAACAATAAAATGGGCCAGGATGCTGGGTGCATTAGCAGGATGTTGAACAGTGCTGAAGGGTGGACAGTAACCTCTCCACTGGGTGACGTTGGGCCGGTCCGGTTGATAAAATGGAACCAGCTTCACTAACAGAGTCATTTTGTGAGGTGACAGACGGAGGACATCTGAAGCACTCCTTCCCGGCAGAGGATCGTCCTGGTGGCTCACAGAGAGGAAGTCTGTGCTCAGTGTTCAGTGGGTGTGGTAGCCGGCGGTGCTCATACCGGCCTGGTTGGTCAGCACCGACCCGTTGACGCCCTGCCCCGCCTCCACCATGCCCCCGTTGCTCACGGCGCCCACGCCGGTCCATCCGGCTCCAGCATGTAAGTGACTGGAAGAGACGGGGAAACAGGACCGTTAAAGAGGGAGCACAGTGGACACACTGATCACAGCACCTGACCTCCGGTACTCACTTGTAGCCCTGCTGGTCCCAGGTCTGCCCGTACACGCCATAGCTGGGCACCTGCCACCCGTTGGGCACGTACTGTCCGATCTGCTGTGTGTTGCTGTACCACTGACCCCACTGGCTGTAGGGCTGCGCGGCGAAGCTCACCGTGTTCTGCTGACATCACAACAACACAGAGGAAGGTTTCAGAGCTACGTTCACAGAGGAAAGAGTCCGATGTGTCCAGGCGGTCCAGGTCCATACCTGTGTCATCTGTACCTGCTGCACGGGGCCCTGCACCATGTCTGTCGTTTCTTTGCCCCAGTAGCACTTCACCACGTAGCCCTCGATGGACGTACCGTTGACGGAAACGATGGCGTGAGCCGCCGCCTCGTGGGAGTTGAACCTGCACGGAGAAAAGAGCTTCAGTCGAGTCATCCTCCAGAGACAGCCGGTTACCGGAGCAACAGATAAGCCACTTCATGGTCCGACAGGTGCATCGCTCGGTTTACCTCACAAACGAGTAGCCTTTCTCCGGGAAAACTCGGATCTCCATTATTTGGCCGAAAGGCGAGAAGGTCTGCCTCATAATTTGTTCTGTGAACAACGAGAGATCAGTTTTAAATGGTGAGCGTGTGGGCGGGTCTTTAAAAAGTCAGAGTTGAACTGGGACTCACCTGTGAGACCTGTGGTGACTCCTCCGCAGTACACTGTGCAGTTACTGGGACTCGACTGGTTGACCACCTCATCAAAGGACAGCTGCTTGGTATTGGTAGCTAAAATTAAAAAAAAAAAAAATTGTCTTATGAAACTACTTCCTACACTGGAATTACAAAATAAAAGTTCATTCTTTGATCGCCACCATATAAACATGATGACTTTTTCAGTGTTTTTTTTTACACTGGTTCATTATGATCCAACATAACCTAGTTAACAATACTAGATGTTTTGCAGGATGGTTAATAATTAAATAGTTATGGTTTTAATGCTCGTAGGAAATAATAAATTATATTTTGCATGACATCCTGCTGCGCTGATTCTGGTGGAAGGAAAACAAATAAACCCACTTAAAGCCTGATTCACATTGACATTAGGGATCACAGCAGGAAACACTGTTACTGTTACAGCAGCTCAGAGACTGAAGCTGTTAGGAATCACCAGAGTTATTAAAATCTATCCACATGTATGAATGCCAGGATCCCATTTAATGACAATCCATCCCAACATCATTTATTCTGAACCACAGTAACGGATCGACCGCTGAGCTGCTGGTAAAGAGAACTACAAACCGTAGAAACAGACCTTCTGCTGGTGGATGTAAATTACAGAGTACATTCGCTGAGGCTAAAGAACAGCCTGCACCACCTGACGACACAACGCATCGATCAATGTAGTCTCCGTGAACTCACTTTCATTTGTAGTTTTGGGAGCCGGCTTCCTGGTGGCCCAGTTGGTTCTGATCTGCCTCCCTCCCAGCCACTGGCCTCCCATCTGCTGGATGGCGTTCTCTGCATCCTGCTCACACAAACACAGCCATCAGCAGCACAGAGTCAGATAGAGTCAACAACAGTCGGAGGAGTCCTCAACACACCACCAGAACTGACACACTTACCCATTTGTTGAAGAAGGAGACGAAGCCGTAGCCTTTAGATTTTCCGGTGGCCATGTCCTTCACCACTCGACAATCCCTGCACACACGCACAACAGTCACAAGGCTCTCACACGGTTTTCATTGACCGTTGTTGGACAACAGGAGAAACAGTCGGAGGCACTTCTAGAGTTATTAGTCAGACATTATAGTCCAGGTAAACTAATAACAACTTAAAGAACCAGAGACTTGTGGTGAACAGGCGTCGGGTAGACAGGCTGCAGGTAACTCTCTCCATCTGTTCAGTCTACAGGTAACTCTCTCCATCTGTTCAGTCTACAGGTAACTCTCTCCATCTGTTCAGTCTACAGGTAACTCTCTCCATCTGTTCAGTCTACAGGTAACTCTCCACCTGTCTGAACAGTTCAGCTGCACTCAGCAGGACATTTTATCTATTGAACATTCAGAGCATCCAGCTGAGTGGCCGGTCCTTCAACGTGGAGCAGGAAGTATTCACACTAATAAAACACGTGTCCACTATTGATCAGATCCCTCAGGATGCATCTTAATACCAACAATAAAGAAAAGGTTTAATATCATTTGATTAATATTTGCTATAAACTCCAGCAGCCAGCTGTTTTAGGAGCCTTTTTTTTTTTAAACATGATAACATAATAATTATGACTGACCACTGAGCCTGAGAGCTGTAGTCAGGCTGGTGAAGCAGTAAAACTCAAGAGAGGTACCAACACATCTTTAGGCAAAAACAATCGGAAAACACACTCACGAGATTTTTCCAAACGGAGCGAAAGCCGCTTTAATGTCGTCTGTGGTGATTTCAGGACTCAGATCTCCAACAAAGACGTGGAAATGACCTGAAGAGAAAACATTCATTCAGATTATAGTTCACGGAAACACATCATTGTTCTGTTCTCCCCCCGTTAGATGAACTACTCACTGCTCGTGTCTTTCTTCTGGCTGGTCGGCGTCGTGGCCCAGTTCACCTTCACCTCCTGCAACAGAGACAGACAGCGAGGAGGAGGAGGAGGTGAGACGGGCAGCATGTCTGCAGGAGGAGGAAGGTTCTGCTCCTCTCATCACGTTTGTCACCACTTTTACTGAAGATCGAGAACTTCTTATTATAAACAAGATGGACTCTGTGTCCAACACAAACTGCTATTGTCTAATGTTACATTGCTCTGCATTAATTAACACACAGTAAAATACAGTGGAGCATTTATAGACTTCACCTTCATTATCAGGAACATTTCACTCTCAGTCTAGAAATCATTTGGAGCAAAACTGTAGGAAGTAAGGTCCAAATAACAAGGGACTTACAAACAAGTGATTTTTACGAACTTGTTATACTCCTCAAATGGTCCTTCAATACCTGTTGAGGATAAAATATTTTCAACTGAATGGACTTTTCTGCTCTTATGTGGAGTCTATGTGGAAATAAGTTTGCAGAAAGAACACAGAGCAGCAAAGATGGAGGGGACAGAAGAGAGTCAATCAGAGCATGTTACAGGTTGTATGACGACACAGCAGGGCCACGCTACTTGACCACACACACACACACACACACACACCACACGCTACATGAAGTCATACACGTCATTAATACACACAAGGCAAGGCCACGCTACATGAAGTCAAACACACGTCATTAACACACAGCATGGAGCAGCAAGTCACAAGAAAAACAGACCTGCATTTAGACCCCGAACCCAACAAGATTATCTTTTATTCTTTATTTCCTGTTCTATCATCTTAAAGACCTACAAACAAACATGAGTTTAAAGATACTAATGTTCAGTTATTTGTTAGAACTGTTATATAAAAAAAAAAGATGACGAGATGTCACCGCTTCCTCCCACTGTACCAACATCTCACTGTTTCTACCTGAAGGTGCCCCGTACTGAGCAGCAGGTGAACACCTGGTATTAACACCCCTCCTCTGACCAGATGATTTATGAATACTCTAGTTTATTAATCATACCGTCTTCTGAATGATGATTTGATTATGCGACTCTAAAGGAAGAAAGAACAAACATTTCTTATTTTTTTATGGATAAAGAAACAAGCACATAATCAGATTTATTTTCGCTGCAGACCGTTTAAAATCCGGTCACTTCAGTTGTTCCATAAATTCTATTATTAGATTTTTTTTTTTTAATTTTTTTTTTAAAGCTCCTGGAAAGAAGTTCAGACTTTGAGCTTCTTTGTCTGATGTGATGATGGTATGAGAGTATTACTGACACCTGCATGCCTTTATGATAAGCTCTGTGTGTTAAACTGGCAGCCTCATTAACCACCACAGTACAGCAGATTGCAGATTGAGACTGTAACTGATGACTTTGGTTTATATAATAATATCTGCGTTTTAATACCACAATAACCCACAAATCAAGACACAATAACACAACTAACAGCTCCCATGTTGTTTTTGGACTGTGACACGTCACCCCCCTCCCACGCACCCCACCCCGACCCTGGTGGACTCTCCCAGGAGACATGACAGCTTACCTTACCCAGGATTTTCCGACCATTCATGGCTGCGATTGTGGCAGTGGCATGTCTATGTTCATAGAACTCCACAAAGCAGTACGGGTCGTGACCTGCTGTCTGTAGTAGACAGAAGAAACACACACATTATCTCACTAAAATGACATCATCATTTCACATCCAACGGTGTGGCTGCGATACAACTGCAATACGGAAAACTAGACGTGGATCAACAGGATGAGCACCAGAGGAGGGAAGCAAGAACCTGAATCACATCACAGGGAAACAAAGAGTTTATACACCAATCTAAAAGGAACATGGTTGGTGGTAAACAATAAAACAATATTTTCTCATGTTAGAGGGAACAAAACAAATAAACTCACATCTACTATCATTTTACAGCTTTTGCAGGGTCCAATCTGGCCAAACAGCTCCAAGATGAGGGCTTCTGTCACATCCCGGGACAGATTTCCCACATACCTACGAACACAAACAACACACGGAGGACACTGTTAGTTACTGCTGTGATGTCATCGCTGACGGTGGTGACGTCCTGAGTGTTGTGAATTAGCACATATTAGCTGTGGTTTAAAATCCATGGAAGGGATCATAAATTAATAATATGTGTTAATGTGTTGGAGCAGCAAGGCAGCGCAAGGTTTTTATCAAACATTATTGTAGTTGCTGTGAACACAAGCTGATAGAAAATGAATATTTTTTTAACTCATTGGTTTCCAGCTAAAAATGATACATAAAGATGTGAAAATTGTTGACTTTTATAATATTTTACAGACAACATGATTGATCGATGGTTGAAGAAAATGGTGTGCAGATCGATCAGTAATGACAGTAAATGTGAGTTGTAGCTCCACAACTAAAAAAAAAGGAATTTTAAATCCATATTTACATCATTTCTGTGACAATACAAGCTGCTCTTCTTCTGTGCAACAGAATAAGTATAATGTCTGGTTATGTGCTGTTAAAACCACACACTCAGACAAACAAGGATAAAAGAAACAATTCCAGCACCCACTTACATGCAGATATCTCAAAATGTACCACTACAACTACAACAAATCACCGTTTCGGATTCAGGTGAACGTAAATGTCTCAAGTGAATGAAATCTCAAGGCTGTTTAAGCCGAGTTGTAACATTTAATAATCAGCCAAACATAAGAGTGCAGCTATGGAGGAGCACCATTATCAAAACACAGCTGCTGACCTTGGTTTACCTCACTGATGGTTTTAAGCAGAATTATGTTCATCTTATCCAGGGAACAACAAAAAAATAACCAGTTTTCACAACCAAAATTTACGACCTGCATTAGCCTCTATTAGCATCTATCAAGGTTACTAGTAACAAATCCATCCATGTAAATAGGATCCTGGGCCTGTGAATGATGAGTCCATCATCCACGCCAGACTCCGTTGGAAAGCCTGCTGGTTTAATGTTCTTCTGCTCGTCGTAGGGCTCAACTACGGAGTAGAGCAACCTCGGACACACGGAGGGAATCTCCACGAGTTACTATTTAATCCGGCACAAACAAAAACACACTTAACTGCGTATATTTTAGTGATATTTCAAGTTGGAACCGACACATTAATTTGGAGGGTTTTTTTTCTAAAAAAAAATTTTTTTTTATGGAATTAGCTCGCAAGCTAGCATCAACCAAATGAGTCGAATCTACCAGAAGCGAGATGATTACCGTGTGTTCAGTTTTTTTTATTTAAGACGTGAGTATATTTAAGGTTAACGTCAAATCACCCGATTTTTTTTTTGTTGTTGTTTGTTTTGTTTAGATGAGTTCGAGGCCCAGGTCTCCTCGGGACCGGAGCTGAACGTTACGTGACGAACACAAGGCGGTGAACTAACGCAGACACACAAACTCACAGGGTTTTGGGCTGGTCATCGTCCATTCTGCTCCACTTGTCGGCCGAAAACAAGTCGCAACCCTGAGAGCAAATCCACGACTGTCGCGGGGCAGCTGCCGGTGATGCTGTCAGGTTTATTTTACTGCGAAGTGTGGACTGGTTTATCTCTGCTGTTAGCTCCACACTGAACAATGGGGCAGCCGACAAAGATGGCGGAGTGACCGGGGGGCTGACTCCAAACACGCATGCGCAATAGTTCAGCCAAAGGCAAACTTGTAGGCAAATTACAAAATAACGTCACGAAAAGCTGTGACCAATGAACTTTATATAAATATATAAACTGTGACTGTAATGTTTTCCACAAAAAAAAAAATACATGTAAAGTTACACATAGAAGACTTACGATTTTACTAACAGGAAGTCAGAAGCACTTGCTGGCTTTTAGGTCCCATCTTTTTTGTTTTGACTTTTATTTTAATATGGTTGTTGTTTGTGTTTGTTTACACGTTGTTTTTTTTTAAATATTTCCTAGATTTTATTGTGGTTGGTTTGCGTGCGTGTGTTTCCGGTTGTGTTTAAATACAACTGTCACTTTCTTTTATTGCGAAAATCTGTTTCACAAAGCGGTCATGGAAACACAGGATCTGTCCAGCAGACTCTCGTCCGTGCTGTGGGTGAAGTGATTTTTATTTTCATGTGCACCAGAAGTACAACAATGACTTACTGCTTCATTACACTCTGCGTGTCTTCTTGAAGTGATCTATGAGGATAAGAAGGCTTCAGGAAATTATTCAAATCGGGACGATAGTTGAAATAAGAGCAGACTCTGTAAATATGTTCATAAGCTTCCTGAAAAACAACGCTGCTTTTATTCAAACCTTTCTGAACATTGTATATTAAAGAAAAGCATCATTTACGACTCTGGTGTTTGACATGTTCACTTTGTTTGTTCGCCATGTAAAATGTCTGGTTCACGTCAAAACTGTGAAGTAGACTGAAACAGGTTTAATTATTATTTACAGGAGGTCACTTATGTACAAAAGTCTACATACAAAATCACTTCACATTTGTCTCAAAAACTGAATTATTTTTTTGCAGATATACAAATTGTTTGACTTCTTTTCTCAGTATTTGAAAATGGTTGAATTTAAGACCTTTTAGAGTCCTGGAATAAAAATATTATATTTTTTTTTAGATGTTATTTATAGTGTAGAAAACCTGCAGCAGCACTTAAACTGCTTTGACCAATATGTAATAAAACTTCTTTGTAGACCTGCAAATACAATTATGAAAATCCTTTAAAAACATTTTAGTGACGTTATGCAGTTGAATTACATCGTCAACAACAGTGACCTTCACAGACAGTACAGAATAACTCTTTGTGCTGCTGTGTTGTGTGTCTTTGGTAGTTGTAGTATGTCATTGTTTGCCGACTCGGCACTTCCAGATGTGACCAGCTGCAACCATAATGAACCATAATAAAATAACAACACAACCATTCCATAAAATACAAGCTGCAATAATGTAAACGTTGTTTTTTTTTAACAAAGAAAGTGAGAAACCTGATTTACTGTCAACCATGACGCTTCAAGTACGACTTTAATTTGTCATTAATTTATTTTAAATTAATGACAAATACATAAATTAATTTTACCAGCAAAGTACTTTAAAGAAAAAAAATCCCACAAACGCCCAGCAGTTTCCTTCCTGCAGCTCCGATGACAAAATTCTGCAGAGCACAGCTCGTCACTTCCTCATCTTCTCCATCTTCTTCATCATCCTCATCTTCCTCATCTTGGGCAGACGTTGTGATCCGTGATGAGCTTCTCCATCCTCTTGATCTTGCGTTTGTTCTTGGGCATGGGTTTGTCATACATGCCGTTCTTCAGCAGGTGCTCCTTGCTGTGGTGAATCTGAGCGCCGTGCTGCAGCTGGAAGGAGCACAGAGCTTTCAGAGGCCTCAGCAGAACCTGCACACACAGACAAGAGACGAGACATGAACAATACAATAAAAACATAATTATACCCGTGTGGTTCGGTTGCCTTTCTCTGGAAAACATTTGGACAAGTTTTGCTCTTCGGGCTCGTCACAGCTTTCATTTTAAAATGAACTACTTGTACAGAGTCTCAGCCAGGTGTCTCAAAAGGCCAAAAGGAGGAGTTTGATGATGCCACGGAGTAGCATGGGATCACGGGAGTTGTCGTCTTCACCGTTAAAACAGCTGTCCTACAATAAATCGGAGGAATATGTGCCGGTCACCTCCTGGATGTCGTCGTTGTGCTCCAGGATGGACAGAGCGACCGCGGCGCATTCCAGCGTGGACAGACAGATGTTGGAGGGCTGCGTTCGGATCACGTACTGACTGGACAGAGTCCGACTGAGCTGCACCTGGAAACCAAAGCACAGGTGTGAGATTATCTGTTGACGTGGATTCAAGTTATGATTCTTAACTAAATCAACAACAGTCGCTCAGTACATTTGAATTCACCGAGTATCAGTCACAGGATGTGTGATGTCACTGAGGTTAACGCTGACCGCTCTGTAGAGAAAAAAGTGATTCCTGACTGACCTCCATTAAAACAACACTTCTCTGTAAACACACACATTAGTTGAACTTCTGCTGCTCATCGAGCGTTTTCCTGCAGTTTAAACTGCAGCCGCTGTTACAACCAGTGACCACAGGTGTCGCCAAATCACCTCAGAGTTAGAGTACCTCAACAAAGATTTTATCATTATTAAAATAGATGCACAAAAGAAAGTTAGGTGTTGAGAGAGGAGTGTTTCCAAATAAGGCCTTTCCTTAAGTCTGCAGAAATGCAGACTTCTCTCCAATAAGGTCCGGCTACAGCTGGAACCTTCTCGTTGTCCTGACAACAGTCTGCTGCCCACAGAATGTAAACAAGCAAAGCATGGAGGATGTTAGAAGTGACATCACTTGGCTGCTCTGTTTACTTATTGCACGTTTTTAAAGTTGTTGTTTTTTTAAGTTAAATGTCCACATTTGATTTACTAACATTAATGCCTTTTCTGGTAATTAGCTAAAACAAATAAAGATTATACAGACCGAAATATAGCCAACGTATAGGCTTATATCTATCCATCTATCAAATATTTTTCATTATTCATTGAATCATTCTTTTTTTTGTTTATTGCGGTGTGGTGTTTTTTTCTGTGCCAGCAGGGTGTGATGTCACGATGGAATGTCCCATTTTGCTTTTTATACCATTTCAGGCCCCATGAACTCAAACACAAACATACAGCTGTGCCGTCAGCTGAGTCAGTGAGGGTTTTGGGTGGACTTTGGGATTGGGCCTTTATGGAAAGTTGTACCCTTGAGTATCAGTGAGTCACTTCCTGTGGGCGGAGCAGCCGCCCCTACAGCGGGTGTGACCGACAGCGTCTCCTGTGGACGGACGCTCGGCTCTGAGACGTTGCGATTTGAACATTGAAACAGAAACAAGCTTCAGGACCCAGCAGGAGAGAATAACCTGTGTCCTGTTCCAAAGGGTCCACACGGTCACACTCACCTGTTTGGGCAGGTGGAACAGGCTGTTCTTCAGGAACATGTTTTTGGCCTGGCTCCAGGTGCCATCTATGATGATCACGTTGTGTTTCCCATCGCTTACTTCTCGGTACTGCACCAACTCCTCCAGGTTCTGGGATTTGGGACCTGGGTAGAGGATCAGCGTTCTGCTGTCCCGACACACCGCAGCCAGCTCCGGGTGTCTGAGGGGAGAGGAGACGAGGACATGGTATGTAAGGATGTTTAAGGATATTTAAGATGTTTAAATACTGTTGACTTACTTTTCCTCATTAAATCTCCTTCCGACTATGACATTACATTTTCCTGGGGGTAAACAAGCAGCCAGAAGAGGAACTGTTCGAAGTACTCGGCTCTCCTGAAAACACAGCAGTTAGAAAACTGGATTAAAACCAGAAACATGAGTCATTATTGTCATTAGCTGTTTGATTAATGGTGAAAAGCTGCTTGCAATATAGAACAACTCAGTGGGAGAGACATCAGCCACGATGCAAATGCTGTTTATTCATAAAAGAGCGGATGTTGGTATTAATACCAATGTTAATATTAATGTACTAACCTCCAGCTGACGCAATGAGGATTTATTCTCCATCACAAAAATAAAGAAACAGCATAGTTTTACTGAGTTTAACTTCAGTCACAAAAAAAGTCCTGTTATATTAGATTTCCCTGATATTCAACAGGAGCGTCTTTACAGTGGAATAATACTAATCTTTTAATTTAGTTATATATTTAATGGGCTTTACTCCCCAAAAAGACCATAATGAGTCCAAAAGAACTTGCTGCTACTTGTGAAGCTGTATATTTTAGTGTTTTCATGCAGTAATAATGGCAGGTGGCTCTGACGAGTCTATAAACAGTTTATTTCCTTGTTGCTTCTCTGTCTGGATTCTGGCAGAGAAATTATGTTTTGGTAAATAAACTATAAAAAAAAATTAAATTAAATTAAATTTTTTTAAAAAAGGCATCTGAAAATATGCAATAATCAGGTACCATATGTCCATTAAAACAGGTGATGCTGGCTGTAGTCATTCCTCATGTTCATAATGTGAAGTACTGAGGCTGTGTGGAGCCCCCCCCCCCTCCTCCTCCAGTGGCCTGTGGTGGTACTGCAGCTACACACACACACAATGGACTCACTTTCAGACCCGCAGGCTTCCTCCACTTTTATAAACAGTCTGTGGGATGAACTGATTAGACTTTGGTGGTCAAAGGTCAACGTGACCTCACCTCCTCGTGAAGCCAATATCTCCAATGCACCTGGAGGCAATTCATTCAAATCTCGCACAAATGTTGAACTGGACCTACGATGAACTGGTCAGATTGTAGGGGTCAAAGGTCACATGGACCTCGCTTCCCTTCCTTTAAAATCAGAAACACAAAACTTCTTCCAATATGGAACAAACTTTAACTCTGACTCAAGTTTGAACTGATTAAATTTTAGGTGTCAAAGAAGAATTTTACAATGATACCATAACTGAGGAGTAGAGGGGGAGACTGCATTCTTATTTATTTTATATTTTTTTTATTTATTTCATATTTTATTTGGCTGGATGCCGAAGCGGTGACGCTGATCTTCGACACCGTGCTGATTGTCGAGATCTCCTGGGCTGTCGGCTGAAGATATTTGTGAAGCGGATTTAGACTTCGTAGATTTTTAAGCAGCAACGTTCACATTTGAAGCATCGTCCGCTATCATGAAGACGACACGGCCTTCAATCAGAATCAGATTTATTGGACAAACTCCTTTAAAAAAAGGTCTTAAAGTTTAAAATCAAAATACACCATTTACACGAGTGTGGACAACCCTGGATGTAAACTGAAACTGACGTGAGGAAATCATTGCAGATCAGTAGTGGAAAGTTTGTCCATCAGACTGCTGAAGCGTCACATTAACTTGATGTAAACAAATGAAGGTCTGTGGTTTGATCTCTACTCTGTGAACCAGGAGGGAAACACAACAGCTTGTAAAAAAAAACCAAAACTTATTCACAGCACCTGATGCGTAAAAGTGTTTTTGCGGTCATTGTGGCTCACCTCTGCAGGATGCTGCACTACGTACAGACACGTGGACACCTCCAGGGGTTGTGGCGGAAGGAAGGGGCAGAGACACACCTTCTGAGGACGACTACATGGTGGGAGAGTTTGAGACGTGAAGCTGTGATATCCCAGTTAGCCCGCCAGCTAAAGCCTCTCTGCAACGACATCATAAATCTGCTCCCTCGTTAAAACATGACAGTTATTTGAGTAGGCGAAAGGGGGAGGGGAGAAAGGGAGGGTGGGGGGAGGAGGAGGAGGAGGAGCAAGAGGAGGAGGTGGGGGTCTTTACTGTCCTTCCTGCCTGCTCCAACCACTCTACCTCTGGCTAGCTAGCATTTAGCTTCACTTTAATGTAGCTCACCGGCACCGTAAACACGTCGGTCTTCTCTCGCCGACCTCCACCGGGAGGGCAGCCAGGTCTCCGAAAGCGTCGACGAGCCCGCCGTCCGCGGAGGAGCTGTCGCAGGCTTCAGCTCCGTTTTCCTCGGGAGTGCCCGCGGAGCACCGACCGGGGACATGGTCCATTGCGGAGTTAGCACGATGCTAACTTGTGCCAAGTACTCAAACGCAGCGCCCGACGGAGAACTTCCGGTATAGAAATACACCGACTCAGAGAGGTCTGCGGATCTTAATTTAACAGACTGCTCGTCTGCTACGTTCATTTACAGCTGCGTAATAGCTGCAAAGCCAGTTTATAAAGTAACATCGGAGAGAACTTACTTTGATTACACATTTAATTAACTTTTTAAATGATGAATTCATCGTCCTTGAAATTGATTAAATATGGCAGCACCTAAATATGTCAAACAGAGTTCATATCCATATTTAGTAGGTAGGAATATAACATGAGCCAAACAACACCAAAATCCTAAAATCTGTTACACAATATGTGTTAAACATTTCCAAGAGAATTATTTAAGGTTGGTATATCCAATCTATCTGCTGTGTTTCTATGATCATGAGACTCAAGGCTGCCCCCTGTTGACGTGGAGGGAAACAGGTGCGTTAAAAATATAGATATGCACATGTATGACACTAGGTCTCGCCAAAACTCATTTCAGCTGTAGATAAAACAGACCTAAAGTCTTAAAACATTACTTTCCGAAAACAAAATATCTCTGTACTACATGTTCAGCTGTGCTAGTATCTTATTTACAACATGCATGTTCACGTGTAAATGGGCATCTGCGTGTGTGTTTTCAGTCTCCTCCTTAAGGTCAACAGCAACAGGATCACTGCTGAGCTCCAGATGGCACCTTTGGATTCAGGACGAGAAGCAGTTATATCTGCAATTAATGCTGCACATGGACCTGTTTTAATGACCTCATGTTTAGAGGAAACACTTCACCTCCCTGAAAGTCCCCGATCCGGCTTTGTTTGATGATGGATCTTCACCGCAGAGTGACGTATGCGCAGAGATTAACACCGGGAGGCTGTTCACATGTTTGCTCATCATGAGCATGTACGATGTGATTTTTGTGATGCGTTTGGAGCCAGTCGTGATCCAGAAGAATATTTACACAAATATGTTGAAGAAGCAACTTTTCAATGATGGAGAGCAGACAGATGCAATTTTTTTTTTTTTTATCCAAATAATTGCATTTTTTTTCGTGAAAAAAACCACATCAGACACAAATTATTATTAAAGCCAAGTATTTTATATTTCTTAAAGCACATCTGAGGTACAGTTTGTTTTGGCTGGAGGAAAAATATCTCTCTATATTTGGTGTAGGAACAGTTATACATAATTAAGATGTTTTAATTTAGCTCAAAGAAACAAATTGATGATTAAACAGAGAAATACAGAGTCCAAGTAATCTGTCAAAAATAGCAGTTAGTTATGTCATGTCATTTGCATGTATCGCACTCTTTTTCTTGACTGTTGGTGTACAGTACACAGACTCCCAGTTGAGATGAGGTGTCAGGTTAACAGCCAGAGACACTTATTTATAGCTGAAGATGTACCCTAACGTCACGCAGACATATGCACTTGCCCCCTTCTTATGTAAATTCATGGCCCGAACGTTATGTTTCAAGCACTTATTGTTGGAGAGAATGGGTTCAATTCAATTCAGTTACATTAATACAGCAGCTAATCATAACAAATGTCACGTCAGGACACTTTACATAGTAAGGTTGTTACACCAGAACTTCAGAGAGGAACTAAACACTTTCCATATGAGTGACAGGTGGAGGGAGAACCTTTGGGTGTCATCTGCGTAACAACGGACATTAAGGCAGTTTTTCTAATGACATCGCTTAAAGGAAACATGTGTAATGAGAAAAGTACGGGACCCAGCATCGAACCTGGTTGAATTCCATAACCAACTTCTGTGTGGGAAAACAAAGTTTAAACAAAGTTTACCTGGAACAACCTTCACTGTTCTACTACTAGTTATTGTTTAAGACTTTGATTTTTTTTTAAATTATTAATGCAATAATTTATAAAAACTACAGATATACAAACTTATATTTTGCTAGCTTTAAGAATACATAACTAACTTTACTGTGATTTAAGACCAAATAAAGATATGCTGTACTTAATATAGAAACCACTGTAGCTACATTAAAGTATGATACACTGTCCTTTGTTTTTATCCGGTTCGGTTGTGACGTCGGTTGAAGTATCTCCTGGTTTCTCTGCATTAATCTCTGTTTCATCTGATTCTGGTGGTTTAACATCTTCCTCCTCCAGTTCAGTCTGTTTGGTTTCCTCTTCTGTTTTGGCATCTGTCTCTTCAGCTGGTTTTTCGGCTCTGACAGTTATGTCATCGCTGTGTTTTACACATTCAGTTTCTGAAGACATGTTCTCAGATAGAGCGTCTTCAGAGGAGGTCTCCATTGTTTCCTCTGCATCTCCGTCACCTTCGTCTGCAGTCTCCGCCGGTGATGCCGTCTCTTTCTCCTCCACTCTTTGCTCCTTCCCTCCTGCCTCTTCTTGTTCCTGCGTGATGAGATCGACTGGAGTCAGGGGTGTTAGATCCAGGGAGGCCTTCGGAGAGGAGGTTGTCTTTTTCCTCGGAGGGGCGACCGGTTTATCAATCTCTGAGTCTTGTTTCCACATTTTCTGATCTGTATGCTCGGTGACGTCCTTCTCGTCCAGGGCCAGAGGATGATCATCTGTACTCCCCCAGTCTGGTTCATCTGAGGGGAACTCAACACTAAGTGAATCTGCTGGTGTTTCTGCGACTTTTTCCACCGCTATGGAGACACTTTTCTCTTTCTTTGCTTTACTCTTCGTTGTTGTTTGTGTGTCATCTTCTTCTACCGATCGCACGAAAGGTTCTATATCGCACGGAGAAGAATTGCCACTGGACCTGAAGAAGTCTGTGATTTCCTCCTCTGAGTTTGGTGTCTCACCTTTTTCAGATGTGGCCAAAAAATCTCCAGAATTATACAAATCCTGGGACAGAATCCGAGGTCCTTCCTCTTGGTGTTTTTCTTTTGCTTCCACCTCCACCACGGGAGTCTCATCTATTAAAACGTATTTCTCGAGGTATCCCCTCGCCTCCCGGTCCGAATGCCTGCTGTGGAAGGACTTCTCAGACCTCATACTTTCTGTGTCCTCTTCTTTTTGCCGGTTGCCGATTGCTTCCTCATACAGGTCCGTGTACAGGAATGCCATAGCTTTGGGCTCCTCCAGCAAAATGGGGTCGATCATTTTCGGGGGTCCATCGGGCAGAAAGATCGGGGTCAGGATCTCCTCTTGGCTTCCAAACAAGTTCGAACCACTCGGTTTTGAAGGAAGCCTCACGGGCGCGCCTACGGTCCTTCCACCTCCGTCTGCTGAGTCGAGACTTTTCACGAGGTAGTCATCTGTACCGCCGTAGAAGACCTCATCCAGAAGCTCGCTGGTGATTTCTTCCAAACTGACTCTGTCTAAATTGTCGTTATCCACATTGGTGGTGATGTTTTCTTTGACCTGTACAGGTGTCTCTGTGTCTTGGCCCTCAGTGGCAGCCTCCGCCTCTGGCTCCACCTCCTCCTGCCCCACCACAGCAGGACTTCCTGGAGCCTGAGCATCAATCAGGGCGAATGCCTCAAAGTAGTCCGTGTTCGCAGCAGGTCTCCTGCCTGGAGGTCTGGCTACTGGAGCCCCTGGTGGATCCATTGCCTGACCGGCTGGAGTTGAGGGTTTGGCACTTGTTGCTGCGTCTGATCCTGTTGAGTCCAGGAGCTCGTAGTCATGGCTCTCCTCACTGGCTTTAAGAACTGGGCTCTCCTCCAGGTACGACAGGTTGTCCACCATGTCTTTGCTCTCCTCTTCGTCTACAGTGGCCAGTTTAGGAGGAACAACAATGTTGAGGATTTCAGAGCCCTCAGACACCAAGCGGAACAGCTGCTGCTCTTTATCTACTGGAGCAGCTGGTTCCTCTGGGTCTCCTTCCCCCTCGGTTTTCACATTTGGCTGAGAGACCTCCACTAACTCGCGCCGTCCCGAGATGTTCTCAGAGCTTCCTTCCAGCACTTCTCGTTGTCGGTCTGCCTTGCTTTTCTGACCGCTAACCCTCTCTTTAGTTTTCTTCCGTCTTGAAATCAGCTCCTCATCCATGACAAAGATGATCTTTCCAGCTGGATGAGACCCAGGTGTTGCAGCCCGTGCCGACACCGGGGATCCGAGCTCCACCGCGGGTTTCCCAGCTTCAGATGCCCACGGCGTAGTGCAGCGACTGGAGGTCGTCTCCCAGGCGATGCCGCTGTCCTCGCCTTGCATTGTCACCATGGAGAAAGAGGAGTCCATCATCAGGCACTGCATCTTAGGCCGGACGTTGTCATCGTGGAGGGCCTCGCGTAGACTGAAGGCACAGCAGCACACAAACAATGTGACAAGAAACTACTAATATCTGCCATCAGAAGCCTCTTTGGGCTGACTGTTAAGTTTTTATGTTTTGTATTGGTTTGGTACTTTTTTGCACGGGACCTGAGGCCAGTACAAGGGTTACAAGAACTGCTCAAACATGTCATTAATCACTTGTGTCAACATGATGAATGGAACCAGTTCATTAGTAAATTTGCAAGATTTGATAATAATCTGCACACTTCAAATTGCTCTATAAATCTGCCTTTTCCACTTTGCCACACTTACAGTATAAACACACACACACACAAGTTAGTCACTAATGGAATTTCATCCAGGAATTCACCATTTTATATGGAAATAAATCCAACCGGTTGTAAAATAAACTTCTGCCTCTGAGCTTCTGGGGATTTCTTTAACAACTTGCTTCTGTCATCTGAAGGAAAACGTCGCTGCACGTAAACAGATTCTGAGCTGCAGAACACCAAGTACCTGTTTCGTAGGATCTCCACTTCATCGCTGGCCTCCGTGTTTTGTCCTGTGATGTCCTCAGATGTCAACACCGTCATCTCAGCGTCAACATCTGATCGTGTTAAATCTTCCGTGGCCGTATCCATTGTCTGCAGTGTCTTGATGAATTTGCTTTCGCCTCTCAGCTCAGCTCAACGCTGCTCTGTTGATCACATTCTCAGCAAGCGTGCATGAGTTGAGTTTTCATGCTCAGCGCAATCTTGAAATAGAAAACGAGCCTTCCAGTGTTTCATCTGAAGCATCTGCAGCATGCAAGGAGGTGAAATCGTTGTCTGTACACACTGGGTGAACCCTGTAGTTCAGTAAATACAGTTAACAGGTTTGTCTGAGCTGATTAGTTGAAGTCTGAGATTAATTCAACGGTGAAAAATGCAGCACAGTAAAGTAAATATCTCTGCTGGACTTTTCCTGCCAGGTCTATATATAATGTCGTGCTGGTGGCCTGTATCCGGTGTCATGACTCTGTCTCTGAGTCTGTCATAGGAAAGGATGATGAAAGTGTTCACATTGGTTTTTAGTTTTGCAAAAAAAAAAAAAAAAATGTAAGAAAACACACGATTAAAAAGCAAGATTATCACCTTTTTCTGTCCTAATATAAGTATGTATGGGATAATGCGCCACATAAAATTACTTCAATTCAGTATTTTGTTTTTAAAAATCAGTTTTCTTTCTATTTGCTTCTGTGAAAGCCTCACACCTGTTTGTGTCCGTCATGCAGGGTGACAGGATCCTACGAGTAACGGACTAGACGAGTTGAGGAGGGTTTTTGTAAACAGCTTGTATCTGGGCAAAAGTTCTAGTGTGTAAACTAGTCTGACGAACTTCCTGTAAATCATAAACTTTACAAATAGACGTGACAAATACTTGCTAATAAACATGCACTTTGTTCTTATATAAGTGCGTGCACCAGCCAGACTACCTAATATAGATTATTCTTAATATTTAACAACACAGTAATACAGTGCAACTATATTATTGCTACTTCTGCATTAGAGTTCAATTACAAGCAGAACCAAACATTATTCTAACATGTCCCTGCATGGTATGACGCATTCTCCAGATTCATATATAATATAGATATATATTTTATATTTAAATCTATTAATATGTTTCTCCATGTTGTAATTTTACTT
Organism: Embiotoca jacksoni; assembly: GCF_022577435.1. Lineage (NCBI taxonomy): Eukaryota > Metazoa > Chordata > Actinopteri > Embiotocidae > Embiotoca > Embiotoca jacksoni. The sequence continues at coordinate 9,382,494 of NW_027185230.1, forward strand.
TTTATATTGCGTCCATCCTTGTAGAATCAGAATGTAGTATCTGATCACATGTATATGTTTACACTAATGCTTTCCATAACGAATTGTTATATTGTAAATCCCTAAAATTAATTTAAAATTTGTGAAAGAAGTGATAGTGTGTGTAAAACTGTACAAATTCATAGATCCTAAATTAACTAATTTATCAGTGAAGGTAATATGTATTCATGTATTTACTGGTATTATTATTTATTATTTGAAGTGCACGTACAGTAATGAATGTTTCCTGGTATTTATAGTGGTATTTTATGAAATTTTTCTGTTTTTCTCCAAACCGGATGTGAGGAAACACTTTATTGCTAATTACGTCAAAATATCAGCTGTTAACGTAACGTGTTGACGTCGTTGGTTTGACTCTCCCCCGGAGCGGCGGCGGCGGCGGATGGAGAGGAGTTAATGAATGAGATGAGGGTCTGACAGAGGGCAGACGGGCCGATGATGAGAGGGGATGAACCGGCCGAAGGAGGAGCAGCAGCACCGGATTCCCTTCATCCTCTCAATCCCGGTTTGACCGAAATAAAGTGGAAAAATACAGACGAAGAATCTGCTCGTTAATTAGCGAGAGAACATCACGGACGTCCCGCCGGTACATTTGTGGGAACATCGACGTCCGCGGAGCGGCTGTAATCTCGGGAGGAGGACGGGCGGGACGGGACGGGACGTGATGATCAAGCCCGGAGTGTTTGTTTGTGTCTCCGGCTGCAGCGGAGGTGAAGCGCCGTCCGGAGGGAACAAGTCTGACACCACCGGGCACCGTTAAATGTCTCACCGGCGGCGGGAAAACTCGGTAATATCTCTCGGTGGGAGGACTTTAATGGCACAGCGGACTTCAACAAAGAGCCAGCGACTAAAACTGGGACCCGAGTCGGTTTGTTCAGATTGAAGGCTGAATGAGAAGTTGTTTTTTTTATTTTTTATTTTTTTATCCGCCATCTGTGATCAGATTTCAGTCACCAGCTGACATCGGTGGATAAAAGCTAGCTTCTTTATCCAGCTGCTGTTTTAACGGCGACATCAAACTTAACATTTTCTCGTTTTTTTTTTTCGGTATTTTTTTTCCCACTTTGGATTTTAAAAGCGCAACTCGACCGGTCGGATCTGATGTGATTCCCGGTCCCCCCTCCCCTCCCCTCCCCTCCCCGGCTGAGCTCCATAATCGTTTTGGATTTGACTCGGCTAACGGTAGCAGCTGCTAGCGCCGTGCCGCTGGGTGCTCTCGGTCATCATGCGTGCACCGACACGCCTGCTCGGATGAAAGCGACACCCAAAGCCAGCCAGACATGACGAACCCACGGCCGTGAGAGCGCAGAGAGCCATGTCGGACTGAGAGAGAGAGAGAGAGAGCAGCGGAGAGGCTCCTCCGTGCCGTGAACTCGCACCGACCCGGTGCGGCTTTATTCAGACGGAGATCGGGATCCGGAGCTCCTCCAAGCCCGGTCACACCGCCCTCCGGAGACCGCCGACCGCCAGCGGGGTTACCTCAACTTTGCACCACAATCCAGACAAAATGGGGTATGTAGCTGTCGGTGATCGTCTCGGCAGGTTAGGGTGTGGGTGACTTTGTTTCTGTCAGCGGGGCACCCGGAGATGAGTCTCAGCCGCACAGTCTGGCAAACACCGCGGACTAGCCTCCCGTAGCTAACTAAACGAAGTCCTCCTGTCATCCTGTCACCGCTAGAAAACACCTGAAGAGTCTGTCCCGGCCCGGGCCACACGCCCCAGATACACCCCACGTTACACCCCTCTCTAAACCCAGCAGCAGCCGTCCGTCATTGCGCCCCCCCCCCCCCCCCCCCCCCCACACACACACACACAGCCTCCATACATGTTAGATTACGGAAACTAAAAGATTAGGCTGTGATGAAGCAGACTGCTTGCTGGTGAGCTGAGAGCAGGACAGACACGGTGTCAGTGCTCCGTGAAACAGTTAAAAGAGGAGTGTTGCAGTTAATGTGGAGCTGCAGGAGATAAGAGAGAAATCTGTTTCCTGCAGGCAGCTGAACCTGTAGATGTATGGCACTCTCCTGATCAACAGCGACCTACTTCTTACTCCAGATGATGTAGCATGTGATTGGTTTGTTGTCATATTGTGGTTGGGGGTAGGAGGGGGTGGGGTGGTGCTTACCTCCTCAGTAATTCTCAAGGCCGACTGGTGTAATCCAGTCAACAATCAATTCCTCAGGCGGAGAGCGGAGAGCAGAGAGCGGAGAGCATGTCCTGGCTGTGTTCACGCTCCCTTTAATTAGCCTCGTCTTCTGTTCTCTGTAACAGAAGGTTGGAAACGAGCTGAAACTCCAGGAATACGTTCCACTTCCTGTCCAGTCTGCTCGACCACATCGGGAGGCAATCTGGAACACGTGTGACCTCATTCTTTCAGTGCATATGTATCCCGGGTCACTACCAACCTGAACAAACAGAAGTACTGATCGCAGCTCTTAATGTCCACTTTCTTCCTCCTGTTACCGTCAGCTTACGGCAGGTTTATTAGTTCTGGGTGTTGTTTCCCTCCGTTCCTCCAACAGACCTGAACATCTCTGCCTGCTCTTCTTTTAAGTTTTTGTTGCCAGAGAAAATCTCCTGCATGGTTGTGCTGGTGCAGCTGGACTGAACAGAAAGATTCACCTGTGAACTCGCAGCTGTAGAGCTGCTGATTTAAAACGGTCTATTTGTGACGCTCGTTTCACCAAACCCTCCTCTGGGTTTAGTCTTTTTTTCTTTTAGTCCGACACACCATCAGAGACCCACAGCTCCCCGGCACGGTTCATTTATCCAGCGCAGCGCAGAGCCCGACCCTCTCAAACCTGCTGGAATAATTAAATAGACTGAGTCAGTCGGGACCTGTCGGTTCAGGTTCTGAATTACAGACTCGGTGAGCTGTGTTCGGTCTTTTGCAAACCTGAAATACGTCAAAAATGTATAATAAAACATTCAAATGAGGCTCAATGAGCACAGACGTCTTATCGTGTTTAGCACCTCTTGTGTGGAAGTGAGTTCTCATCACTAGTGGTCACTGGAGACGAATGAAACAGACACATTCAGACGGAGTGGGAGAGACGCTGCTCATTTCACTGTTACCTAAAGAAAACGCGATCTCTGTTATGCGGTCGGTGCTCTCTGCAGCTGACAGCAGCAGGTCTGTGAACAACATATGGGAGTTGGACCGGAGGCTCGGTCCTGCCAGGCCCGGCTGCCTCCCCCTGAGTGGGTGAACCCACAGGGACACGGATCGGATCGGGCCAGAGAGCATGTGGGCAGGAGGGAGCGCCGAAGTTGGAGGATGTTCAGCTCATGACCGGCCCTGAGTCACATGAGCTGTTGCCATGACGACACAGCAGATTATTGTTATTCCTTCATTGACAGTATTGGTGATGAACGGTTACTGCTGTTTATTATGGACACAGGAATTCATGTGACTTTTTACTGTTGTTTTAGAAATAGTTTTGAAGGGAAAAAAAAGGCCGTTTTTGAAATGAGAATATATTAAAATTAAGAAATATATTTTTAAAGCTGAAGGGAAACTGCTCTCGTCTCATTCAGAAGTCCATTGACTTTTCTCACTAAAAACGCGGCCTTGTTTCTCAACAGTGCGTCACGTGGCTCACTTCATTCATGAAAATCAATCTTTTGGTTCTGTTCATTTAACTTTGATGTGTTTTAATTCCCTTTAAAAAGCACATTTCTGCTAAGAAAGAATTATGAAAAATAAGATGGATTAACTGTGAAAATAATCATTGGCTGCCGCTGTGGTTAAAGTTAAAGCAAGATTACAGTATGTATTAATATCCAGAGGAAGACGAAGGAAAACTGCATCATTAATGAGCATCATTGGACTTTTTAAAACTAATGATCAACAATCCTCGTTGAAGTCAGTAAATGTGGCACCAACCAGCTTCTGTGTGCCAGATGACTGTAACGTGTACTGATTTAAAAAACTGTTGGGAGGATCATCTGAATATTATCACCACAAACAGAGGACGTCTTTGTTGAAAACACTGTGTGTGTGTGTGTGTGTGTGTGTGTGTGTGTGTGTGTCTTCTGTTGTCATGAATGGATCTGCGGGCCGTACGTGGAGAACTGCTGATCTGATAACATCTGTGGTCACGTTCCCGTCATTGAGACTGAATGCCACATGCGCTTCATTGTGAAAAGGGATTATGGGCTCACAGTGGACACACAATCTCCCGTAGATACACACACTACCAAATACAAGAGGGTATACGAGAAAGTTTAGAGACGGAGTTCAGTACAGAGATGTTCATGGAACAGGAGGAACCAACAACCTCCAGGAAGAAGTATAAGAAGCTTCACGTCTTGATCAACATGAAGTATCGCAGATCCACACGTTTCTGTGACCACCGTGAATACGATACGAGATCATTCGGGAGTCTTGTTCCTCTCCAACCATCCCGTGTGAAACCTCACGTGGTTTATATTAGAGCTCATGTGGAGCGTGTCCTGGTAGATAGCACCGCTGTAACCAGGCAGGAAGTCTTCGTGACGATCGCTGACTCACACCGAACCTCCAACACATTCAGTCTCATCTGAAGCTTTATTTTAATGTTTCAATCAGCTCTCTGGACTGTATTCATGTTGTAGAGTCCTTCCAGTCTGAGCCGCCTCACATCGCCACCGTCCCTCTGATTAACAAGTCTTTAAATAACATCTGCCAAGCCTCCGCTAACTTAATTAACACACAGAGACGCAGCGAGTTTCGTGTGAACAATCGCCGGTGCCAGAGGAGTCCTGGTACGCTCGGCTCCCAGCTCACGTCCTCCTCCCCGGGAAGCTGCAGACAGATTTTTATGAGAGGCTCACAGAGTGGCGATAAAGAGCTGTTGGAGCCGGGACACGAAGAGGGACACGAAGAGGGACACGAAGAGGGACACATAGAGGGACACGCATTTAGTTCCATGAAGAAATCTGTGGTCTCACTTCAGCCTCTTATTGACTCATTGTAGCATGAAGCCGCTGCGGCATCTTTTTTCTTTTTATTTCTGTCTGATTGGCCACAGAGTGACAGAAGATGTCAACGATCCAGGACTGGTTCCAGTCGGGTTCTGTAGGTTCCAGTCGGGTTCTGTAGGTTCCGGTCGGGTTCTGTTGGATTTTGTAGGTTCCAGTTGGTTCCAGTTGGGTTCCATCAGTGTCCCCTTCCAACTGTCCAGTCAGACCTTGTTCTGTTTTTAATCCCAGACCCGGGAAATCATTTCATCCGTTGCAGAGCTGGAAGTCATCCAGCGCCCGCTGATCTCTGTATGTCTGCACAGGTGCCTCCAGGTCACCTCTGGCATCGCTGCGTTAACAGCCTACCACTGTCCTCCAGCTGTGATGGTGTGAAAGTGGTGTCAAATGAAACGAGTGACAGTCTCACAGCAGCGTGAACACAAACAACATAAACGCGCGTGTTCTCCTGCCGGCTAGCATTTAGCTCAAAGCGCCGCTAGCTGTTAGCGCGATGTTCGGCTGGATTGTCTGGGAGATGACAGGAGAGACTAAAGCTACACTATTATCATAATAATAATTAAAATTATAATAATACTTAGGAGAGAAAAAACTGAAAAAAACCCCGATGTAAATGTCCTGGTGTGACTGAAGCTTGTTTCCTCCTCACAGGCTGCTGTTCAGTCACTCATCAGTCATTTCATGTGTTGAGATACTGATCGCTCCGTCTGTCCTTCCTGTCTCCTCCTCCTCCTCTTCCTCCTCTTCCTCCTCTGTCTCTGAGCAGAGAGCAGCCCATCTTCAGTACTCGGGCCCACGTCTTCCAGATCGACCCAAACACCAAGAAGAACTGGGTTCCCACCAGTAAACACGCCGTCACCGTCTCCTACTTCTTCGACAGTACCAGGAATGTTTATCGGATCATCAGTCTGGAGGGCTCCAAGGTGTGTAACAGTACACAATGGACAGTGTGTAACAGTACACAATGGACAGTGTGTAACAGTACACAATGGACAGTGTGTAACAGTACACAGTGTGTAACGGTACACAAAACCTGAAAGTAGAAACAGGAGAAGTGATTGTTGTGTATTTTAGTACGACTGAAAGGAACCTATTAATCAGGTAAACAATCAGGAGAGACGGCTGCTCTTATTGTGGTGAGAAGGAGACGCAGAGAAACTAAAGAATACGCAGAGAACGTTGTTTTACACCCGAGGAAACGTTTTGTTTAGATGTCAGAGGGAAAAACTATTCAGACATATCGTCTGTCCGGCGATGACATTTCTGAGTTATTGAATGAACTGAATGATGATTGACAGCCAATAACAAGGAGGAGCCACGAAATACCAGCAATGTCAAAACTTCTTACGACTCAGCATGTTCCTGCCTCTGGGTCGTTCCAGCGTATCGCCGCTTGGATATCCCACCCAGTCCCGTTATTCAGGTGTGTCGTCACAGGTCCTCAATGAGTCCCGCAGAATTCACAGGTATCTTCTGCATAAAAAGTCACCTGCTCATCACAGAAAGATCTGCACCTGCCGATCGGTGTTTGTTAGAGCATCTCATCCACCGTCCCTCCTGTTATATTTGCCCACGTTTTATCGTCAAGCCTTTTTTTTTCTTTTTTTCTCGCCTTTTTGTTTTTCCCACAGTATTGACTTTCTTGCTAATAATCTCCTATAAAGTGTTTTGTTCTTGTTATTTTTATATTTCAAATGGGATCAGATTTCCTTTTGCGGTTGCTGTCTTCCACTGCTGGAATCACTTTAACACACGCAAACCCCTCATTTAGACACAGCGATTTGCACCTGATTTCAATGACGCAATTATTCTTAAATCACCAGCAAAACGGGTGCAAAACAAATGTGCAAAATTTTGGAAGGAATACGCAATTTAATACCCTTTATTTGAGATCTTAGTAAATCAGTACACACTGTGTTTATTTAGCTCCGGTGTGGTTTTGATGTCGGCTGCTGGGGGAGATCAGCTTTACGTTCAGATGACAGTTATTCATATATTTATATTATTTCCTCAGCTTCCTGCTAAATGAAGGTTAAAAACAACAACCTGCTCAACCATCAGATTACTGATGATGTCACCTTGAGCTTTAAAAAAATAATCTCTTAAATCCCAGCAGTTGGGATCAATAACGTTTGATCTCATCATGAATATAATAAGAAGCAGCTCATGTGTTCCTCGGCGGAGCAGGACGGAGTCAGAGACGGTTACGCAAGAACCTCTCGGGTTAACGGAGCTCTGCTGGAAATAGCAGCGATGAGGTGGGCTGCTGCTGCTGAAGGAAGCCATCACCCAGACAACAACAAGTCTACACAGACGCACAACAACAGCAGCCGTCATCATGTTCAGTGTGGAACTTCGAATGAAATAATAAAATAAACTGAGGTGAAGCTGGTCGATCACGACATCACCTCAACACAAACCCACGTCTGCACGAGGCTCCGCCCCCCCCCCTCTGCAGATAACAGCGTGTTCCTGTCAGAGGCCGCCGCCCACCGACAGCTGGACCTGTCTTTTAAACCAATGAGGTTTTAACATACTGTCACATGGTTCCCTCCTCCTCAGGCCATTATCAACAGCACCATCACCCCCAACATGACCTTCACCAAGACATCCCAGAAGTTTGGCCAGTGGGCCGACAGCCGGGCCAACACCGTGTACGGGCTGGGCTTCCCCTCGGAGAGCCACCTGGTCAAGGTGAGAGGGGGAGGGGCCTCTTCTCTAACAGGAAGTGGGAGCAGAGTTTTAGTCTGAGCTGTAGTTTCAGCTGCTTCTATCTCCTCCAGTTTGCGGAGAAGTTTTCGGAGTTCAAGGAGGCGGCGCGGTTAGCGAAGGAGAAGTCTCAGGAGAAGATGGAGCTCAGCAGCACGCCCTCTCAGGTAACACACACACACACACACACACACACACACACACACACACACACTAGTTCAGATGAACAGACGGTCGTGATGCTGACGGAGACGATACTGATGTAGCTGCTTCCAGCAGTGAGACGTGAACCGTGTCCCAGATGATCAGCTGGAGTTAAAATTCAGAAGAAAACATCAGCATTAAAAGAAATGTCAGCAGGAAGAAGTCCTGCGGTTTACAGGAGGAAGAGGAGGAGGAGGAGGAAGAGAAGGAGGAGAGTTACAGACTGACCAGCTGTTGGTCAGAGTTCTGCTTCTATTGGACTGTTTGATGGTTTCATCTTTTACACCAGTAAACTGAACATCTTTTGTTAATAACCGGGGGGGGGGGGGTGTTGACATATTAATGAGATCAGATGACACCAACATGTGTGCATCGCTGCTCGTTAGAAACATCAGATGAACTAACTTCAGTCTCGTGAGACATTTCTCTGCTCTTTGTTCCCCTCGACGTCGTGCTAACATCCTGCTGCTGTAGCCGCTATGCTAACCTCATGATTCCTCCTCAGGGTGGCGCTGTAAGAAGGAATGTGTTGTCAATCAACAAGCCGGGTAAAAAGAAGGTAAAACTAACAGAAAGAATCAATTTATGACTCAGACGGTCCTCCTCCTCCTTCTCCTCCTCAGGTGTCTCCCTGCAGATTCTTTAACAGACTCTCATCATCACTTACTGCTGCTGTTATAATAATCCAGTCTGTCTGTCTGCTGCCATCACTCCTCCTCCTCCTCCTCCTCCTCCTCCTTCATCCTCCTTCTCATCCTTCTCCTCCTTCTCCTCCTTCTCCTCATCCTTCTCCTCTTCCTGTCTGATTCGATCTCCTCCGACTCTCGGCAGGAAATCTACTGAAGAGTTGAACAAAATAAAAGTTTCCTCTCACTTTGTTTTGTGTTTCGCCACCGTGTGAAACCAGGAGTCGGCTCCGGGCGACCTGCAGTCACCCGTGACCTCGGAGACCATCAACGGGACGGACGACGACAGAGGAACACCTCAAACACCTCAGCCCCCCGAGCCCAGAGCAGAGCTTTCCCTGAATGCCCTGCCCTTCTCTCACAGGTAAACCTCTGCTCAGGTAACTCTTACAGGAACTCAATATCAACAAAAAGCTCTGAACTTTCACTTCCGGACTGAAACACTGAATGCAGCAGAGCCTGTTTGTTTGGTGCGTTGCTGCTAACTTGACTTCCTTCATCACTGATCCGAGGAGCCGGCTGTTTGCCGAGAGAGACTCCGAACAGATGAATCTAGAATCCAGTGACGATGAATCAAAGAGACTGACGGTCGTTTCCTCTCGTCTGCAGCTCATCCAGCATCAACAAGCACTGGGAGGCGGAGCTGGAGGCGCTGAAGGGGAACAACGCCAAACTGACGGCGGCGCTGCTCGAGTCCACGGCCAACGTGAAGCAGTGGAAGCAGCAGCTGGCGGCCTATCAGGAAGAGGCAGAGAGGCTGCACACACGGGTACCACGTTACACACACACACACACACACGCACACACGCACACTGAAGTAACACACACAAAGACAAACCACACACTGACACAGTAACCACATCTAGATGCTGGTTTTGTGTGGTTTTGTGTGTGTTCGTGTGTCTGTGTGTGCGTGTGTGTTCGCGCTGCAGGTGACGGAGCTGGAGTGTGTGAGCGGCCAAACGACGGTGATCAAATCTCAGAAGACGGAACTGAACCGAACGATCGAGGAGCTGGAGGCGGCTCTGAGGGACAAAGAGGAGGTGGGAGGAGCCCGTTTGTTTTCGTTTACTACATTTCGATGTTATTTTGGATTGTCGTCATCTTCAGTAACAGTAAAAACAAACGTGAAGCAGAACTCGTGACGTCCCTCCGTCCTCTGATGTGATGTTCACGTTCCAGGAGCTGGAGAGACTGAGAGCGGAGGTGGAGAGTGTCGGTGAGTTCAGGTCTCAGAAGGACTTCCTCACTCAGAAACTGCAGGTGAGAAACACACCCGGTGTTACTGATGATGATGATGATGATGTTGCGTTCAGTCGTCTTCTACAGTCTGTAAATATGAGCACCACTTAAGTCCAAAAACTGGAGCTGAATCAGCCGCGAAGACACAAATAAACCATTTAATTGTTAATAAAATCGAAAATCATCAGTCAGTGAACACATTTAGAGACGAGCTGTGGATCCCAGCAGTTTGTTTATATCTGATCAAACTTCTTAAATTTACTCATTTAGATCACAAATGTCTTTTAATCACAGCGAGTACAAGGAATCAGTTCTGGAGCGGAAACGTCAAGAAACATGACCGGAACACAGCAAATGACTGATCTGATTGGAAACCTGACAACACTACGTCCCGCCCACCGATAGCTGTAACCTGACTGCACCACAGGCCTGTCAATCAAACAGACACGCCACCTCAAAACAGGACTTTTTTAAACTTATTTTCTAATTAATGACGGATTATTTTCAGATGGACCTCCAGAAAACTAATAAGAAGGAGCGACTTTAGCTAACAACACCGAGATAACTGGTGGAGACATTTTTATTGACTTTGTATTTGATGAGAGAAGTTGAATGGGAGCCAATGGAGCCGGAGGCTTTTTGGAGCCGACCTCTAGTGGCACTCGGTGGTATTGCAGTTTAAGACACTTCTGCATCGACCTCATTTTTCAGACCTGGAAGTTACAAATGTTTTTATATGAAGTAAATAATTCACACAATCAGTGTTGAACTGCGGCCTTTGAAGGAAGCAGCTTCTACAACGGCCTCACTGACATCAGAGAAACATCACGTAGTCAGTTCACGAGTCCCGTCTGCAGCATCTTCAGTCGTTGTGTTTCCACGTGAATAACACCAGTGTGTTTGTCAGGACACGGAGTCGAGGAACCAGACGCTGGAGTTCCAGCTGAGCGACCTGGAGCAGCGACTGGAGAGCAGCCAGCTGGAGAGAGAAGCTTTCCGTCAGAGTCTGCGCTCGCTGCTGGAGCTGCTGGACACCAAGATCTTCGAGCTGACCGAGCTGAGGGACACGCTGGCCAAGCTGCTGGAGGCCAGCTAGAGGGGCGGACACGCCTCCTCCGCCATTTCACTGCATGTCGACACGTCGTCACGACACGAAAAAACGACTTGAATTTTCTTTTTTGCGTAATAGTTTACACACGACTTCTTTCTGCATTAACGGTACTCAGAAACACTTTGTTACGTCACGGTTTACAACGAGCCACGTGAAGCCTTCCCTCCACTTCCCTCCGGAAACTCCACCAACCGATTTCTTTTTTTTCTCCACTCCTTCAGTCACGAAGACTGCCGTCGACCTTTCTCCGTCTTCGGTGCATCCTGCAGTCGCTTCGTTTCCTCCTCGTCATCTTCCCCTTCTTCCTCCTCCTCCTCCTCCTCCTCCCTGTTCAGCCACTGATCTTTATTAAACGTCCTCGACAGCCAAATGAACTCCTCCTCTGAGATGGATGTTTTTTGTGAACTCGACGAGGATGAGATAAAGACAGAGGGGACGTCTTCTATTCTTCTACGATATACGAGCAATAGAAAAAAAGTAAAGGGAGCATGAGAGGGTTAAAAACACGTTCCACTCACGTTCAGGTAATTTAACGCCTCTCTGGAACGTTTAAGACCACAAGACTTTATTCAATAGTTTGTTTCTACACTTTTTTTAAGAATATAACAGATTCATGGTGCACTTGTAAAAATGGAGTTTGTGTGTGTGTGTATGTGTGAATCAATCACGTTTTCTTTCCCTTCTCGTTCTGTTGCAACTTGAAGTACAATGATTGAATCCTTTTTTTTTTTATTATTATTATTTATTTCTAACGATTAATTACGATGAAAGTTGTACAAAAAGCAAAATGTCTTTATTTACATTTCACTTAATCTTTTTTTATTTTCATCGTCTGGTACGTGAGGTTGTTTCTGGAAATAAACTGGCAATATTTTTGAAGTATTTATCAAAGGACGATGAAGCAGGTTGCATTTTTTTTTTCCTTTTGCCAAATAATGTTTTCCTGTACAGATCTGAATTTTTTTGCTGACGCTGCCTTTGGTACAGAGATGCATCAATGGTAGCGAACTAGCGGTACTTTTTGTTTGTGGGATTTACTATTGCCAAAAATGAAAAGGAATATGAAACAGACACGTGAAGAACACTATTAAAGGGCTTGTTGTTGCGAGACACGTTAAAAATGACGAACATTTCCGCTGGAAAGGGAAAAACGTTTGAATAAAGACTTTTAAATGTTGATTATACCACATGCTTAAAAACACAAATTGTAATTTTGAGTTTATAGTAAAACAAACATTTTAATCGTGTGGTCGTGTCCTTCTTTTACAACCTGAGGTGAGATTACCAGTTTAAACCAGGCTTGCTTCCATGGAAACCCATCCCTCCCGATTATTTAAATTCAAGTCAGATTAATCTGGCACTTAATAATAAAACACAAATGTCTGAAAATCATACAAATATGGCCAAAGTTCATTATTTTGTGTAATTAAATTTAAACAAATATCAGCTTAATGAAATTATTTTGAGTATCGTGTTTTTGTCGTTTTCTTTTTGGACAATTAAATAGGCCGAATTTCTATTAGTTTATCTGGCATTTCTTGTTTATATTTTACCAAAATGCCGAATTTACCATTAGCCCTTTCTACTTGCTAAGCACTCATGACTTTACTGACAACGATCAATTCCGTACTTTGATATTACAGAAAGTTAAAAACATGGAAAATCTCAGGTAAATTCTGGAGTTGTTTTTTTTTTGTTTAGGAGCATCTTTTTCTGATCTTTAAGGGTGATTACAGAGCTCGATTTGTTTACATTTTGGAAAATTACGTCAGCCGAATTTTTCTATTAGCGGTTCTCGTTTGCCGTTTACTAATAAATGTATTGATATCTATCAATAAATAAGTGACGCAGAAACCAAACGTAAAAATATCCCGATTCTCAGGCAGGTTCTGGAGCGTCTTTTCTCTCTGATTTCTAAACCGGTTATGGACGTTCATACTCGATGGACATCAGATACAGTGTCTTCCTCGGGAAGTGTAAGTCACTCTGAATCTGTGCATATGTAGATATTACCTGTGTAATTAGATGACATTTAGCAAGGACAGCAAATGTTGTCAAATAATTTACCTTGATTTGCATCCACGAGCTGAACCGTAATCCATCCATTTAAAAACGGCCGCGTGACGTTCAGGTGATCCAGGTCCAAGCCTCCAGCGGATCTGCTGTTGATTAAATTGGCCTCACCTGTGCTTTAATTAAGTCAAACCGTCAGAAAAAAAAGGCGCGAAAGAAGAAAACTGCAGGTCTCAAAACGTTTTCATAAAAATCAGCTTTTCAAAATGAGGGGAAAAAAAAAAAAAAAGACTTTTATGAAGAAATTTGGTGTCTAACGCTGAATGTAAACATAACGTTTTATTAGTCACATGGAGGACACCTTTAAATTTGACAAAACATTTTAAATTTCCCATTAAAATATTAAATTAATAATGTAAAATTGGGTATAATGTCAAGACATTATCATGTCATTTTACGTTTCTTAAAGTACAGTATTTGTCCTGTTTTATAGTGAAACGGTTTTAATGTGTTGTCATCTGTTAATAGCTTCATCCGCCTCCACCATCAGCTGCATTACAGCACATCATGGCGTCCTAAACCAAATGTGTGTCTTCATAAACCAAGAAGCGTTCAAATTCAACAGTTTGGTGCTTCATTTTATTTTGAAAGGAAAAAAATATAATATTTATAAGTGGGATATAGAAAGCAGAGAGGAATGTCATGATAGGAAACAAAGACAAAACCTTATAAAGTACATTTACATTTGTACGCTTTTAAAAAATCTTTAAAATATGAAGTTTTCAATAAATACTTCAATACATTTAGGCATGCGGATATAATTTTCATGATTTACATTTCATTACAGTAAAATTCATTAAATGACTTTTCTCCGTCTTCATTATTGCACTTACGTTGTGATGGGTTCGTCCTCGGACCGAGTCACATGCACAAGGTCGTAAAAGGTCAAACTGGTGACGAGTAAAATCTACGCTTCACAAATGTTCAACGAAGAAGTTCAAATAAAATTAAAATTAAAAAAAAAAGGGCAGGAAACTCGGATATCTGCCGTCGACACACACACACACACACACACACACGTCAGTGAAGATGTTTCTGGATGAAGAGGAACCGCTAACAAACTAACTAAGGAACTAACACTCAGCAGCAGGCCGTTTGTAACCCGATCAACAAAACCTTTATTTGTTTTCTTAGCTGCAGTAAATATGACGCTACAGTTAGCTTAGCATAAAGTCTGGAATCAGCCAGCATTTTTTTCTGATTTCTAAATGTTTATTTTCCTGTATTTGTTTACATGTTTTTCAGGATTTTGTAAATGAGGAGGATGTAACGTGTAAATTATTCATCTTTAAAGGCAGATGTTTAATTTTTTTTTTTCCACTGGACAGAGCATGCTAATGGTTTCCCTCCGTTTCCAGTCTTTATGCTAAGCTAAGCTAATTGTCTGCTAGCTGTAGCTTCATATTCAACGCAACAGGAAAGTAAAAAAACAACAAAAAACGATTCCCACAATGACTTGTTCAATGCAGGAAAATGAAGGTTTCAGTTGAAAAAAAAAAAGATTTGATATATATATATATATATATATATAATAAAAAAAAATACAAATCACACACAACAAACAACAACTTCAGTAAAGATGAAATGGAAAACAAACCTTTGGAAAAAAAACAAGGCAGTGAAAAGAGAAACTAAAACAAAAAAACAAGCTCTACAAAATAAACATAAACATCACATGTGACCAGCAGGGGGCGATGAAGCCTCAACCAATCTCTGTTTAAGGGACTTAAGTTGTGATCAGTTCATCTGCTGGTTGTTTACTTTCTGTGAATCTGTTTATTATTTATGTGAATAAAATTGTGAAAAATAACGTCATAAATCCTTCTAGAAACCAAAGCAACGTCTTCAAATCTTTAGTTTAGTTTAGCTAAATGTCCCGAAGCCTGGAGACGAAATAAAGTTTATGATGAAATAAAAACAAAGTCGTCACATCAGAGAAGTTCAGACCAGAAAACTTCATTTTAGATTTTAATATTTGTCTGCAGATCTGTTGAGCTCTGATTTAGTGACTGATTTCTACTTCCTGTCAGATCAAATTAGACTGAAGTCAGTAATCAGAGTGAATCCTGTTTAAATATTAATATGAGATCATCTTCTACACTTCAGATGGAGCTGAAATATGAAAGTTTCAGGGGTATATGTAGTTCAAATACTGATGGAGGATGATGAGTCACTGACAGATGGTTGATATTTAACAGCAGCAGCTTCCTGTTCGTTTTCCTCCGTTCACACTAAAACAGTCTGAACTGACAACATGATGACGTCAGACGGTCGGCCGTCTATCGACCAATCAGGGTGGAGGACAGACGGACGCAGCTGATGACGTCCGTAACGCAAGATCTCGCAACGTGAAACCAAAACTAACCGGATGAAACGTTGAATATGATGCATGAACTTTGGTTCAGTCTCTCAGGAGTGAAAACATCTCTTTCTTTTTTTTTAGGTTCTCCTTCTGAGATCAGATTTTATTCTCCATGTTTGTTTGTATATTTATTTTAAAACTGACCCGTTGATTCCCCCAAAATAAACAAACATCATCAGTTTTAGATGCTTCTCAAAGATACAAATTAAAATGAATATGAAAGCCCCTCCCCCTCTATCTACTTTAACTCCTCCTCTAAAGATCCTCCAATCATCTTCAGGTTTGAGGAGCTGAACGTGGCCATAAGAAGACAGAAACCAAACAAACCCATCACAGCCAGCTACAGTACGACTCCAAGGAGGTCAGAGGTCAGAGGTCGTATCCCCGCCGAGGGTCCCACAGCAACGATGTAAAAAAGAGCGGTCCGTCTTTACGGACACGAAAACAAACGTCGTCATATATATAAAAAAAATCTACGGTTTCAGTTTTAACTGCTCCGAGGTGTCTGCAGGTCATGTGACCCCGGCGTGTCTGCCGACTCGGCCGTTTCCGCTCCGTAAAGATGATCCTCGTTAGTTCTCCCAGTCGGTGCAGGGAAGGCCTTCGTCCTCCGACTCGGACTCCGGCGACGCCTCCTTGATTCTCCTCAGAGCCTCGTGGATGCTGCGGGTCAGAGCGTCGGCCGAGTGAGGGAAGCTCTGAGGGAGTCGCTGCTGCTCCGGCCGGGTCCGGACCTTCCTCAGACGCACGCCCTGCCGGATCTGAGCCAGGATGTTGTCGCTGTCGTCGTCCGGGTCGGGCCCCAGGACCCGAAGCTCCGCCTTCCTCAGGTGGAAGCTGCCGCGCTTCAGGGAGGCCAGAACCTCGTCCATCGGGGAGCTCGCTGACAACACAGACAGAACAGGGAGGTCGGACCTTTAATACCAAACATGCAGTCTAGTTTAACGCCTGATTCACCAACACAGACCCAACAGGCAGTGAGTGAGTGAGTTGGGATCCTTCAGTACCACAGGGGAGCGAGATCAGAAACGTTCCTCCTCACCTCTCCTCCACTGCGAGGAGTCCAGAGAGGAGGTCTTCCTCAGCTTCTTCCTCGCCGTCAGCAGCTGGCTGCTGTCGAAGAAGCGCGGGGAGAACGGAGCCAGAGGCAGCGGGGACGGATCAGACTCACACTCATGGTGCCGGACCGGACTACCTGTGGGGTTCTGCTCCTCTACAGGTGGAGGAGGCGGCGGGGGAGGAGGAGGAGGGGGAGGAGCCAGAGACAGAACCGACGGGGGAGCGGAGAGGGGAGGCAGCGACAGGAAGGGAGGAGAGGGGTGGAGGTTCTGGAGGTTCACCGTCGGTAACGACACGCCGTCACAGCCGTCGGACGGAGGAGGAGGAGCAGAGAGTTGCGGGAGGTCCGAGATGAGGTCGGTCTGAACGCTGGCCGCCTGAGTGCAGGGCTGCTGCCCGACCCGCCTCCGACTGTGGGGCTGACCCACACGCAGCCGGCTGGCCTTCAGAGTCACCTGACCCGGGTACCGCTGAGGAGACACAACACAAGAGACACTCGGTGAACTTTGTATTCACTACATGAGGACAGAGACAACTGATCTCTCAGCTGTCTGAGGTGTCTCTCAGCTGTCTCTCACCTGTCTGAGGCTCCTCAGCCGGTCCAGAGTCTTCTGCCTCTCCTGACTCACTCTGGTGTTTCTCTTGTCTTCATCTTCTTCCTCAGCATCTCCTCCCTTCACAGGAAACAACAAAGAACATCTGAGCCGTGTGATTGGTTGATTCACATCTCACCTGGTTGGAGTATCTATCTGGAGGGTTTTTAACACATTAATTACCTGAGTAATATTATTATTTTTTTCTTCCCATTACAACATGTTCATCGTTATTTATAACAGAAGATGTTCAGCTGCATTCGATACCGTTAATAATAATTCATAATTAGACATGTTCATCGTTATTTATAACATAAGGGGTGAATACCGTTAATATAAACCACAACCTAATAAAACATGTTAATGTGCGTTAATAATATTTGATAAAACATGTTTCTGTGCTGATGAGTCTCACCTGCAGAGAGCAGATGTCATCATGGCCGCCGAGTCGCTGCTGCATCTTCTGGTTGTGGTTGACGATACAGATTTCCTGTTCAGGAGCAAGAAGAGATAAATAATGAATTAAAGAGAAGATCAACCAGCTGACTGCATCGTTCTTCCTCCTCCTGAGACTCACCTTCTGGTTTCTGAGACTCACCTTCTGGTTTCTGAGACTCACCTTCTTGTTTCTGAGGTAGACCTTCTTGGCAGTGATTCTCCCCCGTCGGGCCTCCAGCTGTCGGCTCCTCTGCTGCAGGACGCTCAGCTCTTCCTCTCTGAGGGGCGACGGAGGAGTCAGAGGGTCCTCGACGCCCTTCATGGCATCAGGACTCTCAAAGGCATCGTAGTACACCACCTCATCCTGTCGCTCTGCAGCATCGGAGGAGCAGATACACAATCGGATCTTTTAAATCTTCATATTTACTCAGAAAAAAGAGAATTATCTTTTCAATTTGGTTTGACAGTTTGAAAATCTCATTTGGTAACTCCAGCAGACACGCCGTAATAGAGACCGTTTTTTTTTTTTTTTTGTTTGTTTTTTTTAAATCATATTGTTGGTATTTAAGAGTTATACTTTCTGGTACAGACGTCATTAACACACTGAACTATATAAAGACCGAGCAGCTGCTCACCCGTCATCTGCCTGCGTAGACTCTGAAGCTGTGCAGTCAGCAGCAGCTCCTCACAGCGCAGCACCTCGGCCTGGATGTCGTAGAGCTGCAGCTGTAGCTGGTAGTAGAGCGCCTCCAGCTGGTCCAGACGCAGCAGGGCGTCCTCACCGTCCTGCAGACTCTGCATCTGGAACCACAGAGACGAGAGAGATGAACAGAGAGAAGAGCGACAGCAGCTGGACGGTTTATTGAAGAACCACCGGACTGCGGAAGAAACTGAACCCGAGGCTGCGTTCAAGTTCTCCGAGTGTTCGACTACAACAAGCAGGAAACCGAAGATGTGTTCAAGTTCTCCGAGTGCGTCTCTGTGGTTCATCGGGGTGTCCCGTCTCACCTCCTCCTTAAGGCCGTGTTTCCTCCTCTCCAGGCAGATCTCTTTGGCCCTCATCAGCTGCAGCGTTTCCTTGGAGACGGCGTACTGCAGACGCTCCATCCGTTCAACCGCTGCTGCCCACGCCGACTTCCCAAACTTCCTCTGGTCAGCTCGCATGCGCTCGTACAGACCTACAGCACAGAGGGCGTGTGTGCGTGTGTGTGTGTGTGAGAGGACAAAGGTTACGAGACGGTGAATGTTTGTCTTCACTGATCTCTGCTGCAGTTTGTAGTGAAAGCAAACATTCAATACAAAAGTTCAAAGGTCACAGAGTGCGTTTACCTTTCTGAGCCCGAGTGGTGGTTTCAAAGAACTTGACGGTGAGGTCCTGGATGGAGAGCACGGCAGCGTGAGCCTTCTTCTGCCACTCGTCATCCTCCCTCCTCAGACCCTCCACCCGTCGAGGACCCAGCCGCTCCGTCTCCAGACAGATCTGACGAGTCACAGCAGCTCGTTAAAACGGGTTCACCGTTATGTGTTCACATCAGGTCACGGAATTCAGGCAGACGGAGGTTTTCAAAAGGACACAGAGTTTTTAACCCCGTCTTTATTTACATTTTGAAAATCTGCTGACTCAGCGGTCACACGTCCCGTCTGCAACCACCCCCTGATGTAGCACAACTTTCGCTGGATACTGAAGATTCTCAGGAGAGTTGTGAGTTAGAAGGAGATTTCTGAGCAGGTCTCTGGAGTCAAGAGATGATTTCATCACAGTGAGTCCAACAGTAGTTGTATCATGTCTGTGGTCAGACTTCATGAAGACTCTGAGGAGCGTGTTCAGTGCAGACTGTTGTAATCTGTCCCGTTCACTTCGTGCAGTGTGTTTCCCTGGGTTTGAAACCCTCCAGTCCAGACCGTCCACACGGTGCAGTACCAGTGAGTGACAGCAGGGGGCGGCACCAGCGAGGCTGTTCAGGCATGTGTGTGCATGTTGATGTTTCAGAGTGACACTAACCCAGTGTCCTACTGGGACAATCAACAAAAGGACACATCAGAGGACTGTGAACGAACTCAGGGCGGAGTTTAAACCACGTCCAGGTTGTTGTTCTCCACCTCGTGTCGGGTCATGTGACCAACAGTGAGAACCAGTGAGAACGGGGGAACACGGTGCCACGTGGAGTCTCAGAAACACAACCCCCTCCAGGAGGAGAGCACCGGGAACAAAATGTACACGCACTGTAAATTGCACTCTCTGTGAGGGCCTCATATGCACACACACACACACACACACACACACATATATACATATATAAAAATAAATTTTGTAAGTATATGTTTATATACACACACACACACACACACACACACATATACATACACATATATATATATATATATATATATATATATATATATATATATATATATATATATATATATATATATGTGAATGCAGAACAGATGTATGTAGGAGATTCACACTAAGTTATCAAAGACCCTGATTCATGTTCAGCAGCAGACTCTGTGTGTGTGTGTGTGTGTGTGTGTGTGTGTGTGTGTGTGTGTGTGTGCGCACGTGAGGCACAAGAACAGGGTGGTGGGGGGGATTACATCAGTGAGGAAAAAAAATCTATTCAGGAAGGAAAGGAGGAATTTATTTAAGTAGAAGTTTAACTTGAGTCTGTTTTAGTCGTGATCTCATAGTTTAGGTATCCTGGAGGAGAAATCAGTGTCTGAAGGAGGTGAAGGAAGTGAAGGATGTGATCAGATCTTCTACACGTTTCCTTCATCAGATCTTCTTCATGTTTCCTTCATCAGATCTTCTTCATGTTTCCTTCATCAGATCTTCTTCATGTTTCCTTCATCAGATCTTCTTCACGTTTCCTTCATCAGATCTTCAACCTGACAGTCACACTGACTCCTGATGTTTCATCCACAGATCAAACCAACCAAACATCTCTGCTTCCTGACCATCAGTCCGTTAAACTGTTTTTATGCAAAGCAGAAACCAGCTGGAAAAATTTATCTTCTGCTTTTTAAATGAAGCAGCTGAATCTTTATGAATTGTAACAAGGTAGATATTACAGTTTATAAGATTTATGTTCTTCTTAAAACTGTTCATTACTACATAAAGTAGTTAATACTTTTCAATGTTGCACTTAAATAAAAGGCTGTAAAATTCTGAAACTTTATAGATGTTCAAACTGCACACGTGTCAGTCTCAAACATCTACAGGTTAGGAGGAGAAGAAGAATAAAGAGAATACAACAAAGAAGAAGGAGGAGGGGGAAGAGGAGGAGAATAGACAGAATACAATGAAGATGAGGAGGAATAGAAGAGACAAAAGAAGAAGAAAATGTGTAAATGAATAAATAAATGAATCTAATAATCGATGTGGTCATGGATTAATGATTTATACGATGTATGTGTGGAAACGTACTTTCTGAGAATCACGATATATAATAATTAAAAAGCTGTTGTTCCATATGAATGTCCTGGTAATAAATTAATCAAATACAAAATCGACATCCAGGTCGATCAATCCCTTCAATCACAGAATCACTTGATTAACATAAATTCAGTTCTTTATAACTTGTTTTAAAAGGCTTTATGAATAAAAAAAAAAATATTATTTTGTGTGAAAATTTTAAGTTTGTTGGCAGGTGGACACAGCAGGTGTATCACCATAACGACAGTTGCCACGTGAGGATGTGAGACAGTAACTGGAGCTCACTGCACTATAAAACAGACGGGTAACAGTGAAACCACATCTTTAATTCATGGATGACCTTTGACCTGCCAGGCAACAGGACACCCGACAGGGCCATCCCACAATGCACCATTCACCAGAACACCCGACGTCCATTTTCATTGGCTCATTGAGGAGATCATTCATTCATGTTTCTGCTCATCACTCAGGATTCACTTAAAACTGATTGTGGGGAGGGGGCGGAGTTACACAGAGGACTTCTGCACAACATTCACTGTCGAGACGCAGTGATTGGTCGACTGGCTGATCAGCTGATTGTTACTTGTTTTTGTCAATTTCAATAATTAAAGTAATTTTTATGGAAAATAAGTGAAACATTTCCACATTTCATCTATTTGAGGATTTGTTTAAATCTATTTTCTCACTTTTTTAAACCAAATAATTCATCAGTTAAATTAAGAATAATCGACAGACCATTTGATCATTTAAATAACCAGAACTTGTGACCCTAAATCACTGTAAAACTCAGTCTGTTAATCACTGTAAATACCTTTAAACACAAGCATAAAACCCGACATCATGTATTTTCCCTCCACCGTTGGAACCTTAAATCCAACAGTCTTGAAGCTCTGCGGTGGTTTTACAACAACCTCACTCAACACATCTATTCACAGATGAGGTCAGAATAAACTGTAACTCTGGAGGGACGTGACAAGTGGCTGCTCGTCTTCTTCACCTCCCGTTTACACCCAGCCGGATGCAAACTGGATGTAAATTAAAGTGTCTCCGACTCCCTCTCTTCTCTTTCTCCACCAATAAGAGGAACTTATCAGTCTGAGAGAAACCTGCTCCCTCTGCCTGCATCAAGCACTCGTTTGCATACAGCTTTGTTTTCAGCCGTTGGAACGTCCGGAGGGCAGCAGGTGGGAGAGATGGGAAAACCGGAAAACTGTGACGTCATACAGAGTTCAGATTCTCAGAAATATCCATAAAGCATGTCAGAGAAAAGACAGGAAACGTCTGAGGGCACAAGTTCCTCTCTAAAAACACACACACACACACTAAAGAAACCTTTAAAACAAACATCGATCCATAGTTTTAATGACGGTAGGTAAACCAGCCTACAGGTGCAGTACCGCCACCTGCTGGACTGGAGTGTGGAGCACTAATAAATGCTGATTAGAGTTGTTCAGCATTGGAAGCCCCTCAGCCCGTCAACCCGCCCCCATTCAGGGAGTTTTTGGGGCGGTAAATAAATCTCAGAACTTAATTTAGATTCTGGTTCCTGCAGAGGAAACACAGAAGAACCAGGTTCCTAAAATGTTCCTCATCACCAGGACAATTTCCTGTGGTTGGAAACAGTTAATTGTGTCTTTTCCTGTCAGTATAAAACTGTAAAGTTTACTGATAATTTTGTATACCTGCTGCTAAAACATCTAGTACATACTGTGTGGTTTAGTAAGCACCTCCGCTTTGGGGCACAGCTTTAGACTCTGTGCTCCCAAAACACTGGACACTACAACTCCCACAATGCAACTCTCTGCGCAGACGCTCTCGGCCTCCTGAAATCCTGCTGTGTTTAAATGCCTCATCTACAGTTTTTCACTAAAAGGATCCAGATGTCTGGAAGACTTGTAGTTTTACTACAGTTTCTAAAACATGTATTCATCTACAGCATCAGTAAAACTGTTAATCTGAGAAGATCAGCGGGCAATGCAGCTTAAAGGATTAGTAAATCTGTTTTAAACTATTTCCTCAGGGAAAACGCCAAACATTCAAATTCACTGTTAGTACTTCTCTAATGGCAATATTTTCTGGTTTTTAGTCTTCTCTCTGTAAAATGAAGATTTTTTTTTGTTGTTTTTTGGACCATTTGATTTCTGTCAGCTTGGTCTTTTGCAAATTACCAGAATAATCAGGGTTCAGCTGCACAAATCCTTTTTATTTTATTATTGGGATCAATTCTTTGTCAGTTTTGGTCTTTTCTGGAGGTTTGTTGACATTAAGAAAAATATGAAATACCACAACACTTCTCCTTTAAGAAAAAGTGCTCCATATAGTTTGGTGAGTCAGTGAAATTTTCTTAATTTAGATCAACGGCACCACACACACTCACACTTTCTCTCACACACACACACACACACACACACACACACACACACACACACACACACACACACACACACACACACACACACACACACACACAGTGGCTGGTGTTGGTCAGTGGTAAACGTGTGAGGATACAGATCGGAGAAAAGAGAGTACTCACACCAGAGGCTGAAACACTGAGACACTCTATGAGAGAGGAGGAGGGACGGAGACAGACGGGGACAGCATGTGTGTTAAAGGTCACATATTATAAACAGTGATTAAAGCAGGTCAGGGTGCTATATGAACACTGGTAAACTGTCCACTGAATAACACACACAGCCTGAATTCAGACACTGTGACTGTAAATTTGTGATGTCACAAACTCGCACTCGTTTCATACGTCTCAGCACGATCCTGCTGTCCAACCTTCTGTGTGGAAGAAAACACTGAGAGGACTATCCACAGTGAACCAGGACGTGACAGGACTAAAGAAAAACAGTGATTGGCTAAGCCGAGTCAGCCAATCAAATGTGTCTTTACAGACCCAGACACAAAACAGCCTGTTCTCTGAAGAGCTACAGAGATGCTGAGAAGAGATGTAAAACTATGGTGAGGTAGTTTGGAAGTGAAATCTATAAAAATATCTTCTGAGATATATTTGTCTGCAAATGAAACACCAGAGAAATGTAAACGCGGCTGTAGAGTCCAGTCTCAAACTCCTGTTCTTCCCTACGGGTCAATAAACCCGGTATTTTCTTTACTTTCTGCTGCTGACAGGTTCTTCCTGTCTCACCTGCTTCAGTGTCCAATGGACACACCTGGATGTAAAGGATTTGTCATATACCACTGCGCGTCATTTAATTTGTCGGAATTGTGAGAGTGGAATATGAACGTAGATCCTTCAAAAATTCCTGCAACAGGACAAGAAAATAAAACAAATGTTGATGGTATGAACACACGGTCCGTCCTTCAGGGCGACTGAAGGAACGTTACTGCAAACATGGTTTACAGACTGTAATCTCAGAGGAGAGAACTGAAGTTGTGAGGAAAGGTCTGAGGAACCCTCCAAGTAAACCGTTAGCTGTAGAAACACCTACGATAATGGAGATCAGGGAATTAAACAGACTAGTGCAGCAGTGAAGACATCAGCTGACGACCTTCATCAGGTCAGTAGAAATATTGATGAACGTGGATGACTTAAGTCTCTTTAAATCAAAATTTTGTTGCTGGATTTGTTCTTGTTTTCTTTATTCAAACATTTCTGTATTACGACATGAAGCGGTAAGGAGGACTGTGACCTATTGACTGAAGCAGGCCTGTGTTCACACTGACCTCAAACAGAGCGGATCAGTGTGAGGATTTACTCCCCTTTTCAAGCCTCTAATGAAGAAAAGTAACAAAGATGGATGAGAAGGAGGGAAACAGAGGAGTGTGCTGAGGCTGCAGAATTACTGAGTGATTTAGAGGCTGCTGTAATAATACTTATGCTGGTTGATAAGCTGCTCTGGGCAGGGGGAGAGGAGAGGGAGGGGGTGGGGGCAACCTCTCTGGCTTATCCTCTGCCCTCCACAGCCCCAGGATGGAGAGTTAAAGCAGAGCACAGACCACCACCACCACCACCACCGTCACCAACCATCATGGCTACACAGCCTGAACAACTGGTGCTAATGTCACTACAGAGGGCTGAGGAGGCACCAACCGAACCTCTGAACCAGAGCTGTCGGCGCAGCGAGGCGCACCATCACAGGTCACAGTGTGTTCTCAGGACAGACTCGTTAGCCGGATGCAGCGCCGCGCAGCTAAACCTACTTAAATCAAGCCCTAAAACAGATGGCATTTGTATCTGTGTGCTCGTGTGTATTACCTTAATCTGCTGCCGCCGCAGCATCGCTAGCTCCCTCATGTCCCTGAAGGGCTGCAGCAGGTAGTGGTAGAGCTGCGTGGTCGCCTCCAGCAGCTCCCCGTACGCCTCGTCCTCCTCGGGGTACACCTGCAGCAGCTCCACCATGCTGTCCATGGCTCGGTGCTTGTCCAACACCTGGGACAGACGAAAACATGTGTCTGGAGACTGGTGCAGTCGGACATAAACAACACGCAACATACTCCGCTTCAGCATTAAAAGACGAGGCTGTCTAATGTTTTATTAACGTTTAAATTCATTAAAGGACTAAAACAAAGTCTCAACGGCTGTTTTAATACTTCCTGACTTCCCTCGCCACCGACTCTCTTCTACTTTATTCTGCTGATCACTTAAATCTGAAGGCTGGACTTCTATCCATCAGCAGTATGGTTGCCATGACGGCGACTGTTTAGCCTGAAACCTGTCCAGTGTTTCATACTTCATGTGTTTTTCATAGTGAGCTGCTGTTTTCTGAATGACTTCATGGCAGTGAGTCATCGTTCAGTTTGTATTCCACCTGTTTTTGCTGCTGTAAAAAGTCTTAATGTGTGCTGTGACCAAATGAATATAATGATTCAGAGTTAATTTCATTATTTGTAGAAAAAGAGCAGGTTTCTAATTTGGACTGATTCACGATTACAGCTAGTCTGAAACAAAACCTCTTTCAAAGCTTCAGGAAGGAAACAAAGAGTTTCCGTGTGCTCAGGTGTGTGTGTGTGTGTGTGTGTGTGTGTGTGTGTGTGTGTGTGTGCGTGTGATCAGGAATGATACCATAAAGTCCACGGTTAGCATGTCGTACAAGGAGAATAAATTGGAGCCAACTGTTTGTGATTGGTACCACATGTCTGACGAGCCACAGACGGCTCATTGTAGCTCACATGAACACAGTTTAAAGAAAATGCAATTCATCTGCAGTTCAGTTCA
Source organism: Embiotoca jacksoni (assembly GCF_022577435.1). Lineage (NCBI taxonomy): Eukaryota > Metazoa > Chordata > Actinopteri > Embiotocidae > Embiotoca > Embiotoca jacksoni. Next base: position 9,408,587 of record NW_027185230.1, read on the forward strand.
GATAATATTGAAATGAAGCAGCAGTAGAATAAGGCGTTCCTCAGATATGAACAGATTCTACCTCAGATAATATTGAAATGTAGCAGCAGCGGATCCTCGTGAATAAAGTGCTCCTCTCTGTGTCCAGCGCCTCAGATATGAACAGAGACTCTTATATGAACTCTCTTCCAAAGCGCTCCAGCGTTGGGGACCGGGGGTAGACACTACACGATTCAGCTCCAACACTGCTCCTACTGTTTACCTTGTCCCCGTGTCTCCATGGTAACCACTGACCAACCGTGCACCCACTGCAGTCGAGCCTCTGCGCTGAACGATCCCCCGGCCTGCACGGCCACGAACGAGGCAACTTCGGTTCAAACAAGGAGTATTTATCTTGCATGAATCTCTTCAGAGTTTTATTTTGCTACTTCCTTTTTTGCGCCACATTGTGGTTCCCAGCTGCAGTTGTATTTACATAGTTAAATGTACGAGTTGGTGACAGTCTGACAAGCAGGAGAGCTGCTGTGTCTGCAGTTTAAAGGAAGGAGGATTACGCGTCTTAACTGGAGCGCAAACAATTAGCTGGTTAATTAATATGTCAATTAACAGAGACTATATAAGGAGCTATTTTGATAACTGATTACGATTTTTTTTCAGTCATTTTTCCAGAAAACATTCTTAAGTGTGACGATCTCTCTAAACTATATGTTCTCACGTTTTAAACTGTTCGATTTCCGGTGATCTATGTTGTATAATTTTCTTAAGTTTTATAAGCTGAACGATTACTCGGTCAATGAAAGAAATAATCAGTATATGTACCATTAATTACTTGTGATGCATAGTTGTTTGATTCACTGTTTTTGACTTTAAGGTGATATTTCCTACAGTGGTGTAGAGCGTCTGCAGGCTCCCTGCAGAACATACATACAAAGGTGGTTATTTAAAGTATCCTCATCAACTTTCAGTGATACTGATGTGATCACTGAGGTTTTTTTTAAATTTTTTTTTTTTTTATAAAACTCTAATCATAATTCTGTTTACAGGTGAGGTAAGTCTGTCTAATAGTGTGTAGGTCTCGATAAACACCATGTCTGTCTGATACTGTGTAGGTCCCTCGTTCACCTAAAACATCTCTGTCATCATCGGGCTCTGAACTCACGACCTCTGAAGGAGTCCTGAGTTACCAGGACGTTAGCGGGTCCATGAAGTTCTGTAGGCTGAGAGTTGGAGCCTCCAAAGAAAGTAAGAATAAAAACAAACAATTTTCAGATGCCAAATTTAGCTGCTGAGTCGCTCCAGTGTGAGACGGCGACATAATGACAGGACGTTGCTGGTGATGCGAGCTGTAGCTGCTCCAGGCCTGTCATCACCACCGACTGCTGTCCTAAATCTGCTCCGTCCTGCTCAAGTAAGTTTCCTTCTGCCTTTTAATTGAGAGCAGGAAGAACACGGCTCGACTGAACACGGCTGTGATCCACTCCGTTTAAAACTGACCGTAAAATCTGACTCTGAACCAACAGAGCTCACTGAAACCCTTCAGAACAACGAGGGTTTGACCTCTTCAGGGTTCATTTCATTCACAGTCTGGAAACTTGACTGGAACATCAACAGAGAGAGATTAGAGCAAATGTTTTCATAACTTATCAATAGTTTAAACTTCCAAGTTAAAGAAAAGACTAAATGTACTAAAGCTGGAGTTTGTCAGGGAGGATCTTCATTAAATGACAGAAAACTGAATATGTGGGATGTTGGACTGCAGGCTTTTATTGAGTAAATCATTATTTGAGAAAATAATCAGTGGATTAATAGGAAGTACAAATAATGAATTGTTGGTTTTAATGTGATTTTGCAGACTTTATCTTCCAGGTTTATTTCATTTCTTTAAATTTGATATCAAACACTGTGGACTCACGTTTCAACCTGCTGTTTAACTTTATCCATCCGGCATTCAAATTCTAGTTAATGAGCCAGCCCTCTTCATATTCATGACATGATCATCACCAGAGAACAACAAAGAGCCATTAGATGTAAGTATGAGCTCCAGACGTGTCAGGTTTACTGTAGACAAGCTGCTGGTCTGATTTTATCTAACGGGAGGCCGCAGGTAACGAAAGAGTCACTGGTTAATGATTGACAGGTCCACGCTCCACAATCATGGAGGTTTTAACCACCAGTCAGTCCCTCTCTCTATATCTGGTCCAGTTATCTGTCAGAAGAGGTCTGTTTCAGTTGTGATAAGAGAACCGCAGTGATTCTCAATCTGCAGCAGCTCAGCATCAACCAGACAGGCTGCTACTCATCCACGAAACGTCAGAAAGTACACCAAAATGATCATTGTAATTTCACACAGCCCCGAGTAACGGAGCAAGGCAGGTCGTTTGTTTGATTTGTAGCTCAAAACCCCAAAATATTCAGTTAACTTTTATGACACGAAAGAATCACAGCTTTACGACTGAAAAGAGGCAAAACACTAATTTAGGTCGTTTTTGTTCTAAAAATAATCATCTGCTCCCAAAATGGTTGCATTTTACATCGTTGCAGCTCTACATTACATTACTATCATATCATAACTCTCTGGTCAAAAAGAAGGTAACCTCTCATTTTACTTTAACAGAAGTGAATCAATTTGTCCTTTTTCTTCCCGTCAACATGCTGTTAAATCTAAACTACACTCTTTAAAGTGATGTGACCAGCTCAGACTGTTTATTGTTCTGATACTGTTAAGGCTCATGAAGAACGGACTGTAGTTTATCAGTGATTATGAGGTTGAGGTTTTCAGGGTTGACATGGATTATTATATGTGGTGTGATGCGTTTCTAATTCTGTGTTCTTTCATAAATGTCTAAACTGCATGTCATCAGATGAGCACTGTACAGGGAACTACAGGTCAAACTGTGGGAAATGAGAACAGATATTGTTCAGTATTCTCTGGCATCTTAGAAACCAATAAACAATCAATAAGTTAATAATAGATGTTGAACTGATTGGCACACGAAGCTCAAACAACTGGCCCAACCTGTTATAGTGAACCAACTGGATTGTAAACACCAGACCTCATCTGTTTGTGATGACTGGTGTCATGTAAATAAAACCTGGTGCATCAGATTGATCACAGTCACCTCCACAGAAATGAACCGGGAGACCTCAGTCACACAAACAGGTGAGATGTCATGTCATCGAGTCATTTCCTCCTGGTTGGGCCACATTTGAGCTGCTGACATCCATTGGGAGGAACAAAACACAGAGGAGAAAGACTTCGTCTCCAGTCAAATACACAGAGTCTGTAACTGTGACCAGGATTTTATCTCCTCTTCAGAGTTCTGATTGGATCTAGTCTTAACAACCAGGTAGCATTTAGCACCAACATACATCTACTGTAACAACCAGGTAGCATTTAGCACCAACACGACACCCGATTTAAAGTGTCATAGCTCTGCGCATGCTCAGTGAGGTGCTCAGCTGTCTGAAACAGCCTCCCAGCTGTGGTGACACATCGCTCCTGAGACTCCTCCTCTGTTTGTTCTTCGTGTTTCTGTGTAACTCCCTCAGACCTTTCAACCAACTGCAGCTGATGTCTGGCCGACACCGGATCATGTTACCGGCCTGAGAGCTGCAGCAACAGATGGTGGATCACCAGGGGGGGGGACAAAGGAAGAGGAGGAAGAGGAGGAGGAGGAGGACCAGCAGACATGAAGCACACTACCAGCACCAGTCTGCAGCTCTCATCAAGACAGCCCTCCCATGTAATATAAGGCTGGTTTTAAAGAGTGAATAAGTGCATAACTTCAAGTACTAAAAGCTTCAGTTAATAAACATCATCTCTTCAATGCATATGATAATAAAAGTAGTTTTCTGACCTCCTGCATGCGCCTCCTGGCCCTCTCCAGAGCCTCCTCGTAGCCCTTCTGCCTCAGCTCACTCAAGCTCTCGTAGTACTCCTCCGTGTCGTCGCTCTCGGAGAACAGCACCTGGGAGAGGATCCGCCAGCCGCAGGTGTCGAGGGCGTGACCCAGGTACACCTGCAGCTGGTAGCACATGGCGTCCGTCTCCCGCTGTGACATCCCGCCGGCCCCGAAGAGCACCGTCCACACGCCGGTCTGCTCCTCCGGCAGGGCCGGTAGGCACGGCTCCAGGTCCGAGTTGACGGCGCACAGCTGGAGGTGAGCTGCTCTCAGGTCCTGGAAGGAGAACAGCCCGGCCCAGCTGAAGTCCTCCCGGCTGGTGGTCTCGCTGTCCCCGGGGTCTTCATCCGGAGACAGCGGGACGTCCGCGGGCTCCAGGACCTCCATATCTGTTGCTTTGGGAGACACGAGGTCCCAGGAGCCCAGTGTGTGGCTGACACACTCCCCCGTCCTCGAACCGGGTTTTAAAGCCTTCTTGTCCCCGACACCAGCGTTTGTGGTGGCTGGTCCTTTGGGAACAGAGAGCGGTCGGACTCGTCCCTCGTCTCTCTTCGTCTTTACCGGACTTTTGGGGGGTTTCTCAGCACCGGAGCCACCGGGGACCGGAAGCTCCGCGGCGGGGCTGCTCCAGTCCATCTCCAGGAAGGTGCTCCGTCTCTGGACGGTTCTGTTGTGGCAGGTTATGGCGAACTTTCCCTCGACGTCGTTCCAGGCCACGATGAAAACAAATTTATGCTTTTCTTTCTCGTCGAAGACTTTGGGCCGGACGGAGACCCATCCGGACTCCCAGTTCTCCTCCATGGAGAAGGACATCTCATCCAGTAAACACGACACGTAGATCAACGTTAGCGAGAAAGAAAAAAAAAAAAAGAAAAAAGCTTAAAAAATAAATAAATAAATAAATAAAAAAGAAGCTAAAAGCTATTGAAAGCTAACAGCCGCTAACGACCCGCTGAAATCAGTCAGATTTGGCGCAGCAGCAGCGAACAAACCGAGCGGCTGAACCTGAGGTGGAACAAAGGCTTCGTGAACCCGCTGCCAGCCGAGGACGCAGCTCACGGTCGGATGTGAGGTCCGGGGTCCCGGGCATGAAGACGTTCAGGCGGCCACAGGCGCTCGGACACCGCGGCGAGACCGAGGGCGAAAACTCAGCTTCGTTCTGGGGCACATAACGTCGGTTGCCATGACACCTGGCCGCTCTCACCTGGCCGCTGCTCGCGCTCACCGTGGGGCTCTTTGTCCGTCCTCAGACAATGCGTTCGCGCGACGCGGCTCGGCTCTCGGTGTCACGTGTGCGCTTGTGTTTACAAGCACAAGGTGCGTGCGTGTTTGTCAAATCCGGGGAGGGATTTAACTGGTGCACCCCCTCCTCCGCGTGCTGCATTCAGGTTCCGCGATGAAAATAGTCAATATGAAAGTCATAAAATGCCACTGTAAGTCAAATAACTGAAACTTCTTTGATTTAATTTTAATAAACATCTGTTTTAAACTAATAAACGTATTATACCAAACACGTGAAATTATAGAAAGGCGTGTAAAATGTACAAGAACTGCAAACCTCAGTTAAGCTGTAAAACTTAATTTTGATGCTTCAGCATCTTCGTTGCCCTTGTTTATTTATGTTATGGTTTTCATATCACATAGATAAGTCACAGGGCTTCTGTAGCGTTGACCAAAATAACTTTAAATATATTTAATACCAGCCAATTTTTTTTTTAATATATTACAGAAAACCAGCAAGGATGATAAGGCCTTGAATTTATTGACATTAATATCTCTGTTTTGTCTGTACAGGAGCTTCAAATCTCGTTTTATTCTACTTATATTGTACTTTATTTGTTTGTATATAATTTAACTGTCAACTGTTTTATAATTTTATTGAAGTACAAACAGCTGTTTTTCTGTAGGATTATTAAACTTCTGTTATCTATACAGCAGCTTTGGAACCTGAAGCATTAACAAATTCTTTCCATGAACCCTGAAGGCACCATTGAAGTCCTTTTTCCTTAAAAGCTTAATAAATCAAAACAGAGAGACAAACAACAAATCCACATATTTTAGTGTTTTCCTCCAGGAATTTAGTTCATTTAAATATTTGTTGGTTTTTCTTCAGTCCCTTTTAAGTTATTTTTGTCTCTGTGGTTCCTTTTTTTTTAGACGTGCACGAGGAGCATAAACATCTGCACGTGGACAAATTCATGACGCAACCACGCACAGAACGTGCTGACGGCCGGATGCTGTATGGTAAATAGACGTGGGACAAAATACATTTCATCGCAAACAAAATACTCAATTGATGTTACACAACCGAAATATAATAATAACCTTTTTATTTCATATTATTTGTCTTTATTTTTTCATCTCTATAAACAGATGTTCTGTTTATTCACAAAGAATCAGGTTCAAAACAAAAACTATATTCTCGTTTTGTAATGATCAAAGCAAAACAAAAACAAAAATCACACCCACGAAAGTACATTTTATAACACGATACCATCAATAAAATGTGACAATATAAGTTTTATTGTGCAGTTTTACTTTGGACTGCGACCTCTAGTGGTCAGTCTGAGGTCAGCATGCTGAGCTAGTGGACCCAGAACAACCTCCTAGTTTTTCCATGATGATGCGAAGACACATTACTTCAGTGGATAAAGACAGGAAATCAAATCACCCTCTGGACTTCCAGGTTTAAAAACACACCAACACTCGTACGTCAGAGCTTCACTTCATGTTCTCTGGTATAGAAATAAGCACATGTCTGAGTAATAATCTGTAAAAAAAAAAAAATAACTGACACTTCATATTTGATGTTCAGTCTCAGTCCACTGATGTTTGAGGCTTTCTGTCCCGTCAGACACTAGTTTCTATTTCAGCCTTATTTCTGACTGATTCTACATTTCTTAATTTCATACTTAATAACTTCTCATGTTAATATAAGAGAACCTCGGTTATAGGCTGAAGAAAACACTCTTACTGTGAAATGTAAAAGCATTAATTATGTTCCCAAATATGTAAGACATTAAAGATGTAATTTTCGTTGAAAAAAATATTTGCACAGATTTTTGTTTTAAGGTGAAGCTACTGAAATATAACGCTCATTTTTTTTTAACTTCCTGGTTCTCACAGATCTTGTATGCACTAAGTTTCAGATTACATGTAAAAGTCTGGCGGTTTTAGACGTACGTGGTGTGCTTGGTTGCAATAGAAGTTAAAGTTTGAGGAGTTCAACGATACTTTTACAAAACACTACTAGCACCAATAAACTTCTAATTTCAACATTTAAAAAAAATATAAATATATCATGTCCCAAGATTCTTCGAAGTGTTTCTGACCACTAGATGGCAGCAGCTTTTGTCAAGTCTGTCTCTTCAAACCTTTAGTTTAAACACCGCTTCTGATATCATAGAAAACTCAAAATCATTTGAGATATTTAGCAGAAAGAGACAGTTTGTTAGATCTACATTAATCTGTCAAAGTTTCCAGACGGACATTTTGCAACACCTTTAAATTAAAGCTTCAAGGTTATAAAACAAACTCTCACATTCAAGTGAATATTTGGGTTTTCCTCCCTTTTTAAGCAATTAAACAAAATAAAGAAAGTCTGTATTCTTGTTAAACGAGTTCAAAAAGGTTGTAAAAATCCACTCACACACACTGTGCTTTAGTTCAATATCTTTTATTTCATATTTATTGTTCCACAGCATCAGGCCCGTTTGGCCATGTTCAGGAGTTACTTGGGTGCATTCACAATCACAGTAGTAGTAAATGAGGATCTACTGAAAGATGTCACTGCTGGTTCTGTCTGGAAAGCTAAACTGAAGGTGGGCGTTTAAAACCAGCCCTCCACACTAAGTAAAAGTGGTCCTAAAAGACAAAGAGTTTCAGCATGTTGATCTATTTATTTTTTTTTGGTACGTAAACTGAAGGGAATGTGTGAGTCCGTCTTCTCACACGCTGCCCGGCTCCTCTGGATCAGAACCTCGGACAGCTCAGTGGCCGGGGCAGGCCTTGTCGAACAGCGCCTTCAGCTGCTCCTTGGACGTGGCCTCCTTCTGCTGCATCAGGTCGGCGTGGCCTTTGGTGACGCCCCAGCCGTCGGGGGTGGACATGGAGGGGCAGAAGGGGCGGCCGGACGCAGGCTTCAGCGTCTCCCAGTAGTCCCGCCGGGCCCTGCGGGAGGAACCGTTAGTTTGGGTTTCACCAGATAAATCTGCAACGTAATGAGACCTATAGAAACCGGTACCTGGCTCGGACCCAGGGCTTCGTGTGCATGTCCAGGCCGCTGCCCCAGCTGCCGTGCTTCTCCGAGCCGGCGGGCTGGACGCCCCTCTCTGCCGCCAGCTCCTCGGCCAGCGCTCGGACGTGATACGGCTCGAACCCGCAGCAGCCGCCGATGTAGCGGATGCCGGCGTTGTAGGCTTCACGGGCGTATTTTTGCATGTCCCATCTGCTCAGGATCCTCGGCTCCAGACCTGTTGGGAAGAAAGATACGAGGTCAAAAGTCACCGTTCGCATTGGAAACTTTAATATGTTGAGTTTAGAGTGTGTAGACGCACTGAAGGGGAACTCTGGCAGGTCGATGAAGCCCTGCCGGTTGCAGTCGGGCGTGTGGTAAGCCAGCGGCTGGCTCATGTAGTGAGCCTTCAGCCCGGCCTTCTCCACCCCCTCCTTCATCAACTTCACCGTCTTCACACACGTCTCCGGGTCAAAGTGACAGTTGACGCCAACGATCTGAGCTCCTGCACAGGTAACAGACCATTAGATCCTTTCAAAATAAAGTCTAATGGAAACAGTTCATGTGGCTTTGAGGTCATTGATGCAGAGTTACTGTTTATACAACTCGATGGCACCAAAACTCTCATTAAATGGGAGCTTTAAAAAAAGGGAAACTCTACTGATTTTACACCACATTTATCTCAGCAGGGGGCAGTGAGGTTGTTTACCGTATAAATGTAGTTTGTTATATATGTGGACATAAAGTGAAAATTTAAAACATAATCTCTATTATTAGGACCAATTTTATCTTCTGTGGCTTCACATTATGTCATCTACATTTTTAAAGTTCTCCAGTTTTTCTTGAATGAATCACTTCTGAAACATTTTTAGATTTAGAAACACTAAATAAAGGAACTGAAGATCAGATGGTTTATCTGATATTATTTAACTTTAATACAGTCCATTGGAAATCAGATTGTGTGAGTTGTGTGGTGTATTTGACCACAAGAGGGCAGTGCTAAAACACTGGTAGCAGTGCAGGTTGACGACAGAGGAAGCTGTGCCAGTGTGGGTGTAACAGGAGGAGTTTACAAAGGTCATCTCAGGACAGGTGAACTTACTGACTTAACAAGACCTGGTTAACTGAATCTGTTCTACCTGCCAGGAATACGGTCTTTGAGTCACAGAGTTTATGGAACTCAACTGGAGATTAGTTCAGTTTATTATTTGGTACACTTAGTTAAAACTTATTCTGTGAACCCTCCCTTCATGATGCTGCTGTTGATCCCTCTACATTAGTTTTACGACAAACACACAGGTCAGGATCGGTCTTTTGTTTTTCCTCTGATAGTTTTAAAAAAGGTCAATGTGTGAACAGTGCGAGATCTTTGAGGTACCAGCTTTGACGAGTCTGACCGCGCAGTCTCCGGGACTGACTCCATTCAGGTCTCCTTCAGGTCCGATACACAGAGTGGCAGCAATAGGTTTACCGGTGGTCTTCAGAGCCTGGACCGCCCACTCAGCCTCTTCCACGTGCTCAAAGTACTGCGCGCACACACACGCACAAAGAAGAGACCATGAACAGAGGTAAACTATTAAACGTGAAGCATCACACGGAGCAATTCAAAATCACAGCCTGCTGCAGGAAACATCTTAAACCTGCTGTCATCAATATTTGTATTACATTAAATGAAATGATAATTTTCATGTGAAATGATGGCACTAATTGTGACTCGTAGTTCTCATGTCTACAGATTCTCTTAGTTCATTGTTTTGGTTTTACAGCACAACTTTAACATCGTCTTCATCCTCAGAGAGCTGTACTGGATTTAAATTGATCAGGACAGATGACTCAGAAGAGCATGGTGAAGTTTGAAGGACACAATCAAATGGTGCAATGACGACTGTTTCAGACAATGTACATTTGTTCTCAACAAATGGGAGCAAACATTTAATAAGTTCTTGAGTTATTTGCAGCATTAAAGCACAACATGTCATTTTTGACTTTAAAGGACCAATTTAAAAAACATAAAATGTCATTTTAATTTCTCTGTAAAAGTCAAAACAACCCTGATGAAAACGTAAGAGTTTTAAAAAGACATTCATGTTTACCAGGGACGGTCTAATGAAAAAAATGGTATTAGTAGCATGACGGGGAACGTAGGAGCCAACTTTTTGGTACTCTGAGCTTTAAACTGAGCATTTGAATTTTTTTGAGTACTTCAGTCTCCTCACATTTGTAGTTGTGTTTGACAGATTATTTTTGAAATGTTTAAAATTTAGGAAGAACAGCAGGAGACATTGAGCCTCCAAACATCTCTCAGGTTAGGAGTCCTACTGCTGCCTGGAGGAGGAACTTCATTAAAATACCCGAGGGACTGAAAGCCTCTGTTAACGCCACAGATTACCAGGAATACAGGAACACGGCTGCCAGCAGCCTCAGAAATATGTTCATCTGTCTCCTGTGAGCCTCCAGGCTGAATCACTGCTTCATATTTCACCTGTTAAAAATATGATTAATGCACACCTCTGCAATCAGGAAGTCCACGTTCTTCTGGACAAAGACATCCAGCTGCTTCTGGAAGATGGCCTTGACATCATCCTCACTCTTACAGCTGAGGTAGGAGGGGGTCTGAGACACGCCCCCTGCCACCAGAGCATCGCCCTCATTGGCCACCTCCCGGGCCAGGTCACAGGCTGCTTCATTGATCTGCTGTCCCTGTTGTTCAGAGATAAATCACTTTTTTTTTTTTTAAATGCAGTGGAGTCAAAGAAAATCACTTGAAATAAATTTGGTACGGTCAAAAAATAAATAAATAAATAAAATTTAAATAAATGCAGTGAGCTCATGTCTCTGTTTTGCAGAGTTGAACTCTGCTGCCAACATGACTGAACATGAAGCCTGAGGGCAGCTGCAGGCAGGCAGGCACGCGCGCGCGCACACACACACACACACACACACACACACAGACAGACAGAGAGACTCACGGTGAAGCGCTGAGTGTGTCCCCTGTTCTCCAGCTTGTCGTCACTGGCGTAGAAGGTGAACGTCTGCATGACGTTGGCTCCGGCCCGCAGAAACTCCCGGTGCAGCTGCCGCACTGCAACGACAGGAGGCCTCATCATTCAGCCCTCAGAGCCTACTGGTCTACATGGCTGCAGGGCTGCAGGAGGAGACGTACCTGCTTCAGGGTGCTCGGCGGCCGCCTCAGGTGTCCACGGACCCGCCTTCACGTAACCTCTCTTCTCCAGAGCGAAGACGAAGCCTCCATCCCCGATGACCACCTCTCCTGCATCCAGGCGCTCCAAGACGCTCTGCAGGGGTTCACAGCGAGCAGGAAGGAACACAGAGAACTAAAGTTTAACACCAGGAACAATACAAGTTAACAAAACCACTTCCTATAGAGAGACACCTGCTAAAACCTGCTCCAAACTAACAAACAGTGACTGTGCCTCCTCACCTTCTTCGCTCCAGCTGGTGCCATGATGATTATTGCAGCAGTGACCGAACCACTCTTCTCAGTTCGGAGTCCCTGTGAGTTTGGAAAGGCTCTGTGAACGGATCTAGGCTGCATTTATAAGCGGAGAGGGGCGCGGTGCTCCTGATGTCACCGGGAGGAGCGCCTGCCTCCTACAGCTCCTCTTTCTTCACCCTCCACCTCCCTCTCCTCCTTCTCCTCTGAGCAACAGGAACAACTATTGTTCCCTCACAGACTCAGATCCTTCTCTGGTGGACTTTTAATTTAATGTTCTGTGGGTGGATTATTATCATTAAAAGATTAAATGTGATGCTAGATGAAGATAATCAGTGGAAAAGGTCAGAAGATTTTACCTTAAAGATATCCTGTTTCTGTTTTAATGCTCCAATAAATGTAAAACATAGAAAATGTAAAGTTTCTCCGATGTTTATAATGTTGACATTAATGTTGACATGATTGTGGATGAAAAATGTTTTTATTTCCAGAAAGATATATATAATAAAAAAATAAATCTGTAAAAGAATAAGGAGATGAATGTGGAAATATAAAGAGAAATAAATCAGATTTATTCTGTATTTTTGTGACTCTACTGTCTCCATAAAGTTCAACATGTCTTTGAGTCCTCAGAAAACTAAGAAAACACTCCTGTTAGAAAATGAGATGAATGTTTATTTATGCAGGGTTACGGATATGTTGTGTACGTTTTATGAGTTGCAGCCAAAATGAGAAACTCAGTGAAATGTTGTAGAGAAGATGAACCTCCTCTGAGTGACAGGAGAATTATGATCAGGGAACTGAACATTCAGAGGATTCAATGATCAACATTCAACATAAACTGTTGAGAGAAAGACGGTTTATAAAAGACATCACAAATGGCACAATGTAAACGTCATACTTTGAGTTTCTTCAGTAACAATAATATAAAAAGAAATAAAATGGAAGTGTATGAAGGTGTCTTATTGTTGTTTGGCAGGTTTGATCTTCACTGTGACAGTGATGCAGAAGGACAGTTTCATTAAATTCACTTTTAATCTGAGTTCATGATTTAAAAACATGATTTAAAAAAAACAATCAAACATGAAACATCAGTGTTGAGACTTGAATCCTCACAAAACTCTGAAAAGGATTTTTCTCTGCAGCCGGAGACGTCTAATGTCCAGCTGGTCATCTTTAATAATAAAAAAAAAATCTATATCTTCAAATATTCTGGATGTTTAATTATTTTTAACAACTTAATTGAAGAGGTTTCAGAGGAAACACTGCATACAGAAAGTAAACTAAACATTTAACTTTATATATTTCATGATGACTGTCTCTCTTGTTGCTGTGTGACTGTCAGGCTCATAAATAAGAACAATGGGAGGACTGAAGGTCTGTCAACACTCAGTAAGTTATTTTACTAAACTGCTGTATAAGCACAAAACAGAGTACAGACTAGGACCCTAAATATAAAACTACACTGTTTACTCTGAACTTCAGTGTCTGTTACACCAAATAATATACACTGCTCAAAAAAATAAAGGGAACACTTAAAAAACACAATGTAACTCCAAGTCAATCACACTTCTGGGAAATCAACCTGTCCACTTAGGAAGCAACACTGATTGTGAATCAATTTCATCTGCTGTTGTGTAAATGGAACAGACAACAGGTGGAAATGAGAGGAAATTAGCAAGACAACCCCTATAAAGGAATGGTTCTACAGGTGGTGACCACAGACCATTTCTCTGTCCTCATCCTTTCTGGCTGATTTTTGGTCACTTTTGCATTTTGCCAGTGCCCTCACCACGAGAGGTAGCATGAGGCAGTGTCTACAACCCACAGAAGTTGCTCAGGTAGTGCAGCTCATCCAGGATGGCACATCAATGCACGCTGTGGCAGGAAGGTTTGCTGTGTCTGTCAGCACAGTGTCAAGAGCACAGAGGAGATACCAGGAGACAGGCCGGTACACCAGGAGACGTGGAGGGGGCCGTAGGAGGACAACAACCCAGCAGCAGGACTGCTATCTGCTCCTTTGTGCGAGGAGGAACAGGAGGAGCACTGCCAGAGCCCTACAAAATGACCTCCAGCAGGCCACTAATGTGCATGTTTCTGCTCAAACTGTCAGAAACATCCACACACACAAACAACAACAGGAGAACATCCGTCGTCTCATCAGGAGCATGCCCAGGCGTTGTAGGGAGTGCATACAGGCACGTGGAGGCCACACACACTACTGAGCCTCATTTTGACTTGTCTTGAGGAATTTCCACAGAAGTTGGATCAGCCTGTGATCTTATTTTTCCACTTTTATTTTGAGTATGATTCTGAATCCAGACCTCCATGGGATAATGATTTTGATTCCCATTGATCATTCTTATGTTATTTTGTTCTCAACACATTCCACTATGTAACGAATAAAGATTTTCAACTGGAATATTTCATTCATTGCGATCTAGGATGTGTTGTTTAAGTGTTCCCTTTATTTTTTTGAGCAGTGTATTTTATCAGGATTGTATCATATTTTAGGGGTCATAAGTTTTCTTGTGTTACATCGGACATGAAAGTCATTATTACAAGATATTAAAACTGAACACAATGATTCACGTTATTGGGATTTAAATGGGATCAAATGAAACGGATGATAAAAATAGCTGTTAAAATAAAACATAAAACAGAGGATTGAGGATGAGTGCAGCTGGGAGGTGTTTTTGCAATTTTTCAGTGAAGAGTGTCATTCCTCATCTGTCCTCCAGTTGTCCTCAGAGACTCACCTGACCCTGCTGGACACACCTGTCCCTCACTGCCCCGTTATCAGACCCTCAAGTTCTACTGAATACCTACAGTTACACCACTAAAGTCACTTAAACACCATCAGTCCTGCATCTCATCCTCACACCGAGGTATTCTGATTCTTAATCTGGACCACAACATGTAGAATAAAACTCATCAGCACCTGAAAAAATATAAAAGGGGGAAAATCTCATTCAAAGCATTTTTGCAAAGTGATTTTTTAATTTTTTTTTTTTTTTTTTTACTTTTATATCCAGTTCAAGCTAAATTAGCCTGAAAAGAAGAATTGACTTTCAGTATCCAATAAAGCATGAAATAATGATAATTAAACAGCAGGAAACTGTTCACTATCAACTCAGCACACCTGCACAGGTGTTTTTAATTCTGTGTGATTAGATCTGTGATCAGGTTGAAGGTGAACAGACGCTTTCGAAGGTGCAAATCAGTAACCAGCAGAGTCCAGAGGATGTCAATCAACCTCTGACTCTGTGTACATACCCTTAATATTCAATAAATGGTATAATCATACAAAAAAACTGAACATTGTGGGTTTATATTATGCATGAAAGGCCTTTATTAGTTTGTATATAGTCTTTAAATTATCTTCATAAAAGCTCCTGTCCTTTACATTTGCTGCACTGTGTGAACAATATTTATCTCTTTATAATAATACAATGATGCCTTTGAGGTAAATTTTCCATTCTGAAAAACGTGATGCATTAAAGAGAAAATATGTTGCTTTAATTCCAAAAAGAAATAGATATGAAATCTGAAATAACACACTTCCTGTTCCACAGCTCGATAACCAATGTTTCACTCCTGAACAATGTTGACCAACACAACTCCAGCGAGAGGCTGGATGAGGGGAACAACCAAAACATAATATTATATATGGTAGGTAGGTAGGTATTTACTTTATTAATCCCCGAGGGGAAATTTTTTCGCTACAGCAGCATACATACAGAAGCAATAAGACAATAATAGAAACAATAGAATAAAATAATAGAATAGAATAGAATAATATAATAATAGAAAAGCAATAAAATAAAATAGCAGTAAATAGCAGTAAAAAATATAAATATAAAATATAAAATGCACAGTATATACAGTACATTATATATCTATATATATTATATACAACAAACCAAGAAATATATATATATATATGTTGACTGTGTTTCTTGGTTTAGTAAATGAAATCAAAAAGAAAATATAATACCAGAAAAATTTGTAATTTTCATGAAAACAGCTTTTAAAGTTGCATTAACTACAAAACCCTAACCCAGTAGACTTTATTAAATTTATTTTAAATAAATCCGGATATATCCACTTTAGTTTTAGCTGAACTCCGCTTTAATTTCTGCTGATGGAGTTTAAAACATCCATTTCAGTGTTACTTTTGAGTTAATCATTATATAACATTTGTTTTTTGGTCAAATGGTCGGTGAAATGAGCTCCCCACACCTTTATAGACTCACACTGTCCTTAAATCTCACACACACAACACTCAATCCTACATTTCTGGCTTATATAAACCAGTCCTGATATCAGTCTGGTTTATATAAAACATGGTTTAGCATGAGGGTAAACGTCCAGTTGGAACCTGCCCCAGCTGCTCCAGGAGGGTGAGAGGCTGCATGTGTTGCAGTAGGAGGTGACGGACCACTCAGAGATAAACGGTTCAGTGTGGATTGTTCAGACCGGATCGAACAGACACTTCCAGGTCAACTCTTCTGAGTGCCGTTTACACAACTAACATGATCCACATAAACATTATAATTATAGTTCTCTAAAACATGGCAGTTTTGTTAGTACCACGTTCCACACGGTTATATATTAATACAGTGTTTGTATTTGAACTTGTATTTATTTTTAGCCGAGCTGTTGGTTGATCCAGAGTTAAATATCTTTGTTAAATCATTGATATTATAATGATGATATATCCTGATGACTGGAGACTTCTGCCACCGTGACGTTAATATTTGTGCTTTTGAGTGAAATGTCAAAAACAACTATTTCATTTTATATCCTTTAATAACTTTGGTGATATCTTCATTACATTTGTTTTTATCGTTTGTTCCTGTCTCATCCATACAAACCTCAGCGATGTGGTTGTACAGTAGCAGGACGATTAAAAATATTTAGATTTTCCAGAACATCCGGTTAGTCTTCGTCCTTATATTCTTTTATAAATCTGAATAATACTTTTTGAAAACACTGATATATATATATATATATATATTAAAGTGTAAATCTAGCCTGTATGTCGCTGCAGTTCTCACCAGGTGCCGCTGTTCTTAGGGGGGCGGTAATGAGCCCATTACACCTAGCGGATCACAGTGAGGAGAAGAAGAGCACTAGAAAACTTAATTAACAGAAGGTTAGATTTACGCTTTATTAGACGTGTTTTTAAATCAGTATTTTTCAGTTTTAGAAGACTTACAGACAAAATGCCTGTTTTTGTACAGTAGATGTAAGTCTGGTTAAAGAGCAGCTTAGTTTTTAAATGGGAACATTGGGACGGCGCCATCATCAGCTCAAAATAGTCCATTACTTTGGTTTAAAACAAATACCTGTAAAGATGCTCTGAAGTCTTTAATGTATTTATTTTTTACTCGCAGTAAATTCATTAAGTTGTTACTGCCGTTTCTGTGACCTGTAGTCAAGAGTCCCGGCGCACTAATAGTTAACCCTGCAGCGGGTGAAGTTTCTTCCTGACTTCGACCTGTGGGCGTTTAAAGCTGTCAGAGCAGAAGAGGTACATTTGTACCAGGACAGTCCAGGGGTCCAGAGAGAGGGGGGGCTGGTTCCGGTTCTGCTGCGAGTTGTAGTTGTTTTTTAAAAAAAATTATTAATATCAGTTATGACTCGGATGTTGAACCTCCTCAGATCTCAGCTACGCAGAGATCTGTCGGCATGTCGGGGATTGACGGGGCTTCATGTGAGGACCATCAGCTGCAGCCCAAGAAGACGAGCAGGGGACAGGTGAGACTTCGGGTTCACTCAGGAACTACCAGGTGGTTGTTAGACTTCATATCAAACACCTGTCAGTCACGTGAGTGATCATAAAGTGCTGCACAGCTGATCGATTCAGGAATAAACACCTGCAGCTTCATATCCAGCTGTTACACTTAAAGTCAATGCAGATCACTTATATTCACTCAACATGCTGACTTCAGTAAGTCAGCTGCAGGTGTGGCAACATGATCACCTGTGGCTCTTTGTGATTGGACCTCTGCAGGTCACCTGTCCAGGTAACATCTTCCTGTAATGATTCAGTAACTGATGTTACATGTTCCTGTAATGATTCCTCTTCCGTTATCTCTATTCTGTCCCTCCAGCGATGCCTCCATGGTTTTGGGGAAGCGGTGGAAGGACACTGCAGACACCGTCATCATCGGCGGGGGGTGCGTGGGGGTCAGCCTGGCCTATCACCTGGCCAAAGGTGGCATGAAGGACGTGGTGCTGCTGGAGAAGTCTGAGCTGACGGCTGGATCCACCTGGCATGCTGTAAGCCTACCTGAGTCTGGATGTTTGATATGAGAAGACCTGCTGGTGTGAAGGGTTCATTAATATCAAGGTGGACAGGAACACACAGGGACGTTTCCATGTTGCTCTGAATCATATTATTAACTTCATTTTAAGTGAAACTTCAGATTTTAATCTCATCGATTAATGAAAATGAAAATCTCAAGTTACTAAAGTTCAAAGTTATGTGATGAAATTTATTGATTTTATCAATGCAAAAGTCCCCAAATAAACCTCAAATATATTCAGTTTACTATCACATAAGATTCGGGCTGCAACTATGGATTACTTTTTAGCATTAATTAGTTTTATTTATTTAATTTCTTAATAATTTGGTTGATAAAATGTCTGAATTAAAACATACTAACAGCCATCATGACCTCCCAGAGTCCTTAAATCGTGTTATTTCTCACCACGTCTAACCTAAAAATTATTTAATTTTCTGTCAGTCATGACAAGAAATCCTCTCATTTGACTAAACAGGTTGTAATTGATTTTAAAAATATTTGATATCTGGTTAATTTCCTTTTGACTGAGTGTTCTACTGATGGCTGCAGCTCTCAGTGAGACAACGAAAGAAGCAAAAGTTCAGAATTTCGAGGCTGGAAATTAGAAATATTTGACATTTTTGTTTTAAAAATCACTTTCCATAAATCGATCTGCTAATCTGTTCAGTGACCAGTTCAGCCACATTTTTCATCTTTCAACAGTTGTGAAACATGGATTCACACTGTTTCAATATGATTATTGTAAATGGGAAAATTAATTTAATCCGACAGATTTATTAATGAATGATCTCTGATCAATATTCCTGTTAAAGCTTCTGTAAACCTTTAATACGGAGGAGCTATTCCTCGATAGTGTCTCTTGTCGAAGGTGTTTACAGTGTTTCTGTCGTCTCCATCCAGAGCAGCTGTTCTCAGATAAGTTTTCAAGACACTTGAGGTCATGACCTACTTACTCTTCTCCGCTGCCCCTCATTCATTTACACACTCTCATACTATTAATACATGTTTGACTGTCAAACATGTATTAATAGTATGAGAGGGAAACTCTACTCCTCAGGTACCCGCCTCATCTGGAGCCTCTCCCAGCATGCACTGGGTGACAGGCAGGGTGTACCATAGTATTATTCACACGTCGTGTATACATATATATATATGTCTATGGGATGTACAGGGATCATCCATTTAGAAGTTATACTCAGTTTAAAGAAGGTAAATTCATTTAAAAATAATCATAATAAACTTTATTTATATAGCAGTTTAGGGGCAAGAAATGCAGCTTAAAGTGTTTTACTGCAAGAAAATTACATTCACTAAGTTTTTCACCAAAAAAAATATAAAGGAACATCAAAACTTGTTAGAATGTAATTAAAAAATAAAAATAAAAGGCACGAGAACAAATGCATTTAAACACAGGACAACACATTCATAAAATTAAGATTTAAAAATTAAATCCAGATTAACTGTTAAAAATAGCAGAATTATAATGTTTAAAGTGAAGGAAATATTCTTTATTATCTATTCTGACCGCAGCGGTGAGACAACCTTAGAAAAGAGTCACAGCTTAACCCTACACATCTGGTACTTAAACAAATGGTACTACACTCCTGATTATCACCTAATGCTGCAGTTCCTCAGCTCTGAGGAGCATGTTAGCCTCTTTTAGCTTATTGTTTCTGTTTTAAACGGACACTGTGGTACCCAGCAGACAGACAAAGTTGGCAACAAAATCATAAACACAGGAGCCAAATATTTCCATTAAAAGTTGGTGGATAGCAAAAGCAGAGCTAAAAGAGTTAATAATGGGTTTATATTCATCATTTGGCCTGAAACATGATTTTAAATTAATGATACAGGATGTTTAGATAAGAAACATCAACTACGGTGCCCCCAAGTGGCCAAAACATCAGCTGGTGCAGCTTTAGGTCTGTGAGAGTTGAGTCTTCATGCATGAAGTGTGACTTCCTGTCATGGCTGATTGTGTGTTTGTATATTTCAGGCTGGTTTAACAACATATTACCATCCAGGCATCAACCTGAAGAAGGTCCACTATGACAGCATCAAACTGTACGAGACTCTGGAGGCTGAGACTGGACAGGTGAGGTCCTCCCTCATAGACTGGACAGGTGAGGCCCCTCCTTCGTAGAATGGACAGGTGAGGTCCCTCCTTCGTAGAATGGACAGGTGAGGTCCCTCCTTCGTAGAATGGACAGGTGAGATCCCTCCTTCATAGACTGGACAGGTGAGGCCCCTCCTTCATATCTCCAGGTACACCAGGTGTGTTGACTGTATGATGTATGTCTGCAGGCGTTGGGCTTTCACCAGCCCGGCAGCGTCCGCATCGCATCAACGGCGGCCCGAGTGGACGAGATGAGGTACCAGATGACCCGGACCCACTGGCACGTGACGAATCAGTCCATGATCGGACCGGAACAAGTCCTCGAGCTGTTCCCTCTGGTCAACATAGACAAGGTGTGTATGGAACACTGCACTGATCAGACAGTGTGTTAGTCTGGTCAACTCATATTGATTTCTAGTCTTTATATTAATAATGCACCAGAGACAGCTTATGAAGATAGATAGACCTGTTTGAGTTTGTTGTTAAGTGAAGTTTTGTGTATGATTTAAGGTGCTGGCTGGTCTTTACACCCCAGGAGACGGACACATCGACCCCTACTCCCTGACCATGGCTCTGGCTGCTGGAGCTCGGATGTACGGAGCCCAGATCTACAACACAGCCCCGGTCACCAGCCTCAGCCAAATCTCCGACGGCAGGTGGGACGTCCAGACTCCTCACGGCACGATCCGCGCTAACCGCATCGTCAACACCGCAGGTTGGTTGTTTAACGTTTCTATTCTACATTCATTCACTCTGAAACATCGTAAACACAGCATCTTTTACTCTGAAACCAGAGATAACTGGATCTTTGGTCCAAATTTCAGCTACAAGCAGGGTTTAGACGTTTGTGCATCAGTGTTTTTTTGTTTTTTTAATGTTTTTCAGATATCAATCATTTATATGATGTGTTGAACTACTTAAACTTTGCAATCCATCCATGTAAATTCTTTGAAATTGAGGTTTTTATTTTTTTTATGATATTATGTTATGACCAAATAAGGCCCTTCCTTCATCTGAAGGGAAGTTTTAATTCACAAAGATTTTGACAAAGAATAAAAACTACTTTTGAGTCGTGCTGCTGGAAATCTGTTGACCATTTTAAAAAGAAGTTGCTCTTTCTAAAGCAAAGCAGTTCGTAACGATGATAAAATAAGTTAACGATGAATATAATAGTTTTTCATGAAATTTTCTTTTATCACAGTTAGGACAGGTTGGGACCACTCATCACATGTAGAAAAACGTACTGAATGCTGTAAAATATCTGAAACGTTGGTGGAAAAAGTCGATTTTAGATTTCCAGTCCGGTGCAGAGAAGGAGACATGTTATCTGGGAACAGCAGACCTTTGACCACAGCGACCGCAGCCTGCAGAGTACAGGGAGGAGAGCGTTTGGCTTGAACTGGGTCAGACCAGTTCTGGGGGGATTTTGTTGGCACTGACTTCTTTCATCCCTGCTGCTGCTGTCGCTACTGCTGCTGCTGCTTGTTTATCTGGCAGAAGTTCAGGAATCTGCTTCGGTTTCTTCCCTGAATCTTTGGACGATGTTGCGTAACACATCGTGCAGCAGTATGTGGGTAATGGATTCTTCTTATTAATTCTGTTTCTGCATTAACAGTCAGGTTAAGGCTGCAGTTAAACCCCCCAAAACTTTTGAAGGTATGACAGATTAAAAATGTGCACTGACGGTAACTTTGTCCATTAACATGTTCCCGTGTTTCCTCGCGCACGGAGCTGGAACCATGATGGAGATGCTGCAGCAGAACAAATCTTCTCCAGCTGCAGTCACCTCATTTCGCTCCATTTTTCCTCCCTGAATTTGCACATTCTGTGCTCCGGTTGGAGCCAGTAAGGTTGCTGCGCTGCTGGCTGTTTGCCTCCACTGTGTCCCTCAGCCAATCCAAACAGGTCAGCATTTCATGTTTCATCCAATCAGAGGCAGCAACATATGTACACCTCCTGACCGAAGCTCGTAGCTCTGTGACTGTGCCGATGCTCCTGCAGGAGTTCAGCCGGACGGTTCATCTTCAGTAGAAATGTCACACCTGGCTGTGTGTTGGCACACATTCCTGTCGTTAATACTTCACTTTCTACTCCTGACATGGTGGAGTCTTTATTTCTACTCCTGACATGCTGGAGAAGTGGAGAACTTTGTCCTGATTGATGGTTCTTTTCTATTTTTCTCTTTTCTATGTGGATTATTTTGTGGTTTTCAGCCTGACAACAGACTGGCTGTATTATGGGCTGCAGTAACCCCAACGGAGAGCAGCTGGTTTTCAGTTTCATCCTTAAACACAGATAGACAGAAAACAACTCCATGAAACAACAGCAGTCTGTTTTTAAAGCATTGTGCTCACATTTCTGTTGGAAACCCACAAGCGCCGGTTCTGATGATCTGGCATAACACCAACTAGAGTTTTCTGTCCTCCTTCTGGGTTTTTATCTGCACTTTATCTCTCCAAGTCTCTGGCACCTCCACGGAACCTCATCCACAACCGTAACCTCCCCCACATCCAGGTTATTCAGTTCACTGCTGAACTCTGAACACAAGCTGCAACCACCCCCATGTGATCCATGTGAGCCTAAATGAAGTCAAAGGTCATGGTCCCTGGTATGTGATCCTGTAGGATCCCTTTCCCCAGTTCTAAAATGTCACAGTAAACTTTTACAGTGTAGATTTGGTCTAGTTTGCATTCGTTGCTCTGTTTTGAATATCAGAGGTTCACTGAGTGTTTACTTTGAGTAAACATATGTTGTTCAGGAATCTCAGCTGACTCAGTATAATATAATTTCCTTTTAGACTGATACTCTCCACTCCACATATTCCAGATAACTGTGGAAGTACCCCTCGGACTAAAGTATCATAAATGTTGAAAATGATCCTTTAACCTGATCATAGAAAGTTTAGATCCTTGAACAGAGCGACAGAGTGTGTCTGATGAACTGAGAGACGGTGTGTGTGTGTGTGTGTGTGTGTGTGTGTGTGTGTGTGTGTGTGTGTGATGAACAGAGAGACGGTGTGTGTGTGTGTGTCTGATGTGGACGCAGCTCTGTCCTGAGGTTTATTCAGGTCAGCTTGTTGACTCCATTCATCACCTTTAACTGGGTGACCCAGTGAATCGGACCTGTGTTCAGGCTGCAGTTCTTACATAAACTGCCCCCCCACCCCTTCATAAAGGGATAAAGTTCACCAGTAGAGCACTTAAAGAATATAAATACATATAGATCTCTGTTCATGTTAATGAGCCTCTTGCAGCCCTGCTGCAGATATCAGCAGCTGGTTTTATCCTCATACTCAGTCACAGCAGATGTTCTGGACATCAAAACCTTCTCCACCTGTTTGTTTTCAGCTGAAGGTACAAAGACTGTAAAATACAGACAACTTCAAACCATTCTGCAGTTTATGCTGTTAAACCTTTTAAACATTTTAAACATCTTAAACCAGACATTTGACTGCAGTTTATCTGCATTGCATGTTTATGCAGCAAGTATTTGAGGCGTGGCTCATAGAATAGTTCCCTGCGGTCGACGTTAAATAAGTCTTATTTTCGTACTAAACAGCTGAAGGTGACGCTCTGCTTCAGGTGAACCCGCACATCAGACACTTTGGAGGAGATCGTCAGGTGACTTCGGTCTGATCCCGTCAGGTTACTGCAGGCTCCAACAACATGAGTTGTTGTTACATCATGCTGATGTTACATAATGTACATGTGTAGTCCCGGGGGGAAACTGCTGCTTCCAGTCAGGTGTATTTTGGAAATGTACGATTTAACAGTGTTTCTAACAGTTTAAACCCTGAAGGTACAAAGACTGTAAAATACAGACAACTTCAAACCATTCTGCAGTTTATGCTGTTAAACCTTTTAAACATCTTAAACCAGACATTTGACTGCAGTTTATCTGCATTGCATGTTTATGGAGCAAGTATTTGAGGCGTGGATCATAGAATAGTTCCCTGCGGTCGACGTTAAATAAGTCTTATTTTCGTACTTGCCCACATTGTTTGTTTGTCTTGCTGGGTGTCTATTTCTGTCGCTGCTTGTTTGGATGTGTCTGTTCTTATTTCTGTTTGTTGATCTGAGAGATCACATTTAAAATCACAGACGGTGCATAAGGCGTTCATTCTCTTATTTATTCCTGGTTTTATCTAAAACAGGAGGTGTGACTTCTGACTTACAAACAGATTCTTTCATTAGACTTTTATTTGTCCAGCAGGAGAGATGAATCCCACATTACAGCCCAGTAAAACAGAGAACACACTTCAAACTCTGTAAACAGTTTGACAAGTTTCCATAAAACAGCCTTCAATGAATAGTTTGTTATTTTGGTAAATTCACTTTCTTGGTGAAGAAAATCTATACCACTCTCTTTTGTTGGGTACATTTTAAGCTACAGTCTGGAGATGTTATCTTAGCTTAGCATAAAGACTGTAAATAGAGGGAAACTGTTAGCCTGGCTTTGACCAAATGTAACAAAAAAACGGACAGTTTCTCATCTGTTTAATCACCACTGCGACTTTTATTTTTACACTTTGGTTGTTGTGCAGATTAAATAAAGATAAATATATAATTTTTCTATTAGTTTCCCTCTGTTTACAGTCTTTATGCTAAGATAACTATCTCTTGGCTCCAGCTTTATACCGAGTAGACAGATATTAGAGTGGTATCCGTCTTCTCATTGGACCCTCAGCTGCTGAACTTGTACTGTATGTTTGAAGCTACAACATGAAAAACTCGCGTCTAATTTTACGTGTCGCTGTGAACACGTTAGCATCACAGGTTTTAAAAGGATGTATTCTCTTGAAAAGAGAAGCAGAACGATGTCTTTCAGCTGATTTGACAGCATCCCTGTTGGTCTGCAGGTTTCTGGGCCCGGGAGGTGGGAAACATGATCGGGTTCGAACACCCCACCATCCCAGTGCATCACCAGTACGTTGTCACGGCGACGGTACCGGAGGTGAAGGCTCTAAAGAAGGAGCTGGCGGTCATCAGGGACCTGGAGTCCTCCTACTACCTCCGTCAGGAGAGAGACGGCCTGCTGTTCGGCCCGTATGAGAAGATGGAGAAGATGGTGCTACAGGACTCGTGGGTCAGAGACGGAGTCCCGCCAGGTCTGTCTGCCGTGGACGCTCCGTGTGCCGTCCCATGTTTTATACCTCAGGAGTTTTGAGGGTTCAATTATTCCCTTCCTGCTTCCTATGTGTCTGCTGCAGGTTTTGGGAAGGAGCTGTTTGAGTCAGACCTGGACCGGATCATGGAGCATGTGGAGATGGCCATGGAGATGATTCCGGTGCTGAAGACAGCTGACATCATCAACATCGTGTCTGGACCAATCACGTACACCCCTGACCTGCTGCCCATGGTTGGACCGCACCAGGGAGTCCGCAACTACTGGACCGCCATCGGCTTTGGGTTTGTTTTAAGTCTTTCAACTCTTCAGGGAGAAATACTGAACACGCGTGTGATGTCCCATCGATGTGGAGAGGGAGTTGGGTGATATGATGATGATGATGATGATGATGATGGAGGTGTTTTTAAGTTCCATTAAACTTAAAGACTCCTAAAGCTCAAAGCTTTGACTCCATATGTTCAGGTATGGCATCATCCATGCCGGCGGTATCGGTAAGTTCCTGAGTGACTGGATCAGAACCGGGGAGCCTCCCTATGACCTGATTGAATGCGACCCAAACCGCTACAGCAAGTGGAGCGACGTTCCCTTCATGTGTGCCAAAGCTCGTGAATCCTACGGCTTCAACAACGTGGGTAAGAAGACCATCAGACGACTGCTCCGTTTCCAGTATTTATTGATCTTTTTTTATTGTACTGTCACTAACGGTCCTCTTCGGGTCGTCCCTCCAGTCGGTTACCCGAAGGAGGAGCGTTTTGCTGGCAGGCCGACCTGCCGCACCAGCGGAGTGTATGAGCTGCTGAAGGAGAAAGCATCGATGGGCTTCCACGCCGGCTGGGAACAACCTCACTGGTTCTACAAACCTGGAGACGACACGGGATACAAGTACGCCCTCCTCATAAACCTCTAACTGATTGTTGAGATCTCTGCAGTAATCACGGTGGAGTCGTACCATAACAAAATGTTCTTTAGCTTTGTTTTTAGATTGTTGAGATTCCTACAATAACCACGCTGGAGTCGCACCATAACGCTCATTTGAACAAAATGTTCTTTAGCTTTGTTTTTGTAACCTCTTTAAGTTGAACTGCTGCAGCAGGAGTCGCACACTCGTACTCCACATCCTCTTCCTGTTCTTCCTCTAGCCGGTCATCGCTGTGGTCAACGTAGGAGAATATAGATGATGCACGAGTCGGCAGATCCGCAGAACAACCGTCTCCTCCCTGAATGTACATACAACATACACATAACAATGATTTTTGTGTGCAGACAGCAAGCGCTGCCTGGTGAGCATGTTAGTCACAATAGATGTGTCAGGACGTTATGCTCTGGGTGAGGATGGGAGGTAACAGAGCTCCCCATCCATCATCCAGCAGGCCCTCTAACTCCAGGCAGCAGCAGCACAACAGAACCATTCACATGTTGAAGGACCAGGACAGCTGCGAGCGTTCAGCAACACATGCAGACGTCCATGTAGCATCTGAGGCTCTTTAATAGCCACACAATCTCTGATGTCTTCAGATAATCCACAACATTTGGACTCGGGACAGACCGATAGGGGTCATATCCAGTTGGTCTGCGTGCTTGTCTCTTATCTGTGAGGTTTTAGTTTCTACCAATACAAAAGCTGGAGTCACAACCTGCAGTTTGTTGACTTGACGTATTTTCCGGCTCAAGAGCTGCATTGTTGGTTAGTTGGTTGTCCTCTTTGATCCGCACTAAAATATCTCAACAGGTATTATCTGGACTTGTTTTGTAGACATTCATGGTTTTCAGAAGATTAATCTCACTGACTGTGGTGACCCCTGACCTTCGACCAACCACCATGAGGTTCACGTTTGTTGTTTTGACGAAAATAACTTGAAAACCTTTAGATTTATTGCCATAATATTTGGTACAAACATCCATGTTTGCTCCGAGTGTAATAACTCCTCATTCTGAACTGGACTCCTATATTTATTTAGGTTTTAAAATGTTTCTTTTTGATAATTCTGATAGTTGGTGACCCTCAACCATCCTGTAGTTTTACTGTTATAAGGCTGAGTATTGATATTTTTTTAGGTGGCGTATAACTTTTATGTACTGGCTTTATATAATTGTGTAATTGGGTTCTGGGACAATGCAGCCTGGTGATTTTACTCTTTAAATATAACTGAACACATGAAACCATTTTACAGAGAACCCAATAAAACATAGCAGTAAAACAAGTTCTGGAAGAAAAGTGGTTAAAATAACGGACTGAGGAATATAGAGAGGTTTATTGTGTGCTGTGTTCAGGCCCAGTTTCCGACGCACCAACTGGTTCGGACCGGTCGGCCGAGAGTGCCGGCTGGTAATGGAGAAGGTGGGTGTGATCGACCTGACACCCTTCGGGAAGTTTATTGTGAAGGGGAAGGACTCGCACAAGCTGCTGGACCGCCTGTTTGCCAACAACATGCCGAAGGTAGAACCGCATGCCTTCATCATCGGAGTGACCTGCTGAGCTGCTGCAGCAGTGACCTTTGACCTGTGTGTTTTCAGGTGGGCCAGACTAACATCAGCCACATGTTGACCCCCACTGGGAGAGTGTACGCCGAAGTCACCATTACCCAGCTGGCAGCAGGAGAGTTCCTGCTCCTCACAGGCTCGGGGTCGGAGCTCCACGACCTCAGGTGAGACACGGCACACTGTTTACACAAACACAACCACAACCACAGGACAGCTGATCAGGCTAGCAGCAGCTAAATTAGCTTAGCAGGAAAAACTGCATCTTTGTTCTTTCATAATTTAGGATTTTCGCTCTTGCGTCTGCTTTATGGCTGCCGGTTTAGAGTCATTGTACGGCTCTAAATACGACAGAACCCATGAGCCTCAGTTGCTATGGAGACAAATCCAGTTAGAGGGACAGACTTGGTGTTATAAAAGTACTGTATAGGAACCATTATTGTCAAGGAATCTGTACCAGCCTCGACAATGTTTGCAGGATACCCAGCTGTAGTCGGAGGTGAAAATCAGAGCAGGAAGAAATTTACCAGCAGTGCGAACAAAAGCCAACATCATAGTTAAGGCCCGAGCACCGATGGTGCGAAAGCCCGATTGTTCTTCAAGTCATACTATAGCATGTTGTCCAAAAAGTGACCCAAAATTAATTTTTTAATATAGTATAGCCAGGGCGATGCGGCTAAGTTTGATGTTTCGCTGTGACACAGGAAGTTGATGTTTAAGGCCAAACGCTGCTTCAAACTTCAGGAAACTTTGCACATGCGTCAGGCACCAACTCATTATAATTCCTGAGTTTTTGAAAGTGCTAAAGCTGCCAAAAAAAAAAGGGATTTTTTTTTTTTTTTTTTTTAATAAGAATAAGGAACGAGATCGAGAATTTTTTTTTTTAACTGCCAGCGGGACTATGCGGCCCCGACCTGCTGGATCCCCGACGTGCAGCGTGCGAGGGCCCGCATATTACTGCTTGCAGTTTTCATTTTCTTTATCTTCTGTCCGTCATCAGCGGGGCCTGTTTCTGCATCTAAAACGCTGATTGGGTGTTTCTGACTGAAAATGCAGTTATTGTCTGAGAGGACATTTTTATGTAGAAAGACTTAAACTTCAGACTTTCTACAGAGGAAACGGATATTTACTAAAACAGCTGTCCATCTTCTGTACTGATGATTCAACTGGTGTCGATGGAGAAATGAATCACGCTTTGTTTTACAGGCTCCTGAAAAAGGAATCAGGGAGTTTATTGTCCCATTCATTAAAGTACATAAAAGTGCATTATAGTACATTTAAAGTGCTTAAAAGTACATTAAAGTTCATGTTCATATCATGAAAACTTGCTGCTCTCCAGTTAACATGTACAAAATATATTCAAACTGTTACACACCCACTGTTACGTAATGTACATACAATTATATCCAGCACAAACAATACACACATGAAAACCGTAATTAGAAACATGACAACTGTAATTAGAAGTTTATAAACAATTTCTGCAACACTTTTAATTGTAGATTGAAGTGTGCCACTTCATATGAATGGAGTTCTTAAAGGGCATTGAAGGGCACCTTTAATGCAGCTCAGCAGAAATGAATCAGTGCTACATGCTGAAAGCTGCACACACATGCAGAGTATTGATGCGTGTTGCTCAGAGCTCATGATGTGATCAGATAAGACTGATCTTCAGGCACACACTCGGACCGGAGCTGAGTGTCACGCTGAGCAGAATCAAAGTCTCAGTCCGTTTTATTCTGCAGAAACCTAAAACCTCTCTGCAGCTGTGAACACGACGCCCCTCCATCTGCTCCAATCAGGACGCAGCACATTAAATCATTCATCTCATTCCTCCTCTGTAACTAACTTGACCATCTGGTGAGAGGAAGTGCGGGGTGAATGCTCTGTAGCGACCTCTAGTGGTCACATTCAGCCTGGAGCCTCGTGGCTGAGACAGCGCAGAGCCTTCAGTATCAGGTATTAATCAGATCACCTGACATGAACGAATGTACAATATGCTCTCCAATATTAAAATCTCTCAGGTGGATAGAAGCAGAAGCAGCCGATGGAGGATATGACGTGGACATCAGCAACGTGACAGAAGACATGGGCGTGCTGGGTATTGCGGGACCAAACTCCCGTAAAGTTCTCCAGAAGCTGACAGACGAGGACATGAGTGACGGCGGCTTCAGGTTTCTACAGTGCAAGTCCATCCAGCTGGCCGGCGTCCCGGTCCGAGCCATCAGGATCTCCTACACCGGTGAGGAACAGCGTGGGGTTGGTTGTTGAAGTCCTTCGTTAGTCTACTGTTTTCTTCTAAGTATTCATTGATATTGATGTATTCATGCAGGTGAGCTGGGCTGGGAGCTGTACATCGACCAGAACAACATGGCTGCCGTGTACCAGGCCCTGATGGAGGCAGGAAAAGAGGAGGGCATTGACAACTTCGGAACCTACGCCATGTCCTCCCTCCGACTGGAGAAGGGCTTCAGAGGCTGGGGGGCTGAGGTACACACACATATACACACACACACGCATATATACATATATATATATATATATATGTATATAATACATGCATATAAACACACACACACACACCCGTCCTCTATCCTCGGTGCAGGTTGTGAGTCTTAATTGTCGTGTTGTCCATGTTTCCAGATGAACTGTGATACGAATCCTCTAGAGGCCGGATTGGATTATTTCATTAAACTGAACAAGGTAACCGTGTTCCATTCGTTATAATTAAGTTCCCATGATGCATTTCTTCTCCAGCCAACCTGAACCCTGTTTGTGTCCACCAGCCTGCTGACTTCATCGGTAAAGCAGCTCTCCAGCAGATCAAAGCTCAGGGCCTGAAGAGGAGGCTGTCCTACATTACCATGGATACGGACGACATCGACCCCGAAGGAAACGAGACGGTG
Source organism: Embiotoca jacksoni (assembly GCF_022577435.1). Lineage (NCBI taxonomy): Eukaryota > Metazoa > Chordata > Actinopteri > Embiotocidae > Embiotoca > Embiotoca jacksoni. The sequence goes on from NW_027185230.1 coordinate 9,439,097, forward strand.
TGGCACAACGGGAAGGTCAGCAGAGGAACGTCATGACATCACATCCTGTTAATTCAGGTCTTCTGTGGTGGTTCTCACTCAGTCCAGCTCCTTCTCCCTCTCCCTCCTCTTCCCCGTCTCCCTCGCCCTCTTCTTTCCCCTCTCCCTCCTCCTCTTCCTCTTCCTCAGGTGGTTGGTAACACAACGTCCGGAGCCTACAGCTACAGCAGCCAGCAGAGCCTGGCCTTCGCCTACCTGCCTGTGGATCTGTGCTCTGTGGGCCAGAAGGTGGAGGTGGAGCTTCTGGGGAGGAAGTACCCGGCCATGGTCATCCAGGAGCCGCTGGTCCTCACGGAGCCGACACGGACCCGGCTGCAGAAGAAGGCCAAGAGCAAAGCATAAACGGAGACGGTCCTGGATCCAGCTGTTAGCAACTGATGAAGAACAATCCTCCTGAATGATAACAAAAAAAATCATGTGGTCCATGAACTGTTTCTGCAGATCAGAGGACAGTTTAGAGGGAAACTAACTTCCTCCTGTCTGAGGAGGAAACGGGTCATTGAATGTGTTTCTGAACATCAACAGTTTAATGTGATGATGATGATGATGATGACACCACACAGTCTTAGTGATGGAACACTAATTAATTGGTTGTAATTCCATGAAGGGATGTTGAAGGTTTACAGGTCAGCTGTTTACTTTTTAAGAATAATTGAAGGATGAAAAGGTGTTAAATGAAGCCTGCTTTTTGAGTTTAGTAGAAAAATTATGCTGCTGCAGTTTCCATAGTGATGAGAGCAGTTTGTTACCGTGACAACTGGAACAGATGATAGAAATACAACAACCAGAAGAAACAAACATGTACAAAGACTTTTTGTAAATCTGTTTTTTACTCATGTAATTAAATTGGTGCACAATAATACCTGATAATTAAAGCACTGGTCTCCCTGTCTTCCTCGCTCACTCAGCATTTATAGAATAATATGATATATACAGTAACAATAGTACAACCAGAGTTAATTACTAAACTCTCTTCAGCTGTGTAGTCACCTGCATGACTGTGACAGTGAAACACTGGAAAATAGAGGCTCTGCCTTTCTCGTAAATAACCACTTAATATACAATATTATAAAGTAAAAACTATAATATTATAAAGTAAAAACTATAACATTTATATAGTGAAAACTATGACATTATAAAGTATCCATCCATGTAGTTTGTGCTTTATTCTATTTTAACGCATCGATAACGGTTTCCATTTGGGCTCCCGTACATCACGTGATTGGCTGTATTTTCCAGTCACCTGATTGGCTGCTTGAGTCCCGGCATTGGTTTCAACCTCCAGAACAGGGAAGTGTCAGCAGCTTCACTTTAACTTTATTAAAACACGGCTGTATTTTTGTATTGGTACACTGACCTTTTCTGTTTGGGGCAAATAATTAACTGCTGGCGTTTCCGGTGTGTTTCTTCCTCCGCTGAACGCGGCGCGACGGACTTCCTGTTGTATTTTAATATTATTCTACTAACTTCTTATGTTGTGATTTTACCGACCCAACATGACGGCGGCTGTCAGAAATCCGGCGGCTCTCTGGGTCATCACCGCGGGGTTCATCTTCAACCTTCCTGCGGTTCGAGCGTCTCGGCGGCCTCACGTCGTCTTCATCCTGGCCGATGACTTCGGCTGGTTCGACGTCGGGTACCATGGCTCCGAGATCAGAACCCCGAACCTGGACCGCCTGTCGGCCCGAGGAGTCCGGCTGGAGAACTACTACGTCCAGCCGCTGTGCACCCCGTCCCGGAACCAGCTGATGACCGGCAGGTACCAGGTGAGGTCCTTCTCCAGAGCTTTTCGTGGTCCTGCAGGGGCATCAGTTTATTAATTAATTAATTAATCAATTGGCATAATGTTTTTTTGGCAACAATCTGTTAAATGATTGATTAAATACGTAAATTTTAAGGACAAATGTCCCAACTTTTGATGCCCCAGCTTCTTAAATCTGAAGATTTCAGAGTTCTCTATCATAGTAAACTCAACATCAACAAAATAAAACTATTTAATGAATCCTTTAGCAAACTAGTTTTTGAGTGTTTTTCTGTTTTCAACTTATTATTTCAGTGACAAACTGTTTCAGGCTGTTTTTTTTCTGCTAAAGTTTGTCTGTTTCTATAAGGAGGACTTATGACTAACTGTTGTTCATTTAAGAGGGTATTATCTCCTGTAACTCTTTAATTGGAAACCTGCTTTCATTCAGATCAAATGTGAGATAATGATAACTAATTCTGAAGCAGCCTTCAGTGCATGATGTTGCTGATCTGTCAAATATGTTCAGGTTTATAAGAGAAGTAAAACGATCTAATTTAAACATTGGTGGAAAGAAGAAGAAGAAGAAATAGTGTTATTACATCATCTGGTTTCCTCTTCTCCACTCTATCATGTGACTTTGTGGTGTTTCTAGCTGCAGGTTGACTATTTCCTCCCCGTGTTCCTCTTTGACCTTCAGATCCACACGGGCCTGCAGCACCAGATCATCTGGCCGTGTCAGCCGTCCTGCGTTCCTCTGGACGAGAAGCTGCTGCCGGAGCTGATGAAGGACGCCGGCTACGCCTCGCACATGGTGGGCAAGTGGCACCTGGGCATGTTCAGGAAGGACTGCCTGCCCACACGGAGGGGCTTCGACTCCTACTTTGGTTTGTATGTTGTTGAAGAAGAAACATGTCGGAGAGAAAGCGAGTGTTTCTTCTTTAATTTGTATAACCCAGCAGATAATAAACTCTGATTATCAGTTATCGTACTGAAGCAGCTGATGCCGACATACAGACTTACCTGCTTCCTGTGTGCTGCAGGTTACCTGACAGGAGGAGAGGATTACTTCACTCATGTGCGCTGCAGTCCCATCTCGGCTCTGAACCTGAGCCGCTGTGCGTTGGACCTGAGGGATGGCGAGGCGGTCGCCGTGGGTTACGAAGGAGTCTACTCCACCGAGCTGTTGAGTGAGAGAGCCGTCAGCATCATAGAAGGACACAACAGAGACAAGGTGAGTCACACACGGGAAACTGAGGGAACTATATTAAAACATAAACATTTAAACCTGTTTTAATCTTTTTAGAGTCATTTTAAATGTCTGACTCAAAGTGAAGCTCGTTCTAAATCTCTAATTGTTCCTCACAAAGATAAATGTTCATTTATTTTTCCCATCTTCCAGCCTCTCTTCCTTTACGTGGCGCTGCAGGCCGTCCACGCCCCCCTGCAGGTACCAGAGCGCTACGTGGCCCCCTACAGCTTCATCACAGACCCCCATCGCAGGCTGTACGCCGGCATGGTGTCGGCCATGGACGAGGCGGTGGGAAACATCACGGTGGCTCTGCAGCGCCGGGGTTTCTGGGACAACACGGTGCTGGTGTTCTCCACAGGTACGGTCCTGATCTCAGACGATGGATGAACACACTGATTCTGGTCAGGAAATACAACTTGATGATTTAGATTTAATTACATTTCACAAAGCAACAATCGTAGCTTCTTAAAGAATAATTCTGCTCTATTTCAACCTGAGATAGTTCCTATTAATTTGGCTTTTGCGGCTCAGAGATTTAGGAAAAAAATTCACAGCAAATCTCAGGGCGACTAGCAGGATCTCCTTACATCTCTCAAAAACAGCTGCTTTAAGGACCACCGGTATATTCGCTTTATTTATCCATTATCTTCATACAAACATCGTTTATTTTGATTTTATTTCAGTATTGAATCATGCGTTTTATTTTTCAGTTGTATAATAGGTTGGTGTTTGTCATTTATCTGTTTTGTTTATGAAGCCTCACACCCAAACCGAAATTTGTATTTATATATCTTAATGTTAAACTCCATGAAACAAATCTTCTTTGTAAGTTCTATCATTAAACTATGATTAGTTTAATACTATAATGGTTCCATAAAATGAACAGAAAACAGCAAATAAACACAATTATTTGAATGAACTTAAAGTTTACGGACAGCCCTACAGAGGAGATAATCAGGAGAACGTTTGTTATAATGTCAGGATGTTTTCTGCAGCTGAATGGAAGTCAACCAGCAAGTGGTTGCATGTAATACTCTGTGTTGTCCACTAGAGGACAGTCTTCTGCTGTGTTTGTTCAGCATCATGCAGATTAACAGACAGAAAGAGAACTTTCTTGGCTGGTGTCCTCTCCCAGGTCTCTGGAGGTTGTTCTGTTGAACCAGGATAAATATCTGACTTCTAGAACATTAAATGAGGCTCAGAGCGCTTCATCTAAACATGTGACTGCTGTCAGGTTTCTGTGTGGAGCTTCTCATGATTGAAATGAGAAGAAGGAGACGGCTGAGAGGGTTATTTTAGAGTTTAAAGGCTCATTAGGAGACAACGATGCTGAAAAGGTGAAGAGGGTGTTTCTGCCTGAGATAGAACCGGACCCGTAGAGATAGAACTGTTTTCAGATAACGGAGGTCAGACTCTCTCTGATTGTTTCAGATAACGGAGGTCAGACTCTCTCTGATTGTTTCAGATAACGGAGGTCAGACTCTCTCTGATTGTTTCAGATAACGGAGGTCAGACTCTCTCTGATTGTTTCAGATAACGGAGGTCAGACTCTCTCTGGTTGTTTTAGATAACGGAGGTCAGACTCTCTCTGGTTGTTTTAGATAACGGAGGTCAGATTCTCTCTGGTTGTTTTAGATAACGGAGGTCAGACTCTCTCTGGTTGTTTTAGATAACGGAGGTCAGATTCTCTCTGGTTGTTTTAGATAATGGAGGTCAGACTCTCTCTGGCGGCAGCAACTGGCCTCTGCGGGGCAGGAAGTGGTCCCTGTGGGAGGGAGGAGTCCGGGGGGTGGGGTTTGTCGCCGGCCCACTGCTGAACCGACCCGGAACCGTCAGCCACGAGCTGATCCACATCTCCGACTGGCTGCCGACGCTCGTTGGCCTTGCGGAAGGGAGCACCAAAGGCACCAAGCCTCTGGACGGGTTCAACGTGTGGAACACCATCAGGTGATGTGAAATGTTCTGGATGTTGTCACCCCCCCCTTTTCTTGTAGCAGCTCTCTCCCTCAATGAGCCCTTTGTCTGTCTGTGGACCTCAAAGAGGAGGAAATTCCATCAGTGATTCTCTCAAAAATCAGTCTTCCTTCCATCCCTCTGTTTGTTTCTTCCGTCTCCACCTCTGAGAACAAACACAGCTCTTAAATAGCTCTCAGATCTGCTGATTTGTTTATCTGCAGATCCTTTAATGTGGCCACAGATCTGAGAAGTTCTAATCCTTTTGAACATGATATATTGAATTACACGTGCAGCTGAAGTTTTGTTGTTCTGGTAAACCTTTTAAAGAAGTTCTCAGTGACCTGATGAAGCTGCTGCTGACCTCAGATGTTCCGTCCATGTGAGTTAGTGTTCAGGTGGAGAACGACAGCTGTCAGTCACCTGGTCTGACTGACAGATTACATCTGTAAATTAAATGTGGACTCAGAGGGAGGAGGACTGCAGGCTGCAGCAGAAAATCAAACTCGGGGACCACAAACTACCGCTCACAGCCTCCTCTGACCTGATTGGCTGCTGCTCATCAGCTGACCGCACGGTGTGCGCAACACAACAACACCATTTGTTTTTGCTGCTTTACAGTTACACTCTGCAGTAATTGGATGGTCTGTTTCAGAGAGCAGCAGCCTGACAGGTTAGACGGAGGGAATAAACACCTAGAGAAGGCCGCAGAGCGAGAGTTATTTTAGATGTGTTATCAGACTGTGGTCAGTGAGAGTGGTGTGTGTGTGTGTGTGTGTGTCTGTGGTCAGAGTATATGACTGCAGCCAGCTGCTTCACATTTACGGCTCACACTGTGTGTGTGTGTGTGTGTGTGTGTGTGTGTGTGTGTGTGTGTGTGTGTGTGTGTGTGTGTGTGTGTGTGTGTGTGTGTGTTGTGTATTCATATGTTTAAGAGTAACTCTGCTTCTATCTTACAGTAAAGGCTTTGCCTCCCCCAGACTGGAGCTGCTGCACAACATCGACCCTCTCTATGTGGACATCGCTCCCTGTAAGTTCACCTTCAGCCTGCCACTCATGACTGTTTGGTTATTCTACAACCACGTTACCGGAAAAGTAGTGACGCTGTGTAAAATGTAAATAAAAACAGAATGCAATGATTTGTAAATCATGTAATCAAAAATCAAGTTACTAATTTAGTCACTAATTAACCCGACATGCAGGTTGGTGATCTGATGGAGCAGTTTAAATTCTCTCAGTCATAATTCATCTAGTGGTGATCAGTCTGACAGCCTGAGAGGATAAAAACCTCACGTTATCTCCTTCTTCCTCCTCCTCCTCCTCCTTCTCCTCCTCCTTTTACTCCTCCTCTTCCTCCTTCCTTCTTCCTCCTCCTCCCTACTTCCTCCTCCTCCTCCTTCCTCTTCCATCCACCTTCCTCCTCCTCCCTCCTCCTTCCTCTGTCTGACTGTGTGAGTGCGTCTCCACCAGAAGACACCAGGAATTAGACAGATCCCAGTCAGACAGCAGAGGCCTCAGAATAGAAAGTCACGTAACATCTGACTGAACTCATTAGAGTTGTTTGTTCTGAGTGTTTAAAATGTGTTTGAGTGGATCAGGACTGTTTATTTGACCATCTCTCTCATGGCTGGTTGATTATTATTGGACGTCCAGTTTCAGGTTCTTCATGAAACGCACACACGCTGGAATCTCAGGGTTTGTTATTTCTAAAGTTACGTTTTATTCAGATTAACTTGAGCCGCTCTGTCTAAATATTATAATCTAAATTAAAAGTTAACTGAATCCCAATTAGCTTCATTGTTCTGTCACATTAAAGTTGATATTATTCTGTTTTCATGTGAGGAATACTGATAACACAGAGCTGAAACTGTCATCAGTCATTGTTGAAACTGTCATCAGTAATCTGAGATGGTTGACATTTGAAGAAGGGTGTTTAACCTCTCTGATTGTAGGGAGGTTTCCAGGAAGTGAGACATGTGACTGCCTTGTTTTTAGCAGAGACACATTTGAGTTGACTCCTTCTGGTCTGAATCACGTAATATTATTGGACCAAACCACCTCCATCTCTGAGCCGGTACGGGATTAAAGGTATTGATAAGTCAAAGTTGAACTTTGTTAAAGTCTCTCATCTGCAAAAGAAAACTGAAATAACCTCAGTTTAAAAGAATAAATCTAGAACGAGGAGTGTAAAACCAAAACAAGGACCTGAAAGACACTAAAATGTGCCGTAGAGATGAGAGGAAAACATGGGATTTAAAATATTGAGAAGTGAAGCTTTAACTTGGTTCAAATCTCTCACCTGCAAAAGAAAACGCATCAGTAGCCTCAGTTTATGATAATATGTCTAGAAAGAGCCTAAAACCAAAACAAGAAGCTGAAAGGCAATACAATGGGCCCGAGAGCTGACAGGAAAAAATGGGATCAAAATATTCTTTCTTTGGGTTTTGACTCGTGAAAAGATTTTTTTTTTTTCTTTCAAGTCTCTTTAGAAACCTCGTCTTCTTTGCTGTCCTCTCCTCCCTGCAGGTCCTGGCAGACACCGTCAGTTCACTTTGTCTCCACCGGTCACCTCCAGCTTCAACGTGTCCATTCACGCAGCCATCCGATCCTCCAACTGGAAGCTGCTGACGGGCTACCCGGGTCAGTACCATGTTTAGTCTGGGTTGGAACTCGCATGTATGCACAGACACACATTCATTCATTCATCTGTGCTGGAAATAATATTTAATATTGAAAGTTTTTAATGAACTGGTTTTATGTGGCACCATCAGTCGGTCCTGATCGGATCACCAGGTACCCATAAACATCTGAAACATAACGTGAGCCGCCATCAATTTTTGGACCCCCTAATCTTCACTAGAAATAATGTTTTGAAACTTTATTATTTTTTTCAGGTATGTTTTGAGGTTAAAACCAAATTTCCCTTTGACATGTATTGAAAATGGAAATGTTCAGGTTCAGCACCTTAACTTGATTAAATGTGCTCAGTTTCTTTCCCCTGCTGCCGCTGACATCCTTCCTCTGGTTCCCTCCAGGTTGTGCTGTTTGGTTCCCGCGGCCCGGTCACAACATCTCCTCTGAGTTGGACCCACTGAAGTCCGTGATGTTGTTTGACGTAGAAAAGGATCCTGAGGAGAGGAACGAGGTGTCGGCTCAGTTCCCCGCCATCGTGGACTTCCTCCTCAGTCGACTGCAACACCTCCAGAAAGGAGCTTCACCCATCAACTTCCCTGACGATGACCCTCGGTGTGACCCGGGTCCCTCTGGAGCCTGGGGGCCCTGGGAGTAGACGGAGACGGAGGAGACGGAGACGGACACGACGTATACGGGGTACAGGGAGTAGATGGAGACCCCAGAGACGGACACTGGGAGTTTGGAGCACTTTGTTTACTGTAAATTAAAAGCAGGACTTTTCTTCTTCTGTGGAGAAAAAGGAAACATCTTATTTTACGATGATGATGATGATGAGTTTAATGTGTCAATCAGACAATTTATCATACAATAATTACAGAAGCTGCTGAGCAGCTACGGGTCCTTCGAACGTCTCAAACACAAATCCACTCAGAAATATCAGGTCGTATTTATGAACCTGAGAAAAAATAATTCATCCTCTAAACCACGGTGTCTATTTGAGGATTTAAATTTACATTCTTACAGACTGTACAGTGAGAAAGAGTCGATGCTCGTGATGATGATTTTATACAGAATTTTACATTTAAAGCTGCACTTGTCAATATTTGATATTGAATGAAGTGACTTAATATGCAATAAATTATATAAATATAGTGCATAAAGCTGATCATAATTTTTTAATTCAAAGACAGTAATCATGTAACTGCAGTTCTCCTCAGCTCTGCAGAGGTTAAACCAAATCGCTTCGACTGCCCTCTGGTGGCTGGTTACAGTATTGGTCATAAACCCCGCCCCCTTCAGGAGTCCTTTTGGAGGCTAATTACCAAACTAATGTTATGGTGAGGGCCTTGATTCCATGACTCCTCCACCCCCCCACCCCCGTAACTATGGAGCAGACTCAGGTTGTAAATGACATCATCAGTGTGAGATGGAAGAGAGAGATTTTGGCCCCACGGGAATGTGTTTGAATTATATTTTTAAAAATGAAATGTTTCAAATGAAATGTTGTCTGCTGCCTTCGTGAACAGATCAAAGATTACGATTTCTTACCCAGTTTATATTTCATATGTTTTTTTTTAAATAAAGAGACTAAAACGGTGTGAAAATGTGAACTCACTGAAACGTCGTGATTCTGGCTGCAGTTCGTCTGACATTCAGATGATTTTCAGTGTTTCGTTTCTTTCCTTCTCCTCCAGAGTTAATAAGTTGGTGTTAACAAGGTTTCACTGAGTTTCTACTTGGAGGTTGAATATGTGAAGAATGTCTTCAACTGTCTCTTGAAGACATTGTGTCTTCAGATGAAGCTGCCACATACCAGGCCGTTCCTGAGAGGATCCTTCTCTTGGAGTTATGGAGATGTGTCTGCTTAGCTGCTGTGGAAAATGACTTTAATAACCGTCGTACAAAACAAAGGTTAATAATGACATTCTTCCATAGAGGGGTCACCTGCATATTTCTGAGCAAGAGAAAATCCTGACTCCTGACTTTTGACCCCTCAGTGTTTGACCTTTCACCCCTCGGTGTTTGACCTCCCCCTGGCATGCGGAGTGCCACAGGAAATACTCCCTGCAGAGGGCAGGGGGCCCCGTCCTAATGTGGGCTGCGACCTTTGACCCTCCGTGTGTATTGATTGGCAGCTGAGAAAAGCAAACAACAACTCTGCTGCTACAGAAAAACACCTGGGACGTTGGACATGAGCAGCCATTATCAGACCTGTCGCCATGGAAACCACAGCTGGGATGTTTGACATCAGCGGGTTATATCATCACACTGTTAGCAGACCTGTCGCCGTGGAAACCACAGCTGGGATGTTGGTGTTGAGGTTGTAGTTTGGACTCGGAGGTTCCTCCTGAACGCCGTCTTCTTTTTTATCTGCGGTGTCTTCAGACTCTTCTTCTTCAGATTGAACTTTAATATCTTATTAATGAGCTCTTTTGAGATTTGAGGTCAAACCTCTCTGAATTATTCATGTGTTCACAGTCGCTCCATATGGTCGGCCCACAGCACATGTGTGATGCCAACAACTACTTCTTAAATTTTAAACCCTGATCCACTTTTTCATGTGGATAACTCGTATATTGTCATGTTTATTTTTTAAAGAATATAGAGTTACTGTGTGACTTGAGCCTCCTTCAAAAACAAAGTTTTCTACCAAACTGTCAACAGGTATTTAAACTGACGTGTGAAAACCACATGATTATTTTAGGTTTGTGAGAATCCTGAGGTCATAAATGTGTCATTCTTCGGTTCGTTTACTCTTCAATCACAACTCTGCATTCAGGATGGTGGGACACTATCTTTAATTAGATGCTGGCAGCGCTGCTGTTCATGTAAAAACCACCAGTTTCTCAGACACGTCTTCATGTGCTCCATCTTCTTCCTCCCTGTGATCGTGAGCAGCCGGCCTCGGCGTCACAGCTCCTCCTCAGACTTCTCAAAGTGGTTTTGGAGACTCTTTCACACTTGATCTTGCTCTGAGACTCGCAGCCTCTCGGCTCTCACCTGAAGTACAATAACCCCTTTAAGGGAAAGAACTACAGAGGAAAAGCTCTTTGCAGCTCGGATCCTCATCAGTTTGCTGTCATAATAAAAAGACCACAGAACGTGTCTTTTCATTATTGTAATAATAACAACCTGCTTTATTTTTTATTTTTTTTAAACCTTATGTAACAGTTGGATTCAGTTAGTTTAAAGCCTGCATATGACAGCATAAATATTCCTGTACCTGAATTGCTGAGTAAACAAAGTTGTTCAGGTGAGATCTAAAAATATATTTATACAGTAAATACTTTTCAATATTTTGTAAATATTTCACCACTCATGAATGTCACCAAACATTAAGCTAGCTAGCAGCTGATTCATTTTAGAGTGGTGTTTATCCTCTGGATACCGTGACTCATAATTAATTGCCCATTCATCTAACAGCTGTTGTAAAGATATAGAGTAAATAAAGTCCATCTTATTCTCCAATGAACAGACTCTGGTCCACTCAGATCTAAGACAGACGCCGACCTCGTAGCTCCCAACGCCATTTATTGGATCAATCGGTGATCTATTAAAGGAAGTAATTCTGCAGACTGACAGAGGTCAGTCAGATCAACAATGATCTCAGGAGCCGGATGGACGACATCAGGGCTGTTATTACTGACAATAACCTCTGTTGTTCAGCCAGCAGACCGAGTCAGGAGACTTCAGCTGTGTTTCCACTTCATTCAAGTCTCATCAGATCGACTGAGAAGCTCGAAATCAGAGACACCGAGGTACCAGTTGTTCCCCTCCTGGTTACGACACACCCAGAACAGTCCAGTTACACTTGTACTCACCCTAACCGTCATACAAAGTGAACATGAATGTACAAAAGTTGTTGTTTCACATTCTTAAACTGTCGTCTGTGAGCAGGCGCCATGTGTTTCTATGAACAATAAAGACTGCAGACTGTGAACGGGACGCGGTGGGTTCATAGAAACACGTCTGGAACTAATGCTAAGTTTGGCTTTCTGTGTGCAGCTTTCAGAGGACCATGTTGGCCATGTTGGACCTGAGCAGACTGAGCCTTCACAATGTGTTGGTTAGTTCAGCTGTCAGCCTACCGGTAAAGGTTAAAGGTTATTTACAGTCTCTGGTTTGGACTCACATGTAAAGAGAATGCGACACGAAGTCGACTCATGTTCATGTGATACCGTGTGAATAACTCGTTATCGCAGATGCTGATAGTGGAACAACAACTGTTTTATATAGATGATAAAACGTTAAATTATGATCTCTGAACTCTATACTGGATAAGGAAATATAATTTGATTGTGACCTTTCAGACATAAATCACATTTTCGCAATATCTTTAAATATATTCCTACCCCAGCTCACTTTGGGCAAAGGCAGGGTACACCCTGGACAGGTTGCCAATCCATCACAGGGCCAACACAGAGACAAAGACCATTCACGCTCTCATTCACACCTAAGGGCAATTTGTAGAATTACCAATTAACCTGAGGTCCATGTTTTTTGGATGGTGGGAGGAAGTCGGAGCACCCACACAGAAAGGCCCAGGCCTGGATTTGAACTCTGAACCTTTTTGCTGACATGAACAACATGATTTGTAATATATTTCTTTATCTTAGAGCTGGTTGCCCTGCCCCCCTGGTGGCCAAAGAATTATAGCTAAATACAATATTTATGAGGAAAAAACTAAGAAAACGAAAACACAAGATGATTTACAACAAATGTGAACAAACCATCATTAAGTGATTATGACTCTTTGAAATAAACAGATTTTAAACAGCAACAGTTGAGTCATAATTTCTTCTTTTTGCCGACAGCTTCCTGCGCTGCCCCCTAGTGGCCAAAATAATCAGTTAACACAGGTTCTATGAAAATAAAATGTCATAATTGCAGATAGTTTTACTGAAAATTCATGTTTTATTTCCAACCTTTTCTGTCACGTAGTCAAGACAAATGAAAATCCCTGAAATAAAAAGTCTTCTTGTGCATGCAGAACCTTTGAAAGTATTTTAAGTTTTGTTTTCATACAGATTATTATTCCTTTATATAATCTGAAAGTGGACAGAACATTTCAGGTCATCCAGTATTATAGTAGTACCATGAAATACATAATGTACTGTCCAGACGACTGGCTGGATGGGGGAGGACTGGTTGGACTGGGTGGAGGGAGTGGAGGGGGTGACTGGGTGGATGGGGGAGGGCAGAAACCCAGCAGTCACTCCCATCCAGCAGCCGTCTGTCCGGCCAGAGGAGCCATTCATTCTTATGTGGTGGCGGAGAAACGTGGAAGAGGATGAAGGTTCTCTAACGGGGAGAAAACAACAACGGAAGGAACCAGGATCAAACCCGAACTTCACCGAAACACCAGAAGATCCGTCAACTTTGTGGATCCTCGGAGCTCCAGATTCAAGCAGCTGTTAAACCGTAAGTCATGAAGGGAGCGATTTAAAACTACTTTGTCCTCCGACAATGGAGCCGTTCTTCCTCCTGAAACAGTCTTCAGAGAGGAACTTCTCTATAACCCGGTTGTCTCCACGGTTCTAGTTTTTAGTGTTTGAGGGTAAACTCGTGGCAGCAGAGCCGAGCAGACTGATGGTCTACCGGGCAGAGAGGCTCAGTACGACCCGGTACGTCTCAATGTGACATTTATACATGTTTTCTTCATCTATTTGAACTCCTGCAGGACGTTTGTGCTCATAATTCAACAAAAATGTTTTTAAGTCAACAGATGTCTCTTTTTGTCCAGTTAGACCGATTAAAAATCACATTTTATGAAATTTTCTCTAATGACAAGATAAGGAAAGACAGTAAATTTACATTTGATAAACTTTTAAATGCTTTAATGGAAGTAAATAGTAGTCACAGTGATAGTTGTGTGTAATGTCCAACTTGAAATCACGTTTCCTTTCAATTATTTTTTTTAATATAAGATTCACGGCAGCTGAAAAAGACACATTTCAAACATTAAAACTCTGAATTGGTACAAACTGTCAGAAAACGATGAGAAATGTAAATAATGTCTGTTTACCCAACAGTCAAAAACCCAAATATATAAAGTTTACCATCAAATAAAGGAGAAAAGTGATAAATCACATTTGAGAAGCTCGACTAACAGCCAAGATTTATTTCCCCCATAAAAGCGTCCCATAAAAATCCTCATGAACCTGAAACAGCTGATCTCTGCCGATTGTTGGAGGTCAGAGTTCACGCTGTCTCTGTAACTTAAAGATAAAGTTTGTCAGCAACCTGACGATGTGCGACACACATTCTGGTCTTGTGTTTCAACAGTAAACCTGAGAACCGGTTCCCACCTGAGAACCCGTGTGAAAGTTTCCCTGGGGGGACGGAGTGGGGGGGGGGGGGGGGGGGTAGGGAGGGACACCTTCAGATGGATGTGAGGTTGTTTCATAAAGAACGCTCTACTTCTGTCATGTGCTCTGTGGTCAGTGATGGATTGCAGCAGGAAACATCACTGTAGTTTTTTTGTCTCGTTGTGCTCTATGTTTGTAGTTCATTGTGTTGTTGTCAACTTTCCAGGTGTGAAGCTGCAGCTCTGCAGCGACTGTGTGGTCTCCGCTTTATATTCTGTAATTAGCTCCAACCATTTGCTTTGCAACTTCTCCTTTTTTAAACGCATCCAGCTGAGCTTTAGATGTTTAACGGTGCTGAGGTCATCAGTCAGTGAGTGACTGGCGGTTCCTGGATCTGCTGTCAGGGGTTGCCAGTGGTTTGAGGTGGTGTGCCAGCTCACGTGGTCCCTCAGGACTCTGTGTTGGGCCCGTTGCAGAAGCCTGAGTTTGGTTCGTTAGGACCCTGCAGAACGCTCCTCTCCTCCATTCAGGCCACAAGAAAAGCAGGAATACGTCGGTTTTCTGTCTCTTGGCAGCCGTGAAGCGCAGATGCTTTGGAAAACTCCTTTAATGTCTTTTTTTTTTTTCTCCTTTCCTAAACAGAATGGTAAACTTTAAAGGATGGAAAAATATTACCAGCCTCCTTTTTTTTTATTACTTCGGTGCAGATGAGGCCGTTAGCGTTGCTTGTAATGCACGTTAGAAAAACATCAAACTAAAGTTGGAGCTGCTAACTCGCTCTCGCAGACCACATCGTCGGCCTCGCGTAACTCTCGGAGCTTTGATGCCGATGCTTCTGTCATTAATCTGGGATCCTGGCTGCTCTTCATGGGACGGGTCAGAACAATTTTTATATTGATCTTCATCTCCTCCACACATTCACATCCTAAATAAACACCAACTCTGACCCGTCTGTGAGTGTAAATACCGCTAAGTGGTTTGTGGGTTGAAACCAGAGCTGTTCATTATCAGAGTCTGAAACCAGAGCTGTTCACTATCAGTGTGAGTCTGAAACCAGAGCTGTTCACTATCAGTGTGAGTCTGAAACCAGTGCTGTTCACTATCAGTGTGAGTCTGAAACCAGAGCTGTTCACTATCAGAGTCTGAAACCAGAGCTGTTCACTATCAGAGTCTGAAACCAGAGCTGTTCACTATCAGTGTGAGTCTGAAACCAGAGCTGTTCAGTATCAGTGTGAGTCTGAAACCAGAGCTGTTCACTATCAGTGAGTCTGAAACCAGAGCTGTTCACTATCAGTGTGAGAGAAACCAGTGCTGTTCACTATCAGTGTGAGTCTGAAACCAGAGCTGTTCACTATCAGTGTGAGTCTGAAACCAGAGCTGTTCACTATCAGTGAGTCTGAAACCAGAGCTGTTCACTATCAGTGTGAGTCTGAAACCAGAGCTGTTCACTATCAGAGTCTGAAACCAGAGTTGTTCACTATCAGAGTCTGAAACCACAGCCGGTCCGCCCTGTCACCGTGACCAGAGTGTGAAATCCCCTAACTGAGTGGCTGCTCCGGGGTCAGAGGTCAAACCAGACGACTCCAGCCGGCTGCGACCAACATCTGGAATACAGCTCGTCTGTGGAAGCCCTCGGCTCAGATGACCCAGATAACAAGACACGTTTATTTGCATCGTACTTCTGTAACCACTGCACGCGTACGTGGAGTTACTCACTGCTGCACGCGTACGTGGAGCTACTCACTGCTGCACGCGTACGTGGAGCTACTCACTGCTGCACAAGTATGTGGAGGTTGGTCACTCTCCCTCACATCTGTTTTCCACCACCAGCGCTGTCTCTGTCTGTTTCTGGTCATGACTTCACCCTCGGTGCTGTTGTGTCTCTCAGCGACTGCGGTTCAACAGGAGCGTCCAGGAAGCTCCAATCAAACCAACACATCACCATGTTTTTAAAATGCGTCTTATTGCCCTGCAGAATGTTTATTTGGTGACGTAACACGAGGAAGACAGTTGTAAAATTCAGACGCATCCAAACTGGGTCACATGACGTTACAAGGTTTCCATCGAGCTTCTGAGTGAATTAAAAGCAGCCGCGTGTCCGAGTTCGTTTCTTTTTTTTACGGAGCTGCTGCAGAGACGAGCTGTTTGACCGTTACTGGAAAAATCGGTCTCAGTCTGAGGAAGAGGAAAAGGAGGAGGAAGGCGTCCGAGAACCTTCTTCTTCTTCTTCTTCTTCTTCTTCTTCTTCTTCTTCTTCTTCTTCTGCTGCTATCTTTTTGAATTTTCAAAGTTTGAATTAATTCAAACTAACACGAAGTTACTTCTTATTTTCAATGAATACAAACGGCAAACTTTACCAGCAGCTGCATTTTAAACCAGACGGTAGTGTTGAGTCAGAATCGGTGGTTTTGTTCGTTTGCTAAACAACAAGTTAATGTTAAATGTTGTTCAAATTTTGCAAACAGCTTCATTCTTTTTATCCACTTTTTTTTGAAAATCCAAAATGTTTAAACCCATAAATTCTCAGATATTTTCATGTTGTTATTATTCGTTCTGTAAAACTCTCACAAGTTTCCGTTAACAAAGACGACGCCGATAGCCTAGTTAGCTTTGAACGCTAACCGATATTTACAAAGCCAATATTTATTTTTCTTTTCACTTTTAAAGTGTAGTTAAAATTTTGAATAAAACGTGACCACCTCAGTAGGTCTGGTTGATATCGATCAGTATAAATATTATGTATTAATTGTTATATTTCCCCTGTTAAAGATTAATACAACTATATGTTATGAAATACAGTTGAGCACAAGATTCTCCATCCTCGCTGTAGATCCTAAAATATTCAGTTTTCTTACTGAAATTAATCTTTAGGTTTGTCACATTTCTTTTGCATCGACTTTTGGACTGGTTCCTGCAGTGATTCCAGTTATTTTACCGTCTGTCAGACAAAACTGAGTCTATGATACACAATGACCATTCAGCTGAACAGAAACATATCCACAGCTTCACATGGAAACGAAGCGGCGTGCACGGATGGATATTAATGAATATTAATGAATATGTAGTTCAGCTGGATGGAGATCTGGATGAAAATACAGTTTTTAGGAAAGCTGCATGGAGCTTGTGTCTTCTCCACGTTGAAGATCTCTGCTGCTCTGCAGGGCAGTCAGATTAGACAGCTCTGGAGATAATCACCCTCCCTGCCCTCTTGTCCCCTCCCTGTCCTCTCCCTGTCCCCTCCCTGTCCCCTCCCCGTCCTGCCTCTATTCTCTCCCTGTCCTACCTCTCCTGTCTCTGTCCTCCCTGTCTTCTCCCTGTCCTCTCTCTGTCCTCTCCCTGTCCTCCATGTCCTCTCTCTGTCCTCCCCCTGTCCTCTATCTGTCCTCTACCTGTCCTCTACCTGTCCTCTCCCTGTCCTCCGGACTTCCCCGTGGGTCCTGGAGATGAGACGGTGGTGTCCTCAGTAACAAAGACTTGGACCTGGTCGGGTCTACGAAGACAGATACATCCAGAGTCTCAGGGGACAGACGCTGGCTGTGCAGCTGCAGGTCCTCCAGCTCTTCATCTGCTCCCTGAGACATTGCAGATGCGGTAAACTGTCTGTTTGTCCTTCTTTATCTTAATCTTTATCTTTGGATCAGACATGTGAATATGGATGAAGCAATCAGAGACTCACAGCTGTATGTTAATGATGATGATGATGAAGAGGAGGTGTGTGTGTGTGTGTGTGTGTGTGTGTGTGTGTGTGTGTGTGTGTGTGTGTGTGTGTGTGTGTGTGAATGGGATTACACCAGATTGTATTGTGTTTGTGTTCCAGCTGAAAGTCATAATTAACATTCATGTTGTAGTTTATATAACAGAGAGACGACAATGACTACAAACAAAACTATGAATTTCTTACCTATTCAAAGAAGGGCTGCAGGAAATTATTGTTTTTTTTCTGTTGATATTGATCTTGGTGGATAAAGGAAGAGTGAACTTTCACATTTTGGTTTCAGCTACGCTTTATATGCTAACTCATAACTGCTCGCTGGCTTTAATGTCATTTTTAATAGACATCTAACCCTTGGTAAGAAAGATAAAAGGGCACATTTACCAAAATATTTCCAACTATACCTTTAATAATAAATCAGTATGTAGTTTAAAATGTCCAGATCCCTCCGTGACATCTTCTGACATCTTGTTTTATCCACTAATCAGCACAAAACATGATTATTTTCAAAGTGTCAAAATATATGATGACATTTTCAGCAAGTTAACTATTTACAGAGTTTTTTTACATTAATATGAAATAATCTCTGTAATGTTGCCGAGGTATAGAAGGACATTTTTATACGTTTTCCTCGTTGCAGCAACAGACGTGTGTTCGTATATTTTAATTCCTTCCTTCCAGTCCAATCAATCAACAAATGAACTCCGTCTTTATTCTGAAGGGATTTTTTTTTGGGATCATTTTACTGTAATTCATGCACTTGTTTCATTATGTTTATTTCTCATAAATTCTCCTCTGGGTTCTGTTATTGTGGACCAGTGAAGAGTTCTTTCGCTTCTCTGACGTTTCCCTCTAAACTGCAGCTGTTGTAAGTCCATGAAGCTCCCAGCCACACATCTGGTGTCCTCTGTTTGATTCCCGGTCTCAGCAGCACCATGGAAACGGTATTTTGGTTCCGACTGGCAGGCCGTCACCGGTCATTATCACTGCTGCCCGCTGGTACCGGAGCTGAGCAGGTCCAACGGCTATAACTCAGCAGACTTGGTTTTAATGGAGGTGACTCATGTTAAATATGAGGCCGGTCACTGTTGGACCCGATCCGGTTCTCTTACAGACTGCTTCCACAGTAAATCACTGTTGGAACCACTTGTTACCGCTCCGTACGAAGTTTACAGCGATTTACCGGTAAAAATGTTTGAATGAATGGATTCACGATGTCAATCAAAAGTTTTGATCCGCTCCTGTTTAAGGAACCGTATTACGTATGAATACAAACTCAAACTTTACATACTCGTTTCAAATTATAAGCCTTGTAGCTTCTCTGTAGACTGAAACTCATGTCAACCTTCATGTTTGGCTGCTTAGTACACATACTTGGACATGAAGGTTCATTTTTCACATTTTCAAACAAACGTCATCACTTTTAAAAGGCTTTCAGGATGACGACCGTAAATGTTGTCTGGAGTTTCTGGAAGGTCATCATCTACCAAATCCTCCAAATGAACTACAGCAGCCAAATAGATCTCTACATGTAAATAATATATCTGATACTGTAAATCTTATGTTTGGTAATAAGGTAGGGATCATGTTACAGCACCGGCGGAACCACACGGACGACAACACCTCAACACAGAACATGAGCGTGTTGAAGACGTCTCTCTGGATGTTTCGTAGGTACGTCTAGAAAAAAGACGAAACGGTCCAAATCAAAGCTCCAAACAGGCTTTGTTAATTTAAACCAGGCCGGTTTTCGTCCTCTTCCTCAGATTCCTCCCGTTGATCCGATCTCAGGTACGGTCTGCAGCGACGGGACTCATAATAAACACCGATCCAGTTTCAGGTTCAGATCAGAATCATCTCTTCTATCCTCAACTCGTCAACTCTCCTTCATCTTGATTAGATTTATCTTTTACTGCAGTTTCGAGTCTGCGATCCATTATTTTAATGAACCTTTGAGTCCTTCTTAAAACTCGCCTCGGAGGAAACGGGAAGAATGCAGAGAATGAAGATTTTCTTTGTTTGTCACTGAGAGCAGCGAAGTGTTCATCTTCTGCAGATTAAACCGCCGCTGCTTCAAGCAGAAAGTAAACGCAGGATGAGAAGAGTGAATCAGAGGCCATTAACAGCGGGGAAGGAGGGCCGAAGGAAAACATGTTTCTGAGAGAAACACAGAAGAAGGTTTTAAAACGGAACAAAGAGAAGAACAAACGACTGAAAAATAAAAGTAGAGCTGTTGTTTTGTTTCCAGTTAAACTGGAGCAGTTCAGGTTCAGACATCTCAGTTCTTCTCCAAAGACTTACAGTATGTGTGTGGTGTGTGTGTGTGTGTGTGTGTGTGTGTGTGTGTGTGTGTGTGTGTGTGTGTGTGTGTGTGTGTGTGTGTGTGTGTGTGTGTGTGTGTGTGTGAGGGGTACCACTGTTTTAAAATCTGCTTCCGACCTCCGTCTGACCTTCTGGTAGCGTCTCTAAAAACACACAAAGGAAAGAAGAACAGGAACAATCACAAACAGTATATTTAACCTCTGATGGTCTAAATTTATGTTTTCGATAACAGAACTTTTTAGGAAACTTTATTTGAAGTGTTTTGTCCAAAGTTTCGAATATATTCGACTTTGGGATGTTAAAGTTTCTGTATGTGATTGTTTTTGTGTTTTAGTTCAGTTGAAAAGATACTAACTAGAAATGTCTGATGTTTAATGTTTTGATCCCAATTTAAACCTGATATTTTTTTTAAAGTTTGGAGGATAATCGTTGACTACTCTGTTTTTGTTTTTATATCCTTACCTTGTTTTTCTGACCACACAAACACCTTTCGGCTTCAGTTTTGCTGTAGATTTTAAAATGTCACCTTTTAGTGCACCGACAACAAAATCCATTGACATTGAAAAATTCTGGGTCAACACATCACCGATGCAGTAATGGGTCGACTTTCCCCACCTGGACTGCCTTCATCGCACTACTTACCACTAGAGATGATTGAGACTACATGTAATGAGAACCAACCTTTTTAACCGTCTGAAAGACACCTGTCAGCACCTCCGCAGCGTTTCCAGTGAATCTGCTTCAGTGTTGACTGAATGTAATTAAATCAGTTTAAGAGCAGGAACCAGATCATGAAAACACAATGATATTATCGTCTTCTCAGGACGGTTCGGAACGTTAACGAAACCGTTCCGGAGTTTATCGTTGCCCGCAGATCCTTCAGATTCCCGGTGACCGATGGTCTGTGACACGGAAGAGGAATCTTCATCACCGCAGGTTCACAGAGGAAGAGGCTTCAAATTCAGACATAATAGAGTAGGAGAGAGAGAGAGAGAGAGAGAGAGAGAGAGTGTGTGTGTGTGTGTGTGTGTGTGTGTGTGTGTGTGTGTGTGTGTGTGTGTGTGTGTGTGTGTACTGAAGTGAAACCCCTCCGCCCGGGACGTCTGTCATCATGTCTGGAGTGACTTGGCTCTCCTCCATCTTCATCCACCTGTCTGTTATCATACAGAGAAACCTCCATGATGTCATCACCACATCTCGACAACAGCAACAGACTTAAACGTGAAGTCATGATTAACAATAACCTTTAATACGAGTATTGAAGCCTCTCTGACTGATGCAGCTGTTGAGTTTCAATTTGAGCTAACAGGCTAATCACTGTGAGGTGATGATGTCAGCTCTGTCTGCGGTCTGTGGTTTACAGGCAGGACACACACACACACACACACACACACACACTTGCGTGTATGCAGGCGCACACACACACACACACACACGAAGAGGTTGTACAGAGTGTGTCTAATCATTGCATTAGTGCGGAGTGTGTAATCACTGTGCCGGAGGGAGAAAACTACGAGTGTTTCTACTTTACAGCTCAGCTGGTGCTGCAGTGTGTAGAGCTTTTCTACAAGGGGAAGTGTGTGTGTGTGTGTGTGTGTGTGTGTGTGTGTGTGTGTGTGTGTGTGTGTGTGTGTGTGTGTGTGTGTGTGTGTATGTTTGTGTTTGTGTCGGAGGGAATTAGAGACAGACTGAAGAGACGGACACCGACGTTAGAGCTGTGATGGCATCAGGAAGAATCGACTTCCGGAGAATTTCTATTAGGAATTCTGGGAATCAAAAACTTAAAATCTTTCTTTTTCTGTGTCTGAATTTTTCAGCAATCTTGTTAATGCTAGCTGGTGTTTGCGGACCTAAATCCACTGCATGAATACATAAGTCTGGTTGTTGCGTGCTAACGGGCGTCGACCTCGAGTTCATTAATAAACGTGTGGAGCCTTGAACCAATCAGTATTGACCCCCCCATAACTCTAGCACTATGGCCCAGGATGTTAGCTTTAGTGTCAGTATTTTAGCACACCAATGCGTATGCAGCCATTAAATATTTAAGACCAACTTTACAACATTTACTGTTTAAACATTGTCGGCTGGTAATATTAACATTTCTTCAGTTTAGTAGGTTTTCAACCAGTTTATGGAGCAAAACTATCTGTCCAACAGGTCTGTCGAACATCAATGATCTTTATGAGACGTGCTGGACGTTAAACAGAATTGATTCTGGTTCTCCGTCACCGTGAAGAAAGTGTAGAGAGTGAAGAAAGTGAAGAAAGTGAACGGCTGCTTCCTCCCACCTGTGTTGTCTGTCAGCCTGAGGGACGGTGCTCCCTTGTTTTAATGAGCCTGCTCTCATTACTGCCTTTAGACCTGCAGAGCCGTAAATACGAAACAGATGCAGCTGGAAGACGTTTTCTGTTGCGTCCTCTCTGCCAGATACAATGTTAGTGTCTGATGTCACAGCTTTTACAGAGAACAACCTCTGACTCTCACTCCGACTGAACAGACGCTCTGCTGGGCTGCTGCAGCTACAGAAATACGTAAAGGAGGAGTTAAGCATCAACACAACCAGCCTCTGTTGGATATGGAGATACAACCTACCAGCTGGTATCATGGCAGAGCATTTTAATACACCCGACGGTCCGAGGATATCGTGTCGGGGGGTCATGTTTTGCTTCATCTAGGTGCTATAAGTACTCGCATGCATGACCAAAGGAGCTAACTTACTAACTAATGATTATTTTCGCTATCGATGAATCCTATAAACCAATTCATCAATTAATCAAGCCGTCATTTGGTTCATAAAACATTACAAATCATAAAAATCAAAAGATTTATCTGACCACTTGTTAGACAATCAAAACTTTTCAACGTCGTTGATGCAAGTCCATGAAACACAGCAGATTCTTATATTACAGTTCAAGATAGCTTCTTTAAATGTCTCATTGTGTTCAAACAATCATCCAAAACCCCAAAATATTAAATTTACTTAATACAATGAAAAGACAATTCTCACTTTCGAGATCATTAAATGTTAACCATTTCTGGCTCAAAAAAAATTACTTGAGCGATCACTCAATTGTCAAAACAGCTGATTAATTTTCTTTTTATTGTCTATTTGATTACAGCAGTTTTGGGCCAAAGATAAAAAAAACAAAAAAAAAAACACCTGTAAAGATCAATGAGCATTAAAGATGCTTTCTGGAAAATATTGTTTCCCACAAAGAGAGTCAAGTTGGCTGTTTCCTCCTGTTTCCAACCTCTTTTTGTTTCTGTGAGTAAAAGTAGTTCCCCTGAATGATGGAGACCCTCTTCCATCCAGCTCCCCAGTTCCCCAAGACCCTCAATACCATAAGAAAGATCCTTTTGTGGAGAAGAGCATTACAGTCCCAGATAACAGCCCCCCCAACCCCAACCCCCCTCCAGCTGTGCACAGCTTCAACAGCTGAGCTCCCCACTTCAAGGCACGTTGGGGCTTTTTTTTTTTTTTTTGGCATCGCTGATAGGAGCTAAAATAGAAGCTGGATTGTAAGAGTTGGGGAAAAACCCCTCAGCTGTGGCTGTTGGGAGTCTAAATTCCTCTGCAGAGGTTCTCCTGAGGATAGAAATGCTCCCGTGTTATCCTCCGTTCAGGTATTTCCCTCCTCTTATCTGTGTTTTTACTCATTTCATGGAACTTACGGGTAAAATAAAGCTTCCTGTTTTCATCCACCACACCTTCATTCTGAGTTCATACGGAATCACTGACAAACAATCAAACCAGATCACTGCCAGCGTTGGGTGTCTCTGGGGATGACGGTCCAGCGGTGGCCGTTGATTCAGAGGCCGACAGGTTTGTTAATGTAATGGACGTCACGGTGGAGCTGCTGAGAGAATCGTCTGTTATTTCAGGCTTATTTCAAATTTCTCTGGTAAAACACTGTTTGTTTTTCAACTGTTCACGCAGTGTCGATTAGATCTTATTTGATTATGTTTCCCTATCAGAGCATCACGTTACCTGAAAACGAAGCACACTGTCGGTGTTTCCAAAAAACCTTGAGGAATTTTCATCCTCACCTGCTGCTGTTCAACAGCAATTCACCGTTTACGAATACTTAAACAAAATAAAGTGTGGTTCTTTATTTTTACTAGATCAGATTTGGGTTGAGTTGCATTTAAGAGTTTTTCCAACAGGTTTGATATCATCAGTGTTTAATGACTTCTTGTTATTGATAGTTTTACAGAGGCAGAAAGTAAAGATGTCAGAGGAGTTTTGTGTAGCGTAGTAGTGTTGGACTTCTGGGGAGTTAGCTTAGAGCGAATGATAACTATGACACTACTATTTTCTACTGATCACATGATGCAATCTGGTGGTTGACTGAGTTCTTCTTACTTTAACACGGTGGTGAGTTGATGAATATTTAAACAAAGGACTTGTCAGCAGCCCTGTAATCATGAGCTCTCTCCGACAAGCTTTTCACAGCTGATGCACTGACTTTAGCAAAGTTCATGAATGTTAAGCTCATTCTCTTGTCGCTGAGTTCGCATGTGTTTGTATCAGTTGTTTTTTTTGCAGATGTCTGTAGTTTCAGAAAGAGGCAGAGAGGTTGTGAACGAAGGATTTAATCAGCTGGCCATGATTTTGGGTACTTTACCAGCTTGGAGCACTGAGAGTCCACTGATGCCACTCGAGGGATCAGATCACCTCCAGGTTGACTTCACTGTCCTTCACTGTCACATGTCTTTCTTTTATCTGCACCTTCAGCTTCTCTCTGAGATATACTGATCTCCGCGTGGTGACCAGTTATCATTTAATCTGCTCTGTTCGTCCTGTTAGCGTTCCATGAAGTCAGACTATCGACCCGATCATTAACCGAGCTGAGTGCTGGTCTCTCTGGACGATATCTACTAAAAGGAGAGGAGAGTCGGCCCTTAGTTAATTATCTCCAGAATGATGTGTGCGTACTGTTAGTATTCATAGAGCAGAGAAACCTGAACCTGCTGATGACACATGAATGAACATGTTGGATGACCGCCAGCGGTGCTGCTCACCAGTTCGTTAGCACTGAACTGGGGATTGATTTCTTCCTACATGTATACATCCATACTGGGATGATTTAAAAACTAGTATTTGTACTCAAAACGGTCCACTTCACCTGAAAAACTGCCTCCATGTCAGAATATTAGTCTTTTATCATTATTATTGTTATACAAGGAAAATGAGATTAAAGCAGCACATTAGCGCTGATCTGGAGCCATGTTTCTGGCCACCTCATGAACAGAAGTCAGTTTTTTCTCTGTTTTGTTCTCCACCAACTCCTGCTGCTAATTTTAAGCCCCTTTCTGTTTGGTATTGCACAGGTGAACCACAGTAGCTTTATCAAAGCTTTATATTTGCTGAAAACAGCTGCCTGATGAGAGCGGTGACACTGAACCAAAACAGTGAAGTTTTGGGCCATAAAACCAAAACAATTAGCTGAAAGGGGCTAAAACGCTCCATAGAATTAAAGGGAACCGCAGAGTTCGGTGATAATTCTGTGGGTTCATCACTATAAGTGAGAACATTTCCATTATATGATGTCATTTGATCTGCTGTTGGTATAAAAATATATATTTGTGCAGCTTTACCCTTTAACAGGGAGAAATCATTGAAACTGTCTCTGAAAACTCGTATTTATTTTGGGTCAAAGGATGTCGGGTTCTGTTAGACCGGACAATAATACATTTTTCACATCATATTATAAGTTTGTGGTAATGTCAACATGTTACAAGTGGAAAATATAAAAGCAAACCTAAGCAGTGACATTCAGGAGGGAATAAATAAGGACAGAAACAACCAGAAAACAAGCAGCAAAACGAGATAAACACTCAGCTGAAGTTAGTTTGAAGTTTTTAATGTATTGGATTGATTTTAATGTCAGTCTGTGTTGGTTAAAATCAGGATGTGGTAAACTGGGATTTCTTCATTCACTCCGAGCACACAGAGCTGCAGACTTCTCCCCGGCAGTGTTTTCTTGTGCTCCGCATTATGTAACGGAGCCACTGGGACCCGATGAGGGACGCACACATCAGCGTCTCCTCCTCTTTACGAACATGTGAAACAGTTTAAAGGTTTCTCCAGGTGCAGCTGCTCCTCCGTCTCAGGTTTACGTGGAAAATACCGAAGAGCGATGAGAAGAAGGGTGCCGGTTGTTGTTGGGGAGCCAACGATGACGGAGGCCGTGTGTTTTTCTGATTTGGACTCATCACGGCTTTGTTCCTGCTGTCTCTGCAGGTTGTGAAGAGGTGAGCGGCGTCATCCGGACTCAACTGAAGGAGTTCGTGTCTGCGTCTGGTTCCACACAGGAGGTCGGTGTTGTCACGTGTTTCTTTTTCTTTAATTACATCTACTCTCCTGCTGACATGTGACTCCAGTTTAAAGCTTTTCTTCTGCAGCTCAACAAAACAAACACAAACATGCTTCCTGCTTTTCTTCTGATGTATTATTGGGGTTCCTGCCACCTTTTTTTTTTTTTTTTTTTTCTGGTGGAAATACCAGCTGTTCTCATGGTTCCATTGTTCAGGGCAGGTGTTACCTAACATCACTCATTTAAAACCCTTTATTCTGAACCTGCTTCAACTGTCAGCAACACGGTAACACAAACTAACCAGTGGAGTTCAAACAGATTTGGTTATTTAGCCGTACTAAAGATTTTTCTCAGTAATGTCCGTGTCTCTCCTCTCATCACGTGACCAGTTAGCAAAAGTAATGGTTGTTTGTCAGATTTATTTATTTGAATTATTTTCATCAGCCTATAGAGGCTAAATTATCCAACGGTTTAAACTCGGGCTCAACAACAACAACCTCTAAAACCCGCCTTACATTAACCTGATGTGAAGCAGGTGTTTAGCTTCATCTTTGAGATGAGGATTGTTATTTCCTCTGTAAGTCTAATACCAAATTTACTTCATCTGGTAACAAAGCTAATCATTGATTATTGATCTGAAGCTGGACCTTCTGCTCAGTGCTTCACTCCAAATGATAATGCATATCTGTAGACTTGTGATACACTAGCTTCTCCCGGCAGAGTTTCCTCTTCATTTATCTTTTGAAGGAGTTCCTCTCTAAACTTTTTAATGCTTGTAGTCGTCTTTACGTGTTTCTGCTGTAGCATCTAATCTCACATCACCACACACATCTTACCGGAGCCTGGTAGCAACATATTATCCTCCTTCTGTTTTAGGTTTTATGTGCATTAGCGCCACCTATTGGAGGTAGCTACACATCCCCAGTAAGTTATCATGTCTCTGCTTTAAATGATTGTATGACTGCATCACGACTCTTCACATTGAACCTTTAGTTACCTGAAGGAGAAACAGCTTCGTCAGCAGCTTCAGCTTCATTATCAGCGTCTGCTTTGGTGACTCCTGAAATCCGTCCGGTGAGTTTATCTGGATGAAGGAGGAAGTGTATGTTTTTCCAATATGAAGGAACACAATGGAGGTCAGCTGTTGAGCAGGGACCACCTGTGGAGGTCATTTCAGAGTGGAAAGCCCCGCTCACATAATAAACACAATCATTGGTATGGCAGCGGCTCACTTCCTGCTATCTGCTGCTTGTTTATGAGTGAACCTCCTTGTTTTTATGATCTATATTTAACACACACTCAGGTTCACCATTTGAATTCAGTCTGATGTAAAGCAGGAAGTTGTTTCTATCCATGTCTTCTCAGCTGTTATCTAGTTGGTTTATTGTGGACATGTGAGATGGGACAGGTTGTACTTGTCCTCCAATGTCAGCTGTAATCCAGACAGATTGGTCTTGTTGTGTCTGCAGGACATGGCGGTGTTAGAATCAGACGTGGACACGTCTCTGTGAGGGTTTCATCATTAAACACTCATCTCTTTGTCCTCTGAGTGAAAACACGACACGTCTCACTTTACTCCCCTGAAACCAGTCTGACAAAAGCAACACGCTCCTTCATCTCCCAGCGTCCCTCCTCTCCTCTCTGTCCTCTCCTTCTCTCTGTCCTCCTCTCCTCTTTGTCATCTCCTTCTCTCTGTCCTCCTCTCCTCACTGTCCTCCTCTTCTCTCTGTCCTTTCCTTCTCTCTGTCCTCCTCCTCTCTGTCCTCATCTCCTCTCCTCCTCAGTGTTTTGCCAGCAGCCTGAGAGCGAGATAATATCACTTCATACTTTTATGATCCTGACCTACAGAGGGAGAGTCGGTGCCAGCGCTCCTCTGCAGTGCTTACTTCTGATTGTGGAGGAGAGTATCAGGTGAAGCTCCGAGTGCCCACAACAGCCCCCCCCCCCCCCCCCCGGGTGCTCGGGATGAAGCAGAGAGACGTCTCAGCTTGCAGGGAGTTTGTATTGTTTTGTGCAATAGTGGGAAACTCAGCTGGGATCAGCAGGTCAGCGCCACGGGGAAGGTCGGATTAAACTGCTCTCATCCTGAGAACAATGCTGCTGGAGGGCTGAATACCATCCTCCAGCTCAGAGGGACGATTTCCTGAGTCGGGCCCAGAAAATAGGATTTAGAGTGGAAGGAGTTTTTCTCCTGTGTCTGTGGAGCCCGGGGCTGTTTGCAGGGCTGGAAAGGGTTTAACATAATGGAGACAGTGTTTGGCCTGAGGGCCCTGCAGCTCTAACAGAGCAAGAGTGGAGGGGCTCATCAGGACTCCTTGTAGCTCCTCAGGTCTCCTCGGGACTCCTCGGGTCTCCTTGGGACTCCTTGGGACTCCTCAGGTCTCCTCGGGTCTCCTCAGGTCTTCTCTGGACTTCTCAGGTCTTCTCGGGTCTCCTCGGGTCTTCTCTGGACTTCTCGGGTCTTCTCGGGACTCCTCGGGACTCTTCTGGGCTCCTAAGGACTCCTCGGATCTCCTCGGGTCTCCTCGGGACTCCTCTGGGATTATTAAATATGTTGCAGGTCATCCTGACTGACTAACATGGAGCCATGATGGTAAAATGGCAGAAAATGTGATATAGCACATGTTGTTTGTGGCTTCTTTAATTAGAAACCCATTATTTTGGTTATTTATTCATCTTTATAAAGGAGAAATGCTCCTCTGAAGTTAAACCCTGGATTTTATTGTTTTTTTCTCTCTTAGTTTCCACACAACAATCAGTAGCGATTGTTAGAAACAGTGATAGACGTTATCTCAGACTCTTTAATCCTCAACTCAAACAGCTGATATTTCTTAGTCCAGGAACCAGAAAAAGTGGCAAACAGAATAATGTCATCACAAGACGTCTGTCCAGTGAAACCTCCTCATCTGTGGCGGTCCAGCGGACCACCCAGGCTGTGAGGTGTCAGATGGTCTTTGTTTTCCATCACCCTCTTAACCCTCATGGTGTGCGCTCGCCGTACGTAACGGGTGTTCTGGTCAATATGAGAAGAGGAGGGGCTGTTAACCTCACAGCTGAAGATATAACCCCGCCCCTCAGAGACAACTAAAGATATAACCCCACCCCTCAGAGACAACTAAAGATGTAACCCCGCCCCTCAGAGATGCTTAAAGATGTAACCCCGCCCCTCAGAGAGACAACTAAAGATGTAACCCTGCCCCTCAGAGAGACGACTAAAGATGTAACCCCGCCCCTCAGATGACAACTAAAGATGTAACCCCGCCCCTCAGAGAGACAACTAAAGATGTAACCCCGCCCCTCAGAGAGACAACTAAAGATATCACCCCGCCCCTCTTAGACAACTAAAGATATAACCCTGCCCCTTAGAGACAACTAAAGATATAACCCCGCCCCTCAGAGACAACTAAAGATATAACCCCGCCCCTCAGAGAGACAACTAAAGATGTAACTCCGCCCCTCAGAGACAACTAAAGATGTAACCCCGCCCCTCAGAGAGACAACTAAAGATGTAACCCTGCCCCTCAGAGAGACGACTAAAGATGTAACCCCGCCCCTCAGAGACGACTAAAGATGTAACCCCGCCCCTCAGAGAGACAACTAAAGATATAACTCCGCCCCTCCTCCCAGAGACACTCCGCCTCCATCTCAGCCGTGAGACCAGATTGCCACGCTGTAAGTCAAACGATAGAACCAGATGTTTCCTGGGAAACGGTGACCGCTCACACACAGATCAAACAGAGGTGTGTGTGTGTGTGCTATGTGTCCAGATCCACATGTGTTCATGTTGACAAGGCTCTGCTGTGTTTTTAGTATGTTCTATGTATGTATTTGGGCTGAAACGGACTCCTGGGATGGAACAGATTGTTTTCTTTTCCCCTCATACCTCTGAGGTGTTATACGTTCTCGGTGCCTCTGCGGCCGACATGTTAGCTCCGCCCCTCTCAGGTGCGCTCCTCGCTGGCCACTCGCCGTGGGTCTGGAACACCCCTGGGCCTCTTCTCCATTATTCCTCTTCCCTCCTTCCTTCGTTCCCACGCTCCCGTCTGGCTTCCCCCCGGCTCACTGTTGGGATTTCCTCACCTTCAACACATCTGTGTGTTTATGCTGCAGTGGTTCTCCCCACAAAATTCATAAATTAACAAACATGTCTCAGAGATAACACTCCCACACGGAGATCTAGTGAACTTGAACTGCTGCTGACATGATAAAAATGATGTGGTGTGACCTCGCTGGGAAATTTATCTGTTCTTTGTCCTCCCCTGTCCTATCAAATAAATGGACTTGTGTCAGATGTATTAATAAGATGTTGAGGTCGTGAGTGGAGATACTACAGAGGAAAAAATAGGGACACTCCAGTCAGCAGATTACTGAAACCTTCAGTTTCATTCAACATGAACGGAGACGGTATGAGGGTGTATGTGGGCAGGATATCAAACCTATAACAATCACACCACTCTGATATCACGGAGTACAGAAACATGGCGAGTACTCGGACCTAGCTCTGAACTTCGGGTCAGATTGAAGCTGTTCTTGACTCGTTCCTTGTTCAAAAAGTTCTGGATTTAAAGATTTAAATCAACATTTGGGCCGAGTAGTAACTTTTCCGTTTAAAGTACTTGTGCAGCTGCTGGCATCATTTGTTAAATGAGAGAAACTTTAATATATGAGTAGTTCGGAGACTGTTGCTATTGTGACAGCCAGGAAGTGACCAGATGGTTGTTGCTGCTGTTGGGATTCAAACTCAGCTCAGACGTCTCTGATTGCACGGAGAGGAAAATGTTAAAACTCCCAACATCCGTTTGTCTCTGCAGATCGTGTTTTACTGCACTGATCCTGAGCTGTTTTTAGGGGGCTGGTGTGGACAAATGTCTGATATACAGTAAAGAAGTAATAACAGGTGTTTACATCCATATGCTGCTGTCAGGTGTCAGATAACTCTCTCTGTGTCTAGACGTTTGTTTTGAAGTCTCGAGAGTCTGTTGAGGAATCTGCATCTGATTTCACCTCGCAGTGAATCGTTATTTTCCCCAACTGGAAACTCTATGAGCTCCAGTCAGAGCAAAACCTTCCATCTGTCCTCTCTCTGCAGCCGTCTTTGTCCAAATGTCTCTCCTACACTTCCGTCTCTCTTAAAGCGAGTGACGTAACACGGGCAGTTTTAGATCTAATTGAAAACACATGGAGATAAAAACCCTCTGAGATATCTGAGGCATGTCCGGGAATCATGTATCGACCCAAAATAAAGCTTCGGGTCTCTCCGTTATGAAATCAGTTCCTTCCTGAAAACTGGGGCTTTGGTACACCTGGATATTCAGGCAGCAGGTGCATGGGCACCAAACTTCACTGTGTGCACTGCAGTCATGTTCATAACTTTGTTTTACATTATTAATGATAAGTGTATGAAGTCCCGAAAGAGTTTTGGATACTGTATTCTCCACCAGAGATCATCGTTCCAGTTTCATTTGACGATGTGAAACCTCGAAACGTGTTTTTTGTTAAATGATCTTTGGTGTATACTGCTTGGCTCTGTATAACAAAAATTATATTATATAACAATACAGAGACAAAATGGAACTAAATTTAGACTTCATTTGATGTGTTTTCCTGCCACAGGATTAATGCCCGTTCAGTATTCACTTTCTTTTAGCTCTGTTTTTGGTCTCCACCAACCCGTGAAGGAACTCTATTGATCTAAATGCTTCACTAGCGTTCACCTGCTTTATTCCAAACTTAGTCAGTCGGGGAAAGTCGTGTAGTTTTGGATGTTAGAGCATTTTTTACAGTGAGAGAGAATTAAAACATTAAAAGTAAAGGTGCGGGCTGTAAAGCCAAAACAATAAACTGAAAGGTGCTAAAACTTTGTGGAATCAAATGAGGAATTTCTGTGGATTTTTCATTGTGTATTTTAGTTCTTTTTGACTAAATTATTAAAATTACTGTTGCAGCTCTGAAGGAAAGAGTTTTGTTTTTTTAAAGTAGTAACAGGATGATTTTCAGATTTTAAATAGTTTATTACTGTATGTTGTTATTGAAATGAGGAGTTTGAAACCACATGAAAAAGATTTTCAGGTTTATGTCTCTCCATAAGAAACCGTAAAGCTCGTTTTAACTAAAGTGTCGGTTTGATTTCTTTTCTCCAACCTGATATCTGACTGTTATCAGCTGTCACTTTACTTTTCTTCAGTCATTCCTCTTTCTTTAGATCTACATGATACGACCTGTCGTAGTCTGACAGGGAAAGATGAATGAGCAGCTCTGCTGGATGAATGATGCTCCGGCCTGGCATGTGTCCGGTGCGCACATGTGGATCTTAACTCTGATCCTCTTGTCTTTGATGTGAAGGTCTGTGTGTCTGAACTCCAACAGAAACTTCTTTACTCCGGCTTCAGCAGCACCGCTGGCTTTCTTTTAGTCTGTAAAACGATTTTACGTCCGTCTCTGATCTGTGTCGCTCAGTCGGCTTCACTCCGATAGGACGGAAAATATGAACAGAAAATGCAGTCAATTTAGATTTAACCCGAACACCTCTTTAATCTAAATGTTGTTGTCGTACGTGGAGCTCTGATGACACAACCACAAACTAAAGACCTTCAGAAATTGATTAAACACTAACGTGAGCTGAAAACATCAGCATGTTACTACGCTCACTGGCTTAGTATTTACTGGTAAATCGCAAGCTGGCTAATTTAGTTAAAAAAAAACATTCCCAACTGATTCCACTGATTCTTTCAGTGTGTCGTAGTGCTCAGTAAGCTGCCACAATCTGTTTACAATGCAGCATCAACTACAGCTACAGCATTACGTTTATCCTACACTTTGGTTCGTCATGCTAAACGTTCCTTCGAATGTTTACAGTAAAAAAAAAACTGAAGAATTAAAAATGTTGTAAATGGACAAACAGCGATGTGGAATAAGGAAACAACTTATTTTTCCCTCTTCACTTTCCGAGCTAACATTGCTCAGGAAATGTTATCTTTAGCTTGAGTCTTTTAGAACGACATCATGTCTGTATGGAGACGTTAAAACGTCAGGAGATTTAACCAATTCATGGAGATAATGTCAGTTTAGCTACAGCTGAGACAGATGGAAAGCGTGCTTTTGTTTTGACCAATTGTTCTACCAAAAAAATGTAAAGCACGGCCGACAGGAACAGGACTAACTTGAGTTGAGTTGACAGACTGTTGTGTTGCTGGGAAAAAAAAAAAGCATTTGTGTGATATTCTAGACGTTTTACTGAGACTTTGTGTGGCTTTAAAATCGCTCAGGAAGCGGTTCCCATGCAGCTCAGGGGGAGGATGAGTCAGCAGGGTTTATCAGAAACAGGTCAAAGTCTTATTAGGTTTAGCAGATATGCATCAGCATTCAAACGGTCTGTTTCTGAACTCCCATTCAGACTGATAAGAAAGGCCTTTTCCTGCCGCTCTCCACGCTGCGTTCAAGTGCCCGACCGACCTATCGGCTTCTCTTCCTGTTGGAGCACCTTTTTCCGTCTTCATATGGAACTCAACTGCGAGTAAACACAAAAGTCAGACCATCACTGTACTGATGGAGTGTTGACTGAACACAAGTTGAACTTTAGTGTACATAATGTTCAGAATAATACACAAACTGTCTAGTAGCACTCACAAATTCCCTTTGAATACATTTTAAATGCAAAATACCACTAATTACACAATAGGAGTGTAAGTTTGAGCACACATTTACACCGGAAGAGCTTGATGCTTTTTTTTTTTTAGGCTGCTTTAAGTATACTTAAAAAAAAAAAAAAAAAAAAAAAATGAAGTACACACACTGCACTACACACTAGTAGTATACTTACCATACTAAACTTCATATTTGCTTGCAAGACAAGACTGTTACTTAAAACTTAAAGAAGCACAAGCTGTGCTTTAGAGGTATACTTGTAAATAAATGTTAAGCTTACATGCAAAACAACAGTGAAATAGTACGCTTTTACTTTTTTTTTTAAAGGTGGATTTAAGTATACGTTACTAATTAAGTAACATTTAAAATACACACCAATAGTTTAGCTAGCGCTTATGTCTATGCTAACGGGATAAAAAACACTGCGATAGTGCATTTTTACTGTTTTTCCAGGTTACTCTAAGTATATTTTTTTAATCTTAACATAACAAAAATTGTGCACTAGAAGTATACCGGTAAATAGATTTTAAGTTTACTTGTGAAATAGTACACTTTTACATTTTTCAAGGTGGCTTAAAGTACACTTTACACATGAAGTAACACTTAATTCTAGTACACTGTCAAACTTTTTTTCCCTAGTTGCTTTAAGTATACTTAAAATCAAAAAATGACATATAATTCACATAGTTTTGTAGCATTAAGTACACTTAATGTAGCCTACTGTATACTTTGAAATAAAAAATTTAAAAAGTGGCCAATTTCAGTCTAAATAAGCATTAAACTAGTCCACTTGGAGGTGTAGCACTAGTTTATCCAACAGTATACTTAACTAAGTACACTACTGATAGTGAGAATACACCAGTCATTACAACTGATAGTGAGATGTTGGCTGCAGAGAGGAATAAAAACCGAGCGAGGAGGTGAGAGAAACTGAGACGGAGAGAGAAGGAGGAGAGAAACCTTCCGCAGCTCCGGCTCTTGTTGTTTTAACCCAGATTCAGCCCTGAAATATGGCCGCCATGTGGACCCTCTCAAGGAGTGTGGCTCCGCTGTCGACCCGGCCAATCAGAGGAGACGTGGTGGTCCGGGGGGAGGGGCCGCGGGGAGGGTCCGGGGAGGGTCCGGGCAGTCCAGAGTGTGAGTGAGGCATTACAGTGTGTGAGTAGCGGAGGAGGAGAGCTGGACTATCCACAGACCGATGGAGACAGGTTGGACTCTTTTTATTTATTGTCCTGAGTTAATGATCATCTGAAGAGTAAACACACTCTCTTATCTGCTTGCTGGTCGGTGTAAGAGGATGTAAACGTTGTATTCTCTGTGTCGTGTCTCTGAGCTGCAGGATGCTGAACAGATGTCTGGAGGTGTTTGGAAAGATCTGCTTCATTATAGTGTGGAAAGTCTGACAGTCTGTTATAGACTGCTGTTATTACTGTTAGAGTCTACAGTCTCCCTAAATAATGACGAGGTTCAGACTGATTCTGTCCTCTATAACGCCTCCATAGATTACACAGATAGTTTGATGCTGTTTGATTGTCAGTGATTCGTTCTTCCTACCTGGATGGTTTAACTTTTTCCATGTGGTTCATCTTAAAGACTTATTAGTTATCTGATGTGACCAGTTAACGCCTCGAGTCTCCTTCAGCAGCTGCAGGTTCTTCTCATTCAAACCGTCCTCACAGATTGGAAACACCTCTTCGTTGTGAAGCCTCTCTGCTGTTTTTAAGGAGTTTTGGTTTTGATTGTTGTTCTGGTAACGGGTTGGAGAAGTTAATCTCTGTCTTGATGAATAAACTCTCTCTGAACTCCCAACCCGGTTCTAAACATAGGTCTCCATTGTGACGGCTGGCTCCGGAGGTGACGGGTCCATAGATATGTAGATTACTTCCTGTCGGTGGAAAGTTCTTTCCTGCTGTTTTGTTGCTGTGCTCAGAGAAAAGCTGAGTGGACACTCTGAACAGGAGCTGAGTTCAGCTCTTTACTTCAAATATCTCAACAACCGTTCGATGGGTATCCAGGATTTATTCTACAGACGTTCATGTTCCCCAGAGGGTGAACCCTGATATCTTCGGTGATCACATGACTTCTCTTGTGTCGTGATGAAGCTTCTCTCATTAAATATAAAGCACATATCTTTGTTTCCCAGAGGATGAATTGTCATCAGTTTGGCGCCTCCAGCAGGTCAAAGTTCACACTTTTCCTGTGAAATATGTCAACACCTTCGAGTTGGAAAGGTTCAAAGTTTGTTAACCGTTGTAGACGAGGACAGAACGAGATGTGAGTTTAGAAGAAAAACTTGTTCAATATTTCAAGATTTACAGTTTTTTATGTGCAAACTAAAGATTACACGTAAAAACATATGAATGGAAACACATTTAAAAACAGGAAAAGACCACTATTTGCTATTTGAGTGTTAGCCAGTAACTAGCTTAACTCTCTAAATTTAATAAATACAAAATAATGACTGAATGCAACTCTCCATAAAACCACAATGCTAAATAATGTCTTCATTTATCCTTTGAAATATCTCAACGTGTTTGTTGGAAGTGGAACAAAATTTGGTGGCAACATTCGTGGTTCCCTGAGGATGTAGCTCAGCGTCTTTGGTGATCATCTGGAATTTATTCTGACGCTGAACCAAGATGCTGAACATGGTGAACATTTGACCTCCATGTTAGCATTGTTGTTTTGAGCTTGTTATCATGCCAATGTTAGCCTACAGCTTGTTAAACTCCGGGCTGCTCGTGTGACTGCAGACTCGTTTCTTCGTCTTTATTTTAGTGTGAATTGATATGGCGCTCCTCCGTTATTTCACTTCAATCTTTCCCGTTCCTAAAGAGCTGTAGGAGAACTGAAGTCCAGCTGAGGAAGAGTTTCTTTCTCTCTGAACAGTTGGCTACAAGCTCCCTCTCTGGGGAGCATGTGTCGGATGGCAGGCAGTCCTGTCAGTGTGTGTGTGGACGGGGATTAGTGGTGGGGTCAGCGGGGCGGTGGCTGCAGTCTGAGGGCCGTAAACTCTTCTGTGTGTGTAAACTGAGCCTGAAATAATCCTCTCCCCCTCCCACGGTTACTCAGAGAGAATGAAAGACATCATAAATCCACCTCCAGTCTCGCAGACGGACGACCAGGCTGCAGTATGTCCTGGGAAACCTGTGTTCACCATAACTGTTAGAGTGTGTGTGTGTGTGTGTGTGTGTGTGTGTGTGTGTGTGTGTGTGTGTGTGTGTGGAGCGGTGAGCAGACGTCTGGACAGCAGAGTAAAAAAAACATTAATAACTAGCTGGTTTCAGATCCACTGACCCACATTTAAACACATCTAAAGAGATCTGGAGCCTCCAGCAGTCACGTGATGCAAAAACACTGCAGTAGGGCAAGGTCAAAGGTTAAGTGTCCAGGTTATCCCTGGCTCCAGTTGTTTCAGCTCCAACATGTTCTCCTACAGTATTCCTGTCAGGGAGGAATTAGTCGGCTCCACAAACGTTTGACCCCAAACTTTCAGTCTTAAATCCTGACGTCAAACATCAACGCTTGTGATTCATGAAACCAACTCTGGTCCAACTCCTGATGATCTCATCTGTTTCACAGTCCAGACATACTCTACGTGTAACACACACACACACACACGCACGCACGCACGCTGCGCGCGCGCGCACACACACACACACACACACACACACACACACACACACACACACACACACACACGCACGCACAGATCTGGGTCGTTTTCTCTGCTGGAGGAGAAGAAGGAAAAAGAGGACTGTTGTTAATTTCAGTGGGATGACAGAGATCAAAGTTTGTGTATCCTCTGACTCATTCACACACACACACACACACACACACACACACACACACACACACACACACACACACACACACACTGTGTCTCACTGGATGTGACCCCAAGGGGCCGATCGTGTCTCCCGACCCTCTGTGAGTGGTGGAAATCTGGCAGTGCGCACGTATGGATGGCTCCCTCCGTGTCCCTCTGTGTCCCTCCGGGTCCCTTCAGTGAAACCAGAGGGAACAACTCTGTATTTATAACATGAACACACAGACTCGTAGTTCAGACGTCTTTTAATCATCTCTGTCTCAGCTTCTGTTTAACGTTCTGAGATAAATATAATGAAGTATAATAAAAGTACTCTACATGGTAGAAGTACCTTAAAGTTGTGTTTAAAGTCTGAATGTTCTCAGATCCCTGCAGCTGTGACAGATGTGGCTGCACTGTGTGTTTATGTGTCTCACTACCTGCTGCCGACTAAGCAGGGTCGCTGTCTCCAGGGTTACCAGAAGGTCATGTGACAGCTGAGCGGCCGGCGTGTTATCAGACCTCTGGCTGACCTCAGGTCAGCTGTGTGGGCTCACTAATGAGAGGCCTCGGCCTGTTGTTCTCTCTGTCTGTATCCGCTTCACACACACACACACACACACACACACACACACACACACACATACACACTGTGCCAGACAGAC